>NC_090439.1:226619528-227292837 GCF_031143425.1 Pleurodeles waltl
AATAACTAGGATTACCAAGGCGCTCAGGATTCAAAAGGACCAAAGATCTCAAAGTAAGAGGGAACCTGCACGAGGGTAATCACCCGACCCTCCAAAAGGTTCCAAAGAGAACCTACAACCCAAACACATCAAAGTGCGGTACCCCTCATGTAACAATTAAATGGATTGTAATCTGAATAAAAATCACTTCCCCACAGAAAAAAACAATTCGGAAAGTTGAGATTTAGCCAAAAAAGTCAAAAAAACATTAATTGTTGCTCTTGAAAATTACACTTCGGTATGATTACAATTTCCAAAATCACTTTGGACACACAGTGTAACTTGTCCAACAAATTTTATAATTCAAGTCAATTTATAACAATTCATTCATTGTAATACACAATATTTATAACAATTCATTCATTGTAATACAAATTTTTCATGCAATTCACGCCACAATTCATTTAAGAATTCGAGCCCGCCAACACGTGTTTCGTCTCAGGACAGTGTTGTCTCTTGTCCCAAACGACTTCTTCAGGGCACTTGACTCTGATAATTCGTTCCCACTTATTTACAAGTCCTACTACTTCCAATTTTCCATCACGACTTTGTATGTGACCTAATCCAATGCGAATCTGGCTCAAACAGGCGATTGTTTGTCGGCGTACTCGCAACACGGCGGTCTTACTGTTCTGAACTTCGGCTTTTGATTCCCGTCGGAGGCACTCAGATATGCCCTGGAGTTATTGAACTCACGCATTGTATATATTCACTACATTGCGTGTTTCAGTGCCGATTACTGACAAACAATCGCCTGTTTGAGCCAGATTTGCATTGGATTAGGTCACATACAAAGTCGTGATGGAAAATTGGAAGTAGTAGGACTTGTAAATAAGTGGGAACGAATTATCAGAGTCAAGTGCCCTGAAGAAGTCGTTTGGGACAAGAGACAACACTGTCCTGAGACGAAACACGTGTTGGCGGGCTCGAATTCTTAAATGAATTGTGGCGTGAATTGCATGAAAAATTTGTATTACAATGAATGAATTGTTATAAATATTGTGTATTACAATGAATGAATTGTTATAAATTGACTTGAATTATAAAATTTGTTGGAAAAGTTACACTGTGTGTCCAAAGTGATTTTGGAAATTGTAATCATACCGAAGTGTAATTTTCAAGAGCAACAATTAATGTTTTTTTGACTTTTTTGGCTAAATCTCAACTTTCCGAATTGTTTTTTTCTGTGGGGAAGTGATTTTTATTCAGATTACAATCCATTTAATTGTTACATGAGGGGTACCGCACTTTGATGTGTTTCAGTTCAGGACTCTCCTCCACGGCCCCTGGTCTTCTCCGATGCGGACGCAGCGCTGATAGATGCGGTGGTTCAAGGGCTTCTTCAGAAGGAAGCTATCCACCCATCGACGATCCACCCCAGGGGTTTCGTGAGCAATCTGTTCCTTGTAGAAAAGAAGGACAAGGGTTTCCGACCCATTATCAATCTCAAGTCCTTCAACGAGTGGGTAGTATATCGCCACTTCAAAATGGAGGGCATTCACATGCTCAGAGATCTCCTACTTCTCGGGGATTGGATGGTGCGGTTAGACCTCAAGGATGCCTATCTTACGGTCCCCATCTTTCGCCCTCATCGTCGGTTTCTGCAATTCATTTGGAGGGGACAGGCATTCGAGTTTTCATCCCTACCGTTTGGCCTGTCGTCGGCCCCGTGGTGCTTCACAAATCTGCTCAAACCAGTAGTGGAGTATCGGCGGGCTCGGGGGATTCGCTTGATTATTTATCTCGACGACATCCTCCTGATGGACCAGTCGCGCTCGCAGCTCATATCCAACGTGAACATAACTATTCAACTTCTGCAAGATCTGGGGTTCGTGATCAACTCACAGAAATCGGAACTACTCCCCTCGCAGTCCATGACCTTTCTGCTGTTTCTCATCGATTCCCAGGCAGCCTCCCTCAGTCTTCCGGGCCCGAAGATCAAGAAGATCAAGAAGGAACTGTCCAAGGTCTTGAGACGGGACAGAATCTCCCTGAGGCAGTTGGCCAGAGTGGTGGGACTCCTCTCTTCCTCGATTCAGGCCATCTTCCTGGGACCACTCCATTACAGGGCCCTTCAACGCCTCAAAGCCCACCATCTACAAAGGGGCCTTTCGTATTCGGAGCTGATAGCTTTGTCCCAAGAGGCACGGACGGAGATCCAGTGGTGGCTGGATCACATGGAGGCGTGGAACGGCAGGGTGATTTTCGGGGCCGCACCCGATCTGATCATAGAGTCGGACGCCAGTCGGTTCGGCTGGGGAGCTCGTTGTGGAGACATCTCCTTCGGGGGCCTCTGGACCCAACAGGAACTCAATCTCCACATCAACTGCCTGGAACTCCTTGCGGGTTCGTTCGCGATCAGACCCTGACGCGGGACAAGGTCTCTTGCTGCGTCCTTCTAAGGATGGACAATGTCTCGGCAGTACAGTATATCAACCGCCAGGGGGGGACCTGCTCAAAGGCCCTAGCAGAGTTGGCATAGGACTTCTGGCACTTTTGCCTGCAACGTCAAATCTCGGTCACAGCGGAATATCTTCCGGGATCCCAGAACGCCCTGGCGGACTGGAACTCCAGGCATCTGGAGGATCCCAGCGATTGGTGCCTGGACAGAGCAGTGTTGGATCAATGGGGTCCTTGTACGGTGGATCTCTTTGCGTCCAGGTGGAACACTCATCTTCCCCGCTACTTCAGCTGGCGCCCGGATCCCGGCGCGATGGCCGTCAATGCTTTCCTTCAAGACTGGGGTCGGGATCAGAATTACGCGTTTCCCCCCTTCCTTCTGATCCCAAGAGTAACTGCTCAGATTCGTCGTCAGGGGGCGACAGTGATTCTAATCACACCGCTCTGGCGGTCTCAGGTATGGTTTACAGGAGGCTGAGGATTTCATCAGACAGGCATGGGCCCCTAGTACTTGTAAGAGGTACAGATCAGCCTGGAACTGCTGGGCTCGTTGGTGTATGGCAAGGCATTTCGATCCCTTGCGGGCCCAGATTACCGATATCTTGAATTTCCTAGCCGGCCTAGCGGCTTCTGGCCAATCCTATTGCTCAGTTAACCCCTTTTGATCCGCGATTTCGGCGGGGCACCCCCCAATTAATGATCGCCCCGTCGGGGAACACCCCTGGGTGTGCAAACTCCTGAAGGGCATTCGCATGGCTAAACCACTGGAACCCAGGTATGCCTCCCTGTGGGATGTTGACCAGGTTTTGCGCTTCTTGATCTCATGGCCGGATAATCAGTACCTTTCACGTAAACAGTTATCGGCCAAACTGGCAATCTTGCTTTGCCTCATTTCGTGCAAACGAGTTTCCGATGTCCGGGCTCTGGATGTATCTGCTAGAGTTTTTTCGCTGGAGGGAGTCACTTTCGCGATTTCCCAACGTACAAAGTGTAGTACCAGGTCAGTAACCTACCCTGCTTTTGAGCATACACCCAAACTATGCGTGGTCAGATGTTTAAAGAGATACGAAGAGGTGACGGCGGATCTCTGGCCGCCGGGGGAGAGGCAACTGCTCATCTCGATCAAGAAACCTTTCAGAGCAGTTTCCTCCCCTTCCATTGCCCGGTGGGTCAAGTGGATTCTATTGGAATCGGGCATTAATATCCAGCTGTTTGGGGCTCACTCCACCCGAGGTGCCATGGCTTCTAAAGCAATCCAATTGGGTGGTAAACTGGAGGATATTATGAATGCGGCTGACTGGTCATCCAAGTCGACTTTTAAAAAGTTCTACTTTAAACCAATCCATGAAGCCGCTTCATTAGTGGTAAGTAAGCTTTGAACATGCATAATCCTCGCCTCCGGTCCTGACATAGAATGAGAAGTTTCCTAGCTATCATGAAGAAAAGTTTCAATTCTATTAAGGACACGGAGGCGAGGATTATCCCACCCGCCACGGTGGCCATGGCGCCCACCCGGAATGAATTCATCAATTTGAGAGGTGGTATATTCAATTTCCTTTACCTGAAATTATGATTGGGGCATGATATGTGTTTCTACGTATGTTTCGATACTGCAAGCATTGTTTGCTATGTTGTTAGGAAGACTAGGAATTCCGCTTTGTTTGATTTATTGACTATTCTTTCGGATAGCATTGCTTATCTATTGTTCACATTTGTTCTTAGGAGTGAATCCTGCGACTACCTAACGACAACTCAGTCTAAGTTCGCAGTGAAGACGAGGAAGAACGTCATCGCCTGGGGATATTTATACATACAGTCGGATGGCAGTGTGATTGGACATTGGTTGCCATGGGAATGGGTCTCATGGGCATTGTAGTTTTCTTTGTTGAACTTTGAACCTGCTATTAGTGAAAAGTGAAGAAAGATTGTGCATAATCCTCGCCTCCGTGTCCTTAATAGAATTGAAACTTTCCTTCACGATAGCTAGGAAATTTCTCATTCTTGCTTTATAATAAATAACAGCAGACAAGTTAACAAACTACAAATCCCATGGGGCCAAACAAAGTGACCAATGGGAAAAGACGTAGTACAATTTCGCCAGCCAATAGGAACCAACGACCCTTCATAATTCCCAGCTTGACTGCGAATAGCCCTCTTTTCTTGCTGCTCGCAGTCAAGATAAGTATATTTTACCTCATGAACATATTTTATATTGTTTGTTTATTGTAATACTATTATAATCTGTTTATTATTGATTATTTCTGCTATATAGCCTGTATTGTCGTCATTAGCATACAAGCGCCTCACGCTTGTTCTTTTCTTCAAGCTTTCCACGCGCTCTGTGGTAACCGCCTCCTCTTCCTATTGCCATTTCCAACGGTCGTCTCCTCAGAGCTGACCGTGTTTCTTTCACTCTGTGTCACTGCAATTCTTTTGGGGATTTTCTCTCTTCCCCACACTGCTTCCACCTCCTGCCTCACTCCAGTGCGGTAACGAGTTCGCAAGGGTTAAATTTCCCCCAGGACTGCCCATTTGGGGTTTTCCTTTCTCAGCGACGCACAGAAGGGAGGGCCTCAAGCAGGTTTTCCCCTCCCCTTGGTTTCTGCCTTATTTTAACCCTTTACCACCTGAATAGTATTTTATTTATAAAGGAAATGGATAGCTCACTTTTAAATAACCCTCAATTTGATGATGGGGAAGCATTCAAAAATTATTTGAGTGATTTTATTCACCCTTCTGTGGAACAGGCTGTGTCAGCCTCTATGGAAAAAAAAATTAAAAAAATTGAAAACTCCATGAAGAATTTAATTTAAAAAAGCTGGCCTATTCTGTGGGGGAAAGCAGAAAACTTGAGTCTTCCTTTTTATTACCACAGCCTATATCCACAGATTTGGCACCTATGATTAGTGAGTCTACCACACATCAGACTGAGGACACTGCTCCTCCCAGGCCTCCTTCTAAGGAGGGGAACTCCAAAACTTCTCTTAAATATGCAAGGCCAAATCTAAAAATATCCAACAAAATATTCCCCAACAAATTATTATATCCTCTATTTTAGACACTGATGACGATATGGTTGATGTGGATAATGCAACATGTGCATCAAAAGATTTCCCTTCTTCTCCTCCTCAAAAGAAATCAAACTTTGAATCCCTCTCAAATAAACCCATTCTAGATGCGGATGGTTGCCCCATGTTCGACCCCTCTCTCATTTGACACCCTAATTCCACTGAATGTCTTCCTGCAACACCTGTAGGAGATTACATATCATCCATACTCTGTCTTCCTCTGGACAAAAAACACAGAGCAAATTAAAATCAGAGTGTCTAAGAATTTCCCTACCAGCTAATATTACCGTTTCACCAGTTATTGACCCGGCTTTAATTACTTTCTTTTCAAAGTTCAGCAGGGACTCATGTAAGGGTGCTGACAAGGCTTGGGTGAACTGTCAGGATAAACTGGTGGACTTAGTGGGTCCTTTGGCTAAGATTTTTGATTTGGTGGAAGTGGCCAGATTGGAGTCTTCTGATATTGATCCCCAAGAGCTCTCCATGTGGGTTCAAAGAGCTTTTTGCCTTCTTAGAAAGGCTAATTCAGCTACCACACACGAACGCCGCAAAGGACTATTACTCAAGCTAAATCCTAAACTAGCTAACTTAGCGTCAATGGACCCAGGCATCAAGGCAGAGGGACTTCGCTTTGGAGAGTCATTCATTAAAGACTTTTTTTTTTTATATAACTCCGTTTTTATTGAGTTTAAAAAACATAATCAACAGGAAACAGAAATCCAGTGCAGTGCTGATCAATGCGAGATATGGCAGTATCATTAAGTCACAGTATCGGAGGACATCATTGACATGAATCCAAGCCAAGGGACAATAGCAACCACTGCAGCAGAATTTCCCTCAAACACTCCCTTCCCCATTTAGGATCCTCATATAACAAGACATTACACACATGGCATAGAACAGAAACATAACCTCACCATAGTAGGTCGTCACCTGTCAAATCAATTCAAGGCGTACTCCCACACCCTCCTCAGCCGTACTTCCTGCAGAACTTAATTCCACCACCCCAGTGAACAGTTGCAATAGAGCACCCCAGCAAGCCACATCCATCAGCGCCCCCTCATCCCTGCGTGTCAGCCACATATGTTGTTCCTCAGTCGCACCTCATTCAATCACATGTCGAGTCCAGCAGGGGACCGAGGGACTCCTGGCACTCATCCAGCCAGTAGCCACCCTGTGTCTGGCCTGCACCAGCGCCAGCTGTGTGCGCCTATATGGGATTCTCCGGCCCGTGGTCTTCACACTACACCCAATAGGCAGGTCAATGGCGTTGCTTTCAGCCCCAATCCCGTGACCTCCTTAATTCTCCCCACCACCTCCTGCAAGACGTTGTGTACCATCCTGCAGGACCAAGCCAAGTGCAGGAAGGAGACCCCAAAAGCGCCACACCTAGGACATCCCGCCCTTCGTCCCGGGTCAATCTTATTGAGTCGGTTAGGTGTGAGGTATGTCCTATGCACAAAGTTGAAGTGTAATAGTTTAAACCTATTGTTACATGACATTGTGCACACTAACGACAATGCCATTCCCCAGTCAGCTTCCTCTATGTAGTCCCCAAATTCATGCTCCCACGCCCTACCCGCCACACTTGTCACGCCCGGCTGATCATCCTGGAGGGCCTTGTAGAACCCGGTGATCAAGTGAGTCTCCTCGCCCCAATTGAGCAGTCCATTCAGCACCGCCGAGGCCTGAGGGGCCACTGGAAAACAACACCAGATCTCACAAGCCACACTCTCCATTTTTGCATATTGTAAAAACTGCCCAGGGCCTAGACCAAACGAATCCTGAGCCTCAGAGAAGGAAATGTACTCACCATTGGGGTATAAGTCTCCTACCAGTTCGCAGCCTCCTAGCCTCCAACCCTCCTTGGATATCAGTCTGCCCAGGTCCCTAAAGGGTGCTAAGGTCATTCGTTAAAGACTTGAGTAGATATGTGTCAACTTTTTCTCCTATAGACAAAGCGCAAGCTTCTTTAAAGAAGACTTTCTCCCAACAGGTTTTTGCCAGGGCCGGTAGAGGCAGGAGCTGCTTTACCGGCTGTTCGTCATGCAACCAAGGCTCAAGAGGCTCCTTTAACAACGGCTACAACTACCAAGAGTACAAGATGCAGTCCTACCCACAAAGGGGTAGGGGTTTCAGAGGTTGCGACCAAAGAGGCTTCAAACAGAACAATCAAGGTAAGCTTCCTTCCCAATTCCCCTCCTGTGGGTGCCAGACTTCAGTTCTTTCTAGCAAAGTAGCAAACAATAACAGCAGAACATTGGGTTTTAGACACTATTCAAGGTTATCGTATAGAGCTTTATGGTCGACCTTTTCAAAGTGTTTTTCCTCCTCCTCCAAAATTCGCCTCAGACATGACTATTCTTATTTCTTCAGATATTTGCTCCCTGCTTCAAAAACAGGTCATTCAGGTTTCCTAACCAGATCACTCAGGGTTTTTCAGCTCTATTTTTCTGGTTCAAAAGAAAAACAAAAAGATGAGTCCATTCATCAATCTCAGACAAACGCCACTTCAAGATGGAAACATTAATGCACCTCAGGGATTTATTATGGCAGCACGACTGGATGGTAAGATTAGACCTACAAGATGCCTATCTCACTATTACCATATATCCTCACCACAGGAAGTTTCTTCAGTTCCAATGGCAAGGCCAAACTTCAGTTTTCTTCCCTTTGGTCTCTCCTCAGCACCATGATGCTTCACAGAGGTAATGAAACATGTCATAGCATTCCTCAGGTCTCTAGGTGTCAGGCTGATTATATACTGAGAGAACATTCTTCTCATGAGCCAAGACATTCAACCCTTACTCGATCATCTTCACTCTTCTCACAGATCTCGGTTTTCTCCTCAACGTGGAAAAATGTGTATTGATTTCTTCCCAAAAAATAGAATTTCTAGGTTTCTTAGTAAATTCTGTTTCTGCTACACTGCATCTTCCTCAAGCAAAGGTCACGGCAATAAAAAACAAGATTATTCATACTCTTCGCAGTTCCCAAATTTCCCTTAGGTCCTTAGCAAGGATAGTAGGTCTTCTTTCCTCTTCCATCCAAGCATTCTTTCAGGTCCACTACACTGCAGAGCTCTTCAAAGACAAAACATTTGTCATCTCCGCAAAGGTTTCACATATGCCGACTCCTTAAGGATTGATCCGGAGTCTCAATCAGAACTTTAGTGGTGGATAGGCCATTTAGACGCCTGGAACGGCAGGACTATCTTTGCATTAGCCCCAGATCTTGTGTTAGATTCAGATGCAACCCTGACAGGTTGGGGTGCTCGATATGGTTCAACCTCGACTGGAGGTACATGGTCACTAGAGGAGTCCAAATTGCACATCAACTGTTTGGAGATACATGCAGGCTGCTTTGCGATTAAAAGCCGAGCAAAAGACAGAGTCCAATGCTCCATTCTTTTGTGTATGGACAATGTCTCCGCAGTCCATTATTTATCACCTGGGCGGTACAAAGTCTAAACCCCTTGCAGATTTTGCAAAGAGTCTTTGGGAGTTTTGCCTGCAAAACAAAATCTCGGTTCAAGCAGAATATCTTCCCGGAACCCTCAACTCAATAGCAGACTGGCACTCTCGCCACCTGAAAGGTTTCAGCAATAGGACACTTCACTCCTCTATCTTTCGCTCCCTATATCAGAAATGGGGTCCTTTCCAAATAGATCTCTTTGCCTCCCATCTGAATTCCCACCTTCCACGTTTCTTCAGTTGGCATCTAGATCCTTTTGCCCTAGCTACAGATGCGTTCTTAAAAGATTGGTCTCAGTCAATCAATTACGCTTTTCCTCCCTTTCCAATGATCAACAGAGTGTTAGCTCAGGTAAGGCGTCAACAAAACTCCTTGGATCTAGTAACCCCCTTCTGGCAGTCACAGGTTTGGTTCCCTCATATTCTAGAACTGACTTGCGACTTTCTGGTTTTGATCCCTCCTTTCCCATCTCTTCTATTGGATCCTCTGGGCCATCCTAACAACCTGATCCTGAACGGCTCTCTAACTCTAGCAGCTTGAAACATTTCTGGTCTTCCCAACAGTCCCATTTACTTTTGTCAGAAGCTTCAGACTTCATTAGCAAAGCCTAGGCACCCGGGACCCTCAAAAGCCTACAAATCAGCTTGGTCTTTTAGAGCTAGCTGGTGTTTGGGAAAACATATCGATCCCCTTTCAACAGATATAGGTGGTCATTCTGACCTCGGCGGTAAAAGGCGCCTACCGCCGGTCAGAAATCCTCCATAATCCCGCCGCGTCGCGGAAACCCGCCACGGTCATTCTGACCCGCAGAAGGCAAACCTCCGAAAATCCGACAGCCACAACAGACCACCAGACCAGCGGTCGGCGGAAAAGTGGAGGTGACAAAACCTCCACCGTCACGCCAACAGAAATACGCCCATGCCATTACGACCCACGAATCCACGCGGCGGTCTTTCAAATGCGGTATTCCATTGGCGGGACACACCGCCGCGGTCAGAATACACACAAACGAACAAAACTCAGCCACATTGGCCGATTTGAATTCCACACACCTGATACACATACACACACCACTCCCACACACACAATACAATATAAAACACACACCCACATCACCCACAAACCCCTACGACCAAAAATTCTGAAAGAAGGCCAGAGCGAGACACCACCATCCACAAACTAGCAGCCACAGCCACTCAACACCATCACCCACACACTATCCACACACAAAACAACACACACCACCACACTCAACACACTTAACTACACATACTCCACCCCACACATCATACACACCACCCCATGGCACCCCAAAGACACCCCCGCTTCTCAGACGAAGAACTCAGGGTCATGGTGGAGGAAATCGTTCGGGTAGAGCCCCAGCTGTTCGGCACACAGATCCAATACACCAGCATTGCCCGGAGGACGGAGCTATGGCAGAGGATTGTCGACAGGGTCAACGCTGTGGGACAGCACCCCAGAAATCGGGAAGACATCAGGAAGCGATGGAACGACCTACGGGGGAAGGTGCGTTCCATGGTATCCAGGCACAACATCGCCGTGCAGAAGACTGGCGGAGGACCCCCACCTCAACCCCCACAATTTACAACATGGGAGGAGGAAGTCTTGAACATCCTGCATCCTGACGGCCTCGCAGGAGTCGGCGGAGGAATGGATACTGGTAAGTTGAAGCTTCAATACTGCCTCCCCCCACCTGCATGCCAAATCATACCCCAACCCTCACCCCCATCCTCGAACCCCACCCTCACCCCCACCCCCATCCTCACCCCCACCACCATCCTCACCCCCACCACCATCCTCAACCCCACCCCCAGCACACCTATTCCCTGCCAATGTCTCACCATCACAACCCACACATCCAAAAACCTAGGCCTGCATGCGTCCACTAAGCATGGACACCCATCACCAAAGCATGCCCAATGCATATACACATCCCCCCCACAAGTCACCCTCACCAAAGCCCCCACACACGAATGCCAGCACTTGGGGACACGGGAACCCACAGATACACCCATATGCCACACATTGAAACTATAACCATACCTCTATACCCCTGCAGGACCCGACCGTCAACACACCGCCGCGGAGGGCCCAGAATTCTCCACACCCCCCACCCAAGAGGCCGTCAGCGATGACAGCAGCTCTGTCGACCTGGACACCGATGACCAGCCCGGACCATCGGGGACCTCTGGACAGTCGGTTCCCCTCACACAGGCCCAGGCCACTACAGACCCAAACCCCTCTGGGAACACCAGCACAGCTCCCACCCAGCGGCCCATGCCTCTGTCTCCAGGGCGCGTCAATCTGCGGTGTGTCTACCACTACAGGGCACCCAGGATAACCCACCACCCAAAAACAACAGGGACCTGGGGGCAGTGGTAGTGGGCACACCGGCCAGGGGGCAGAGGCCCAGGGAAACAGGGCAACTCGGAGGGCAGCTGTGCGACAGGGGGGGGGACGGGCCCAGGGAACCCACTCTCCACGAGGCCCTCACCACCATCATGGGAGCATACAACCGCTCCCAGGAGACGATGGCGACGGTACTGGCCCGGTTCCAGGAGATCCAGGTACTGCAGGAGGAACACTATCGGGGGTACAGGGAGGACATCAGAGCCCTCACCTCCACCCTGGTTACCATGGTAGGGCTGCTGCAGGACCTCATCAACACCAGGACGGACACTCAACAACACCAAAGGGCCCCTGCCACTAGCCTGGACCAAGAACAGCCAACCACCTCCGCCGGCGCTAGTGGACAGGAGGCCCCCGCACAGCAGCAGCCCACCAGACCCCCACCTCCTGCAGGAGAAGAACCACCCCGCAAGAGGGCCCTGAGATCTCGCAAGAAGACAGAGTAGGATGTCAAGACCCCCGCCAGCAAAGGATACCACCTGATGTCATCCCACTGTCCCACATTGTCACCCTGTCCATCCTTGAACTGCCCATGCTCCATCTCTCCACAGGCCTCTGGACAATGCACCTGTGTGACTGTTACTCTGGACTCTGCCATGGACATTCCTTCACCATAGCCCCCACCCACTTGAAACCACCCATCCCATTTTGAGCACTTAAATAAACACCTATTTTGCACAAAACTATCTGGAGTCTGGCTGTGAATTCAAAATATTGTAATTGACATGACAGTGCAAATATGTCCTTGTACATAGTGAAGTCAACAAACAGCTGCCACAAAGCTGTAGTCCATGGGGAAACGAAGCACAGGACTCGTAGTGGGGACCCCAGATCTGAAATAGGGAGGGAAAAGCCACAACTCAGTCATCATACACTGGGGCAAATAGACAGGCAGCAGAGATGCAGGAGAGTAGTTCACATTTACTAAATTATCTTTGAATTGTTACCTGTGTCCTATTGGAAGTACTGTTCAATGATTCTGTCCCTGTTGTCTGTTTCAGCCCCGTCGTCTTCCTCCTCGTCACTCTCCTCAGGTTCCACCGCTGCCACAAAACCACCGTCTCGACCATCCTCCTGCAGGAAAGGGACCTGGCGGCGCAAAGCCAGGTTGTGAAGCATGCAGCAGGCCACGATGATGTGACACACCTTCTTAGGTGAGTACATTAGGGATCCACCTGTCATATGCAGGCACCGAAACCTGGCCTTTAGGAGGCCAAAGGTGCGTTCGATCACCCTCCTAGTACGCCCATGGGCCTCATTGTACCGTTCCTCTGCCCTGGTCCGGGGATTCCTTACTGGGGTCAGTAGCCAAGACAGGTTGGGGTACCCAGAGTCCCCCAATAGCCATACACGGTGTCTCTCTAGCTGTTCCATCACGTAAGGGATGCTGCTATTCCTCAGGATGTAGGCGTCATGCACTGACCCTGGAAATTTGGCATTTACATGCGAGATGTACTGGTCAGCCAAACACACCACCTGGATGTTCATTGAATGGTAACTTTTTCTGTTCCTGTACACCTGCTCCCTGTCTCTTGGGGGAACCAAAGCCACATGGGTCCCATCAATGGCACCAATGACGTTGGGAATATGTCCAAGGGCATAGAAATCACCTTTCACTGCAGCCAATTCGCCCACCTCAGGGAAAAGGATGTAGCTCCTCACGTATTTCATCAGGGCAGACAACACTCTGGATAACACCTTCGAAAACATGGGCTGAGACATCCCAGAAGCAATTCCCACTGTTGTCTGAAATGACCCACTTGCCAAGAAATGGAGTACTGACAGGACCTGCACCAGAGGGGGAATCCCTGTGGGTTGGCGGATGGGGGACATCAGGTCGGGCTCCAGCTGGGCGCACAGTTCATGTATAGTGGCACGGTTAAGACGGTAGGTCAGGATAATGTGGCGTTCTTCCATTGTCGACAGGTCCACCAGCGGTCGGTACACGGGAGGATTCATCCGTCTCCTCGCCAAACCCAGCGGACGGTGCCTAGGAAGGACAACATGGAGCACACAGTCAAGCAACCCACAGGTACGTACTCACAGCTAGCACAGTAAACGATTCTCTATGCAGTGAATGCCGTGTCTGAGTGGCTATGCAAGGCCTAGGCCTGTGTGACGCAGTTGAAATTGAGCCATGTGGACCCTCGAAATGGCGGCTGCCTGACCTGTGAAGTGTGACAATGGGATGTGAGGTCAATGCGCTGGCGTGGCACACCGCGGCGGGCGGCAGGCGAAGACCGCGGCGCGAAGCCGCATTGGTTAACATTGAAGCCTATGGGTTTCAGGAGCCAATGGCGAAGGGCGCCGGCGGTGGCGGTACGCACCGCCGCGGTACGCACCGCCGCGGACGTGACCGCCATTTTCTATCTACTTATCCACTTGCGACTTGAACTTTCACAGGAGAGGACCTATACTGCAAGTGTTGCTGTGACCTCGGTCTGGAAGGGACAATGGCTGCTGCGCCTGGGGAAAGGGCCCCTGCCTTCACTGGAGAGGAGTTGGAGAAACTTGTGGATGGGGTCCTCCCCCAGTATGCGCTACTCTACGGTCCTCCAGACCAACAAGTGAGTTTAATTCAATCTGGATTTGGGGCCACTAGCTGGCTTGGGGGCCTGGCGGGGGGCCTGGCGGGGATGGGGGGGCATGTTGGGGCTGGCGGGGGGCCTGGCGGGGATGGGGGGCATGTTGGGCCTGGTGGGGGGCATGGCGGGGGGCCTGGCGGGGATGGGGGGCATGTTGGGGCTGGCGGGGGGCCTGGCGGGGATGGGGGGCATGTTGGGGCTGGCGGGGATGGGGGGCATGTTGGGGCTGGCGGGGGGCCTGGCGGGGATGGGGGGCATGTTGGGGCTGGCGGGGGGCATGGCGGGGGGCCTGGCGGGGATGGGGGGCGTTGGGCCACTGGCAACGAAAATGCAGACAAACTTGAACGTGGTATTTCTCCCTCCCTGTACGTGTCACATAGGTCCGCGCCCATGAGAAGATCGGGATTTGGCGTGCCATCGCCAAGGAAGTCCGGACCCTGGGGGTCCACCATCGACGGGGCACCCACTGCCGCAAGAGGTGGGAGGACATCCGCCGCGGGACCAAGAAGACCGCCGAGTCTCTGCTGGGGATGGCCTCCCAACGTAGGCGGGGTGCCTGCCGTCAACTGACCCCCCTGATGTTCCGGATCCTGGCGGTGGCCTACCCTGATTTGGATGGGCGCGTGAGGGCAGCACAGCAGACACAAGGGGGTGAGTCCAAGCATTATCTACTCTGTTGTCGCGCAGTGGAGGTGTCTGGGTGGGGGAGGAGGGCTGTGGGTCCCCCTAGGCCAGGGCGATATCTGTAGGCTGGGCACCCCCGTAAGCCCCTGTGTCCCCAGCCACCACCCTCAGTAGTTTGTCAGTACAGCCATCCCTGGGCCGTGTCATCCATGGGTGCAGTTGTCAACTCTAGGCGTGTAGGGCATGTTCCACGGAATGCGTAGCGGACCCCAAGTGCGCAACTTAGTGCAGGGGGCATCTGTGTCTGTCATGTCCGCTAACTGTACCGGAGATCCATGTACTCAATATCCCTTTATTTCTCTCTCCCCCCTTTTTGTTTGTCTTTCTGTGCTTGTGTGCATCAGCATCATCAGGCGGAGGAGAAGTGGCATCGGGGCAGGAGGGAGCTGCATCTCACATGGCCCAGGAGGGCCATGCCACAGAGTCTGACTGGACCAGTGAGACGGAGGGCGAGGGGAGCTCCACAACGGGGACGACTGGACCCTGCAGCGACACGGACACGTCCTCGGAAGGGAGCTCCCTTGCGGGGGTGGCACCATCCGTGCCCCCCGCCATTACAGGTACAGCCGCCACCCAGCGCACCATCTCCGCCCTCCCAGCAGCCCCTCAGCGTTCGCCCCGTGCCCGCTCTGCCAGGAAGCCGGGCATCTCCTTCGCCCCAGGCACCTCAGGCCCTGCCCCTGTTACCCCCGCTGCCCTCAGTGAGGAGGTCATTGACCTCCTCCGAACGCTCATTGTTCGGCAGACTACCCTTTTGAATGCCATCCAGGGGGTGGAGAGGGAGGTTCATCGCAGCAATGCGTACCTGGAGGGCATTCATTCGGGTCAGGCTGCCCATCAGCGATCGTTCCAGGCTCTGGCCTCAGCACTCACGGCAGCCATTGTCCCTGTCTCCTGCCTCCCTCTACTAACTCCCTCCTCCCAGTCTCCTGTTCCTCTGCCTGTCCCACCCACACCATCAGACCAGCCTGCACACACCTCAACACCCAAGAGAAGCTCATCCAAACATAAGCACCACAGATCACGCAGACATTCACACACGCAACATTCCGATGCAGACATGCCAACAGTCACTACCACCTCTGTGACCCCCACCTCCTCGTCTCCCTCCTCCCTCCCTGTGACGTCTACACTCACACCTCCATTCACCTCACCATCAGCCAGTGTTTCCATCACCAGCACACCCTCCACTCCAGTCCGCACACGTGCAGTCACCACCCCCACTGCCATTTACACGTCCCCTGTGTCCTCTCCCACTGTGTCTGTCACCCCCTCTTCCACACCACACAAACGCAGCCACCCACCCACCCAACAGCCATCCACCTCACGACAGCCTATCCCTCCTGCACCTGCACCCAAAGACAGCAAACGTGACTCACCTACAACCACATCCTCTCCCTCCACTCCCATTCCCACTGTACCTACCACTCTCCATTGTCCCAAGAAACTCTTCCTCGCCACTGCTAACTTCTTTCCTGACCCTGAGCCCCCCCCTCCTTCTCGTCGGGGTAAGAAGAGCACCTCAGCCACCACCAGCCCTGCAGCCCCCTTGACAAGGGTGCAGGGGTATTGGAGCCCACCAGCCCGCATGTCTGGATCTTCGCCCAGCAGCAAGGGGACAGCCAGCCCACCCCCTGGGAAGAGGAGCAGAAGGCGGAAGGGGCACCGCAGGAGCCCGGCTTCTACATCCCCCCCGGACACCACCCAGACACAGTCACCAGCCACAGCTCCAAAGGGAGGAAAGGGCCACAGACTCCCGACTAAGGAGGGCAAGGGCAGCAAGTCGGAGAGGTCAGGCTGCAGGCCTGCTGCCCAGGAGGAGCCCACCACCCCCATAGCCGCTGCCCAGGGAGGACCCAGCCCAGCTGGCCAGGAGGGCCCCACCACCCACAGCCCAGGTGGGCATTGAAGGAGCACCATCCCCGCTGCCCAGGAGGGCACCACCAGGCAATGAGCAGTTGGCCATAGACCGGCCGCCGTCTCAGGCACCGCTGAACTGGGCCCCGCCGTCTCCAGCACCGCTCCGCTGGGGACCGCCGTCTCAAGAACCGCTGAACTGGGCCCCGCCGTCTCAAGAACCGCTGAACTGGGCCCCGCCGTCTCCAGCACCGCTGAACTGGGCCCCGCCGTCTCAAGCACCGCTGAACTGGGCCCCGCCGTCTCCAGCACCGCTCCGCTGGGGACCGCCGTCTCCAGCACCGCTGAACTGGGACCGCCGTCTCAAGCACCGCTGAACTGGGCCCCGCCGTCTCCAGCACCGCTCCGCTGGGGACCGCCGTCTCAAGAACCGCTGAACTGGGCCCCGCCGTCTCAAGAACCGCTGAACTGGGCCCCGCCGTCTCCAGCACCGCTGAACTGGGCCCCGCCGTCTCAAGCACCGCTGAACTGGGCCCCGCCGTCTCCAGCACCGCTGAACTGGGCCCCGCCGTCTCAAGCACCGCTGAACTGGGCCCCGCCGTCTCAAGAACCGCTGAACTGGGCCCCGCCGTCTCCAGCACCGCTGAACTGGGCCCCGCCGTCTCAAGAACCGCTGAACTGGGCCCCGCCGTCTCCAGCACCGCTGAACTGGGCCCCGCCGTCTCAAGCACCGCTGAACTGGGCCCCGCCGTCTCCAGCACCGCTGAACTGGGCCCCGCCGTCTCAAGCACCGCTGAACTGGGCCCCGCCGTCTCAAGAACCGCTGAACTGGGCCCCGCCGTCTCAAGCACCGCTGAACTGGGCCCCGCCGTCTCAAGAACCGCTGAACTGGGCCCTGCCGTCTCAAGAACCGCTGAACTGGGCCCGCCGTCTCCAGCACCGCTGAACTGGGCCCCGCCGTCTCAAGCACCGCTGAACTGGGCCCCGCCGTCTCCAGCACCGCTGAACTGGGCCCCGCCGTCTCAAGCACCGCTGAACTGGGCCCCGCCGTCTCCAGCACCGCTCCGCTGGGGACCGCCATCTCAAGAACCGCTGAACTGGGCCCCGCCGTCTCAAGCACCGCTGAACTGGGCCCCGCCGTCTCCAGCATCGCTCCGCTGGGGACCGCCGTCTCAAGAACCGCTGAACTGGGCCCCGCCGTCTCAAGCACCGCTGAACTGGGCCCCGCCGTCTCAAGCACCGCTGAACTGGGCCCCGCCGTCTCCAGCACCGCTCCGCTGGGGACCGCCGTCTCAAGCACCGCTGAACTGGGCCCTTCAAGGCAAGACCCGCTGAACTGGGCCCTTCAAGGCAAGAAGCGCTGAACTGGGCCCTTCAAGGCAAGAAGCGCTGAACTGGGCCCTTCCAGGCAAGAACCGCTGGCCCTTTGGCAGACGTGGCAGGGCAGGATCTGTCTCGGGCAGGGTTGCAGGATGTCCTCTGGCCAACATGCCTCCTCCAGTGGCAGTGGAGTCTGTTATGGACTGTTTGGACTGTGGCTTTGCTCTCCCCAGGATGGCCCAGTGGGCAGGCCACCCACTGTATGGACTGTATGGACTGTGGCTTTGCACTCCCCAGGATGGCCCAGTGGGCAGGCCACCCACTGTATGGACTGTATGGACTGTGGCTTTGCACTCCCCAGGATGGCCCAGTGGGCAGGCCACCCACTGTATGGACTGTATGGACTGTGGCTTTGCACTCCCCAGGATGGCCCAGTGGGCAGGCCACCCACTGTATGGACTGTATGGACTGTGGCTTTGCACTCCCCAGGATGGCCCAGTGGGCAGGCCACCCACTGTATGGACTGTATGGACTGTGGCTTTGCTCTCCCCAGGATGGGCCAGTGGTCATGGAGTCCCCTCGTGGATCTGGCGTCGTGTACTCAAGTGGCTGAGGTGCCCCCCCTTCCCTTCCCTCTGAGGTGCCTGTCCTATTTTCTTTCTGATGCCCCTGCAGTGTTCTCTCCGTGGAGTTCTTGTCGTGGGACTGGGCCTTGCCCCTTTGCACAGGACCCCTGTGGTCCACGGACAGTGGTTGGACTACATTTAGTAGCTGTATATATTTTGTACATAGTTTATTTATTTATTGGGATTACTGGTGTCCATATTTCAATATATCTGCCGTTTATGATCTCTTCTTTTGGTCTTTGCATTATTTCGGAGGGGGGGGTTTGTGGGTTGTGACAGTGATCTGTGGGAATGCATTGATGTGTGTGTTGTAGTGGGTATGGGTGGGTGGGTGTGTGCCGGTAATTTTTTCCCTCCCCTGTGTCGTAGGTGCAGTACTCACCGATGTCTTCCGCGCCGCCGGGCGTGCTCCTGGTACAGGAGCAGGTATAGGAGTGCGGGGATGACCTGCAACTCGGGTTCCATACTGCCGGAATCTCGCGTGGAGTGCGTAGAGGTGAGCGTTTTCCCGTTCGTAGTCTGTTTCCGCCGTGTTTTTATCGGCGGTGCTCCCGCCCCGGAAAAGGTGGCGGATTGGTGGGTCGTGATAGGGTGGGCGGTACATTGTCTGCCGCCTGGCTGTTGGCGGGGACCGCCGCGCTGTTTGTTTGTTCCGCCGTGGCGGGCGGAGTGTTAATGCGGCGGGCTGTGTTGGCGGTTCCCGCCAGGGTCAGAATTGCATATTTTGGACCGCCGGCCTGTTGGCGGCTTGGCCGCCGCATTATCACCGACCGCCAGGGTCAGAATGAGGGCCATAATCTATATTGTAAACTATTTAGCAGCGGAAGCAAGTGCAGGTAAGGCTTATAGAACAATAAACCTCTATAGATCAGCAATATCCTTATCGCATTCTCATATTGATGGCAAACCGGTAGGAGAACACCCGCTCATCTGCTGCCTTTTAAAGGGAGTAAACATTTCCAAACCTCCTCTTCCAAAGTACAATAAATTGTGGGATGTTAATGTGGTTTTGAAGTTTTTTATTTCTTGGCCTGACAATACAGCTTCATCTTTGAAGATGTTCTCTGCTAAGCTTACAATGCTGTTATGTTTAATTTCTATTAAACATTTGTCCGATGTTAAAGCTTTAGATGTTTTTTCTCGACCATATACTCCCACTGGGGTGATGTTTACTGCCAATAAACTCACGAAAACAAACTTAAATTAAATTTTTTATCCTTACTTTCCAGATTATCCCAAATTATGTGTAGGCCAATGTCTCAAACTTTATGAACAACAAACAGCTAATCTCAGAAGGTCCTCTCATTCGCAGCTGCTTATTTCTTTCTGCAAACCGCATCTTCCAGTGTCTTCTGCCACTCTAGCTTGCTGGGTCAGATGGATCATGTCTTTGTCAGGCATTGATACTTCTGTCTTTGTCGCTCACTCTTCCAGAGGAGCCATGGCTTCCACAGCCTTTTGGGCAGGTTCCTGACTCGAGGACATTCTGAGATCAGCTGACTGGTCAAATGATAATGTATTTAGAATGTTTTATTGTAAACCTGTACATACAGCTACTTCTGTGGTTACTAACATGCTTGAAACAAGCATAATATGAGCCTCCGGTCTTGACATAAAATGTAGATTTTCCTAACAATTTATGAAAGAAAGTCTCAATTTTATTTAAGACACGGAGGGCGAGTATTATCCCACCGCAACACTTTTTAACTGATTTGTGTCTCTGCTTCCCTATCAGCGGTGCCAGCTTTGTCGTCAACATCTTCCTAAGGACCTTACAAGGACATATTCATCGCTTCCATTTGCGGAGGTTCCTGCATTTTCACCTGGCTTCATCGATTCCATTCCTCAGGACTTTTCCTTCCTCGTCAGACTTTCTGGGCTGTTCAATTTCTGTCAAGTGTTGTTTTCCTTTGTTATGGCTCTTGCTATTCTTCTTTCTCTTGTTCCTTTATTTGAGGTTTACTTACTTCTTGCAGAAGAAGAGAGGGCTGTTTGCAGTCAAGTTAGGTATTATGAAGGGTCGTTGGTTCCTATTGGCTGGGGAAGTTGTACTACGCATCTTTTCCCATTGGTCACTTTTGTTTGGCCCCATGGGATTTGTAGTTTGTTATCCTGACTGCTGCTATTCATTATAAAGCAAGAATTGAAAGCATGATACCCGCTTCCGTGTCTTTAATAAAATTAACACTTTCCTTCATAAATTAATAGGAAAATCTACATTCTGGCTGCATCAGCTTCCAAAGGAAATTCGTCTTGAATGACTAGAGTGTTACCTTTGGGGTGAAAAGGCCCTACATTGTCGGCTATGTTGGAATTTCCAATAGCAGAAACCGGCTTTATGCTACAGTTTGCTTCTTGATTGAATCTGCTTGCAAAATGGCCTTTCTTTCCATTCTGGATTGCTATTTGGTGTTCTTTCATGAGGTTTAGCCCAGTGCTTTGAATGGGCCGGTACTGAATACCAGCACTTTTTTTTATTTTGAGAGGGAGAGTACAGGCACATCTCAAGAAAAACATAATACTTTTAATTGGAGAGTACCGACACTTCTCGGAAGCAAGCAGGTACTCTGGTACAGAGTACCTGCACTATGATCATTCCATTTCAAGCACTGGTTTAGCCAATTCTCTATCTGCCATTATTTGGGTTTTCCTCTAGTGTCTCTATAGTTTTCTGCCCTAAAACAGATCCAGTATTTGACCAGCCACAATGGTTGGTGAGAAACTCTGTTGAAAGATAGAGAGATTGTAGGTACACCACAGTTTCTGATCCCAGTTCATTGTTCAGAATGGATTTCTAGCTACAGTTTGAAATGTCCCATAATAAGTGTCTTACCTGGCAGAGCTTGGGAAGACAATCTCAAAGAGCACAGGATGGTAACCTGGTTTACAGAAGATCAAAATGATGTGGGATGATGAGTTAGCTGGGGGATAATGTGGACATTCATCTGTTAGATTGACTTGTACTGACCTGTGGTTGGTAAGAACCATCCTCCACTCTTCCATTGGGTCTAGGCTGTATTTGGATTTTAAGCATCAGTGTTAACAGCATTTCAAGTATGGTAACTGCAGCTGCTGTAAACCAAGTCTGTCACCGTTAGGCTGCAACACTGCTATTCAAGTAAGTAGATTATTTCTAGAGAATGGTTCACTGTTAAGCATGAATGTATGCTTATGTATGTGCATGGTATTTCTATAGCACAAACCTAGCCAAAAGGCAGCAGAGCACTGCACACTGTCAAAGGCAAGCTTAAAGTTAACAAATAACAGGGGAGGAATCTGAGTTGTGAACAGTTAATGCACTGTGATGTAGTGTCCTTTAAAGAAGTGAGTCTTCCAATCTTTCATAAACTGAAACAGCAATGGGGCAGTCCTAATGAGTATAGAGATGTTGTCCCAGATCCTGGGTAAATAGTTGGAAATGGCATGTTGTCTTGTGTTTCTCTTTTTTACACTTCCTAGGCTGCAGTCTCATGGTGTCCTGACTGCAGGGGTGCTGAGAGCCACCAGAGTTGGTGAGCATGCCTGCAAGATAAGTGGGGAATGCGATTGTGATGGCTTTGTAAATGATGCTACTGGTTTTGAAGATGCTATAGGCCAGAAAGGTGAACCAATGGATTGGAGTTTTGCAATCATATTTCTTCAATCCCTGGATGAGATTTGCAGCGGAGTGCAAGATGCGCCTAAGTGGTGCTAGTATGGAGTTTGGGAGGCCATGGAATAAGGCATTAGCACCATCCAGATGCAAGACTACAAGGGCTTGAATAGCAGTTCTGAAGTTGCTTTTTGGAAGAAATGATTTGACTTTCTTTAGGAGATGGCTGGTACCAGGCAGTCTTTGTTTTTTGGCAATATGGCCCTCATTACAACCCTGGTGGTCGGTGTTAAAGCGGCGGTAATACCTATAACAGGCCGGCGTAAAAAAAAAATGGAATCACGACCATGGCGGAAACCGCCAACATAGACAGCCACTTTAACACTCCGACCGCCACGGTGGTAGAAACAAACACCGCAGTGGTAACCGCCAACAGACAGGCGGAGGACAAAGTACCGCCCACCCTATCACAACAGGCCTATCTGCCACCTTTTCCGCGATGGATCCAATGCTCTCAAAAGCACGGCGGAAACAGAACACAGAATGGAAACCACTCACTTCTCGACACCCAATGAGGAACCAGGACGCCATGGAGCCTGAACTGCACATCCTGCCTATGCTGCTCTTCCTCCTGCTCTATCAGGAGCAGGACAGATGCTGTCGATGACCACGGTGAGTACTGCACCTACAACACAGGGGCGGGGGAGGGAAAAGAGAGTGACACACACACGCAACACGCAATACCCCCACCCTCACCCACAACAACATACACACAAATACATGCAGCAACATTACATATACACTCCCCCACCCCCCAGAAGAACGCAAGGACAAAAGGAAATGATTGTAATGATTGTAATCATGAAAAATCTGATACTCCAAATTCGAAATTCAGTATATACAAATATGTACACCAACTACACGTCCGGATAGTGTACCAATCATTGTCCGTGGACCACTGGTCCCCAAATGCATGGGCGAAGCCCACACAAGATACGTGACTGGAAACGGAGAGAACACTGCTGGGGCATCAGATCGAAAATAAACAGGCACCTCAGAGGGAGGGGGAGGGGGGCACCTCAGCCAGATGAACGCACGACGCCACTGCTGCACGAGGGGGCTCCATGCTCATTGCTGTATCCTGGGGAGTGCAAAGCCACAGTCTCTCAAGTCGCTCCAGTGGGTGGTTTGCCCACTGCTGTATCCTGGGGAGTGCAAAGCCACAGTCTCTCAAGTCTCTCCAGTGGGTGGTTTGCCCACTGCTTGATCCTAGGGAGTGCAAAGCCACAGTCTCTCAAGTCTCTCCAGTGGGTGGTTTGCTCACTGCTGTGTCCTGGGGAGTGCAAAGCCAAAGTCTCTCAAGTCTCTCCAGTGGGTTGTTTGCCCACTGCTTGATCATGTGGAGTGCAAAGCCACAGTCTCTCAAGTGGATAACAGTCTCCACTGGTTCTGGAGGGGGGCTGGTGCCCAGAGTGCTTCATCCTGCTAAGGACTGAGGTAGTGGATGCCATTCTCCACTGCTTCTGGAGGGGGCCTGGTGCCCAGAGTGCTTCATCCTGTCAACGACTGAGGTAGTGGATGTCATTCTCCACTGGTTCTGGAGGGGGCCTGCTGCCCAGAGTGCTTCATCCTGCCAATGGCTGAGGTAGTGGATGTCATTCTCCACTGGTTCTGGAGGGGGCAGGGTGCCCAAAGTGCTTCATCCTGCCAAGGACTGAGGTAGTAGATGTCATTCTCCACTGGTTCTGGAGGGGGCATGGTGCCCAGAGTGCTCCACGTGCAGTGTGGCCGGAACCATTCCCTCACCTGGGTGTGTGTGCCACGAGATTGCCGAGGAACAGGTAGCATGATACGCCATGGAGGCAGCGACATACCCCACACTGCTGTGGCTTCGCCTTCCACCTGCAGGTGCAAACAGTGATGGAAGTCATGGCTCATGGAAGCTGGCCACGGTCCAGGAAGTCTCCTCCAGCCTCGGACGACTGACCACTGGGGATGGTAGCCATGTCAGCGGTGGTGCCACTGTCCGAGCACGTCGCGGGGCTGGTGGCGGTGCTTGCGGCGGTGTCTGTGGCGGCAGTGCTGGCAGTGGTGCATGGGTCAGCACCTGCTGAGGGACACAGCAGGATGTCTCCTGCAGTCTCGGACGTCTGCCCACTGGGGAAGATGCTGGGGACTGTCGCTGAGGCTGCAGACGTGCCGGTGGCTGTGCAGGTGGCGGTGCAGGTGGCAGTGCAGGTGGCGGTGTTGGTGGTGGGGCAGCTTGCGGTGTTCGCCACCGACAGATTGGTGTTGTCGTGACAGAAGGGGTGACACTGGTCCCTCAGTTGGTGCCTCCGTGCCCTGTCCTGCCCTTCTTCTTTTGTCCCTTCCCCACATTTGATGGTGCCGCAGGTGTCTTGCCACTATCCCCTTTTGTTTTGGCGAAGCCCTTGGTGGCTGGTAGGGGCGGCTTCTCCCTCTGGGATGTGGGCACCTTCTTCACCTTGGCAGGTGGCGGAATGTCCTTGCCGTTGCTACGTGGCACACTGGCAGCCCTGGTGGGTGGCGCACTCGATGACCCCGCTGTTGCTGGCACCACTGTGCCTGGGGATTTGGTGGCTGAGGTGCTGGGCTGGGACCTGGAAAGCCTGGCCCTAAGGGAAGAACGGGGGTAGGTGAAGGGAAGAGGTCAAGGTTTGCCAGGAAAAGTTTTTTTGACACACTGGGACGGGAAGATGGAGTGGGCTTGGGAGTGGAGGAAGAGGTAGTGGTTGTAGGAGGTGTACGGTTGCTAAATTTGGGTGACGGTACATGGGCCGGAAGCTGTTGCTAGGCGGATGGCTGTTGGGTGGGTGTGCGCCTGCGTTTGTGTACTTTGGGAGGAGGGCTCACAGACACACTAGGAAAGGACACTGGGGATGTGTGCATGGTAGTGGGGGGGGTGAGTGCACGTGAGCGGTGTGTGGTGATGGGTGTGCTGGTGATGGAGGTAGTGGCTGAGATGTAGTGCATGCAGGTGTGAGTGGAGACGAGACTGGGAAGGAGGAGGAGGACGTGGAGGAGGGGGACACAGTGGAGGCAGTGGTTGTTGCTGTGTCTGCATGGGGATGGTGTTTGTGTGAGTGCTTGTGGGACTTGTGGTTCTTATGTTTGCCATGTCCACTCTTGTGTATTGATGAGTGTGCATGCTGGTCTGATGGTGTGCTTGAGATAGGCTGAGGTACAGGGGATTGAGTCTGGGTAGTGGAAGTTGTAGGGGGGAGGCTGGACACAGGGACAATGGCTGCCATCAGTGCTGAGGCCAGAGCCTGGAATGCTCTCTGTTGGGCCACCTGCCCACAATGAATGCCCTCCAGGTATGCATTTGTTTGTTGCAAATGCCTCTCAACACCCTGGATAGCATTCAAAATGGTAGATTGCCCAACAGTGAGGGATCTCAGGAGGTCAATAGCCTCCTCACTGAGGGCAGCAGGGCTGACTGCGGCAGGGCCTGAGGTGCCTGGGGAGGAGGAGATGCCCACCCTCCTGGGTGAGCGGGCACGGGACACATGCTGAGTGGCTACTGGGAGGGCGGTGCTGGTAAGGGGGGTGGCGGCTGTACCTGTTGATGTGGTGGGCACAGAGGTGCCCGCCAACGCAAGGGAGCTCACATCAGAGGAGGAGTCGCTGTCACTGGTGTATGCTCCTGTCCCCATCGTGGAGCTCCACTCGCCCTCCATCCCACTGGTGGCTTCAGACTCCATTGCTTCACCCTCCAAGGCCAAGTGGGTTGCAGCTCCCTCCTGCTCCGGTGCCACTGCTCCTCCACCTGGTGATGATGATGATGATGATGATGCTATTGCACACAAGAACAGGAAGACAACAAAAAGGGGGGGGGGGAGACAGAAGAAAAACATGTTCAGTGCATGCAACACCACTACCGTCGGCGGACACAACACACAGGGAGCAGCCCTCAGCACTATGCCATGCACTAACAGTTCGTAGAAAATTCACATGCCCATGGGGTACGAGGCCTAAGCCCAATTGCTGCACACCTGGAAGTCACAGGAGCCTGACTTGGTGTAGATGGCTATTCCCACTAGTGGGGTTGGGGTGCCACAGAGCCTGCCTCACGAGGGACCTTGCCTACCAAGTTCGCCCTGGCCTAGGGGAACCCACTGCCCACCTCCCCCACCCAGACACCTCATAATGCGTGCAGAGTCAGCTAAATGAGAGTGTACTCACCCCCTTGTGGCTGCTGTGATGCCCTCAGCGCCCATCCAACTCCGGATAGGCCACCGCCAGGATCTGGTACATCAGGGGGGTCATGGTGCGATGGGCAACCCTTCCACGTTGGGAGGCCATCCCCAGCTGGGTCTCCGCCATCTTCTTGCTCCAGCGGCGCATGTCCTCCCATCTTTTACAGCAGTGGGTGCTCCGTCCATGGTAGACCCCCAGGGTCCGGACGTCCTTGGCGATGGGACGCCAAATACCCTTCTTCTGGTGGGAGCTGACTTAGAGGAATGGTACAGGGGGAAAGGAAATTACTCACCCGTCCGGACCATCATTCTCATTGCCCACCAGTTCCCTCCCATGCCCTGACGCACATACACTCAACATCCGCACATGCAGGCCTCAGCCCCCCCATGTATCTTCCATCCACACCACTCAAAACAGGCATTGCCCACGCAGCATGATCACAGTGTACTCACATGTTTGTCTGGAGGACCGTACAGTTGCGTGTACTGGGGGAGGACCCCATCCACTAGTTTCTCCAACTCCTCCGAAGTGAAGGCAGGGGCCCTTTCCCCAGACTCTGTAGCCATCGTCGCTTCCAGACACAGGTCACAGCACCACTTGCAGTGTAGGTCCTCTCCTGTTGAAGGTCAGGTATCAAGTGAGTGAACAGACAGAAAATGGCGGTCACGTCCGCGGCGGTGCGTACCGTCACCGCCGGCGTACATCGTCATTGGCTCCTGGGACCCAAAGGGCCCAATGTTAACCAATGCTGAATTGCGCTGCGGTCCTCGACCGCCCACCGCGACGGTGTACAACGCCAGCACAGTTACCTCATTTCTCCTTGTACCCCCTTACAGGTCACGCAGCCGTCATTTCAGGGGGCCACATGGGATGGATACAAACTGCGTCAACCTATCTAGGCCGGAATACAGACAGAAACCGGAACATTGTGAATTACATACCTTCCTGCAAATAATACATTGTGATACCTCAGTGTTGGATGACTCTCTGCTCGCTGTTCTCCTCCATAGGGCACGTCTGCTGGGGCAGGTGATGTGATGGCGGCATCCTCCGGTGTACAGACCCCAGGTGGACCTGTTGACAATGGAAGAGAGACACATAATAATCACATACAGACTTGATCGTGCAACAATCCAGGAACTGTGTGCCCAGTTGGAGCCAGACCTGATTTCAGCTATCCACCATCCCACAGGAATCCCTGCTCTAGTGCAGGTCCTGTCTGTACTCCATTTCCTGGCCAGTGTGTCTTTTCAAACAACAGTGGCCACGGCATCAGGGATGTCCCAGCCAATGTTCCCCAACTTGTTGCCCAGAGTGTTATCTTCCCTGCTGAAACACATGCGCAGCTACATCGTTTTGCCTACAGTGAAAGGTGACTTTTATTCCCTGGGACATATCCCCAACATCATTGGTGCCCTTGATGGTACACATGTGGCATTTGTCCCCCCGCAGGAATGAACAGGTGTACAGAAACCGGAAAAGCTACCATTCGATGAATGTGCAGATGGTGTGTTTGGCAGACCAGTACATCTCCCATGTGAATGCCAAGTTTCCTGGCTCAGTGCATGAAGCTTACATTTTGAGGAATAGCAGCATCCCTTATGTGACGGGGCAACTCCAGAGGCACCGTGTGTGGCTAATAGGTGAGGCAACAGGCCCAATACAGTTGACATAGGTGTCTGGGTATGGGTTGTCCCTAAGGGTTAGTGTGTGTCTAGCAGTTGTCTCTCGACATTTGCAGGTGACTGTGATTACCCCAACCTGTCATGGCTACTGACCCCAGTGAGGAATCCCAGGACAAGGGCAGAGGAACGCTACAATGAGGCACATGGGCAAACTAGGAGGAATATAGAACGCACCTTCGGCCTCCTGAAGGCCAGATTCTGGTGCCTCTATCTGACAGGTGGCTCACTGTACTACTCACCGAAGAAGGTGTGCCAGATCATCGTGGCCTGCTGTATGCTGCACAACCTGGCTTTGTGACGCCAGGTGCCTTTTCTGCAGGAGGATGGGCCAGATGGTGGTCTTGTGGCAGCTGTGGAGCCTGTTGACAGTGAAGAAGAGGAGGCAGAAGAAGAGTATATCGACAACCGAAACAACATCATCATGCAATACTTCCAGTGAGACACAGGAAAGAAGATGTAACTGCTTCCCACATCTCATACTGTTGTTGGAGCTAGCATAAGTCTGTCATTTTCACTCAGTGTATGGACCCTGACTTGTCACTTTGACTTTCCATTTCACAGATCTGGGTCCCACTTTGTGCCCTCTGCTATGCTTACTGCTGGCCTACAGCTGTGTTACATTGGTATGTGAACAAGTACATTGACATTGCTATATTCCATAGATATTGCAATTACGCATTTGTGAAAGCACTGCCAGATTGTTTTGTGATTGAAGTGTGTTTATTTCTGTGCAAATAAGTGGAGGGGGTTGTAAAATGGGCTGGGGTGATGGTGGAGGAATGTCCATGGCAGAGTCCAGTCTATTTTTTCACAGGTGCATTGTCAAAAGGGGCAAAGGAAGTGGCGCAATGGCAGTTTAAGGTGGACAGGGTGACATAGTGGGACAGAAGGTTGACATTCAGGGGGGTCTTATTTCCTGGCAGGGGTCTTGGCAATGTTCTCTGTCTTGTTCCTGGATCTCAGGGACCGTTTGCGGGGTGGTTCTCCAACTGCAGGGGGTGGGGTGCTGGTGTCCTGTTGTTCCTGTGGCGGTGCCTCCTGTCCACTAGCGCCGGCGGAGGTGGAGGGCTGCTCATCGTCCAGGCTAGTGTCAGGTTGTGTGCCACTGTGTCTCTCCTGGTGTTGAGAAGGTCTGCCAGCACCCCTGCAATGGTGACCAGGGTGGTGTTGATGGACTTTACGTCCTCCCTGATCCCCAGGTAGTGTTCTTCCTACAGCCGCTGGGTCTCCTGAAACTTGGCCAGTACCATGCCCATGGTCTCCTGGGAATGGTGGTAAGCTCCCATGATGTTGGAGAGTGCCTCGTGGAGTGTTGGTTCCCTGGGCCTGTCCCCCCCCCTGTCGCACAGCAGTCCTCCCAGCTTCCCGGTTGTCCTGTGCCTCTGTCCCCTGAACCGTGTGCCCACTGCCCCCAGGTCCCTGATTGTCTTGGGTTAGTGGGGGTTGCCTGGGTTCCCTGTAGTGGTAGACACACTGCTGATTGACGTGTCCTGGGGACAGATGGATGGGCCCACTGGGTGGGTGCTGTGGTGGTGTTTCCTGAGGGGGGAGGTTCAGTGGTGGTTTGTGACTGTGTCAGGGGAACCCACTGTCTCGAGGTCCCTGATGGGCCGGGCTGGTCATCTTGATCCAGGCGTGCAGAGCTGCTGTCGTCACTGTGGGCCTCTTCTGTGGGGGGGAATGGATATGTCTGGAACCTCCTGTCCGGTGAAGTTGGGTAGGGGTCCTGTTGGGGTGTAAATGCATAGTTATTGTATCTGTGTGTGCCACCTTTGCAATGAATGAGTGACCCTCTACTCCTGTGCTTGCATTATTGCTGTGGCCAGTGTGTGATTGGTGATTTTGGGGCATGAGTGAGTCTCTCTACTGGACATGCTTTGGTGATGGGTGAACATGCATTGGTGTTACATGCAGGGCTTGGTTTTGGGATGTGTGGGTTGTGTAAGTGGGGTATCTGTTGATTGTTGGGGTAATGGGTGTGAGGGTAAGGGTGGCGGTATGTGATGGCATGCAGGTGGGGTGGGGGGATAAAGTAGTTAAGATATGACTTACCAGAGTCCAGTCCTCCTGCTACTCCTTGCTCCTCCCATGTTGTTAGTTGTGGGGGAGGAGGTCGGGGTCCACTGCCAGTCCTCTGTACAGCAATCTGGTGTCTGGATACCATGGAACGTGCCTTCCCCCGTAGGTCGTTCCACCTCTTCCTGATGTCATCCCGTGTTCTTGGATGCTGTCCCACTGCGTTAACCCTGTCGACAATTCTGCGCCATAGCTCCATCTTTCTTGCAATGGATGTCTGCTGCACCTGTGATCCGAATAGCTGTGGCTCTACCGGACGATTTCCTCCACCATGACCCTGAGCTCCTCCTCAGAGAACCTGGGGTGTCTTTGAGGTGCCATGATGTGGTGTGGGTGATGTGTGAGGTGGTGTCAGTTGTGATGTATGAGGGAATGTGTTGGTGTGTGTTGTTTGAGGTGCGTGGATGTTGTATAAGTGATGGTGTTGTGTATCTTTGGATGCTGGTGTTGTTTTAAGTAGTCTCTCTCTCTGGCCTTCTTTCAAAATATTGGTTGCAAGGGTTGTGGGTGATGTGGGTGTGTGCTTTATATTAGATTGGGTGTGTGGGTGTGGTGTGTGTATGTGTATCAGGTGTGTGTATTTCGAATTGTCCAATGTGCTTGTGTTTTGTTAGTGTGTATGTATTTTGAGCGCGGCAGTATGTACCAACAATGGTTTACCGCGGTTGAATGACCGCCGCGTTGATTCATGGGTCGTGATACTGTGGGCGTATTCTTGTTGGCGTGACGTGGTGGTTTTGGTATCGCCAGTTTTTCACTGACCTTTGGTGTGGCGGACTTGTGTGGGTGTCTATTCTGGCAGATTACGAGATGTGGGTCGTGATACATGTAGCGGAGTTCCGTGGCCGCAGAGGTATGTTGGTGGTCTTTTGCAGGGCAGAAAGCGGGATTTAACGCCAGGGTTGTAATGAGGGCCTATGTTTCTTGAGGGAGAGGTTGGTGTCTGTTTTGCTTTTCACTAATGACTGAGCTGAAATACTCATTGTAGGAGGTTGGCCTGGTTTATAGTGGGTACCTTGGGTACTTACACCTTATACCAGGTCCAGTTATCCCTTATCAGTGAAATGTAGTAGTGTTCTAGCAGCTTAGGCTGATAGAGGTACCTATAGCAGAGCAGCTTAGGCTGAACTAGGAGACATGCAAAGCTCCTGCAATACCACTTACAGTTACACAGTACTTACACACAAGTAAAGACAATACTCAGTGTTACCAAAAATAAAGGTATTTATTTGGGTGACACAGTACCAAAAATATCTTAGAGACAATACTCCTTCTGGAGGTAAGTATTATACACAATATATATACTAGACACCAAAATTAGATAAGTAAATAGTTATAGAACAATGCAAACAGTAGGAAATGCTATAGAATACAATGGGAGAAAATAGGTCTCGGAGTAACACAAACCATATACTAAGAAAGTGCAATGCAAATCACAAATTCCCCCCTAGACAAGTGTAGTGTGTGCAGAATCGCTGGGAGAGTAAGAATACAGTAAAGGTAAGTAAATTACCCCACCCCAGAGCCCAGAAAAGAGCCCAGAAAAGCAGGAGTAAAGTACTGCAAGTTTCCTTAGGACACACTACACCTCGTGATTGGGATGTTGCAGCAGCAAGCCAAGTCTGCAAAGAACAACTGTTGGATTCCTGGACCTGAAGACCTGCAAAGGAAGGGGACCAAGTCCAGAAGTCAAAAGAAGTTCCAGGAAGGACAGGAGCCCCTGCAAACCCAGAAGAGGGTGCAAAAGAAGAGTCCACGTTTAGTCGAAGACTGCAGAAATGCACTCTAGGAAGATGCCAGCGGTTCCTGCATGATGCAAAGGATGTCCCACGACGTGAAGATCGTTGCAGACGTGATTTCATGTTGGGAGTCGCCAAAACGCCTTGGCTATGACAAAAGTGCGTTTTTCGTCAAAATGTCGCTGGATGGACCCAGGAGGGACCTGGGGTCCTCAACTCTGTGTGAGGGGGAAGAGGAGGCTCTCAGCACTTTAGAGAGCCCTCAGGATGCCAGCCAGCACCCCCGGAGGTCCCAGGACACAGGGACAAAGGAAATGCAAAACACGGTGGATGCAGCACAACAAAGGAAGTTCCCATGCCACCGGAGAACAACTCAGCGAGTTGAGCGTCGCAGGATGGAGTGCTGGGGACCTGGGCCAGGCTGTGCATGAAGGAATTTTGAAAATAGTTCACAGAGGCCTCAGGTGGTGAAGAAGACGCAGTACACAGGGGTACTGTCGCTCTCTGGGAAAGCAAGGTCTTATCTCCTCCAAACTGCATCAGCAGGACCTCAGGACAGTCTATGTCGATGATGTCCACCCTCTGTGTCCTTAGGAGCATGCTCATTGCTGTGAGAGGAGTCCAGGGGTACCGGTCGCTGTCTTGGAAGGTGCCTGCTGGAGCAGGGGAATGACTCCGTCACCCCACCGAAGATTTCTTCGGTCCTTCTGGTGCAGGATGAAGACAGGGAGTCCTCACAGCGTGCACACCGTGGAAACTGTTGCAGTTGCTGACTTGGAGCTGAGGTTCCTGAAGAAAAGTATCTCTTGTGGATACTTTGTTGCAGTTACAGCGTTTCTTGGAGCAGGTTGCGGTTGATCCGAGGTCAGAGGAAGCAGACGTTGTTGCAGAGGATTCCTGAAGGAAACTTGCAAGCAGAATCTGAAGAGAACCCACAGGAGAGACCCTAAATAGCCCTGAGAGGGGGATTGGCTACCTTATCAGGTATGGACCTATCAGGAGGGGTCTCTGACTTCACCTGCTGGCACTGGCCACTCAGAGCCCTCCAGAGTGCCGCCATACCTTGCAAAGCAAGATGGCTGAAGTCTTGTACACCCTGGAGGAGCTCTGGGCACCACCCCTAGGGTGGTGATAGACAGGGGAGTGGTCACTCCCCTTTCCTTTGTCCAGTTTCACGCCAGCGCTGGGGACAAGGGGTCCCTGAACCGGTGTAGGCTGGTTTATGCAAGGAGGGCACACATTAGAAGCTGTTGCAGTTGCTGGCTGGAGCTGAAGTTGCAGGGTCACAGTAGCCTTTCTGGATACTTTGTTGCAGTTACAGCGGTTCCTGGAGCAGTCTGCGGTTGATCCGACGGTCAGAAGCTGAAGCAGATAGAAACTTGCAAGCTGAATCTCAAGAGGAACCCACAGGAGAATCCCTAAATAGCCCGTAGAGGGGGAATTGGCTACCTAACCAGGAATGCACCTATCAGGAGGGGTGTCTGACATCACCTGCTGGCACTGGCTATTCAGAGATCTCCAGAGTGTCCCCAAACCTTCGAAAACAAGATGACCAACTCCAGGGACACACTGGAGGAGCCCTGGGCACCACCCCTGGGGTGGTGATGGACAGGGGAGTGGTCACTCCCCTTTCCTTTGTCCAATGTCGCGCCAGAGCAAGGACTGGGGGTCCCTGAACAGGTGTAGACTGGCTTATGCAAGGAGGGCATCATCTGTGCCCTTCAAAGCATTTCCAGAGGCTGGGGGAGGCTACCCCTCCCCAGCCTGTAACACTTATTTCCAAAGGGAGAGGGTGTAACCCCCTTCTCCCAAAGGAAATGCTTTGTTCTGCCTTCCTGGGACTGAGCTGTTCAGACCCCAGGAGAGCAGAACCCTGTCTGTGAGGTGGCAGCAGCAGTAGCTGCAGTGCAAGCCTCAGAGAGCTGGTTTGGCAGTACTGGGGGTCCGTGGTGGAGCCCCGAGGATGCATGGAATTGGCTCTCCAATACCAGATTTGGAATGGGGGGACAATTCCATGATCTTAGACACCTTACATGGCCATATTCGGTGTTACCATTGTGAAGCTACATATAGGTATTGACCTATATGTAGTGCACGTGTGTAATGGCGTCCCCACACTCACAAAGTCCCGGGAATTGGCCGTGAACTATGTGAGGGCACCTTTGCTCGTGCAAGGGTGCCCTCACACTTAGTAACTTTGCACCTAACCTTTAGTAAATGAAGATAAGACATATAGGGGACTTATAAGTTACTTAAGTGCAGTGAAAATGGCTGTGAAATAGTGTGTGCACTATTTCACACAGGCTGCAATGGCAGGCCTGTGAAGGGGTTTGTCTGAGTTCCTTATGGGTGGCAAAGGAAATGCTGCAGCCCATAAGGATCTCCTGGAACCCCAGTGCCCTGGGTACCTAGGTACCATATACTAGGGACTTCTAAGGGGGGTCCAGTGTTCCAATTGAAATTGGTATATGAAGTCACTAGCCTATAGTGACAAATTTAAAAGCAGAAAGAGCATAAGCAGTGAGGTTCTGGTTAGCAGAGCCTCAGTGACACAGTTAAGCTCTACTGACAACACACTCATTAGGCCATACATTATGAGCACTGGGGTCCTGACCAGCAGGATCCCAGTGAGACAGGCAAAAACATACTGACATACAGGTAAAAATGGGGGTAACATGCCAAGAAAGATAGTACTTTCCTACACCCCCTCAAACGAGGGATAATAAGGCTAACCTTGCCCAAATGAGTCTTCATTGTTTAAGTGGAAATATCTGGAGAGTCCATCTGCATTGGAGTGGGTACTCCCAAGCCTATGTTCCACTGTAAAGTCCATCCCCTGTAGGGAAATGGACCACCTCAACAATTTAGGGTTTTCACCTTTTATTTGTTTAAGCCATAATAGAGGTTTATGGTCTGTTTGAACAATAAAGTGAGTCCCAAACAAGTAGGGTCTCAGCTTCTTCAAGGCCCAGACCACAGCAAAGGCCTCCCTCTCTATGTCAGACCAACGCTTTTATCTAGGGGTCAACCTCCTGCTAATGAAAGCAACAGGCTGATCCTGGCCCTCTGAGATAAGTTGTGCTAGTACTGCCACTACCCCTAATTCAGAAGCATCTGATTGGACAATGATTTTTTTTGGAGTAGTTTGGGCTTTTTAAGACTGGTGCAGAGCACATGGCTTACTTTAGCTCCTCAAAAGCTTTCTGACAGCTACCTGCCCACAATACCTTTTTAGGCATATTCTTACTGATGAGATCATTAAGAGGAGAAACAATGGAGCCATAGTTCTTTATGAATCTCCTGTAATACCCAGTGAGACCTAACAAGGCTCTGACCTGGGTCTGTGTAGTAGGGGGAGCTCAGTCTATAACGGTCTGAATCTTCCCCTGTAGTGGTTCAATCTGTTCTCCACCTGCAAGGTGGCCCAGATAAACTACTTTCCCTTGCCCTATCTGGCACTTTGAAGCCTTGATAGTTAGGCCTGCCTTTTGCAGGGCCTCCAAAATGTTCCATAGGTGCACCAGGTGGAGCTAAATACAGCCATATCATCTAAGTATGCTGCACTGAAAGCTTCCAAACCTTGGAGGACTGTATTCACCAACCTTTGGAAAGTGGCAGGTGCATTTTTCAAACCAAAGGGCATAACAGTGAATTGATAATGCCCTTCTATGGTAGAAAATGCAGTTTTTGCTTTAGCATCCTCTGATAGCCTGTTCTGCCAATACCCTGCAGTCAAATCAAAAGTGCTTAGATACTTGGCAGAAGCCAGTGTATCTATTAGCCCATCTGCCCTGGGTATAGGGTGAGCATCAGTTTTGGTTACAGTATTAAGACCCCTGTAGTCCACACATAACCGCATTTCTCTCTTTCCTTCTTTGCTATGCGATTGGGGACAAGCACCACTGGCCTGGCCAGGGGCTATCAGAAGCCTCAATAACTCCTAGATCTAACATTTTCTGGAGCTCAGTTTATATGCAATCTCTGACATGGTCTGGCTGCCTGTAAATTTTACTCTTGACAGATAAATTGTCTCCAGTACCAATTGTATGTTCACACCAGGTAGTTGTACCCGGCATGAGGGAAATGAGGTCAGAAAACTGTCCTAGGAGATTTTTGCAGTCCTCCCTCTGCTCAGCATTGAGGCAGTCTGCAAGCACCACTCGTTCCACTAAGCCATCAGCTTCAGTGTTGGAGAAGAGGTCAGGGAGAGGGTCACTCTCTTCTTCCTGCCCTTCATCTGTGGCCATGAGCAGGGTAAGTCAGCCTGTCATAATAAGGCTTAAGGCGATTGACATGAAGCAGCCTAAGGGGGCTTCTGGCAGTGCCCAGGTCTACCAGATAATGACCTCACCTTTCTTTTCCACAATGAGATGGGGTCCCCACTCCATTTGTCCTGGAGTGCTCTTGGGGCCACAGGCTCCAATACCCACATCTTCTGTCCTGGATGGTACACTATCAGGACAGCCTTCTGGTAAAGCCATTGCTTTTGGAGCTCTTGGCTGGCCTGAAGGTTTTTAGTGGCCTTTTTCATGTACTCTGCCATTCTGAATCTTAGGCCAAGTACATAGTACACAATGGGGGTCATTCCGACCCTGGCGGTCCATGACCGCCAGGGCCGGGGACCACGGAAGCACCGCCAACAGGCTGGCGGTGCTTCCAGGGCTATTCTGACCGCGGCGGTAAAGCCGCGGTCAGAAAAGGGGAACCGGCGGTTCGCCGCCATGGGGATTCCGACCCCCTTCCCCCCAGCCTGTTTCTGGCGGTTTTCACCGACGGAACCAGGATGGCGGGAACGGGTGTCGTGGGGCCCCTGGGGGCCCCTGCACTGCCCATGCCACTGGCATGGGCAGTGCAGGGGCCCCCTAACAGGGCCCCATACAGATTTTCACTGTCTGCTTGGCAGACAGTGAAAATCGCGACGGGTGCCACTGCACCCGTCGCACCCCTGCAACTCCGCCGGCTCCATTCGGAGCTGGCATCCTAGTTGCAGGGGCTTTCCCGCTGGGCCAGTGGGCGGCCTTTTGGCGGTCAACCGCCAGCCCAGCGGGAAAGCCAGAATGGCCGCCGCGGTCTCCTGACCGCGGAGCGGTCATTCAGCAGTAACCGCATGGCGGGCGGCGACCGCCGCCCGCCGCGGTCAGAATGACCGCCTATGTCTTGCTTTTGAGGTTTTAAAGGTTGTTCCCAACCTTGCTTAACAAGAGCAAGGAGACCCCTAACAGGGTGACCAAAGAGGAGCTCAAAGGGGCTGTAGCCCACTTCTTTTTGGGGTACCTCCCTGTAGGCGAAAAGGAGGCATGGAAAGAGGAAATCCCATCTCCTTCTGAGTTTCTCTGAGAGTCCCATGATCATGCCTTTGAGAGTTTTATTAAACCGTGGATGATAAGGGGTGGTGAATGTATAGGTTACACCACACTCCTTCCACATTGCCTTGAAGTATGCAGACATGAAGTTACTACCTCTGACTGATACAACTTCCTTAGGGAAACCCACCCTGGAAAAGATTCCCAGGAGGTCTTTTGCCACTGCAGGTGCTGTAGTGGTCCTTAAGGGGATAGTTTCTGGATACATTGTGGCACGGTCCACTACCACAACGATCAATCTATTACCAGAAGGTACAGGAGGGTCAAGGGGGCCAACTATGTCAACCCCTACCCTCTCAAAGGGCACCCCAATCAATGACAGTGGGATTAAGAGGGTGCCACCAGTCTTGCCACTGGCTTGGCAGGTGACACAGGAGCGACAAAACTCCTTTGTGTCTTCTGACATGTGAGGCCAGTGAAAATGTGGAACAAGTCTGTCCCATGTTTTACTCTGGCCTAAATGCCCAACCAAGGGAATGTCATGAGCTAGAGTTAGGAAGAATTCCCTATATTGGAGGAGGATGACCAGTCTCCTGGTGGCACCAGTTTTAGGGCCCCTTGCTTCAATATAGAGGAGATTATTATCCCAGTAAACTCTGTGGCTGTGTAGGAGGCTGGCCTGGCTTGTAGTGGGTACCAATGGTACTTACACTTTGTGCCAGGTCCAGTTGTCCCTTATTAGTAAAGTGTAGTGGTGTTCTAGCAGATTAGGCTGATAGAGGTAGCTATAGCAGAGCATCCAAGGCTGAACTAGGAGACATGCAAAGCTCATGCAATACCACGTATAGGTTCTATATCATAAGAAAGACAATACTCATAGTTACTAAAAATAAAGGCACTTTATTTTACTGACAATGTGCCAAAAATATCTCAGAGGATATACTCCCTTAGGAGGTAAGTAACATACACAAAATATACACAACAAACCAAATCAGGTAAGTAAAACAGTCAGAGAGTAGTGCAAACACTGTAAAACACAATAGGCTGCAATAGGCTGCAATAGGCCTAGGGGCAACACAAACCATATACTAAGAAAGTGAAATGCGAACCACAAATGGACCCCTAAGCTAGTGAAGTGTGTAGAGGGTCACTGGAAGTGTAAGAAAATACTAAGGGTGTAAAGGCGACCCCACCCCAAGACCCTGGAAAGTAGGAGTAAAGTACTACTATTTCCCCAGAAACTGACTAAAGTCGTGATAAAGGATTTTGCAAGGACCACAACAGACTGCAAAGCACTGAAGACAGATTCCTGGACCTGAAGACCTGCAAAGGAAGGGGACCAAGTCCAAGAGTTGATAAAGTGTCCAGGGGGGCTGGAGCCCACTAAACCCCGGATGAAGGTGCAAAATGGCTGCCTCCGGTTGATGAAGCTGCAGGATTTGCAACAACGAAAGGTGGTAGGAAGTTCTTCTTCATGCAGAAGATGTCCCAGGTTGTGCTGGAGGATGCGGAGTTGTTTCCTTGGCAAAATACTGCAAACAATCCTTGCTAGCTGCATGAGTCGCGGTTGGAGAAAAAGGGTGCTGCCCGGGCCCAGGAAGGACCAGGATGTCGCCACTTGGGAGAGGAGACAGAGGGGGCCCTTAGCAACATGGAGAGCCCACGCACAAGAAAGAAGCACCCGCAGAAGTCCTTGAACACGGGTTCAAGAAGTCTGAACATGTCGATCATCTCAACACTGCAAAGAGAGGTCCCACGACACCGGAGATCAACTCAGGGAGCATCGCATCGCACGACAGAGTGCCTGGGGACCTAGGCTCGGCTGTGCATGCAGGATTTATTGGAAATGTGCACAGAAGCCCTTGTAGCTGCAGATCACGCGGTGCACAGGATTACTGTCTGGGTGGAGGGGAGGCAAGGACTTACCTCCTCCAAATTTGGACAGTTGGACCACTGGACAGTCTGGGTCAGTTGGGTCCACCACCTGTGTTCCAAGGGCCACGCTCGTCAGGATGAGAGGGGTCCCAGAGTACCAGTGACACTGAAGTTTGGTGCTTGCTGAAGCAGGGGGAAGATTCTGTCAACCCACTGGAGATTTCTCCGTGGCTTCCAGTGCAGGGTGACGGCAAGCAGCCCCTATAGCATGCACCACCAGGAAACAGTCAAACAAGCCAGCAGGATTAGGTGCTACAATGTCGCTGGTAGTCTTCTGGCTTCTTTGTTGCAGTTTTGCAGTGATCCAGGAGCAGTCAGCGGTCGATCCTTGGCAGAAGTCGAAGAGAAAAGTGCAGAGGAATTCTTGCAAGTCGTTATCTGAGGAAAAGCCCACTGGAGAGACCCTAAATAGCCCTCAGAGGAGGATTGGCTACCTAGTCAGGTATGCACCTATCAGAAGGTATGCACCTGCTGGCACTGGCCACTCAGAGGCCTCCATTGTCCCCTCACACCTCTGCATTCAAGATGGCAGAGGTGTGGGACACACTGGAGGAACTCTGGGCACCACCCATGGGGTGGTGATGGACAGGGGAGTGGTCACCCCCCTTTCCTTTGTCCAGTTTCGCGCCAGAGCAGGGGCTTGGGGATCCCTGAACCGGTGTAGACTGGTTTATGCAAGTAGGGCACCATTTGTGCCCTTCAAATCATTTCCAGAGGCCAGGAGAGGCTACTCCTCTCAGGCCCTTAACGCCTACTTCCAAAGGGAGAGGGTGTAACACCCTCTCTCAGAGGAAATCCTTTATTCTGCCTTCCTGGGACTGGGCTGCCCAGGCTCCAGGGGGGCAGAAACCTTTCTGAGGGTTGGCAGCAGCGGTAGCTGCAGAGAAAACCCCAGAGAGCTAGTTTGGCAGTACCCGGGGTCCATGCTGGAGCCCCGGGGATGCATGGGATTGGCACCACAATACCAGATTTGGCTTTGGGGGTCAATTCCATGATCTTAGACATGTTACATGGCCATGTTTGGAGTTACCATTGTGAAGCTACACATAGGTATTGACCTATATGTAGTTCACGTGTGTAATGGTGTCCCCGCACTCACAAAGTCCTTGGAAATTGCCCTGAACAATGTGGGGGCACCTTGGCTAGTACCAGGGTGACCTCACACTTAGTAACTTTGCACCTAACCTTCATTAAGTGAGTGTTAGACATATAGGTGACTTATAAGTTACTTAAGTGCAGTGTAAAATGGCTGTGAAGTAACCTGGATGTTATTTCACTCAGGCTGCAGTGGCAGGCCTGTGTAAGAATTGTCTGAGCTCCCTAAGGGTGGCAAAAGAAATGCTGCAGCCCAAACCCAAATACCCTGGGTACCTACGTACCATATACTAGGGAATTATATGGGTGTTCCAGTGTGCCAATCAGAATTGGTAAAATTAGCATGCAGTGACAATTTTAAAAGCAGAGAGAGCATAAACACTGAGTTTCTGGTTAGCAGAGCCTCAGTGATACAGTTAGGCATCACACAGGGAACTCATATAGGCCACAAACGTATAAGTACTGGGGTCCTGGCTAGCAGGATCCCAGTGACACATATCAAACACACTGACAACATAGGGTTTCCACTATGAGCACTGGGGCCCTGGCTAGCAGGATCCCAGTGAGACTGTAAAAACACTCTGACATATACTCACAAACAGGCCAAAAGTAGAGGTAACAGGGCTAGAAAGAGGCTATCTTCCTACAGAGAGGGTGTAACACCCTGCTCTCAGAGGAAATGCTTTGCTCTGCCTTCCTGGGACTGGGCTGCCCAGACCCCAGGAGGGCAGCACCCTGTCTGTGAGGTGACAGCAGCTGTAGTTGCAGTGCAAGCCTCAGAGAGCTGGTTTGGCAGTACTAGGGGTCCATGGTGGAGCCCCCCTGGATGCATGAAATTAGCTCCCCAATACCAGATTTGGATTGGGGGGACAATTCCATGATCTTAGACATGTAACATGGCCTCCTTTGAACCTGGATCCTGCAGCTTCTGGGGGTGCTGGCTGGCATTCTGAGGGCTCTCCAAAGTGCTGAGAGCCCTCTTCTTTCTCACACAGTTGAGACCCCCAGATCCCTCCTGGGTCCATCCAGCACCATTTTGATAAAAAACGCACTTTTATCGTAGCCAAGGCTTGTTGGCGCCTTCCAACACAAAATCTCGTCTGCAATGATCTTCACGCCGTTAGACATCTTTTGTATCACACAGCAACCCGCTGGCATTATCCTAGGGTGCATTTCTGCAGTCTTCTACTAACAGAGGACTCTTCTTTTGCACCCTCTTCTGGGTTGGCAGGGGCTCCTGTCCTTCCTGGAACTTCTTTCAACTTCTGTACTTGGTCCCCTTCCTTTGCAGTTCTTCAGGTTCAATAATCCAGCAGTTGTTCTCTGCAGACTTGGTTGGCTGCTGCAAAATCCCCAAAACGAGGTGTAGTGTGTCCTAAGGAAACTGGCAGTACTTACCCAAGGTACCCATTACAAACCAGGCCAGCCTCCTACGCTGCCGCTCTCACTGAATGGCCGCATAGCAATTGCAAAGATGGTCGTTCTGCCCATATTTCTATATTTGTTTACCAATCTACCTCTCGCACTTACAACTAGCTTTATGAATAGGCTTAAGTCCACACTTGTGGCTCTTGCTTGAGCACGCCGGCAGCCCTTAATTTCATGGGAAAAACTGACACTTCCATTTGAACAGGGTGGTCTGGCTGCCCCGGATATAGAATTCTATTAAAATTGTGTGCTGGGGGCGTGCCCAAGATGGCGGAGCGCTAGGACGGATCCTTGAGGGCTCCGCCGCCCCGGCCCACATCAGCGACGCGTGGCGTGCCCAGGGGTAACCTGTAGGCTTCCCCTCGAGCTGTGAGACACCCGCATCTCGGTATCGGCCCGGAACGGGTGTCGGCGGCTCCTGCAGAGGAGCGGGGCCCGGCCTCAGAGTGGGGGCGTGGTCGTAGCTCACCAGAGGAGACGGCCTGGGCTGCGGTGCGTGCTCTCCTCCGGTGGCCCTTGGAGTTTTGGGCGCCGGGGGGAGTAGGACGACCCAGGGGCTCGCCTTGGGCCCTTGAACTGGTGATTTCTGCTGTGGGCGTGGCCCTTGGTTTCCTGGGCGCGCTGTAGGAGTGGGGGGCCCTGGCCTGTGCCCTTGGCTCGGGGTCCCAGCGCCGGTGATCCTTTCTGCGGAGCGGCTGACGGAGGATTGGTGGAGCGCGGGCCCTGACGGAGGCTGGGGGCCCGGGGGCGGGTCCTGCACTGCTGCTTGCAACCATAGGACTGCTGAACAAGTTGGTGAGTGGCGCCTCCTGTCGGCTGGATCAGGTGCGGCCCCTAGCAGGGAGGCAGTGGCGGAGCGACACTGGACAGAGACTTTGGTGGCCCCGGGGGACCGAGTTGGCGAGTCGCGACCAGGCCTGTGCGAAATGGCGATGGCAAAATCAAAACGTGAGCGTTCAGTGAGGGACATGCTTGCAGGAACGTGCCTGGCTTCGGGGACCACGCCGGAGGAGGTGTCTGGGATGGGGACCCCGGAGAGCCGGGCTGAGAAGGACTCAGAGGAGAGCTCCCCAGTAAAAAAGGGCTTTTTGACCTCCCTGTTTGACTCGCTCAGGGGTGATATTCAAGAGCTACTCAGGGACATCTTGCAGGAGGTGAGGGAGCTGCAAGGAGAGGTTTCCTCCTTGGGTGAACGCGTGTCGCAGCTAGAAGATAATGAGATCCCTCGTGGCGAGGAGGTGGCGGTTCTGCAGCAAGAGGTAGTCCGCCTCCGTGAGCAGCAGGATCTCCTCCAGATGGCGGTTGAGGACTTGGAAAACCGCTCCCGGCGACAAAATATTCGCATTAGAGGGGCTCTGGTCGGCGCGGAAAAGAAGGACATTGGAGCCTACGTGGTGGACTTGTTGTAGGAGGCTGGCCTGGCTTGTAGTGGGTGCCAAGGGGTACTTACACTCTGTACCAGGTCCAGTTATCCCTTATTAGTGTAGAAGAGGTGTTTCTAGCAGCTTAGGCTGATAGAAGGTAGCTATAGCAGAGCAGCTTAGGCTGAACTAGGAGACATGCAAAGCTCCTACTATACCACTGGTGTCATATGCACAATATCATAAGAAAACACAATACACAGATATACTAAAAATAAAGGTACTTTATTTTTATGACAATATGCCAAAAGTATCAGAGAGCACAGAAGTCGTGATAGGGTGTTTCTGCAAAGAAGACCAACACCAGCAAAGCAACCAAAGTGGATTTCCGGACCTGAGTACCTGTAGAACAAGGGGACCAAGTCCAAGAGTCGTGACAATGTCGAGAGAGGGAAGATGCCCAGGAAATGCCAGCTGAGGGTGCAGAAGCTGCCACCAGACGGTAGACGCTGTGGATTCTGCAAGAACGAAGAGGGCTAGAAACTTCCCCTTTGGAGGATGGATGTCCCACGTCGTGTAGAAGCTTGCAGAAAGACCGCAAACAAGCCTTGCTAGCTGCAAGGGTTGCGGTTAGGATTTTTGGATACTGCTGTGGCCCAGGAGGGACCAGGATGTCGCTACTTGGATGAGGAGACAGAGGGGGCGCCCAGCAAGTCAGGGAGCCCTCACAGAAGCAGACAGCACCCGCAGAAGTACCGGAACAGGCACTTGGAAGAGGAGTGAACCGGAGTCCACCCGAAGACACAAAAGGGAGTCCCACGACGCCAGAGGACAACTCAGAAGGTTGTGCACTGCAGGTTAGAGTGTCGGGGACCCAGGCTTGGCTGTGCACAAAGGAAATCCTGGAAGAGTGCACAGGAGCCGGAGCAGCTGCAAATCACGCGGTACCCAGCAATGCAGTCTAGCGTGGGGAGGCAAGGACTTACCTCCACCAAACTTGGACTGAAGTTGGAGTTGCTGAGTTCCAGGGACCATGCTCGTCGTGCTGAGAGGGGACCCAGAGGACCGGTGATGTAATCTTTTCTTGCCTGCGGTTGCAGGGGGAGGATTCCGTCGTCCCACAGGAGATTTCTTCAGAGCTCCTGGTGCAAGAAGGAGGCAGGCTAACCCCAGAGCATGCAGCAACAGGAAAGAGGCGAGAAAGGAGCAGGATCAGCGATACAAGGTTGCAGTAGTCGTCTTTGCTACTTTGTTGCGGTTTTGCAGGCGTCCTGAGCCGTCAGCGGTCGATCCTTTGGCAGAAGATGAAGAGAGAGATGCAGAGGAACTCGGATGAGCTCTTGCATTCGTTATCTGAAGAATTCCCCAAAGCAGAGACCCTAAATAGCCAGAAAAGGAGGTTTGGCTACCTAGGAAGGAGGATAGGCTAGCAACACAGGTAAGAGCCTAGCAGAAAGAGTCTCTGACGTCACCTGCTGGCCCTGGCCACTCAGAGCAGTCCAGTGTGCCAGCAGCACCTCTGTTTCCAAGATGGCAGAGGTCTGGAGCACACTGGCGGAGCTCTGGGCACCTCCCCTGGGAGGTGCAGGTCAGGGGAGTGGTCACTCCCCTTTCCTTTGTCCAGTTTCGCGCCAGAGCAGGGCTGGGGGATCCCTGAACCGGTGTAGACTGCCTTATGCAGAGATGGGCACCATCTGTGCCCATCAAAGCATTTCCAGAGGCTGGGGGAGGCTACTCCTCCCCAGCCCTGACACCTTTTTCCAAAGGGAGAGGGTGTAATACCCTCTCTCTGAGGAAGTCCTTTGTTCTGCCTTCCTGGGCCAAGCCTGGCTGGACCCCAGGAGGGCATCCACCTGTCTGAGGGGTTGGCAGCAGCAGCAGCTGCAGTGAAACCCCGGGGAAAGGTAGTTTGGCAGTACCCGGGTCTGTGCTAGAGACTCGGGGGATCATGGAATTGTCTCCCCAATGCCAGAATGGCATTGGGGTGACAATTCCATGATCTTAGACATGTTACATGGCCATGTTCGGAGTTACCATTGTGACGCTATACATAGGTAGTGACCTATGTATAGTGCACGCGTGAAATGGTGTCCCCGCACTCACAAAGTCTGGGGAATTTGCCCTGAACAATGGGTGGGCACCTTGGCTAGTGCCAGGGTGCCCACACACTAAGGGCCTCATTACGACCCTGGCGGTCATAGACCGCCAGGGTGGAGGCCGGATGTAGCACCGCCAACAGGCTGGCAGTGCTACATCAGGTATTCCGACCGCGGCTGTGAAGCCGCGGTCGCCCAGCCGGGTCCGGCGGTTTCCCGCCGGATTTCCCCCGGCTGGGGGAATCCTCCATGGCGGCGCTGCATGCAGTGCCACCATGGGGATTCCGACCCCCTTCCCGCCAGCCTGTTCCTGGCGGTGTACACCGCCAGGAAGAGGCTGGCGAGAACGGGTGTCGTGGGGCCCCTGGGGGCCCCTGCACTGCCCATGCCACTGGCATGGGCCGTGCAGGGGCCCCCTAACAGGGCCCCATAAAGATTTTCAGTGTCTGCTTTGCAGACACTGAAAATCGCGACGGGTGCCACTGCACCCATCGCACCCCTGGAAATCCGCCGGCTCCATTCGGAGCCGGCTTCCTCTTTGCAGGGGCTTTCCCGCTGGGCCGGCGGGCGATCTTTTGAAGATCGCCCGCCGGCCCAGCGGGAAAGTTGTAATGGTCCCCGCGGTCATTTGACCACGGGGCGGTGTTTGGGCGGTTTCCGCCCGGCGGGCAGCGCCCGCTGCCCGCCGGGGTCAGAATGACCCCCTAAGTAACTTAGCACCCAACCTTCACCAGGTGATGGTTAGACATATAGGTGACTTATAAGTTACTTAAGTGCAGTGGTAAATGGCTGTGAAATAACGTGGACGTTATTTCACTCAGACTGCAGTGGCAGGCCTGTGTAAGAATTGTCAGAGCTCCCTATGGGTGGCAAAAGAAATGCTGCAGCCCATAGGGATCTCCTGGAACCCCAATACCCAATACCCTGGGTACCTCAGTACCATATAATACAGGGAACACATACAGGGCACACTTATGAGCACTGGGGCCCTGGCTGGCAGGGTCCCAGTGACACATACACTAAAACAACATATATACAGTGAAATATGGGGGTAACATGCCAGGCAAGATGGTACTTTCCTACACAATCCCCTCCCAAACGAAGGACAATAAGACTAGCCATGACCTGATGAGTCTTCATTGTCTAAGTGGAAATATCTGGAGAGTCCATCTGCATTAGAGTGGGTACTCCCAGGTCTATGTTCCACTATATAGTCCATTCCCTGTAGAGATATGGACCACCTCAACAATTTAGGGTTATCACCTTTCATTTCTTTTAGCCAAAGTAGAGGTTTGTGGTCTGTCTGAACAATGAAGTGAGTGCCAAACAGGTATGGCCTCAACTTCTTCAGTGCCCAGACCACAGCAAAGGCCTCCCTCTCTATGGCAGACCAACGCTTTTCTCTAGGGGTCAACCTCCTGCTGATAAAAGCAACAGGTTGATCCTGGCCCTCAGAATTGAGTTGTGATAAGACTGCCCCTACCCCTAATTCAGATGCATCAGTTTGAACAATGAATTTCTTGGAGTAACATGGGCTTTTTAGGACAGGTGCAGTGCACATGGCCTGTTTCAGCTCCTCAAAAGCTTTCTGACAGCTAGCTGTCCACAATACCTTTTTAGGCATTTTCTTTGAAGTGAAGTCATTAAGAGGGGCTGCAATGGAGCAATAGTTCTTAATGAACCTCCTGTAATACCCAGTGAGGCCTAAGAAGGCTTGTTGTAGGGGAAACCCAATCCATGATTGTCTGGATTTTCCCCTGAAGTGGTGCAATCTGCTCTCCACCTACCAGGTGTCCCAGATAAACCACTTCCCCCTGCCCTATCTGGCACTTTGAAGCCTTGATAGTGAGGCCTGACTTTTGCAGGGCCTCCAAAACTTTCCACAGGTGGACCAGGTGATCATCCAAGGTGGAGCTAAAGACAGCTATATCATCTAGCTATGCTGCACTAAATGCCTCCAACCCTTGCAGGACTGTATTCACCAACCTTTGAAAAGTGGCAGGTGCATTTTTCAAATCAAAGGGCATTACTGTGAATTGGTAGTGCCCTCCAATAGTTGAAAATGCAGTTTTTGCTTTAGCATCCTCTGATAACTTGATCTGCCAATACCCTGCAGTCAAATCAAAGGTGCTTAGATACTTGGCAGATGCTAGTGTATCTATGAGCTCATCTGCCCTGGGTATAGGGTTAGCATCAGTTTTAGTTACCTGGTTGAGACCTCTGTAATCTACACAAAACCTCATCTCTCTTTTCCCATCTTTTGAGTGAGGCTTTGGTACAAGCACCACAGGAGAGGCCCATGGGCTTTCAGAATGTTCAACCACTCCCGGTTCAAGCATTTTCTGAACTTCTTGTTTTATGCAGTCTCTGACATGGTCAGGCTGCCTATAGATCTTACTTTTGACAGGCATGCTGTCTCCAGTATCTATAATGTGCTCACACCAAGAAGTGGTGCCTGGCACAGTAGAAAAGAGTTCAGAAAACTGACCCAGGAGATTTATGCAGTTGTCTTTCTGCTCAGCAGTAAGACAGTCTGCCAAAACTACACCTTCCACTAGAGCATCTTGTTCTGTGGAAGAGAAGAGATCAGGGAGAGGGTCACTCTCTTCTTCCTGTCCTTCATCTGTTGCCATGAGCAGGGTGAGATCAGCCCTGTCATAGTAGGGTTTTAGGCGATTGAGATGGAGCACCCTAAGGGGACTCCTGGCAGTGCCCTAGTCAAACCAAGTAGGTGACTTCTCCCTTCTTTTCAACAATGATGTGGGGTCCACTCCATTTGTCTTGGAGTGCTCTTGGGGCCACAGGCTCCAATACCCACACCTTCTGTCCTGGTTGGTACTGAATCAGAACAGCCTTCTGGTCATGCCATTGCTTTTGGAGCTCTTCTCTGGCCTGAAGGTTTTTGCTGGCCTTTTTCATGTACTCAGCCATTCTGGATCTTAGGCCGAGTACATAGTCCACTATGTCTTGCTTGGGAGCTTTTAAAGGTTGTTCCCAACCCTCCTTCACAAGTGTTAGGGGACCTCTTACAGGGTGTCCAAATAGGAGTTCAAAGGGGCTGAAGCCCACTCCTTTCTGGGGTACCTCCCTGTAAGCACAAAGGAGGCAAGGTAACAGGACATCCCATCTCCTCCTGAGTTTTTCAGGGAGTCCCATTATCATTCCTTTGAGAGTTTTATTAAACCTCTCTACCAGTCCATTTGTTTGTGGATGATAAGGTGTGGTGAATTTGTATGTTACACCACATTCCTTCCACATGGCCTTCAAGTATGCAGACATAAAGGGCCTGATTCTAACTTTGGAGGACGGTGTTAAACCGTCCCAAAAGTGGCGGATATACCACCTACCGTATTACGAGTTCCATAGGATATAATGGACTCGTAATACGGTAGGTGGTATATCCGCCACTTTTGGGACGGTTTAACACCGTCCTCCAAAGTTAGAATCAGGCCCAAAGTTGCTACCCCTGTCTGATACCACCTCTTTTGGGAAACCCACCCTGGAAAAGATTCCCAGGAGGGCTTTTGCCACTGCAGGAGCTGTAGTGGTCCTTAGAGGAATTGCTTCAGGATATCTTGTGGCATGGTCCACTACCACCAAGATAAACCTATTGCCTGAAGCAGTAGGAGGGTCAAGGGGGCCAACTATGTCAACCCCTACCCTTTCAAAGGGAACCCCAACCACAGGCAGTGGAATAAGGGGAGCCTTCGGAGTGCCACCAGTCTTGCCACTGGCTTGGCAGGTCACGCAGGACTTACAAAAATCCTTTGTGACCTCTGACATCCTAGGTCAGTGAAACAGGGGGACAAGCCTTTCCCATGTTTTAATCTGACCCAAATGTCCAGCCAAGGGAATGTTGTGTGCCAGAGTTAGGAGGAACTCTCTGTATTGCAGGGGAATGACCAATCTCCTGGCTGCTCCAGGTTTTGGGTCCCTTGCCTCTGTATACAAAAGGTTGTCCTCCCAGTAAACTCTATGTGAGTCACTGACATCCCCATTTTGCTGTTTGACAGCTTGCTGTCTTAGACCCTCTAATGTGGGACAGGTTTGCTGTGCCACACTCATCTCCTCCCTGGCAGGCCCCCCTCCACCCAAAAGCTCAGCAGTGTCTGCTGCCAGCTCCTCTGGTGAAGGTTCTGCACAGGAGGGAAATTCTTCTTACTCAGAAGTTGAATCATCTGTAGAGGGAGGGATAGTGGGTAGGGATTTACCCTTACTAACCCTAGCTTTAGGGAGCACTTGGTCCATTGTTCCAGGATCCAAGTCACCCTGTCCTTTTTGCTTTTTGGCCTGAGCCCTGGTTAAAGCAAAAATATGCCCAGGAATGCCCAGCATTGCTGCATGAGCCTCCAACTCCACTTCTGCCCAAGCTGATGTCTCTAAATCGTTCCCCAGTAGACAGTCTACAGGTAAATCTGAGGGAACCACAACTTTCTTTGGACCAGTAACCCCCCCCCCCAGTTGAGATTCACAACAGCCATGGGGTGGCTAAGAGTGTTGTTATGAGCGTCTGTCACTTGGTACTGGTGACCAAGTAGGTGTTGTTCAGGGTGTACCAGTTTTTCTCTTACCATGGTAACACTGGCACCTGTGTCCCTGTAGGCCTGAACCTCAACACCATTGATTAGGGGAAGTTGCTTGTACTTATCCATATTAAGGGGACAAGCAACCAAGGTGGCCAAATCAATGGCACCTTCAGAGACTAACACAGCCTCTGTGGTCTCCCTAACAAGACCAACCCCAACTAAATTACCAAAAGTGAGCCCAGCTACTCCCTTGGATTGGCTATTAGAAGGTTTGCTCCCACCACCACTGCTATTACTAGGGGCACTAGAGGTTGCAGTAGGGGTTGTGGTAGTAGGAGGCTTGGTGCTTTTCTTTGGACAACTGGCATCAGTTGTCCAATGGCCTTTTACTTTACATAAATAGCACCATGGTTTCTTTACTTGATTAGAAGAGGATTTGGACCCACCACCCCCACCAGAGTGTTTTTGTGGGCCTGATGAAGACTCATTTTTAGATTTGTCCCCACCCTTGTCTGAAGACTTACCATCCTTCTTCTTGCCATCCTTGTCACCCCCTGTATGAACTTTTCTGTTCACTCTTGTTCTGACCCATTTGTCTGCCTTCTTTCCCAATTCTTGGGGAGAGGTCAGATCTGAGTCCACTAGATATTGGTGTAACAAATCAGACACACAGTTATTCAGAATATGCTCTCTCAGGATCAGATTATACAGGCTTTCATAGTCAGAAACTTTACTGCCATGTAACCACCCCTCCAAGCAAAGTCTACCCAGTCTTGTGAGGACTCTTTTCTGGTTTCTCTGAACTTAATCCTGTATTGTTCAGTGGTTAAGCCAAATCCATCCAAGAGTGCATTCTTCAAAACTGTAAAATTATTGGCATCACTTTCCTTCATAGTAAGGAGCCTATCCCTACCTTTTCCACTGAAAGATAGCCATAGGATAGCAGCCCACTGCCTTTAAGGGACCCCCTGTACCATACAGGCCCTCTCAAGTGCAGCAAACCACTTGTTAATGTCATCCCCCTCCTTGTAAGGGGGAACTATCTTATGCAGATTCCTAGAATCATGCTCTTTCACATGATTACTATCAGGAATACTGCTGCTGCCACCATGGGGTCCAAACCCCAACCTCTGTCTCTCTTTTTCTAAGTCTAGGGATTCCCTGTCTAGATCCAGCTGTTGCTGTTTAAGCTTCAGCCTGGACTCTTCCACTCTCAATCTATTGAGTTCCCTTTCTAACATTCTGTCATCAGGGTGGGTGGGTTGGGAAGGCTTTGACACAGAAGAATGATGTGAATGAACAGAGGGAGACCTGTCCCTAATAGTTGGCACCCTAGCAACCTGGCCTGCAGGAACAAAATATCCCTACTGTGATGGGAGCTTCCATTACTACCAGCTATGCTAGGTGGTCTGCTAAGGGGCAGGTTAGGAAGGGCACCCTCTAACACTCTTACTGGGGGCTCCCCTGAGTCAGAGTGTGAGCTATCTCCTAACTTCTCAATTGAAGTGCCAGCTAAGGCATTATCATTTTCAATAAGCATGTTAGACAATAATTCTCTAGAGGGGTTCTTTCCTACCACTAAACCTCTATCAATGCAGAGACTCTTTAAGCCCTTAAAGTTAATGTGGTCATAAGCTGTGCTGACCAAATTAAGAGGAGTTCCTACATCAGACATGATAGAAAAGGTTTAGGAAAAGATAAAAGAGAGAAAAAGTTTCAGGACTTTTTAAGGAAACAGAAAAAAAAACTTTTTCAACTTTTTAGAAACTTTTTGAAAGTTTAGGAGTACTTTTCAGCACTTAGCAGATAGTGTAAGAGAAGAAAAGCAAAACTTTTTGGTTAGGTGTACATACACTGAACTTGTTTTGTATATTATTCTCTTATGAAAAGTACACAATGACAAAGTGGTAAGTAGTTGCAAGTACTTATCCCACCACTGCACAACCAATGTAGGAGGCTGGCCTGGCTTGTAGTGGGTACCAAGGGGTACTTACACTCTGTACCAGGTCCAGTTATCCCTTATTAGTGTAGAAGAGGTGTTTCTAGCAGCTTAGGCTGATAGAAGGTAGCTATAGCAGAGCAGCTTAGGCTGAACTAGGAGACATGCAAAGCTCCTACTATACCACTGGTGTCATATGCACAATATCATAAGAAAACACAATACACAGATATACTAAAAATAAAGGTACTTTATTTTCATGACAATATGCCAAAAGTATCTCAGTGAGTACCCTCAGTATGAGGATGCCACATATACACAAGATATATGTACACAATACCAAAAATATGCAGTAATAGCAAAAGGAAGTAATGCAAGCAATGTAAAGTTACAGTAGATTGCAATAGGAGCACATAGGTATAGGGGCAACACAAACTATATACTCCAAAAGTGGAATGCGAACCACAAATGGACCCCAAACCTATGTGAGCTTGTAGAGGGTCGCTGGGACTGTAAGAAAACAGTGAGGGTTAGAAAAATAGCCCACCCTGAAAAGTAGGTGTAAAGTGCACCTATAACCCCCAGAGAGCACAGAAGTATTGATAGGGGGTTTCTGCAAGGAAGACCAACACCAGCAAAGCAACCAAAGTGGATTTCCGGACCTGAGTACCTGTGGAACAAGTCGACCAAATCCAAGAGTCACTACAATGTCGAGAGAGGGCAGATGCCCAGGAAATGCCAGATGAGGGTGCAAAGAAGCTGACACCAGACGGTAGATGCTGTGGATTCTGCAAGAACGAAGAGGGCTAGAAACTTCCCCTTTGGAGGATGGATGTCCCACGTCGTGAAGAAGCTTGCAGAGGTGTTCCCACACAGAAAGACCGCAAACAAGCCTTGCTAGCTGCAAGGGTCGCGGTTAGGGTTTTTGGATGCTGCTGTGGCCCAGGAGGGACCAGGATGTCGCCACTTGGATGAGGAGACAGAGGGGGCGCCCAGCAAGTCAGGGAGCCCTCACAGAAGCAGGCAGCACCCGCAGAAGTATCGGAACAGGCACTTGGAAGAGGAGTGAACCAGAGTCCACCCGAAGACACAAAAGGGAGTCCCACGACGCCGGAGGACAACTCAGAAGGTTGTGCACTGCAGGATAGAGTGTCGGGGACCCAGGCTTGGCTGTGCACAATCCTTTGGCAGAAGGTGAAGAGAGAGATGCAGAGGAACTCGGATGAGCTCTTGCATTCGTTATCTGAAGAATTTCCCAAAGCAGAGACCCTAAATAGCCAGAAAAGGAGGTTTGGCTACCTAGGAAGGAGGATAGGCTAGCAACACAGGTAAGAGCTTATCAGAAAGAGTCTCTAACGTCACCTACTGGCCCTGGCCACTCAGAGCAGTCCAGTGTGCCAGCAGCACCTCTGTTTCCAAGATGTCAGGGGTCTGGAGCACACTGGCGGAGCTCTGGGCACCTCCCCTGGGAGGTGCAGGTCAGGGGAGTGGTCAATCCCCTTTCCTTTGTCCAGTTTCACGCCAGAGCAGGGCTGGGGAATCCCAGAACCAGTGTAGACTGACTTATGCAGAGATGGGCACCATCTGTGCCATTCAAAGCATTTCCAGAGGCTGGGGGAGGCTACTCCTCCCCAGCCCTGACACCTTTTTACAAAGGGAGAGGGTGTAACACCCACTCTCTGAGGAAGTCCTTTGTTCTGCCTTCCTGGGCCAAGCCTGGCTGGACCCCAGAAGGGCAGAAACCTATCTGAGGGGTTGGCAGCAGCTGCAGTGAAACCTCGGGAAAGGTGGTTTGGCAGTACCCAGGTCTGTGCTAGAGACTCAGGGGATCATGGAATTGTCTCCCCAATGCCAGAATGGCATTGGGGTGACAACATTGGGGTGACAATTCCATGATCTTAGACATGTTACATGGCCATGTTCGGAGTTACCATTGTGACGCTATACATAGGTAGTGACCTATGTATAGTGCACGCGTGAAATGGTGTCCCCGCACTCACAAAGTCCAGGGAATTTGCCCTGAACAATGTGGGGGCACCTTGGCTAGTGCCAGGGTGCCCACACACTAAGTAACTTAGCACCCAACCTTCACCAGGTGAAGGTTAGACTTATAGGTGACTTATAAGTTACTTAAGTGCAGTGGTAAATGGCTGTGAAATAACGTGGACGTTATTTCACTCAGGCTGCAGTGGCAGGCCTGTGTAAGAATTGTCAGAGCTCCCTATGGGTGGCAAAAGAAATGCTGCAGCCCATAGTGATCTCCTGGAACCCCAATACCCTGGGTACTCAGTACCATATACTAGGGAATTATAAGGGTGTTCCAGTATGCCAATGTGAATTGGTGAAATTGGTCACTAGCCTGTTAGTGACAATTTGGAAAGCAGAGAGAGCTTAACCACTGAGGTTCTGGTTAGCAGAGCCTCAGTGAGACAGTTAGTCATCACACAGGGAACACATACAGGGCACACTTATGAGCACTGGGGCCCTGGCTGGCAGGGTCCCAGTGACACATACACTAAAAAAACATATATACAGTGAAATATGGGGGTAAGATGCCAGGCAAGATGGTACTTTCCTACACTTGTTCCGCTCCTTGGTGGGCCCGGAGGAGACGCAGGAGGTCGTCCTGGATCGGGTCCATTGTGTTGGGTGTGCGGGTGGTCCTGGACGCCCCCCAGATATTCTTGCTTGCCTCCATAACTTTGTTCTTAAAGAAAAGATCTTGCAGCGGGCCCACAATCTGGAGCATGTAGCCTTCTGAGGGCATGATCTACAGCTATTCCACAATCTATCTGTGCGGACCCTGCAGCGGCGGAGAGAGTTTAAACCGATCACAGATCACTTGCGGGCGCATAACGTGTCGTATTCCTGGGGCCACCCGTTCCGCTTGGTCTTCCGCTGGGAGGAGCAGCTTCGGCGGGTGAAATCCGTCCAGGAGGCTGGTCGTGTCTTGGGCCTGGAAGATATAGGCCGAGAGACCTGTGAGGAGGCGGCTCTTCCATCGGAGGGTCCCCCTCGTTGGCAGAGAAAAGAGAAGAAAAGGAAGGTGCAGCGCCCGACGGCCTCGGAGCTGAGATCAGAGAGAGAATCCGCCTTGAACAATGTGGCCGCCGGAACCTCGGCCTAGGAGGAGGCTCGGTGGTGTCTGGGTCTGCTTTGGGCCGCGCTGCTAACAGTACGCTGTCTGTCAAGGAGGGTCGGGGTGGCAGGGGCGATGAAACTGGTTACTTGTAATGGGTGGATATACTGCCCCGTGGAGACTTTACCTCGTGGAGTTCGATGATCGAGGACTACTGTGTTGTAGGCACCTGTTGTGCTTCTTAGTTATTTGTTGCTCGGTTTACCTGCGATACTGGCTTTCTGTAGTGACACTCCTGGACCTGAGGGTTATAAGCGATCTGGTGTGTTGTGTGGGGGCGGCCCCCTGGTGTGATTCTGCTCCTTTGCTTGATCCCCTCCGCATGGGTTATGACTATTAAATGTATAAGCTTAAATGTTTGGGGGCTCAATAACCCCACCAAGAGGCTTGCCATACTGTCCGCCTTGGAGAGATCGGGGAGTCATATATGTCTCCTCCAGGAGTCGCATCTTGTCCATAAGGACATCTATCGTATGCGGCCTAAGTGGTTCCCCAGGCAGTTCTGGTCTTCTCTACCATCAAAGCATGCAGGAGTGGCGATACTTCTCTCGCGATACTTCCCTGGGGAAGTAGTATCACAAATGCATGAGGTCCCGGGGAGGCTCTTAGCCATGAGGCTTAGAGTGGGAGGCTTCTCTTTTAGAATTGCTTCATTATATGCGCCTAATTCCCAACAAGAAACCTTCCTAAGACAGGCTTTGACTCCGCTGCTCCTATCTCCTGATGGAGCCGTATTGCTGGGGGGCGACTTTAACCTGGTGTTGGACGGGGATTTGGACCGATCAGGCCAATGGTATGGGCAGACGGGGTCTTTGTCGGATGCCGGTCGACAGTGGCTGAGTGAGTGTGGCCTGGTGGATGTGTGGAGGAGGGCGCACCCCTTGTCGAGAGACTATTCCTTTTATTCATCAGCAACCAAAACATATGCTAGATTGGACCTCTTTCTGGCAACTCAGGAGCTTCTCCCCCGGGTTAGAAACTCAGCGATTGAGCCACGGGCTCTGTCGGATCATGCCCCAGTCTCAGTTGAGATCCACATGGATATGGCACGGGTGGGCACACCGGGCTGGCGATTTAGAGACTCGATGCTCCAGAATAATTCAACAGTAGAGGCGATCCGAAGGGTAATTATCGAATACCTTAGGTTTAATGATGATGGGGCCATAAGTATTGCAATGTTGTGGGAGGCACTGAAGGCTGTCCTGAGGGGTGAGGTGATGTTGCTTTCTTCTAGGGACAATAGGGCGAGGAGACAGCTTAGGGAGGGGCTGGAGCAGAGAGTGATGGCATTGGAGTGTTCACATAAACGTACTGGTGCTCCTAGAGTGTGGCGCGAGCTCGAGAAATTGAGGAAGCAGTTGAGGAGACTGGACTGGGACAGGGCAGAATATGCGGTAATCCGCCTTAAACAAAAGTATTATTTAGGAAGTAACAAGTGTGGGAGGCTGCTGGCACATAGGTTGAGAGCGCAGCGGGCGGCGTCACTGATTAAAATGGTCCGCTCCCCTTCGGGAGTAGAAGCTCATACGAGCGACCAAATAGCGGAGGCCTTTGAGGAATTCTATGAAGGCCTATATAGGGCGGAGGAGCCTAGTGTCTCAACACCAAAATCCTTTTTACAGGATATAGCTATCTCTTCCTTGACAGCACAAGAGGCAGACTCGTTAGACCAACCTATACGGGCAGAGGAGGTTATATCTGCAATTGCTAGACTGCAGACTGGGAAATCGCCTGGCCCTGATGGTTTTTCTGTGCTTTTTTATAAAACCTTCTGAGTGGAACTTGCACCCATCCTGGTGCGACTCTTTAACTCCTTTCGTCAAACAGGCGCCCTCACGTCTAGCATGTTGGATGCCACTATCATGGTAATCCCGAAGCCGGGGAAGGATCCTGAGGAGTGCGCCTCTTACAGGCCGATTTCCCTCCTGAATATCGATGCCAAACTATTTACTGGTATCTTGGCACAGCGCCTCAGTTATTATATGCCGGGCCTGGTGGATCCTGATCAGGCGGGGTTTATACCGCACAGGCAGTGTAGCGATAATACCAAGAGATTGCTCCACCTATTGGATAAGACGGAGCGCTCTCGTAGAGGGGGGGTGCTCTTTTTGTCCATTGATGCAGAAAAGGCGTTCAACAGGGTTTACTGGCCGTACCTGTTTCAGGTGCTTTCGCGCTTCGGACTGGGGCCGGGTTTTATGGCATGGATTCGCTGCATTTATCAGGCGCCTCGAGCGGCGGTGCGGGTTAATGGGACGCTCTCTTTGCCCTTTGCAGTCCAGAGGGGGACTAGGCAGGGCTGCCTGCTCTCGCCCCTCCTGTTCGCGCTTTACATGGAGCCTTTGGCTCAGAGGCTCTGTGACATCCCGCAGATTAGGGGTGTGAGGTTTGGAGGGCACAAGCATCTCATATCATTATACGCGGATGACGTCATCCTTACTTTGGCGGAGCCTATGACCTCACTGCCGGCGCTAATGGATGTCTTAGAGGAACTTGGTCGGGCTTCGGGGTTCCGAATTAACATGCTAAAATCGCAGGCTATGGGCAAGTTTATCAGTCCTGAGCATGAGCGGGATCTGAGGGCCCGATTCCATTTCATGTGGTCTCCCTCGGGGCTTCCATACCTGGGTGTGGAGCTGGGTTCCACAGTGGCCCGCACGGCGTCATTGAATTACGCGAAACTGACCCGGGAGGTGCAGCACGACCTAGAGACATGAGGGAGGCTTAAATTGTCCTGGCTGGGCAGAGTGTCAGCCGTTACGATGACCATCTTGCCATGTATATTGTACTTGTTTCAAGCGCTTCCTCTGGAGCCTCCGTCACGAACGATAGCGACCCTCCAATCAGCGGTTCTAAGATTCATATGGGAGGGGAAGGCGGCGCGACTACCACAACAGGTATTGTATCGACCAAAGCGGCAGGGTGGGTTGGCGGTCCCTTGCCTCCTACGGTACTTTCAAGCCTCACAATTGCATTTCCTCTTGGAATGGAGCCGTCCGTCCTCCGAGAAGTATTCATGCTTCATGGATCAGGCGGTGGCCGGATCTCACATATGGAAGGAACCCTGGCTTAGGCGTCGGCATAGAGCACGGGGGCTGTACATATCCCCGGTCACGGAGGTTTCGATGAGGGTGTGGGACCGGGTCACTGGCAGAGGTGGCCTGACGACCTTTCCGTCCCCAATGACCCCCCTGGGTCCGAATCCTGATTTTGGCCCGGGAGTACAGCCGGAAGCGTTACGTCAGTGGTATGAGGGGGGTTGTAAAAGGGTGGGATACTTATTCGACGAGCAGGGAGTTATACCCTTTGACCAGCTTAGGGAGACATATGGTTTGACCGAGGCGGATAGGATGATGTACTATCAAATTCGACATTGGGTCCTGCAACCAGCCAATAGAGCATTAATTGACAGGCCGTTAACACCTTTTGAAAAAGGGATCCTCACGAAAAAGGATGACAAGCAAGTGGTTTCTGAGCTCTACGCCCTCTTGCGGGAGGAGGCCCCTCTGCCCAAGACGAAGGGTCAACTGTGATGGGAGACGGAGCTGGGGAGAGAGCTATCGGAGGATGAGTGGGAGAGTGTTTTTTACAGAGCACACCACACAGCTTATAATGCAGCATGTACTGAGACAGCTTATAAAGTGACCACCTCCTGGTATTACACCCGAACCAGGAATCATGCCTGGGATCACACTAAATCCTAACTCTGTTGGAGGGGATGTGGGGGGGTAGGGTCGCTTGTACATTTATTATGGCATTGTCCCAAGTTACACCGATACTGGGAATACATACTGGACACTGTTGACATGGCTTTTGACACTCAGATTCTTCGATCCCCTGCATATATTTTGCTTGGCCTTCCCCAACCCTGTCTCCTTCCCTTTGAGGTCACTGAGGGGTCGACAGATGGCTTTAGCTTTAAATGCTGCAATACAACTGCAGCTCTCTGGGTGGGGCTCTGAGCAGATCCCGACAACGACTTCATGGTTACATAGGCTCTGGTTTATCCTCGCTATGGAAAAGCTGTCCCTGGCCTCGCTGCATCGGAGCGAGGACTTTAAAGAACTATGGCAACCATGCTTGCGTATTCTATCTGGGGAGTTTTCTGAATTGACATGCCCTACCTATTTGAGAGTCCTGAATTTGACTTGAGTACAGAGGGCGAACTTTCAGGGGGAGACCCACACATGTCCAGGATTATATTATAAAGGAGCCTGAGATTACCTGCTTTCTGTACTATTGGCCAGTCGCAGGGAAATGCTGTTGTATTTTGTATTTAATCTTTCTTGTTTTTTCTTATTGTTTCGCATGAACTAAGCTAAGTATGAGTCTAATAGCCCACTGAGATGTGGTTTGTATGCAATGTTTTATACTTTGAAATTAATAAACAGATTTGATCCATAAAATTGTGCGCAGGCCCACTTTGTGCATTTCTGGCTGCACCCCACACGATATTTGCCACGCTTGGCTCCTGAATGTGATGCAGTGTGGCCAGACAGGCTATCGCAGGTGATTGGTGGTCCGACCAGACCCAGGCCGCGGGAGTGGACACTGTGACTTGCACAGCATGAGCTTGGACTTTGTTATTTCGGCACGCCGGTGTACGCGAGCCCTTTGCGCCTTCGATGCCGGTGCAAGATGTTGCGGGTTCTACCGCTGTCAGAGGACGGTCAAATATGTGGGTTCCTCTGAGAGTTAAACTTAAATACCCTGGGATCTTGGTTTTCAGAGGGGATGTTTGTTTCCTCAGAGGCTACATTTGATGATACACATGACACTGCACTACACCAACTATTCTTTCTCAGAATTAGGGATATGTTCCGTGCACAATATCCCTGCTTTCCTGCATTGTCCCCGGTGTGTCGAGTGTTGGAACTTATATATCAAATGCGGGCCCCGCCCAGGCTTATCATGAATCTATATGTTTGCATGCAGAGCGCAGCGTCTGATGCTGGATCTGAAGCTAAAACCCATTGGGAGGTGGACATAGGTGAAACCATTCCCGATTAAATGTGGGGGAATTGCCGCGCGCAGATGAGAGAGCTGTCCCCTAACTATAGATTGCCCCTTATTCACTTCATTTTTTTACATCGCTTGTATTATACCCCCAGCAAATTAGGGAGAATGGGTATTAGGGCAGACGCACAATGCGAGAGGTGTCTTGCTCCTGAGGAGGACTTCTTGCATCTGGCGTAGGGTTGTGAGGTGCTGCGAGACTATTGGACGGAGGTGTTGCGGGCAACTGAGGAGATGACTGGACTCTTGTTACCGCACACCCCTAAGCTTCCACTTTTGGGATATGTCAAGGAGATACCCTCCGCACACAGGAAACTAGTGGGATTGCTACTGCTGATGGCTAAGCGTAGAGTTGCGATGTGCTGGGGGAGACAGCGGACTCCCTAATGCTTTGAATGGTTAAGGGACGCTGCGTACTGTCAGGAACAGCTAATGATATACTGGGAACTGATACCTGAAGGCTGCCGACTGAGAGATATATGGGCCCCCCTGTGATCCTTTTTGGAGTCCTGAACATTGGATGACATACGGCTGCTTAACGCCTCTCACTGATTGTGTAGTAGAAAACGTCCCCCTCTAATGATATTCAGTTATTGCTCCCACTGATGTAGGAGGTATGATGGCTGCGTTGTCCCCGTGCCCCCCCTTTTTTCTTTCTCCTTGGCTTAATCTCTTCCCCTCCTCTTCCTTCCATTGTTTGCATCATAACGTTCAAGTGATGCTGTTCTGTCAGCACAGCGCACAGTGGCTCCTTCGTCACCTTATCCTTGATTTACAGTTATGATTGCTAATTTGGCTCTGACTGGGCCTTGTTATCTTATGGTGACTATTGCTGTGCTTGTTGGCCTCTGGGCTATTCTTTGTTTGGTTCTGTTACTAAAATGCTAAACTAAATAAATAAATTAAAAAAAGGACCACTACAGCACCTGCAGTGGCAAAGGCCACCCTGGGAATACTTTCCAGGGTGGGTTTTTCTAAGGAAGTTGTATCAGACAGAGGTAGTACCTTCATGTCTGCATACCTCAAAGCAATGTGGAAGGAGTGTGGTGTAAAATACAAATTCACCACCCCTTATCTTCCACAAACAAATAGGTTGGTTTATTAAAACTCTTAAAGACATGAACATGAAACTCTCTGAAAAACTCAGAAGGAAATGGGATGTCCTCTTGCCATGCCTCCTTTTCGCCTACAGGGAGGTACCCCAAAAAGGAGCGGGCTACAGCCCCTTTGAACTCCTCTTTGGTCATCCTGTTAGGTGTCCTCTTGCTCTTGTGAAAGAGGAGTGGGGGGCAACCATTGAAGCCCTCAAACAAGACTTTGTGGACTATGTACTTGGCCTAAGATCCAGAATGGCTGAGTATATGAAAAAGGCCAGCCAAGAGCTCCAAAAGCAATGGCATAACCAGAAGGCTGTCCTGACAGAGTACTACCCAGGATGAAAGTGTGGGTACTGGAGCATGTGACCCCAAGAGTAGTCCAGGACAAATGGAGTGGACCTCATCTCATTGTGGAGAAGAAATGTGAGGTCACCTACTTGGGGGATCTGGGCACTGCCCAAAGCCCCCTTAGGGTGCTTCATGTCAATCACCGTAAACCTTACTATGATAGGGCTGATTTAACCCTACTAATGGCCAAAGATGAGGGGAAGGAAGAAGAAAGTGACCCTCTCCCTGACCTCGTCTCTAACACTGAAGCTGATGGCTTAGTGGAAGGAGTGGTGCTTGCAGACTGCCTCACTACAGAGCAGAGAGAGAACTGCAAAAACCTTGTAGGACAATTTTCTGACCTCTTTCCCCTCATACCTGGTACAACTACCTGGTGTGAACATTCAATTGATACTGGAGACGGTTTACCTGTGAAGAGTAAAATTTACAGGCAGCCTGACCATGTCAGAGATTGCATAAAAACGGAGGTCCAGAAAATGTCAGATCTAGGAGTTATTGAGGCTTCTGATAGCCCCTGGGCCAGCCCAGTGGTGGTTGTCCCCAAACCGCATAGCAAAGAAGGAAAGAGAGAAATGCCATTGGAGGGCATTACCAATTCACAGTCATGCCCTTTGGTTTGAAAAATATACCTGCCTCTTTCCAGAGGCTGGTGAATACAGCCCTCCAAGGTTTGGAAGCTTTCAGTGCAGGATACTTAGATGACATTGCTATATTTAGCTCCACCTGGTGTGACCACCTTGTCTATCTATGGAACGTTTTGGAGGCCCTGCAAAAGGCAGGTTTCACTATCAAGGCTTCAAAGTGCCAGATAGGGCAGGGGAAAGTGGTTTATCTTGGCCGCCTGGTAGGTGGAGAACAGATTGAACCACTACAGGGGAAGATCCAGACAATTATGGACTAGGCTCCCCCTACCACTCAGACCCAGGTCAGAGCCTTTTTGGGTCTCACTGGGTATTACAGCAGGTTCATTAAGAACTATGGCTCTATGGTTGCCCCTCTTAATGACCTCACTTCAAAGAAAATGCCTAAAAAGGTATTATGGACAGCCAGCTGTCAGAAAGCCTTTGAGGAGCTTAAGCAGGCTATGTGCACTGCACCTGACTTAAAAGCTCAAATTACTCCAAACAAATCATTTTCCATACAGATGCTTCTGAACTGTGGTTTGGGGCAGTGTTATCACAACTTAACTCAGAGGGCCAGGATCAACCTGTTGCTTTAATCATTAGGAGGTTGACCCCTAGAGAAAAGCGTTGGTCTGCCATAGAGAGGGAGGTCTTTGCTATGGTCTGGGCCTTGAAGAAGTTGAGACCCTACTTGTTTGGGACGAACTTCATTGTTCAAACAGACCACAAACCTCTCTTATAGATAAAACAGATGAAAGGTGAAAACCCTCTCCCTGACCTCTTCTCCAACACTGAAGCTGATGGCTTAGTGGAAAGAGTGGTGCTTGTAGTCTGCCTCACTGCTGAGCAGAGGGAGGACTGCAAAAATCTCCTAGGACAGTTTTCAAACCTCTTTTCCCTCACGCTAAGTACAACTACCTGGTGTTAACATACAATTGATACTGGAGACAATTTATCTGTCAAGAGTAAAATTTACAGGCAGCCAGACCATGTCAGAGATTGCATAAAAACTGAGGTCCACAAAATGTTAGATCTAGGAGTTATTGAGGCTTCTGATAGCCCCTGACCAGCCCAGTGGTGCTTGTCCCCAAACCACATAGCAAAGAAGGAAAGAGAGAAATGCGGTTATGTGTGGACTACAGGGGTCTTAATACTGTAACCAAAACTGATGCTCACCCTATACCCAGGGCAGATGAGCTAATAGATACACTGGCTTCTGCCAAGTATCTAAGCACCTTTGATTTGACTGCAGGGTATTGGCAGAACAGGTTATCAGAGGATGCTAAAGCAAAAACTGCATTTTCTACCATAGAAGGGCATTATCAACTCACTGTTATGCCCTTTGGTTTGAAAAATGCACCTGCCACTTTCCAAAGGTTGGTGAATACAGTCCTCCAAGGTTTGGAAGCTTTCAGTGCAGCATACTGATATTGCTGTATTTAGCTCCACCTGGGACGAACACCTGGTCCACCTATGGAACGTTTTGGAGGCCCTGCAAAAGGCAGGCCTAACTATCAAGGCTTCAAAGTGCCAGATAGGGAAAGGGAAAGTGGTTTATCTGGGCCACCTGGTAGGTGGAGAACAGATTGAACCACTACAGGGGAAGATTCAGACCGTTATAGACTGAGATCCCCCTACTATACAGACCCAGGTCAGAGCCTTGTTAGGTCTCACTGGGTATTACAGGAGATTCATTAAGAACTATGGCTCCATTATTTCCCTTCTTAATGACCTCACCAGTAAGAAAATGCCTAAAAAGGTATTGTGGGCAGGTAGCTGTAAGAAAGCTTTTGAAGAGCTAAAGTAAGCCATGTCTTAAAAAGCCCAAACTACTCCAAAGAAATTCATTGTCCAATCAGATGCTTCTGAATTAGGGGTAGTGGCAATACTATCACAACGTATCTCAGAGGGTCAGGATCAGCCTGTTGCTTTCATTAGCAGGAGGTTGACCCCTAGAGAAAAGCGTTGGTCTGGCATAGAGAGGGAAGCCTTTGTTGTGGTCTGGGCCTTGAAGAAGCTGAGACCCTACTTGTTTGGGACTCACTTTATTGTTCAAACAGACCACAAACCTCTATTATGGCTTAAACAAATAAAAGGTGAAACCCCTAAATTGTTTAGGTGGTCCATTTCCCTACAGGGTATGGACTTTACAGTGGAACATAGACCTGGGAGTACCCACTCCAATGCAGATGGACTCTCCAGATATTTCCACTTAGACAATGAAGACTCATCTGGGCACGGTTAGCCTTATTGTCCCTTGTTTGGGGGGGAGGGGTTGTGTAGGAAAGTACCATCTTTCTTGGGATGTTACCCCCAATTTCTACCTGTATCTCAGCATGTTTTGTGTGTCTCACTTGGATCCTGCTGGTCATAGTTTGTGGCCTAATGTGTGTGTTGTCAGTAGTGCTTAACTGTGTCACTAAAGTTCTGCTAACCAGAAGTTCAGTGCTTATGCTCTCTCTGCTTCCAAATTAGTCACTATAGTCTAGTGACTTCATTTACCAATTCCAATTGGCACACTGGACCCCCCTTATAAGTCCCTAGTATATGATACCTATGTACCAATGGCATTGGGTATCCAGGAGATCCTTATGGGCTGCAGCATTTCTTTTGCCACCCATAAGGAGCTCAGACAAACCTTTTCACAGGACTGCCATTGCAGCCTGCGTGAAATAGCGCACACACTATTTCACAGCCATTTTCACTGCACTTAGGTAACCTATAAGTCACCTATATGGCTAACCTTCATTTACTGAAGGCTAGGTGCAAAGTTATTAAGTGTGAGGACACCCTTAAACTAGCAAAGGTGCCCCCACGCTGCCCAGGGCCCATTCCCCAGACTACGTGAGTGTGGGGATACCATTACATGCATGTACTACATATAGGTCAATATCTATATGTAGCTTCACAACAGTAGCTCCGACTATGGTCATGCAAGGTGTCTAAGATCATGGAATTGTCCCCCCATTCCAAATATGGTATTGGGAGGCCAATCCCATGCATCCTGGGGGCTCCACCATGGACCCCCAGTACTGCTAAACCAGCTCTCTGAGGTTTGCACTACAGCTACAGCTGCTGCCACCTCACAGACAGGGTTCTGCCCTACTGGGATCCGAGCAGCTCAGTTCCAGGAACGCAGAACAAAGCATTTCCTTTGGGAGGAGGGTGTTACAACGTCTCTCTTTGTAAATAGGTGTTACAGGCTTGGGAGGGGTAGCCTCCCAGAGCCTCTGGAAATTCTTTGAAGGCACAGATGATGCCCTCCTTGCATAAGCCAGTCTACACCTGTTCTGGGACCCCCAGTCCTTGCTCTGGCATGACATTGGACAAAGGAAAGGGGAGTGATCACTCCCCTGTCCATCACCACCACAGGGGTGGTGCCCAGGGCTCCTCCAGTGTGTCCCTGGAGTTAGTCATCTTGTTTTCGAAGGTTTGGGGACACTCTGGTGATCTCTGAGTGGCCAGTGCCAGCAGGTGATGTCAGACACCCCTCCTGATAGGTGCATTCCTGGTTAGGTAGCCAATTCCCCCTCTATGGGCTATTTAGGGATTCTCCTGTGGGTTCCTCTTCAGATTCAGCTTGCAAGTTTCTATCTCCTTCAGCTTCTGACCGTCGGATCAACCGCAGACTGCTCCAGGAACCGGTGTAACTGCAACAAAGTATCCAGAAAGGCTACTGTGACCCTGCAACTTCAGCTCCAGCCAGCAACTGCAACAGCTTCCAATGTGTGCATACTCTGAGGACTCCCTGCCTTCACCCTGCACCAGAAGATTCGAAGGACTCTCCTGTGGAGTGACGGAGTCACTTCCCTGCTCGAGCAGGCACCTTCCAAGATGAAGACCGAGTCTCTGGGATTCCTCTCCTGGCGACGGGCGTGCTCCCTGGAACAGAGGTGGTTGACCCCTTTGACCTAGACTGTCCTAAGGTCCAACTTTCCAAATTTGGTGGAGGTAAGAGCTTGCCTTCCCGGTTTACGACAGTACCCCTGTGCACCGCGTCATCTCTAGGTCCTGAGGCCTATGTGCACTATTTGCAAGAATCCTTTGTGCACTGCGTGGCTCAGGTCCCCAGCACTCCAAATCACTGAGTTGTTCTCTGGCAGCGTGGGACCATCTTTTGTTGTGCTGCAGCAACCGTAATTTGCACCTTCTTTATCCACGAGTCCTGGGACTCCCGTGGGTGCTGCCTGGTCATCTGTGGGTTCCCCCCAGTGTTGGGAGCCCCTTCTGCCTCCTCAGTCCGAGTTGAGGCCCCCATGTCCCTCCTGGGTCCAGGCAGTGCCATTTTGACCCAAATCTCGACATTGGTTGAACCAAGGCTTGTTGGACGAATCCAGCAATGCAGCTTGCCTGCAACCAAAATCTTGACGTGGGACATCTCTTGCATCACGTAGGAACCAGCAGCCATCTTCTTTGGTACTCTCCTGCAGACTTCTTCTAACCAGAGAATCCTCTTTTGCACCATCATCTAGGTTGGCAGGGACTCCTGTCCTTCCTGGAATCTTCTGCGACTTCTGGACTTGGTCTCCTCTCTTCACAGGTCTTCAGGTCCAGGATTCCGCCATTTGTTGCTTGCAGTCTTGCTTGGTTCTTGTAATAACTCTTATCACGACTTGTAGTGTGGCCTGACAAAACTTGCAGGACTTTACTCCTACTTTCCTTCACCTTTGTGGTTTTCTTACACTCCCAGTGCCCCTCTACACATTACACTTGTCTAGGGAAGACTTTGTGATTCGCATTCCACTTTCTTAGTATATGGTTTGTGTTGCCCCTAGACCTATTTTCTCCCATTTTATTCTATAGAACTTCCTATTGTTTGCACTATCCTATGTCAAATTATTTACCTTATTTTGGTGTCTAGTGTATATATTGTGTATAATACTTACCTCCTGAAGGAGTATTGCCTCTAAGATATTTTTGGCCTTGTGTCACTAAAATAAAGTACCTTTATTTTTGGTAACACTGAGTATTGTCTTTTATTGTGTATACGTACTGTGTAACTATAGTGGTATTGCAGGTACTTTGCATGTCTCCTAGTTCAGCCTAAACTGCACTGCTACAGCTGCCTCTAGACAGCCTAAGCTGCTAGAACACTGACTACATTTCACTAATAAGGGATAACTGGACCTGGTATAAGGTGTAAGTACCTAGGGTACCCACTACAACCCAGGCAGTCTCCTACAGGAAGGCAAGCTCTTACCTCCACCAAATTTGGATAGTTAGACCTTCGGACAGTCTGGGTCACTTTGGTCCATCACCTGTGTTTTAAGATCCACGCTCGTCGCCAGGAGAGGGCACCCAGAGTACCGGTCGTCACCGCTGAGAGGTGCGTCCTGAAGCAGGGAAGTGACTCTGTCACTCCACAGAAGATTCCTTCGGTCCTTCTTGTGCAGGATGAAGACATGCAGTCAACAGAGCATGCACGACCTGGAAACTGTTGCAGTTCTGGCAGGAGCTGAAGATACAGAATTTGTTGCAGTTGTAGAGTTCCTGGAGCAGTTCTGCAGTTGATCGGACGGTAGAAGTGAAGCAGAGGTTGCAGAAGAGTCCTGCTGGAATCCTGCAAAACCGAATCTAAGGAAACACCCAGAGGAGAGACCCTAAATAGCCCTGAGAGGGGGATTGTACACCTTACCAGGTAAGCACCTATCAGGAGGGGTCTCTGATGTCACCTGCTGGCATTGGCCACTCAGATGCTCCCAGAGTTCCCTGACCATCCTGAAAACAAGATGGCAGATCCCAGGGACACTCTGGAGGAGCTCTGGGCACCACCACTGGGGCGGTGATGGACAGGGGAGGGGTCACTCCCCTTTCCTTTGTCCAGTTTTGCGCCAGATCAGGGACTGGGGGTCCCTGAACCTATGTAGACTGGATTATGCAAGGAGGGCACCGTTTGTGCCCTTCAAAGCATTTCCTGAGGCTCTGGGAGGATACCCTTCCCATGCCTGTAACACCTATTTCCAATGGGAGAGGGTGTAAACCCCCCCTCTCCTAAAGGAAATGCATAGTTCTGCCTTTCTGGGATTGAGCTGCTCAAGCCCCAGGAGGGCAGAAGCCTTCCTGTGAGGTGGCAGCAGCTGGGGCTGCAATGGAAACCTCAAAGAGCTGGTTTGGCTATTACTGGGGGTCCATGGTGGAGCCAACAGGGAGCATGGAATCACCCCACCACCACCAGAATCAGACTGGGAGTACAATTTCTCAATCTTAGACACCTCACATGGCCATATTCGGGGTTACCATTGTGAAGCTACATATATGTATTGACCTATATGTAGTGCACACTTATAATGGCATCCCCACACTCACGAAATCCGGGAAATTGGTCCTGGACAAAGTGGGGGCACCTCTGCTACTGCAGGGGTGCCCTCACACATAGTAACTTTCCACCTAGCCTTCAGGAGCTGAAGGTTAGACATATAGGTGACCTATAAGTTACCTGGTGCAGTGAAAATGGCTGTGAAATAGTGCTTGTACTATTTCACTCCGGCTGCAGTGGCAGTCCTGAAGAAGTGTTTATATGAGCTCCTTATGGGTAGCAAAAGAACTGCTGCACCCCATAAGGATCTCCTGGAACCGCAATGCCCTGGGTACCTAGGTACCACATACCAGGGACTTATAAGGGGGGGTCCAGTATGCCAATCTGGAGTGAAATAGGTGGTCACTAGACTATAGTGACACATTTGAAAACATAAGTACTGGAGTTCTGATTAGCAGCACTCCAGTGACACAGTCAAGTTTACTGACAACACAGTAAAACATACTGACATATAGGCCACACACTATGAGCACTGGGGTCCTGACTATCAGGATCCCAGTGAGACAGTAAAAACACACTGACAAGCAGGCAGAAAGTAAGGGTAACATGCCAAGAAGGATGGTACTTTCCTACACACTTCACCCTCCTTCCCTACCATTTCTCACAAAGAACAGGAGGGCAAGCCCAGTAGAACATTGCTACTTCTTCTGCTGTCCATTTCCACTGCTGGTCTCCAGTTGGGCGGACAATTGAGGGAGTAGTATTAAACCTTGAATGACATTCCAGCTGGCCTTAAAGCTATCTCTTTAACCTGCTCTTACAGGATGACCAGAACCAGTCTGGTCCATCTCAGGAAAGAGAGGAAAAAGGGGAGGCTTCCCAGTCAGACTCAGAGGATGTCCCTGAAGATGCTGGGGAGGGTTCTTACAAAGTCCTGCCCTCTAGCAGGCCCCCTAGTGACACTGGTAGTGGGAGAGGTTCACACATTAGTAGGGCATCTTTCACTCCTAAAGGCAAGGTTACTAGGGTCCAGCCAGTTAGGGACAGGTCTCTCTCTGCCAATTCCCAAATCTCCTCTGTGTCCAAACATTCCCAAGCATCCCACCCTGAGGATAACTTAATGGAAAGGGAACTCAGAAAGCTGAGGTTGGAAGAGACCATACTGAAGCTTAAACAGCAGCAGCTGGCCTTAGACAGGGAATCCCTCGATATAGAGAGGGAAAGACAGAGAATGGAGTTAGTTCCCCATGGTGGCAGAAGCAGCAGTATTTCTGATAGCTATCCTGTTAGAGAGCAAGATTCCAGGAATCTGCATAAGATAGTCCCACCCTTACAAGGAGGGGGATGACATTAACAAGTGATTTGCTGCACTTGAGAGGGCCTGTATGGTACAGTTGGTCCCTCAAAGGCAATGGGCTGCTATCTTGTGGCTATCTTTCACTGGAAAGGGTAGGGCTCCTTACTGTCAGAGAAAGTGATGCCAATAATTACAAAGTTTTGAAGGATGCACTCTTGGATGGATTTGGCTTAACCACTGAACAATACAGGATTAAATTCAGAGACACCAGAAAAGAGTCCTCTCAAGACTGGGCAGATTTTGTTGACTGTTCAGTGAAGGCCTTGGAGGGTTGGTTACATGGCAGTAAAGTATCTGACTATGAAAGCCTGTTTAATCTGATACTGAGAGAGCATATTCTTAACAATTGTGTGTATGATTTGTTGCACCAGTACTTGGTAGATTCAGATCTGACCTCTCCCCAAGAATTGGGAAAGAAGGCAGACAAATGGGTCAGAACACGAGTGAACAGAAAAGTTCACACAGGAGGTGACAAGGATGGCAAGAAGAATGATGGTGAGAAATCTCAGGATAAGCATGGGGATAAGGGTAAAACTAAAGATCCTTCTTCAAATCGTAAACACTCTTCAGGGGGTGGGGATAAAACATCTTCTTCCTCTTCTTCACAATCCACACACATTAAAAAGCCTTGGTGCTATGTGTGTAAAAAATAAAGGCCATAGGCCAGGGGATAAGTCCTGCCCAGGTAACCCCCTGAGCCTACCACTACTAATACATCAAACTCTAGTGCCCCTAGCAGTAGTGGTAATAGTGGTGGGACTGCTGGCAACAGTCAAAATAAGGGTGTAGTTGGGTTCACTTATGGGTCCATCATAGAAACTGGGGTAGTCAGTCCCAAGACAGTTTCTGTCACACCTGGTGGCATTGGCCTTGCCACACTGGCTGCTTGTCCCCTTACAATGGATAAGTACAGGCAGACAGTTTCAATAAATGGTGTTGAGGCTCAGGCCCACAGGGATACAGGTGCCAGTATCACTTTGGTGACTGAAAACCTAGTGTATCCTGCACAACACATCATTGGACAACAGTACAAGATTATTGGTGTCTATAACTCCACTAACTTCCTTCCCTTAGCTATAATTCAGTTTAGTTGGGGTGGAGTTACTGGCCCTAAGCAGGTGGTAGTATCACCGAGCTTACCTGTAGACTGTCTCTTAGGTAATGACCTAGAGGCCTCAGGTTGGGCTGAGGTAGAGTTTAATACCCATGCAGCCATGCTGGGCATCCCTGAGGAATTGCTTCCTCTCATTTCAGCTGAAATGAAAAAGCAAAGGAGAGAAAAAGGCCTGAAAACTAAGGATCCTTCTCCAACAACAGGTAAAAAGGGCATCAAAGTATCCCCTACCCACCCTACCATTCAGGATACCATTCCTGTGGTGGGAGAAACCTCTCCTGGGGTGACACCTGTACCAAGGGACTCATCAGCTAACACAGCTGTACTCCCTGAGGTAGAAGTACCTCTCTGTGGGATAACTAATATTGGTGAGAACAAGTGCACCACTTTAGTTAACATGGAGCATCCCTCCAACCCTCCCAGAGAAACTTTAGTGCAGCAACCCTGCACTGCCTCACAACACTTAGGACAGCAGCCCTGCCTAGTGTGGAGCTCATAGGACAGCATCCCTGCCCTGCTCCAACTCAAGAGAAACAGCAACCCTGTTCTCTATTACAGCCATATGGACAACGTTTTGCCCAGCTATGGCTTTACTAAGTCAGCATCCCTGTCTGGCATTCTCATCATTTGATATAGGTCCAGTGGACAATTCCCACTGCTCTAAACTAAAACATACTAATAGGAACACTGAGAATATAACTTCACATTGTTGGCTAGCTAAAAAACTTTAAACAGGGTGGTTTACATCCCCACAGGGAAGTAACCATATAGTGGATGATAAAGGGAGTAACCAATCTATTGCAGAACTACTCTCCACTTACCACCACTTAGACAATAAAGACTCAACTGACCAAGGTTAGCCTTATTGTCCTTCGTTTGAGGGGGTTGTGTAGGAAGGTAGCCTCTTTCTTGCCTTGTTACCCCCACTTTTGGCCTGTTTGTGAGTGTATGTCAGAGTGTTTTTACTGTCTCACTGGGATCCTGCTAGCCAGGGCCCAGTGCTCATAGTGAAAACCCTATGTTGTCAGTGTGTTTGATATGTGTCACTGGGTTCCTGCAAGCCAGGACCCCAGTGCTCATAAGTTTGTGGCCTATATGTGTTCCCTGTGTGGTGCCTAACTGTATCACAGAGGCTCTGCTAGCCAGAACCTCAGTGTTTATGCTCTCTCTTTGCTTTAAAATTGTCACTGCAGGCTAGTGACTAATTTTACCAATTCTCATTGGCACACTGGAACACCCTTACAATTCCCTTGAATATGGTACCTAGGTTCCCAGGGTATTGGGGTTCCAGGAGATCCCTATGGGCTGCAGCATTTCTTTTGCCATCCATAGGGAGCTCAGACAATTCTTACACAGGACTGCCACTGCAACCTGAGTGAAATAACATCCATGTTATTTCACAGCCATTTTCACTGCACATAAGTAACTTATAAATCACCTATATGTCTAACCCTCACTTGGTGAAGGTTAGGTGCCAAGTTACTTAGCGTGTGGGCACCCTGGCACTAGCCAAGGTGCCCCCACATTGTTCAGGGCAAATTCCCCAGACTTTGTGAGTGCGGGGACACCATTGCACACGTGCACTACACATAGGTCACTACCTACATGTGTTGTCACAATGGTAACTCCGAACATGGCCATGTAACATGTCTAGGATCATGGCATTGTCACTCCAATACCATTCTGGTATTGGGGGGACAATTCCATGCATCCTAGGGTCTCTAGCACAGAACCCGGGTACTGCCAAACTGCCTTTCCGGGGTCTCCACTGCAACTGCTGCCAACCCCTCAGACGGGTTTCTGCCCCCCCTGGGGTCTAGGCACCCTGGTCCCAGGAAGGCAGAACAAAGGATTTCCTCTGAGAGAGGGTGTTACTTTGGAAATAGGTGTAAAGGGCTGGGGAGGAGTAGCCTCCCCCAGCCTCTGGAAATGCTTTGATGGGCATAGATGGTGCCCATCTCTGCATAAGCCAGTCTACACTGGTTCAGGGATCCCCCGCTCTGCTCTGGCACGAAACTGGACAAAGGAAAGGGGAGTGACCACTGCCCTGACTTGCACCTCCCAGGGGAGGTGCCCAGAGCTCCTCCAGTGTGTCCCAGACCTCTGCCATCTTGGATTCGGAGGTGTTGGGGCACAATGGACAGCTCTGAGTGGCCAGTGCCAGCAGGTAACGTCAGAGACCCCTCCTGATAGGTGCTTACCTCTTTCAGTAGCCAAGCCTCCTTTCTCAGTAGACAAACCTCCTTTTTTGGCAATTTAGGGTCTCTCCTCTGGGCTATTCCTCAGATAACGAATGCAAGAGCTCACCAGAGTTCCTCTGCACTTCCCTCTTCGACTTCTGCCAAGCATAGACTGCTGACTGCTCCAGGACGCCTGCAAAACCGCAACAAAGTAGCAATACGACTACCAGCAACATTGTAGCGCCTCATCCTGCCGGCTTTCTCAACTGTTTCCTGGTGGTGCATGCTCTGAGGGCTGTCTGCCTTCACCCTGCACTAGAAGACAAGAAGAAATCTCCTGTGGGTCGACTGAATCTTCCCCCTGCCAACGCAGGCACCAAATTTCTGCATCACCGGTCCTCTGGGTCCCCTCTCATCCTGACAAGCGTGGTCCCTGTAACACAGGAGCTGGGTCCAAGTGTCTCCCACAGTCCAGTGGCCCTTCTGTCCAAAGTTGGTGGAGGTAAGTCCGTGCCTCCCCACACCAGACAGCAAACCTGTGTACTTCGTGATTTGCAGCTGCTCCGGCTTCTGTGCACTTCTCCAAGGATTCCTTTGTGCACAGCCTAGCCTGGGTCCCCAGCACTCCGTCCTACATTGCCCAACTCGCTGAGTTGGACTCCAACGTCGTGGGACCCTCCTTTGTGACTCAGAGTCAACCGCTGTCCTCAGATCTTCTGAGTGCCTGTTCCGGTACTTCTGCGGGTGCTGCCTTCATCTGCCGGGGCTCTCTGAGTTGCTGAGCGCCACCTCTGACTCTTCCTCCAAGGGGCAACATCCTGGTCCTCCCTGGGCCCCAGCAGCACCCAAAACCCTCAACTGCGACTCTTGCACCTCGCAAGGCTTGTTTGCGGTATTCCTGCCTGGAAACACTTTTGCAACCTCCAGCACTCCGTGGGGCATCTTCCATCCAAAGGAGAAGTTCCTAGCCCTTTTCGTTGTTGCAGAATCTTCGGCTTCTTCCACCCGGAGGCAGCCCTTTTGCACCTTCATCCGGGGTTTAGTGGGCTCCTGCCCCCCCTGGACACTTTCGTGGCTCTTGGACTTGGTCCCCTTCCTTTACAGGTCCTCAGGTCCAGGAATCCGTCTTCAGTGTTTTGCTGGTGCTTGTGGTTCTTGCATAATCCCCTATCACAACTATTCTGTCTTTCTGGGGTAGTAGGGTAACTTTACTCCTACTTTTCAGGGTCTTGGGGTGGGGTATTTTGGACACCCTTACTGTTTTCTCACAGTCCCAGCATCCCTCTACAATCTCCTATAGGTCTGGGGTCCATTCATGATTTGCATTCCACTTTTGGAATACATGATTTGTGTTGCCCCTTAGACCTATGCCTACCTATTGCATCCTATTGTGATTCTATATTGTTTGCACTACTTTTCTTACCTACCTGTTTTGGGTTTGTGTACATATAATTTGTGAATATTACTTACCTCCTAAGTGAGGGTATCGTCTGAGATACTTTTAGCATATTGTCACTAAAATAAAGTACCTTTATTTTTAGTAACACTGAGTATTGTGTTTTCTTATGATATTGTGGTATATGATATAAGTGGTATAGTAGGAGCTTTGCTTGTCTCCTAGTTCAGCCTAAGCTGCTTTGCCATAGCTACCTCTAACAGCCTAAGCTGCTAGAAACACCTCTATTCTACTAATAAGGGAAAACTGGACCTGGCACAAGGTGTAAGTACCACAAGGTACCTACTATAAGTCCGGCCAGCCTCCTACACTTAGTCCTGGGGGTTAGTGAAGAATCTTGTTCCACAGTCCGTCATCACTTTACGTTTGGAAGGGAAAATCAGTCCACATTTTACCCCTAATTCGCAGAGCTTGTGCCCTGCTACAGTAAAGGAAGCTCTCTGTTGTTGCACTGTGGTCATGAAGTCAGGAAAAATCATTACCTTTTTGTTTTCAACTCCAATCTGCCTTTTCTCATGTGCCTGCTGCAATATGTAGTCCCTATAGTGCGGAAATCCAGGGACCACTAGTCTAGCAGTGCCCCTGGGATAGCGGTCTTGCTGGGACTCTATGGGCCCTTCCAGTGCAAAGAAAGGTGGCAGACTTCAGGCACCACCACCTATCTTATACAGTTCTTTGGGGCCATGGCCACGCATTTTCCTTTGATTCGTTCAGGGAGGCCCACAATTATGATATTATTCCTTTTTTCCTGTCCCTCAAAGTCCTCATCTTCATATTCCAGATTGCAAAATTGTTCCATTAGTTCATTCGCCTCCTTCTTGTGATCTTCAATGACTGTGATCTTCAATGACTGGGTTAATATCTGTTTAATATCTGTACCTACAGTCTCTGTTCGGTTGAAATGGTCCTTAATTACTCTTTTGTTAGCCTTTCTGCATCTTCTGGAGATCTCTGTCAGGTCAACTGTGATACTGCAAACCGTTTCCTGTATTCATATACCAGCTCTGCCACAGAACTGCTTTTTTTCTTGAAATGCCTACGTACGGTGGGGCGAAGTCTGCTCACTCACAGTGAGTTACTGTGTCAGTGGGACGGTCTGAGGGTCACTTTTCTGGGTTCTGTAATAGCTCCCTTTTAAACTTACTATTGAAAGCCTTTCTTGTTATCTCACCTTCCCCCCCTAGGCTTCTGTGTATGTTGTTTAATGTGCTGTTTTGTTTACACATTGGGCCTTGCTTTTACCAAGGCTTCTTTAAAACACTCCTCCCTAGGCCATGTGTTAATCCAACTCATTTGCATAATAACTGAAACTCTGCACACCTTTCAAGAACATGTGCAGCATGTGAGGACCACACCCAGCTCTTCAAACCACACCCAGCTCTGCACACCTTCCAAGAACATGTGCAGCATGTGAGGACCACACCCAGCCCTTCAAACCACACCCAGCCCTGTCTATAAAAGGCATCCCCCGAGCCTCACCCAGTGCTTGTGCTCGTCTACCTCCCGCTTACCTGAGAACAGATCCCTCGGCGCTGGCACTCCTGCTCTTTACAGACTTTCATTGACTTCAATGGGCGCAGCTTCTGGCTCTTCCTTCTTCCGGTTTCCGGTTCCTCCTTGCTTCAGCCTCTCTCCTATGAGTAACCTGCAAAAGAGAAAGAAGACAAGGTTAGACTGATCAGTATCTCTTGCCAGCAACAAGTAAGTGCAAAACCTTTTATTACCTGAAAGAACTTTGACAACAATTTCTGGATTCGTGTATAGACAATTTGAAACGAAATACCTTCCACGAACATTGTGATTCAAACTCTTTGTTACAAGAATATTTTGCAGAACTTTGTGAAGCAAACATTGTTTTTTCTCATGGAACTTTTAAGAATCGAACAGTGGAAACCATTAACAGCAAGGCAAACAGTAAATCAAGGACTTGCACAAATTACATGCTGTATTTTGATGTAAAAGTACAGTATTTGTTTTATAAAAGATTCTGGAAATATGGGAAAAAAGTTTTACAGTAATAGAAAACACATCCCAGAGCAGTAACACATTCCAATCCTGGAAACTAGAGACCAGGATCCAAGAGGTACTTTTAGAAGAGAATTTCTAATAAATAAAGGGATAGTCAGGAACCCATTTAGGAATAGGTTGCACTTATCTGTTCTTTGTTTATGTTTCACTAGGCACCAGTTTCTACAGAAGTCAGAAAGGGCCGCAGATTTGTGCAGCACTTCAACAGTGGAAACGCAAGAACGGTGTTGTCTCTCTTTTTTTTATTTTATCCACTTCCCCCCTTCCCTTGAGCTTCTGTTCTTAGTGCACTGTTTTAAAAACTAGTGTGCTGGAACAAGCAGTTTCAGGGTGGGGTCGGATTGTCTTCAACCTCCATCAGAACTGAACAAGAACTCAGGTGAGCTGGGCTTTGACAGAAGCACAAGCCTTTAAAGAATTTCAGTTCTGGTGGACGATGAATACCGGGGAAGAAATAGAGGGCATTGTCGTCACGGATATGGCGCAGGCCCTAAATGAGGACTTGGCTCATAATGAATCAGTGTCTGGCATCTTGCAACATATGCAAGAGGAAATAGAGAGATTAAAGATGGAGAATACCTCTTTAAAACAGGATTTAAGCAGGTATAAATTTAGGGGATCTCAGTGGAACACAGCTTCTACGCCTTTGTTTAAAACCTCCTCAGAGACAGGGGCGCCATCAAAACATACAACTTTGCCTTCCCCAGTTGAGGTTACTGTTAATGTTCCTAATGTTGTGCCCTTAGCAGCACCTGAACGTTTTCATGGAGATAGTAACAAATTCCATGTTTTTATCAATCAATGTCAATTACACTTCATTTGTAAGCCACAACAGTTCCCTACTGATGATACGAAAGTGGCATTCGTCTTGTCTTATTTGGGTGGCACAGCAGCCAATTGGTCAATTCCTTTCGTGGATAGAGATGATCCCATCCTCCATAATTGGAATCAATTTAAACGTACCATGACCAGCCTTTTTGCAAAACACACTTTCATGCAGGCAAGTGATAATGAGCTTTTAAATCTTAAACAAGGTAACAAGGATTTATTGACCTATCTCACTAGTTTTAATCGTTTACTCACCGAGACACAGTGGCCAGAAGAAAAGCGTGTCTCCCTTTTTTATAAAGGTTTGAGAGACGAGTTAAAAGACGCGCTGGCTCATATCGTTGATTTGCCAAAAGACTATTCAGACTTTGTAGATTTAGTTGTGAAATTAGAACATAGACTAGGAGAAAGAAAGGGAGATAAATACAAACTGGAATCACGGTTAACTTTTATTAGACACGAGAAGAAAGACACAGATAATAAACTCCCTGAACCAGAGCCTATGCAAATAGGGACACTCAGAGGTCCACTCACATCAGAGGAAAAAGAAAGAAGGAGAAAATTTCAATTATGTTTATATTGTGGCAGGGCAGGTCACTTTGCCAGAGAATGTCCAGTAAAGCCTAAAACTCCACGAAAGGGTGCTGTTTCCTTCACCTCCTCAACTGAATCGGGAAACGATTAAGCTCGACAAGGGGAGAGGTTACTTGTTCGAGAAAACATCTTAATCAAACCTCTAATGCTGCAGCCTTCAGGGTACCGCACATACCTAGACATTTCATAATTCAGGTCGTTTTAATTGTTACTACCCAAGTGAGGCATTCTCTCCCTGTCCTACTGGACTCAGGTGCGACAGGAAATTTTGTGGATAATAAGTTAGCTGAAATCTTAGGGCTTCCTATGTGCCTAAAGCCTTGTCCAGAAGCAGTATGTGCAGTGGATGGGTCAGAATTGACCTCTGGATTAATCACAAAACAAACAAGTCCACTTGTTATGGTCAGTCAGAACGGGCACACAGAGGTGATTAGCTTTGATCTGATAGATACTCCTAATTTTGGTTTGATTCTCGGGGTACCCTGGTTAACAACTCATAACCCAAAAATTGATTGGGTGAATAGAACTGTTACTTTGGATTCCTCTTTCTGTAGAACCAATTGCTATCAAGAAGCAGGTACAGAACAGAGCACAGTATTACACTGTGCTAGTGTTACACAAGATGAACCAAGTCTCCCTCCTGAATATTCTGACTTTAAAGACGTCTTTGATCCAGTAAAGGCTAGTGTGCTGCCCCCACATCGGTCTTATGACTGCCGTATAGATCTTATCCCAGGGGCCCCTTTACCTAATAACAGAGTATATGCTTTGACTGACGAAGAAACCAAATACTTAAGAACCTACCTAGATGACCTACTACAGTCTGGGTTCATCCGTCATTCCACATCTCCGGTGTCATCTCCACTCTTTTTTATCCCGAAGCCGGATAAATCCCTGCGCGCGTGTATCGATTATAGAGGACTAAATAAGGCTACAATAAAGAATAAATATCCTCTTCCTCTAATACCTGTGTTGTTGGATCAATTAAGACATTCTACTGTATACACTAAACTAGATCTGCGGGGAGCTTACCACCTGGTCCGAGTAAAAGAGGGGGATGAGTGGAAGACAGCTTTCAAGACAAAGTTTGGTTTATTTGAGTACACAGTAATGCCTTTTGGGTTATGTAATGCCCCTGCGGCCTTTCAGTTCTTTATAAATGAGGTCCTACACGAATTCCTGGACGTTTGTGTCATAGTATACATAGACGACATCCTCATTTACTCTAAGAACTCAGAAGAACATACCCAACATGTTCGTGCAGTATTATCAAAGTTAAAAGAAAATCATCTTTTTGCTAAGTTAGAAAAGTGTACTTTTAATGTCAGCAAGGTGGACTTTTTAGGATACTGCCTGTCACCTCAAGGAATAACTATGGATGTAAAGAAAATCAGTGCTATTGCTGATTGGCCAGAACCATCCTCTGTAAAAGATATTCAGAAATTTCTGGGTTTCGCCAATTTTTATAGGAGGTTTATTGCACATTTTGCAGACATTGCAGCCCCAATAACTACCTTGTTGCGGAAAGGGCAACGATTTCTTTGGACTGATGAGGCGGCACACGCCTTTCAACTCCTAAAACAAAAGTTAACTTCAGCCCCAATTCTGAAACATCCTGATCCTGACTTGCCCTTTTTTGTTGAAGCGGATGCTTCACAAGTAGTTTTAGGAGGAGTTCTCTCTCAACGAGATGCAGTAGATGGCCAGTTACATCCTATAGCCTTCTATTCCAAAAAGTTATTGCCAGCTGAACAAAATTACACTGTGGCTGAAAGGGAACTACTAGCTATCAAAGTAGCCTTTTCAGAATGGAGGCACCATTTAATGGGAGCCAAGTACCCAGTTACAATCTTTTCTGACCATAAGAACCTACAGTTTTTTGGATCACTTAAAGCACTAACACCACGTCAGATGCGCTGGTTAATTTTTTTTAGCACATTTGACTTTGTTATAACCTATAGACCAGGTGCACAACAAATTCAATCTGATGTGTTATCTAGATACGGACATACCTCAGACATGAAACAAGATAAAATAGGAGAACCCATTATTCCTCCCCAAAAGTTGTTGGCACCAGTACAACAGAAGGATTTCATCACAGATCTATATAATGCACACATGCAAATAGCACCTCAGGATTGGTTAAAGGATTCCCATAACACAATACAACGAGGTTTATTGTATCACAACAACATGCTGTTAGTGCCCACCTCTGAATTACAAACACAGGTGATAATTTGGCATCACGCCTCACCCTTGGCAGGTCATCCTGGTTGGGTAAAAACCCTGGAAAATGTGCAAAAACACTTTTGGTGGGACACTATAAGAAAGGACATTAAGCAATTTGTTACTACCTGTCCAATTTGTGCAAGACATAAATCTTCTCATAAGGCTCCTGACGGCTTGTTAATACCAATGCCAACACCCAAACAACCTTGGCACACTGTGAGCGTAGACTTTATTGTAGGTTTACCACCTGTAAAATCCTTCACAACAGTGTTGGTTATAGTGGATTTTTTATCTAAAATGGCACATTTTGTACCATTACGGAAATTACCCACGGCGGCAGAATTTGCCGATATTTTTATAAGGGAAATTGTGCGTTTACATGGTTTGCCAAGCAAAGTGGTTTCAGACCGAGGGAGCCAGTTCAACTCCAGATTTTGGAAAAAATTATGTGAAAAACTGAAAATAGATGTGGCCTTATCCACTGCTTTCCACCCAGAGACAGATGGACAGACTGAACGACTGAACCAAACCTTACTTCAAACGCTACGTTGTTTGTTGGCTGATTATTCTAGTGAATGGTTGGAAGCTCTCCCTGTAGCAGAGTTTGTTTATAATAATACTGAGCATTCAGCTCTACTTTGCTCACCATTCTATTTCTTGCAGGGGTATCATCCAAGAGCTATACCCATTTTGTTAGAAGATTCCCTGTTGCCTACAGTAACGGAAATACTAACGAGGTTAGGTGACATACAAGACAAAGCCAGGAAACATTTATTAAAGTACAAGGAAAGCATGAAAAGACAAGCAGACAAACACAGGTCTGAGGCCCCAATGTATAAAATTGGTGACAAGGTATGGCTCTCCACAAAGAACCTAAACATAGAGGGATCCCGAAAGCTGCAACCACGTTTCATTGGACCCTTTAGTATAACTGCCATAGTAAACCCGGTAACAGTAAAATTAGATTTACCAAAAGAATATCCAGTACATACTACATTCCATGTGTCCTTGCTTAAGCCGTACAACTCAAAAACCCGACCTGAACCACCACCTCCACCCATACCAATTAAGGGAAATCTGGAATATGAAGTGAAAAGCATAAAAGACTCAAAAAGAATTAGTGGACGTCTGTTTTATTTAGTAGAATGGAAAGGATATGATGAATCTGAGAATTCATGGGAACCAGCATCATATGTACATGCCCCACAGCTGATTAGACGGTTTTATTTAAAAAATCCAGGAAAACCCCGTCCTGTAGGAGGGCCTTTGAGGGGGGCAACTGTTAGGGTTTGTACACAGCAAAGAGCATGTCCCCTCTCACTGCACTAGTGGGTTCTGTAATAGCTCCCTTTTAAACTTACTATTGAAAGCCTTTCTTGTTATCTCACCTTCCCCCCCTAGGCTTCTGTGTATGTTGTTTAATGTGCTGTTTTGTTTACACATTGGGCCTTGCTTTTACCAAGGCTTCTTTAAAACACTCCTCCCTAGGCCATGTGTTAATCCAACTCATTTGCATAATAACTGAAACTCTGCACACCTTTCAAGAACATGTGCAGCATGTGAGGACCACACCCAGCTCTTCAAACCACACCCAGCTCTGCACACCTTCCAAGAACATGTGCAGCATGTGAGGACCACACCCAGCCCTGTCTATAAAAGGCATCCCCCGAGCCTCACCCAGTGCTTGTGCTCGTCTACCTCCCGCTTACCTGAGAACAGATCCCTCGGCGCTGGCACTCCTGCTCTTTACAGACTTTCATTGACTTCAATGGACGCAGCTTCTGGCTCTTCCTTCTTCCGGTTTCCGGTTCCTCCTTGCTTCAGCCTCTCTCCTATGAGTAACCTGCAAAAGAGAAAGAAGACAAGGTTAGACTGATCAGTATCTCTTGCCAGCAACAAGTAAGTGCAAAACCTTTTATTACCTGAAAGAACTTTGACAACAATTTCTGGATTCGTGTATAGACAATTTGAAACGAAATACCTTCCACGAACATTGTGATTCAAACTCTTTGTTACAAGAATATTTTGCAGAACTTTGTGAAGCAAACATTGGTTTTTCTCATGGAACTTTTAAGAATCGAACAGTGGAAACCATTAAAAGCAAGGCAAACAGTAAATCAAGGACTTGCACAAATTACATGCTGTATTTTGATGTAAAAGTACAGTATTTGTTTTATAAAAGATTCTGGAAATATGGGAAAAAAGTTTTACAGTAATAGAAAACACATCCCAGAGCAGTAACACATTCCAAACCTGGAAACTAGAGACCAGGATCCAAGAGGTACTTTTAGAAGAGAATTTCTAATAAATAAAGGGATAGTCAGGAACCCATTTAGGAATAGGTTGCACTTATCTGTTCTTTGTTTATGTTTCATTAGGCACCAGTTTCTACAGAAGTCAGAAAGGGCCGCAGATTTGTGCAGCACTTCAACAGTGGAAACGCAAGAACGGTGTTGTCTCTCTTTTTTTTATTTTATCCACTTCCCCCCTTCCCTTGAGCTTCTGTTCTTAGTGCACTGTTTTAAAAACTAGTGTGCTGGAACAAGCAGTTTCAGGGTGGGGTCGGATTGTCTTCAACCTCCATCAGAACTGAACAAGAACTCAGGTGAGCTGGGCTTTGACACATTCAGACACCCTACAGCCATCCACCTCACACACTGTCCATGCACCTGCACCCAAGTCAAGCACACCTCCTCCTCCTACAACCACTTCCTCTACCTCCACTCCTATTCCTCCTTCCACACCCCACCCCACTGGTCCTAAGAAGCTTTTCCTTTACCGCCTTAACCTCTTCCCTACCATACCCCCCGTCCTGCCCATAAGAGGAAAGTCTCCTCCCCCAGCATAGTCCCTCCACCTCTCTTTCCACTCCTGTTCATCCTCCTAAGAGTTCCCTCACCACTAAGGGGAACAAGAGTGGCACTCTGGCCCCCTTTTCAAAGGTCACTCCTCGCCACCTATCCAGAAGGGCAACGACCCACCCCCTCCCAAACCCAAGCCCAAGGAGCCCCTCCCAAGAAACCCCCCCACCTCTCCCATCCCCCAGCCCACTGAGGTGCCTGCCTCCCATCTCCACGATACCCCTGCCCAGTGGGGTGCCCAGGTTGTCAGGAGTCAAGTTGAGCCTTGGAGGTTGCCCTGTGGTCATTTGGAAACTTTGGATTGGCCAATGGCCCTGCCTGTAAATATGTATATATTTATTTATTTGAATTTGAGCTTGTTGTCCAACATGATTACAGTGGTTGGACCAGAGGTATGTGTCCTAGCTTTCTTTGCTCCTGTGTTCTGTTGCTGTCAATTTACTCTGCAGATTGTTCTGGGTGTGTGGTGTGTGTGTATGTGTGTGTTGTGTGTGTGTGTGTGTGTGGGCCCCTCTCCCCTCCCTCCCTTGTGTGCTAGGCGGCTGTACTCACTGTTGTCGTCTTTGTCAGTGTTGGTGCTCCTGGATGACCATTGTGTGGTACAGCATCGGGATGACAAGCAGTTCTGGTTCCATGGCGGCCGCGGAGTCCTCTGTGTCCCTGGAGGTGAGTATCTCCTTTTATATGATGTGTTTCCGCCAGGCTTTTGGTGGCGGTGCTAACGCCCTGGAAATCCTGGCGGTCTGCTATGTCATAATATGGTGGGTGGATCCTTGTCTTTCGCCTGCCTGTAGGTGTCTACCGCCGTGGTTGTACCGCACTGGCGGTTGGGGTGGTACCTTGGCTGTATATGGAGGGATCACCATCATGGTCATAATTTGGTGGTCATTACCGCCAGCCTTGCAATGGTACTACTGCCATCACCGGCGTGTCGGTCACCTGACCGCCATTGTCATAATGAGGGCCTAAATTTTGAGCTTTTGTTTTTTTTTCTTTTCATTTTTTCCTTTGGACTATTCAGAGGACTGATATTTGCCTAAACCAGTTCTCTTCTTTGTAACTTATGTATAGGAATGGCATAATTCCTGTTGTGAAAGTACAACAAGGTATTATATTTAGTGGAATGGGCAGTTTGTAGAGAGGAATACTGTATATGGATGTATAATCAGGCAGTACTCTGTTTTGTTCCTTTAGGATCATCACTACTAAGTGTTTTTGGGACAGATCATCTTGAGTGTTGGGCTGCAGCAGAGAAAGAGGGAAGTTTTTGATAAGAGTTTTTATGATAGTATTGTAAGCCAATAGTAACCACAGTTAGAGAATTGGAAGGAGTAATAATGTTACTTTGGGGGTCATTACAACATTGGCGGTAAAAGCCGCTTACCACCGTGCAGAAGACCGCCAACACACTGCTGCGGCCGCGGAATTCCGCCATGGTCATTATGACCCAAAGCCTGGAATCCACCAAAATCTAGACACCCACACAAGCCCGCCACACCAAAGGTCAGTGATAAACTGGCGATAAGAAATCCTCCACCGTCACGGCAACAGGAATACACCCACACTATCACGACCCACGATTCCACGTGGCGGTCTTTCAACCGCGGTATTCCATTGGAGGTACACACCGCCACGCTCAAAATACACACACATATACAAAACACATCCATATTGGACAATTCCAAATACACACACCTGATACACATACACACACCACTCCCACACACCCAATACAATATAAAACACACACCGACATTACCCACAAACCCTTACTACCACAATTGCGACTGAAGGCCACAGAGAGACACCACCATCTACAAACGAGCATGCACAGGCACTCAACACCATCACCCACATAACATCCACGCACCTCACACAACACACCACTAAATATCACCCCACACATCACAACACACACCACCCCACACATCACCCACACAACCCCATAGCACGGCAAAGACACCCCAGGTTCTCTGAGGAGGAGCTCAGGGTCATGGTGGAGGAAATCATCCGGGTAGAGCCACAGCTATTCGGATCACAGGTGCAGCATACCTCCATAGCTAAGAAGATGGAGCTATGGCAAAGAATCGTGGACAGGGTCAACGCAGTTGGACAGCACCCAAGAAATAGGGATGACATCAGGAAGAGGTGGAACGATGTAGGAAGTTGGCTCTGTATGCACTATTTCAAAGTAAGGAATAGTATGCACAGAGTCCAAGGGTTCCCCTTAGAGGTAGGATAGTGGCAAAAAGAGATAATACTAATGCTCTATTTTGTGGTAGTGTGGTCGAGCAGTAGGCTTATCAAAGGAGTAGTGTTAAGCATTTGTTGTACATACACACAGGCAATAAATGAGGAACACACACTCAGAGACAATTCCAGGTCAATAGGTTTTTGTATAGAAAAATATATTTTCTTAGTTTATTTTAAGAACCACAGGTTCAAATTCTACATGTAATATCTCATTTGAAAGGTATTGCAGGTAAGTACTTTAGGAACTTTGAATAATCACAATAGCATATATACTTTTTACATAAAACACATATAGCTATAAGTGGACACAGTGCAATTTTCACAGTTCCTAGGGGAGGTAAGTTATTGTTAGTTCTTGCAGGTAAGTAAACCACCTACGGGGTTCAAATTGGGGTCCAAGGTAGCCCACCGTTGGGGGTTCAGAGCAACCCCAAAGTCACCACACCAGCAGCTCAGGGCCAGTCAGGTGCAGAGTTCAAAGTGTTGCCCAAAACACATAGGCTTCAATGGAGAAGGGGGTGCCCCGGTTCCAGTCTGCCAGCAGGTAAGTACCCGCGTCTTCGGAGGGCAGACCAGGGGGGTTTTGTAGGGCTCCGGGGGGGACACAAGTCCACACAGGAAGTACACCCTCAGCAGCGCGGGGCGGCCGGGTGCAGTGTGCAAACAAGCGTCGGGTTTGTAATAGGAATCAATGGGAGACCAAGGGGTCTCTTCAGCGGTGCAGGCAGGCAAGGGCGGGGCTCCTCGGGGTAGCCACCACCTGGGCAAGGGAGAGGGCCTCCTGGGGGTCACTCCTGCACTGGAGTTCTGATCCTTCAGGTCCTGGGGGCTGCGGGTGCAGGGTCTTTTCCAGGCGTCGGGATCTTAGAGTCAGGCAGTCACGGTCAGGGGGAGCCTCGGGATTCCCTCTGCAGGCGTCGCTGTGGGGGCTCAGGGGGGACAACTTTGGTTACTTACAATCTTGGAGTCACCTGGGGGTCCTCCCTGTAGCGTTGTTTCTTCACCAGTCGAGTCGGGGTCGCCGGGTGCAGTGTTGCAAGTCTCACGCTTCTGGCGGGAATTGCAGGGGTCTTTAAAGTTGCTCCTCTGGAAACAAAGTTGCAGTCTTTGTTGAACAGTGCCGCTGTTCTCGGGAGTTTCTTGGTCCTTTTAGAGCAGGGCAGTCTTCTGAGGATTCAGAGGTCGCTGGTCCTGGGGAAAGCGTCGCTGGAGCAGTTTTCTTCCGAAGGGGGGAGACAGGCCGGTAGGGCTGGGGCCAAAGCAGTTGGTGTCTCCGTCTTCTCTGCAGGGTTTTTCAGCTCAGCAGTCCTCTTCTTCTTTAGGTTGCAGGAATCTGAGTTCCTAGGTTCAGGGGAGCCCTTAAATACTAAATTTAAGGGCGTGTTTAGGTCTGGGGGGTTAGTAGCCAATGGCTACTAGCCCTAAGGGTGGGTACACCCTCTTTGTGCCTCCTCCCAAGGGGAGGGGGTCACATTCCTATCCCTATTGGGGGAATCCTCCATCTGCAAGATGGAGGATTTCTAAAAGTTAGAGTCACCTCAGCTCAGGACACCTTAGGGGCTGTCCTGACTGGCCAGTGACTCCTCCTTGTTATTCTCATTATTTCCTCCGGCCTTGCCGCCAAAAGTTGGGCCGTGGCCGGAGGGGGTGGGCAACTCCACTAGCTGGAGTGCCCTGTGGTGCTGGAACAAAGGGGGTGAGCCTTTGAGGCTCACCGCCAGGTGTTACAGCTCCTGCCTGGGGGAGGTGATAGCATCTCCACCCAATGCAGGCTTTGTTACTAGCCACAGAGTGACAAAGGCACTCTCCCCATGTGGCCAGCAACATGTCTCGAGTGTGGCAGGCTGCTAAAACCAGTCAGCATACACGGGTAGTTGGTTAAGGTTTCAGGGGGCACCTCTAAGGTGCCCTCTGGGGTGTATTTTACAATAAAATGTACAATGGCATCAGTGTGCATTTATTGTGCTGAGAAGTTTGATACCAAACTTCCCAGTTTTCAGTGTAGCCATTATGGTGCTGTGGAGTTCGTGTTTGACAGACTCCCAGACCATATACTCTTATGGCTACCCTGCACTTACAATGTCTAAGGTTTTGCTTAGACACTGTAGGGGCACAGTGCTCATGCACTGGTGCCCTCACCTATGGTATAGTGCACCCTGCCTTAGGCTTTAAGGCCTGCTAGAGGGGTGGCTTATCCATACTGCATAGGCAGTGTGAGGTTGGCATGGCACCCTGAGGGGAGTGCCATGTCGACTTACTTGTTTTGTCCTCACCAGCACACACAAGCTGGCAAGCAGTGTGTCTGTGCTGAGTGAGGGGTCCCCAGGGTGGCATAAGATATGCTGCAGCCCTTAGAGACCTTCCCTGGCATCAGGGCCCTTGGTACCAGGGGTACCAGTTACATGGGACTTACCTGGATGCCAGGGTGTGCCAATTGTGAAAACAAAAGTACAGGGTAGGGAAAGAACACTGGTGCTGGGGCCTGGTTAGCAGGCCTCAGCACACTTTCAATTCAAAACATAGCATCAGCAAAGGCAAAAAGTCAGGGGGTAACCATGCCAAGGAGGCATTTCCTTACACAACCCCCCCCCCAAACGAAAGAGGATGAGACTAACCTTTCCCAAGAGAGTCTTCATTTTCTAAGTGGAAGAACCTAGAAAGGCCATCTGCATTGGCATGGGCAGTCCCAGGTCTGTGTTCCACTATAAAGTCCATTCCCTGTAGGGAGATGGACCACCTCAACAGTTTTGGATTTTCACCTTTCATTTGCATCAGCCATCTGAGAGGTCTGTGGTCAGTTTGAACTACAAAGTGAGTACCAAAGAGGTATGGTCTCAGCTTCTTCAGGGACCAAACCACAGCAAAGGCCTCCCTCTCAATGGCACTCCAACCCTGCTCCCTGGGGAGTAACCTCCTGCTAATGAAAGCAACAGGCTGGTCAAGGCCATCTTCATTTGTTTGGGACAAAACTGCCCCTATCCCATGTTCAGAGGCATCTGTCTGCACAATGAACTGCTTGGAGTAACCTGGAGCTTTTAGAACTGGTGCTGTGCACATTGCTTGTTTCAGGGTGTCAAAGGCCGGTTGGCATTCTACAGTCCAGTTTACCTTCTTGGGCATTTTCTTGGAGGTGAGTTCTGTGAGGGCTGTCACTATGGATCCATATCCCTTCACAAACCTCCTGTAATACCCAGTCAAGCCAAGGAATGCCCTGACTTGAGTCTGGGTTTTTGGAGCTGCCCAGTCCAGAATAGTCTGGATCTTAGGCTGGAGTGGCTGAACTTGGCCTCCACCTACAAGGTGTCCCAAGTAAACCACAGTTCCCTGCCCTATCTGGCATTTGGATGCCTTGATAGAGAGGCCTGCTGATTGCAGAGCCTTCAAAACCTTCTTCAGGTGGACCAGGCGATCCTGCCAGCTGGAACTAAAGACAGCAATATCATCAAGATAACCTGCACTAAAGGACTCCAAACCAGCAAGGACTTGATTCACCAACCTTTGGAAGGTGGCAGGGGCATTCTTTAAACCAAAGGGCATAACAGTGAACTGATAATGCCCATCAGGTGTGGAGAATGCTGTCTTTTCTTTTGCTCCAGGTGCCATTTTGATTTGCCAGTACCCTGCTGTTAAGTCAAAGGTACTTAAGAATTTGGCAGCACCTAATTTATCAATTAGTTCATCAACCATAGGAATGGGATGGGCATCTGTCTTGGTGACAGAATTAAGTCATCTGTAGTCCACACAAAGCCTCATCTCTCTATTTCCATCTTTGGTGTGAGGTTTGGGGACTAAGACCACTGGGCTAGCCCAGGGGCTGTCAGAGTGCTCAATTACTCCCAATTCCAGCATCTTGTGGACTTCCACCTTGATGCTTTCCTTAACTTGGTCAGACTGTCTGAAAATTTTGTTTTTGACAGGCATGCTGTCTCCTGTGTCCACATCATGGGTACACAGGTGTGTCTCACCAGGGGTTAGGGAAAAGAGCTCAGCAAACTGTTGCAGGACCTTCCTGCAGTCAGCTTGCTGTTGGTCAGAGAGGGTGTCTGAATAGATCACTCAATCTACTGAACCATCTTTAGGGTTTGATGAGAGGAGATCAGGGAGAGGTTCACTCTCAGCTTCCTGATCCTCATCTGTTACCATCAACAGATTCACATCAGCCCTGTCATGGAAGAGCTTAATGCGGTTCACATGGATCACCCTCTTGAGGCTCCTGCTAGTGCCCAGGTCCACCAGGTAGGTGACCTGACTCTTCTTCTCTAGCACTGGGTAAGGGCCACTCCATCTGTCCTGGAGTGCCCTGGGAGCCACAGGCTCCAGAACCCAGACTTTCTGCCCTGGTTGGAATTCAACCAGTGCAGCCTTTTGGTCATACCAAAACTTCTGGAGCTGTTGGCTGGCCTCAAGGTTTTTACTTGCCTTTTCCATGTACTCTGCCATCCTTGAGCGAAGGCCAAGTACATAGTCCACTATGTCTTGTTTAGGCTCATGAAGAGGTCTCTCCCAGCCTTCTTTCACAAGAGCTAGTGGTCCCCTTACAGGGTGGCCAAACAGAAGTTCAAAGGGTGAGAACCCTACTCCCTTCTGAGGCACCTCTCTGTAAGCGAAAAGCAGACATGGCAAGAGGACATCCCATCTCCTTTTGAGTTTTTCTGGGAGCCCCATGATCATGCCTTTTAATGTCTTGTTGAATCTCTCAACCAGGCCATTAGTTTGTAGATGATAGGGTGTAGTGAATTTATAAGTCACTCCACACTCATTCCACATGTGTTTCAGGTATGCTGACATGAAGTTGGTACCTCTGTTAGATACCACCTCCTTAGGGAAACCCACTCTGGTAAAGATACCAATGAGGGCCTTGGCTACTGCAGGGGCAGTAGTCGACCTAAGGGGAATAGCTTCAGGATACCTAGTAGCATGATCCACTACTACTAGTATGTACATATTCCCTGAGGCTGTGGGAGGTTCAAGTGGACCCACTATGTCCACACCCACTCTTTCAAAGGGGACCCCCACAACTGGAAGTGGAATGAGGGGGGCCTTTGGATGTCCACCTGTCTTACCACTGGCTTGACAGGTGGTACAGTAGACACAAAACTCCTTAACTTTCTGGGACATGTTGGGCCAATAGAAGTGGTTGACTAGTCTCTCCCACGTCTTGGTTTGTCCCAAATGCCCAGCAAGGGGAATATCATGGGCTAAGGTCAGTATGAACTCTCTGAACTCCTCAGGCACTACCACTCTCCTAGTGGCACCAGGTTTGGGATCTCTTGCCTCAGTGTACAGGAGCCCATCTTCCCAATAGACCCTATGTGTTCCAGTTTTCTTTCCATTGGACTCTTCAGCAGCTTGCTGCCTAAGGCCTTCAAGAGAGGGACAGGTTTCTTGCCCCTTACACAACTGCTCCCTTGAGGGTCCCCCTAGGCCTAAGAGCTCAACCTGATAAGGTTCTAACTCCAAAGGGTCAGTTCCCTCAGAGGGCAGAACTTCTTCCTGAGAAGAGAGGTTCTCTTTTTGTTGTTGTGTTGCAGCTGGTTTCCCAGTTGTCTTTCCTTTCCTCTTGGTAGGCTGGGCCCTTTTTCCAGACTCCAGCTCTACTTTTTCACCCTGAGCCTTGCACTGTGCCCTTGTCTTGACACACACCAGTTCAGGGATACCCAGCATGGCTGCATGGGTTTTCAGTTCTACCTCAGCCCATGCTGAGGACTCCAGGTCATTTCCAAGCAAACAGTCTACTGGGATATTTGAGGAGACCACCACCTGTTTCAGGCCATTGACCCCTCCCCACTCTAAAGTTACCATAGCCATGGGATGTACTTTAGTTTGATTGTCAGCATTGGTGACTGGATAAGTTTGTCCAGCCAGGTATTGACCAGGGGAAACCAGTTTCTCTGTCACCATGGTGACACTGGCACCTGTATCCCTCAGGCGTTCTACACTTGTCCGATTAATTAAGAGCTGCTGCCTGTATTTTTGCATATTAGGAGGCCAGGCAGCCAGTGTGGCTAAATCCACCCCACCCTCAGAGACTAATGTAGCTTCAGTGTGACACCTGATTTGCTCTGGGCACACTGTTGATCCCACTTGGAGACTAGCCATTCCAGTGTTAGCTGGAGTGGAGTTAGAAGTGGTACTTTTCTTGGGACAGGCCTTGTCTCCAGTTTGGTGTCCAGGCTGATTACTGCTACGACACCAGGCCTTTTTGGGATCAAAGTTTTTACCCTTGTACCCAAAATTGTTTTGTGAAGAGGCTCTGGGTCCACCCTCCTGTGCAGGTTTTTGGGGGCCTGAAGAAGACTCTTTACCATTTTTGTTTTTGGATATCTCAACACCTTTCCCCTGGGGAGGCTTTGTGACCCCTTTCTTTTGGTCACCCCCTGTGGAAGTCTTGGTCACCCTAGTCTTGACCCAATGGTCTGCCTTCTTTCCCAATTCTTGGGGAGAAATTGGTCCTAGGTCTACCAGATGCTGATGCAGTTTATCATTTGAACAATTACTTAATAGGTGTTCTTTCACAAATAAATTGTACAGCCCATCATAATTATTAACACCACTGCCTTGAATCCAACCATCCAGTGTTTTCACTGAGTAGTCCACAAAATCAACCCAGGTCTGGCTCGAGGTTTTTTGAGCCCCCCTGAATCTAATTCTATACTCCTCAGTGGAGAATCCAAAGCCCTCAATCAGGGTTCCCTTCATGAGGTCATAAGATTCTGCATCTTTTCCAGAGAGTGTGAGGAGTCTATCCCTACACTTTCCAGTGAACATTTCCCAAAGGAGAGCACCCCAGTGAGATTTGTTTATTTTTCTGGTTACACAAGCCCTCTCAAAAGCTGTGAACCATTTGGTGATGTCATCACCATCTTCATATTTAGTTACAATCCCTTTGGGGATTTTCAACATGTCAGGAGAATCTCTGACCCTAGTTATGTTGCTGCCACCATTGATGGGACCTAGACAAGAGTCTTTCCCTTTCTATGGCTAGGATCTGTCTTTCCAAAGCCAATCTTTTGGCCATCCTGGCTAACTGGATGTCCTCTTCACTGGAGTTATCCTCAGTGATTTCAGAGGTGCTGGTCCCTCCTGTGAGGGAAACAGCATCTCTGACTAGTATATTTGGAGACAGGGCTTGAGTGGCCCTGTTTTCCCTAAGTAGGACTGGAGGGGGGGAATTCTCCTCCAAGTCACTATCTTCATCCTCTGTGTTGCCATCCTCAGAGGGGTTGGCTTTTTCAAACTCTGCCAAAAGCTCCTGGAGCTGTAGTTTGGAAGGTCTGGAGCCCATTGTAATTTTCTTTATTTTGCAGAGTGACCTTAGCTTCCTCATCTTAAGATGGAGGTAAGGTGTGAGGTCGAGTTCCTCCACATTCATCTCTGCACTAGACATTATGCTTCTAAAAGTTGGAATACTTTTTAAGAATCTAAAACTAGTTCTAGGTTCTAATTTAAACTTTCACAAAAACTTTTAAACTCTAAAAGAGATGCTAACAGGGACTAACACAAGGCCCTAGCAGGACTTTAAAAAATGTAGAAAAATAGTTCAAATTGCAAAAATCAATTTCTAATGACAATTTTTTGAATTTGTTGTGTGATCAGGTATTGGCTGAGTAGTCCAGCAAATGCAAAGTCTTGTACCCCACCGCTGATCCACCAATGTAGGAAGTTGGCTCTGTATGCACTATTTCAAAGTAAGGAATAGTATGCACAGAGTCCAAGGGTTCCCCTTAGAGGTAAGATAGTGGCAAAAAGAGATAATACTAATGCTCTATTTTGTGGTAGTGTGGTCGAGCAGTAGGCTTATCAAAGGAGTAGTGTTAAGCATTTGTTGTACATACACACAGGCAATAAATGAGGAACACACACTCAGAGACAATTCCAGGCCAATAGGTTTTTGTATAGAAAAATATATTTTCTTAGTTTATTTTAAGAACCACAGGTTCAAATTCTACATGTAATATCTCATTTGAAAGGTATTGCAGGTAAGTACTTTAAGAACTTTGAATAATCACAATAGCATATATACTTTTTACATAAAACACATATAACTATTTTAAAAGTAGACACTGCAATTTTCACAGTTCCTAGGGAAGGTAAGTTATTGTTAGTTCTTGCAGGTAAGTAAACCACCTACGGGGTTCAAATTGGGGTCCAAGGTAGCCCACCGTTGGGGGTTCAGAGCAACCCCAAAGTCACCACACCAGCAGCTCAGGGCCAGTCAGGTGCAGAGTTCAAAGTGTTGCCCAAAACACATAGGCTTCAATGGAGAAGGGGGTGCCCCGGTTCCAGTCTGCCAGCAGGTAAGTACCCGCGTCTTCGGAGGGCAGACCAGGGGGGTTTTGTAGGGCACCGGGGGGGACACAAGTCCACACAGGAAGCACACCCTCAGCAGCGCGGGGGCGGCCGGGTGCAGTGTGCAAACAAGCGTCGGGTTTGTAATAGGAATCAATGGGAGACCAAGGGGTCTCTTCAGCGGTGCAGGCAGGCAAGGGGGGGGCTCCTCGGGGTAGCCACCACCTGGGCAAGGGAGAGGGCCTCCTGGGGGTCACTCCTGCACAGGAGTTCCGATCCTTCAGGTCCTGGGGGCTTCGAGCGCAGGGTCTTTTCCAGGCATCGGGATCTGGTAATCAGGCAGTCACGGTCAGGGGGAGCCTCGGGATTCCCTCTGCAGGCGTCGCTGTAGGGGCTCAGGGGGGACAACTTTGGTTACTCACAGTCTTGGAGTCGCCTGGGGGGTCCTCCCTGTAGCGTTGTTTCTTCACCAGTCGAGTCGGGGTCGCCGGGTGCAGTGTTGCAAGTCTCACGCTTCTGGCGGGAATTGCAGGGGTCTTTAAAGTTGCTCCTCTGGAAACAAAGTTGCAGTCTTTGTTGAACAGGGCCGCTGTTCTCAGGAGTTTCTTGGTCCTTTTAGAGCAGGGCAGTCCTCTGAGGATTCAGAGGTGGCTGGTCCTGGGGAAAGCGTCGCTGGAGCAGTTTTCTTCCGAAGGGGGGAGACAGGCCGGTAGGGCTGGGGCCAAAGCAGTTGGTGTCTCCGTCTTCTCTGCAGGGTTTTTCAGCTCAGCAGTCCTCTTCTTCTTTAGGTTGCAGGAATCTGAGTTCCTAGGTTCAGGGGAGCCCTTAAATAATAAATGTAAGGGCGTGTTTAGGTCTGGGGGGTTAGTAGCCAATGGCTACTAGCCCTGAGGGTGGGTACACCCTCTTTGTGCCTACTCCCAAGGGGAGGGGGTCACATTCCTATCCCTATTGGTGGAATCCTCCATCTGCAAGATGGAGGAGTTCTAAAAGTTAGAGTCACCTCAGCTCAGGACACCTTAGGGGCTGTCCTGACTGGCCAGTGACTCCTCCTTGTTATTCTCATTATTTCCTCTGGCCTTGCCGCCAAAAGTGGGGCCATGTTGTCCGGAGGGGGCGGGCAACTCCACTAGCTGGAGTGCCCTGTGGTGCTGGAACAAAGGGGGTGAGCCTTTGAGGCTCACCGCCAGGTGTTACAGCTCCTGCCTGGGGGAGGTGATAGCATCTCCACCCAGTGCAGGCTTTGGTACTAGCCACAGAGTGACAAAGGCACTCTCCCCATGTGGCCAGCAACATGTCTCGAGTGTGGCAGGCTGCTAAAACCAGTCAGCCTACACGGGTAGTTGGTTAAGGTTTCAGGGGGCACCTCTAAGGTGCCCTCTGGGGTGTATTTTACAATAAAATGTACACTGGCATCAGTGTGCATTTATTGTGCTGAGAGGTTTGATACCAAACTTCCCAGTTTTCAGTGTAGCCATTATGGTGCTGTGGAGTTCGTGTTTGACAGACTCCCAGACCATATACTCTTATGGCTACCCTGCACTTACAATGTCTAAGGTTTTGCTTAGACACTGTAGGGGCACAGTGCTCATGCACTGGTGCCCTCACCTATGGTATAGTGCACCCTGCCTTAGGCTGTAAGGCCTGCTAGAGGGGTGACTTATCTATACTGCATAGGCAGTGTGAGGTTGGCATGGCACCCTGAGGGGAGTGCCACGTCGACTTACTCGTTTTGTCCTCACCAGCACACAACAAGCTGGCAAGCAGTGTGTCTGTGCTGAGTGAGGGGTCCACAGGGTGGCATAAGATATGCTGCAGCTCTTAGAGACCTTCCCTGGCATCAGGGCCCTTGGTACCAGGAGTACCAGTTACAAGGGACTTACCTGGATGCCAGGGTGTGCCAATTGTGAAAACAAAAGTACAGGTTAGGGAAAGAACACTGGTGCTGGGGCCTGGTTAGCAGGCCTCAGCACACTTTCAATTCAAAACATAGCATCAGCAAAGGCAAAAAGTCAGGGGGTAACCATGCCAAGGAGGCATTTCCTTACAAACGACATACGAGGGAAGGTGCGTTCCGTGGTCTCAAGACACCACATCGCGGTACAGAGGACTGGTGGCGGACCCCCACCTCCTCCCCCACAACTAACAACATGGGAGGAGCAGGTCTTGGCTATTCTGCATCCTGAGGGCCTCGCAGGAGTAGCAGGAGGAATGGACTCTGGTAAGTCAAATCTTTACTATTACATCCCCCACCCTACCTGCACGCCATCACATACCCCCACCCTTGCCCTCACCCCACCACTCCTACTCCTCACACATGTCCCAATATCACAAACCACCCATCCCAACACCAAGCCCTGCATGTAACACCAAAGCATGGACACCCATCACCAAAGCATGGCCACTGCACGTACCCATAGACCCCCCTAACCCATCATCACACAAGGTCCTACACAGGAATGCAAGCACTGGGGTATACGGTCACCCACCCATTGCACACCATGGCACACACAGGTGCAATAATCATGCTTTTACACCCCTGCAGGACCCCTACCCAACGTCACCGGACAGGAAGGTCCAGACATGTCCACTCCACCCACAGAAGAGGCCCACAGTGATGACCAAGCGCCAAGAAAAACCTACAAGAGGGTATGAAGGACGTCGCAGATTGGATGAGGCTCAGCCGCCTAAAGCTGAACTCTGAAAAAACTGAAGTCCTCATCCTCGGCAACACCCCGTCCGCCTGGGACGACTCCTGGTGGCCCACGGCCCTCGGCACCGCACCGACCCCCGCAGACCACGCCCGCAACCTCGGCTTCATCTTGGACCCCCTTCTCACCATGACCAAGCAAGTCAACGCCGTGTCCTCCGCCTGCTTCCTCACCCTCCGCATGCTCCGCAAGATCTTCCGCTGGATCCCCGCCGACACCAGAAAAACCGTGACCCACGCCCTCGTCACGAGCCGCCTGGACTACGGCAACACCCTCTACGCTGGGACCACCGCCAAACTCCAAAATCGCCTGCAACGCATTCAAAACGCCTCAGCCCGCCTCATCCTCGACGTACCCCGCAACAGCCACATCTCCGCACACCTGAGAGACCTGCATTGGCTCCCAGTCAGCAAAAGGATCACCTTCCGACTTCTCACCCACGCACACAAAGCCCTCCACGACAAGGGACCGGAATACCTTAACAGACGGCTCAACTTCTACGTCCCCACCCGCCCCCTCCGCTCCTCTGGCCTCGCACTCGCCGCCGTCCCTCGCATCTGACGCTCCACGCCGGGTGGGAGATCTTTCTCCTTCCTGGCGGCCAAGACCTGGAACTCCCTCCCCACCAGCCTCAGGACCACCCAGGACCACTCCGCTTTCCGGAGACTCCTAAAGACCTGGCTGTTCGAGCAGCGATAACCACCCCCTTTGTCCCTAGCGCCTTGAGACCCGCACGGGTGAGTAGCGCGCTTTATAAATGCTAATGATTTGATTTGATTTGATGACAGCAGCTCTGTCCAACTGGATCTAGACGACCAGCCCGGCCCATCTGGGACCTCGGGACAGTCGGTTCCCCTCACACTGGCACAGGCCACTACAGAGCTTCCCCCCCTCTGGAAACACCAGCACAGCACCCACCCAGCGGGCCCATACCTCTGTCCCCAGGACCCGTCAAGCAGCAGTGTGTCCACCACTACAGGGAACCCAGGCTAACCCACCACCCCAACAACACCAGGGACCTGAGGGCAGTGGCAGTGGGCACACCGTTCAGGGGACAGAGGCCTAGGAACACAGGGGAACTGGGAGGGCTGCTGTACGACAGGGGGAGGACAGGCCCACTCTCCACGAGGCCCTCTCCAACATCATGGGAGCCTACCACCATTTCCAGGAGACGATGGCAACGGTACTGGCCAAGATTCAGGAGACCCAGTGGCTGCAGGAGGAACAGTATTTGGGGTTAAGGGAGGAACTCAAATCCATCAATTCCACCCTGTGCACCATTGTAGGGGTGCTGAAGGAACTCCTCAACACCAGGAGGGACACTGTGGCACAACAAGGGGCCCCTGACACTAGCCTGGATGAGGAACTGCCCGCCACCTCCGCCGGCGCTAGTGGACAGGAGGCTCCGCCACAGGCCCACCACACCAGCACCCCACCCCCAGCAGATGGAGAACCACCCCGCAAACGGTCCCTGAGATCCAGGACAAAGACAGAGAATGATGCCAAGACCCCCGCCAAGAAATGAGACCACCCTGATTGTCATCCATTTGTCCCTCCTTGTCACCCTGTCCATACTTAAACTGCCCTAGCTCCACTTCCTATGCCCCATTGGACAATGCACCTGTGAGACTAATAGACTGGACTCTGCCATGGACATTCCTCCACCATCACCCAGCCCATTTTACAACCCCCTCCAATATTGAGCACTTAAATAAACTCCCTTAAAGCACAAAACAATCTGGAGTCTGTCTGTGATTTCAAAATAGTGTATTAGCAATTACAGTGCCAAAATGCTCTTTCAAATGTAATGTCAACATACCTATGTCACACAGCTCTAGTCCATGAGGAAACAAAGCAGATGTCACACAGTGGGACCCACATCTGTGAAATCGTAAGGGAAAGTGTCAACTCAGTGACCATACACTGGGTGAAAATGACAGACAGTAGAGAGGTAGTAGATTTTAATTAGATGTAGCAGGCAGGTTTGTTTTCTTACCTGTGTCTCACTGGAAGTATTGCAGGATCACCGTGTTCCTGTTGTTGATGTCCTCTTCTTCTGCTTCCTCGTCTTCACTGTCCACAGGCTCCACAGCTGCCACAACACCTCCATCTGGACCATCCTCCTGCAGAAAAGGCACCTGTCGTCGCAAAGCCCAGTTGTGAAGCATACAGCAGGCCACGATGATCTGGCACACCTTCTTTGGTGAGTAGAATAGGGAACCACCTGTCATATGGAGGCACCTGAACCTGGCCTTCAGGAGGCCGAAGGTCCGCTCTATAATCCTCCTAGTTCGCCCATGGGCCTCATTGTAGCGTTCCTCTGCCCTTGTCCTGGGATTCCTCACTGGGGTCAGTAGCCATGAGAGGTTGGGGTAACCAGAGTCACCTGCAAATGGCGAGGGACAACTGTTAGACAAACACTAACTCATAGGGACATCCACAGACCCAGACAACTATTCCCACTGATTTGGGTCCAGGTGCTCACCTAATAGCCACACCCGGTGCCTCTGTAGTTGCCCCATCACATAAGGGATGCTGCTATTCCGCAGGATGTAAGCGTCATGCACTGAGCCAGGGAATTTTGCATTAACATGGAAGATGTACTGGTCTGCCAAACACACCATCTGCACATTCATGGAATGGTAACTGTTCTGGTTTCTGTACACCTTTTCACTCCTACGGGGGGAGGGACCAAGGCCACATGTGTCCTATCAATTGCACCTATGATGTTGGGGATATGTCCCAGGGCATAGAAGTCACCTTTCACTGTAGGCAAATCCTCCACTTGAGGGAAAACGATGTAGCTCCGCATGTGTTTCAGCAGGGCAGACAACACTCTGGACAACACGTTGGAAAACATAGGCTGGGACATCCCTGATGCTATGGCCACTGTTGTTTGAAAAGACCCACTTGCTAGGAAATGGAGTACTGACAGCACCTGCACTTGAGGGGGGATTCCTGTGGGATGGCGGATAGCTGACATCAGGTCTGCCTCCAACTGGGCACACAATTCCAGGATTGTGGCACGATCAAGCCTGTATGTGATGATCACATGTCTTTCCTCCATTGTCGATAGGTCCACCAGCGGTCTGTACACCGGAGGATGCCGCCATCTCCTCACATGCCCCAGCGGACGTTGCCTATGGAGGAGTACAGAGAGCACAGAGTCAACCAACTCTGAGGTACGTAAACACAGCTTACTCTGAACATATTCATAAATTGAAATTTGCCTGTATGAGTGGTTAGGCAAGGCCTAGGTATGTGTGACGCAGTCAAAAATAAATCATGTGGGCCCCTGAAATGGCGGCTGCCTGACCTGTAAGGTGGGACAAGGGGATATGAGGTAACTGCGCTGGCGTTGTACACCGTCGCAGTAGGCGGTCAAAGACCGCAGCGCAATTCTGCATTGGTTAACATTGCACCCTATGGGTCCCAGAAGCCAATGACGATGTACGCCGGCAGTGACGGTACGCACCGCCGCGGACGTGACCACCATTTTCTCTCAGTTCAATCACTCGATACCTGATCTTCGACAGGAAAGGACCTACACTGCAAGTGCTGATGTGACCTCAGTCTGGAAGAGACAATGGCTCGTGTGTCTGGGGAAAGTGTCCCTGCTTTCAGCACGGAGGAGTTGGAGAAACTTGTGGATGGAGTCCTCCCCCAGTACACGCTACTCTACGGTCCTCCAGACAAACAGGTAAGTACACTGTGAGCATGCTGTATGGCAATGCCTGTGTGGAGTGGGGTGGATGAAAGATAGGGGGGGGGGGAAGGGGGCGTGCATGAAATGACGGTGAGTGCATGTGTGTCATGGCAAGGGTAGGGATGCGGGCCAATGACTGTGACGGTGCAGTTGGTAATTACTTCTCTTTTCCCCTGTACAATTCCTGTAGGTCAGCGCCCACCAGAAGAAGGACATCTGGCGTGCCATCGCCAAGGAAGTCCAGACCCTGGGGGTCTACCAGAGACGGAGCACCCACTGTCGAAAAAATGGGAGGAAATTCGCCGCTAGAGCAAGAAGACGGCGGAGGCCCAGCTGGGGATGGCCTCCCAACGTGGGAGGGGTACCCGTCGCACCATGACCCCCCTAATGTTCAGGATCCTGGCGGTGGCGTATCCGGACTTGGATGGGCGCTTGAGGGCATCACAGCAGTCACAAGGGGGTGAGTACACTCTCATTCTGCTGATTCAGCGCGCAGTTTAGGTGTCTGGGTGGGGGAGGTGGGCTGTGGGTTCCCCTAGGCCAAGGCGAGTTTGCTAGGCAAGGTCACTTCTTCAGGCAGGCCCTGTGGCACCCCACCCCACCTGTGTACAGTGCCATCTACACCTAGTCAGGCTCCTGTGACATTCATGTGTGCAGAAATCGGCCATAGCCTTCTAAGCCATGTCCCTGGGATTGAATAGTGGACCCCAAGTGCGCGGCGTAGTGCAGGGGACCTCTGTATCTGTCGTGTCCACCAACGGTAGCGGTATTGCATGCACTGAATATGTCTTTCTTCTGTCTCCCCCCCCCTTTTGTGGTCTCCCTGTACTTGTGTGTATTAGCATCAGCTGGCGGAGGAGCAGTGGCACCGGAGCAGGAGGGAGCTGCATCCCACATGGCCCTTAAGGGCGACACTACGGACTCCGAATTCACTAGTGGGACGGAGGGCGAGGGGAGCTCCATGGCGGGGACAGGAGCTGACACTAGCGAGACGGACTCCTTCTCTGATGGGAGCTCCCTTGCGGTGGTGGCCCCATCTGTGCCCCGCATCTACAGGTACAGCTGCCACCCCCCTACCAGCACTGCCCTCCCAGCATCCCCTCAGCCTTTGCCCAGTGCCCGCTCACCCAGGAGGGTGGGCATTACCTTTGCCCCAGGCACCTCAGCCCCTGCCCCAGTCAACCCTGCTGCCCTCAGTGAGGAGGCCATTGACCTCCTCAGGTCCGTCACTGTTGGGCAGTCTACCATTTTGAAAGCCATCCAGGGTGTAGAGAGACAGTTGCAACAGACCAATGCATACCTGGAGGGCATTCATTCTGGTCAGGCAGCCCTTCAGCAAGCTTTTCAGACTCTGGCCTCAGCACTGATGGCAGCCATTGTCCCTGTCTCTAGCCTCCCCCCTCCAACTTCCTCCACCCAGACCCACACCCCTGTACCTCAGCCTATCCCAAGCACACCATCAGACCAGCATGCACACACCTCAACACACAAGGTAAGCTCTGGCAAATATAAGGACTACACATCTCACAAGCACTCACGCAAGCATCACACACATGCAGACACACCAACATCCACTGCCTCCACTGTGTCCCCCTCCTCCTCGTCTCCCTCCTCCCTCCCTGTCTCGTCTCCACTCAGACCTGCATGCACTACATCCTCAGCCACTACGTCCATCACCAGCACACCCACCACCACACCCCGCACACGTGCAGTCACAACCCCCACTACCATTCACACATCCCCTGTGTCGTCTCCCAGTGTGTCTGTGAGGCCACCTCCCAAGGTACACAAATGCAGCCACACACCCACCCAACAGCCATCCACCTCACGACAGCCTCCAGCTCATGCACCTTCACCCAAACTCAGCAAACGTACACCTCCTACAACCACAACCTCTTCCTCCACTCCCATACCCCCTCCAGCTACCCGTCCCAGTGTTCCTAAGAAACATTTCCTGGCCAGCCTTGACCTTTTTCCCTCACCTCCCCCACCCCGTCAGTCTCCTAGGGCCCGACTCTCCAGGTCCCAACCTAGCACCTCAGCCACAACATCGGCGGGACCAGTGGTGCCAGTAGTCACCGGATTATGGAGTGCACCAGGCAGCATGGCAGCCAGTGTGGCAAGGAGCCACAGCACGGACAGTCCCCCACCTGTCAAGCATCAAAAGTTGGCCAATGCCCGGCGGGAGAGGGGAAAGAAACCAGCCACCAAAGCCACTCCCAGGGGTACAGTTGGGAGTGTGGAGACAGCTGCGACACCGTCCAAGGTGGGAAAGGGGCACAGTAAAACCCACAAGTCGGGGAAGATCAGCACGGCGGACAAGACCACCAGCAGCCACACTGCCCAGGAAGCGACCGCCAGCAGCCACACTGCCCAGGAGAAGACTGCCAGCAGCTGCCCCGCTGCCCAGGAAGCGACCGCCAGCAGCCATACTGCCCAGGAGAAGACCGCCAGCAGCAGCCCACCTGCCCAGGAAGCAACTGCCAGCAGCCACACTGCCCAGGAGAAGACCGCCAGCAGCAGCCTCGCTGCCCAGGAGGCGACCGCCAGCAGCCCCGCTGCCACAGACAGGACCACCAGCAGCAGCCCCGCTGCCCAGGAGGCGACCACCAGCAGCCCCGCTGCCACAGACAAGACCGCCAGCAGCAGCCCGCTGCCCAGGACACCGCCGCCAGCAGCCACACTGCCACAGACAAGACCACCACCAGCTGAACCGCTGCCCAGGACACCGCCGCCAGCAGCCCCACAGGCCAGGACAAGACTGCCAGCAGCTGAACCGCTGCCCAGGACACCGCCACCAGCAGCCCCGCAGGCCAGGACAAGACCGCCAGCAGCAGCCCCGCTGCCCAGGACACCGCCACCAGCAGCCACACTGCCACAGACAAGACCGCCAGCAGCTGAACCGCTGCCCAGGACACCACTGCCAGCAGCCCCGCAGGCCAGGACAAGACCGCCACCAGCTGAACCGCTGCCCAGGACACCGCCGCCAGCAGCCCTGCAGGCCAGGACAATACCGCCACCAGCTGAACCGCTGCCCAGGACACCACCACCAGCAGCCCCGCAGGCCAGTCAGCACCAATGATTCCGCGCTACTGAGTCCGCCACAGGCAGGATGAAGCACTCTGGGCACAAGGCCCCCTCCAGAACCAGTGGAGTATCACATCCACTACCTCTGTCCTTGGCAGGATGAAGAACTCTGGAAACAAGGCCCCTCCAGAACCAGTGGAGATTTACATCCACAACCTTGGTCCTTGGCAGGATGAAGCACTCTGGGCCCAAGGCCCCCTCCAGAACCAGTGGAGACTGTTATCCACTTGAGAGACTGTGGCTTTGCACTCCCCAGAATTTAACAGTGGGCAAACCACCCACTGTAGAGACTTGAGAGACTGTGGCTTTGCACTCCCCAGGATTGAAGAGTGGGCAAACCACCCACTGTAGAGACTTGAGAGAATGTGGCTTTGCACTCCCCAGGACTGCACAGTGGGCAAACCACCCACTATAGAGACTTGAGAGACTGTGGCTTTGCACTCCCCAGGATTGAACAGTGGGCAAACAACCCACTGCAGAGACTTGAGAGACTGTGGCTTTGCATTCCCCAGGATTGCACAGTGGGCAAACCACCCACTGTAGAGACTTGAGAGACTGTGGCTTTGCACTCCCCAGGATTGAACAGTGGGCAAACCCACCCACTGTAGAGACTTGAGAGACTGTGGCTTTGCACTCCCCAGGATTGCACAGTGGGCAAACCACCCACTGTAGAGACTTGAGAGACTGTGGCTTTGCACTCCCCAGGTTTGAATTGTGGGCATGGAGCCCCCTCGTGGATCTGGCGTCATGCACTCATCTGGCTGAGGTGCCCCCCTTCTCTTCCCCCTGAGGTGACTGTTGTATTTCTATCTGATGCCCCTGCAGTGTTCTCTCCGTTTTGATCGGGTATTGAGTGTGGGCCTCGCCCATGCCTTTTGGGCCCAGTGATCCACGGACTATGATGGTGGAATCCCTTGGACTTGTGTTCTTGGTGTATATAATTGTATATAGTATAAATGTATGTAATTGTAAATATTTTTGATGTTGTAATTGAATATATCACAATTATTTGACTCATTTCCTTTTGTCCTTGCATTCTTCCAGGGAGGGTTGGGGGGTGTAACTGTTATGTATCAATCTGTATTAGCATGTGTGTTGTAGTGGGTGAGGGTGGGGGTGGGGGTGTTGCGTGTGTGTGTCACTCTCTTTTCCCACCCCCTTCCCCTGTGTCGTAGATGCAGTACTCACTGTTGTCTTCGCCGCCGGCGTTCGTGCTCCTGGTAGAGGAGCAGGAAGATAAAGGCTGGGAGTATCTGAAGTTCCGGTTCCATGGCTTCCTGGTTCCTCGTGGGGTGTGTAGAGGTGAGCGTTTTCCCTTCGAAGTCCTGTTTCCGCTGTGTTTTTGTTCACGGGGAATCCGTCCCAGAAAAGGTGGTTGATTGGTGGGTTGTAATAGTGTGGGGCGGTACATTGTCCTCCGCCTGTCTGTTGGCGGTTTCCGTGGAGGTCGGAGTGTTAAAGTGGCTGTCTATGTTGGCGGTTCCCGCCACGGTCGTAGTTCCATTTTTTTTACCGCCGGCCTGTTGGCGGTTTTACCGCCGCTTTAACACCGACCGCCAGGGTTGTAATGACCACCTTTGTATTTTCCAGAGCACTCAATGCCTGGGAGGCTGCGCAGGCATGAAGGTCTAAGCGAGCGTCCGGTGTGGACCCTGATTCTTCATCTGTGTATTTTTTTTCTCAAATTCTCCTTTCCCAGAGGGCTGCTGTCACTGGGAGAGTTGTATATCCCTCTGGTGTTAGCAGGCCTTGGGAGAAATGGGAAGAGGGCTTCTGGACACTCTTTGTGCTTTCACAAGATTTTAACGCTAATACTTGTGGTGGGTTGCGTATTTGTGACAGTTTCCATCGGCCCCCAGCACTGGTGCATTGCCCCTCACTCCTCACTTGCTTTAGTATTATGGCCCCAACTGGTCATCTGCTCTCCCTCTGCATTGCTTGCTTACTTTCTTGGTTAGTGACTGCCATCTTCGACATGCTATTCTGTCCCATCTTCCTGCTCCCAGTTCATACCAGTTCCTCTGGGAAAACTGTGGTCCCAGGAGCAAGGTGAGATGATTCCTCTGCCTGCTACCCCGCTCACGAGTTAATCACAGAGGTGTAATCTCCTCTGTTCAAATCAAACAGTGGCAGCCTCCATCCTGTACTGGCCATGCAGCACCATCCGCAATCCTATCCTCAAGCCTGCTGACAAATGCTGCTGGTGTCTCAATGCTCCCAACGGCTTCACTGGGTTCTCTTTGTTGATGCAGTTCGATGCAAGTGGCTAGATGGCTCAACACTAGGATTTCATTGATGGCGGTGGCTGGCTGGGCACTGAGCAACCTGCATATTACTCCATCAACCTCAGGCCACACCCCCTTGCAATGTCTTCATGATGACATGGTTGAATGTGTTTGTTTACACCTATCCGCTGTTTCCCCTCGTTCCCATGAAGCTGAGGAAACCCTACTCAGACTACTGGTCTTAGATTCTGATTGTCCCAGCGAGGACAAGCCAAGTCTGGTACAGTGACCTACAGACGCTGTCACAATGTGAAGTGATACAGTTTAAGAACCATTCCAAGCTCTTCTTCAGGCACAATGGACTGTTCCTCCACCACAACCTGAAGTCACTCAACTTTACAACTTAGGTCCTAATCGCATAAAAATGTGGTCATCTCGACACCCTGGCTGATTGTAGAGAAGTATTGGTGCTAACATGAACATCTGCTACCACAAGGACTTATACCACTAAATGAAAACCTTTCTGTATGTGGTACAATGAAAAAGGACCTAATCCTTTATCAATGCAACCCCACCAATTACTACCATATTTATTGTGCAGGAAGATCTCGGATACTCCTGGGTTAGAGTTCCCTTGGCCATAATCTCAAGATTTAGGAGAACTGATGATCCATCATCATCTTTATTCTCCCAAAGAATTATCAACTTATGAAGCACCTTTTTAGGGCTTTGCCACATTTGAGACACCCCTCTATGCTATTGAGAGAGCGTAACATATATATAATCAATATTAACATGAAATGTTTATGAACTAATGTATAATAATGCCGCATAGAAAATGTACTGATGTATTTTGAAAAAACACGTGCTTGAAATGTGCCCACGGGGAGTGGCCGTCAATATATACGGGGACTAATAAAAATGACTAATAAGGATGAAATGATATATTAAGATATAGTTTTACACTAATTATTAAAGGTTATATGCTAAAGTTCTGCTAATAAATCATTAGGCCTTAGTTAGCATGAGTCGAGGCCTAGATGCCTGGCTCTCATATTAAATGTGTTTTTCTAATGTGCAGTGTGCTGACTTGCTGAAGGACATGAACTCTTGTTTTTCCAAAGCTAGAAACTGAATGTAACTGTAGTAGATCCATTCTCATGAAATTCGACTTGCTTGAAGAAACATTTTAGCTGAATGCAACAGTGTAGACTACTTGCAGGTACAAGGTCGCCTGAACTGGTACAGACAATGGAGCCACTGACTAAAGATGTGCAAAGGACCACGAAAGTATGAAATCATACCGGACATTCTACCCCCTGAAGACGTCAATCATAAGGACCAATAAACTACGTGAGAACTGTTATGGGGTGACAAATTTGATGAGATAATTGAAAGCCTATTGGATGGAGATAGTGGGGTGCAACACCTCAGCCAATTAGATTTTAGGGGACTGTACAACGGAAAAGGGATAAAACCCCTTGACACAAGGAAATGAGTTAGAGTTAGGGAGATGTGGATGCGATTTGCTTTGACCCAGGCACTTTGTCACTCTGCATAGAGACTTTGCTGTTTGGTTCTTGAACCAACCTTGCCCTTATATTGCCCGTTATTACTTTACCTCCTTTTGAGGGAAGTACCCCTTTTGCCCTTCCTGCCCAAGCTGAGTTCCTGACTGATGGCGAATCAACTGATGTCCTGAGGACGAAGACAGAATCTGTGTGCTGACCCAATACGGAGGGTAACTATATAACAATGATATTGTGATTGTCTGTTTGCTTTTCCTTTCTAGGTACCAACTTCTACTTTTGACAGAGACCATAGTTAGAGGTTTTTCCAAATTGATGTTACTAAATTGTTTTGCATGAAGTCCAACATGCCAATGCTAATTCGAGGTTAGTTAAGGGGTTCACTAAACAGACGCAAATAGACAAATGACTGAATCTATATTTCGTTGAACAATGCGCTAACATTACTTTGCTGAGGTTGATCTATGTTGATGCCGTGTTATGTTCTAATATTCGTGATTCTTGCTTTGATGAAGTCTTATCAGAGTTGCCATATTGTGACCATACTACTGTGCTTCTTGGTCTTGAGATTAATAAACTTGCTAGTAGAATTGTAATCAATAGGGAATAAATATCACAAAACGTACTAAGCTGGTGTGGTTATTCATGACTGAAAGGTCATGGTGGTGTCCTGAGTCTTATTAAATGTCTTTGACTAAAGTGAATTGTCCTGTTATAATAAATATTGATGACGTTATTGATATATTGATTGACATGTTGATTAGCGATCTCGTCCTAAGTTATCTTCAATCAGGGTCGAAAGATTAATTGGCCTAAAACGACTCCCAAAGTGTATAAATTAGGCATAAAGGGACGTGTTAACACCATGAATGTTGAATATTGTACATAGTCATTTGATACTGCCTCCTTTTCAGCCTAGCCACAGGGAACTTCTGAACACATTCAATGGAAGACTGCACTGTAACTGGCTCTCACTTCAGCAAAGAGAGTTAGAGAGCTGTAGGCATTCAGCATGAGTGATACCTCTGTTTTAGAAAGGGCAAGGTCAGTTTGTGCACCACCCCTCAGTTCATGCACAAAGTCACATAGACTTCCCACCTAAATTAGCCTGTCCTCTTTTGGTCCTTCTTTCCCAGTTTACCCATGGGGGTAGAAAGAGCCTTGCATGCTCCAGATGTCTGCAGGTGCATCAGGTTCTACATGGTCAAGACCAAAGACTTTCATACCTCAGATCAGTAGTTTCCTTTGGCCATCCAGGCAGGGGTTGTCTGGCTCCATGTGCTTTTTTCAGAATAGCAAGCAGTATACTGAATATGAATTAAATGGAAAGCAGTTTTACCTCTTGTTAAAAGGTTACATAAAGTTTCTTGATCTACTAAAGCTTTCTCTGCTGCAGACACATCCAGACAGTAGCGCTTGGCAAAAATATGCCCACTTTCCACTTATGTGTGTGGTAAATGTCTTGGAGAGGTACTCCATTGTAGACGCGACACTCTTCACCATGTTTCTCACGGAACGCACTCAATTTTGGAGAAGGTGTAATGTAATGCTACAGCAACCCCTACTGTGCTGAACATTCCACAACATTTCCCCATTGGAGGCCAGAGAGCCACAGTCCAAGCAGGAAGGATCTACTGTTTACAAGTGACACCCCTTTAGAAGCCAGGCAAAAGAGAGGTATCACAGTCTATGATGTAATGATGTACCAAGGTGCCCTCCTCAAAGGACTGAAAAAGAATGAGAAAATACAAATTAAAAATACAATCCTATGTCAACAACAGCACTCAAAGCCACAGACAAGAGAGGAAGCTGTCCCATTTCTTTTTTATTTAAGATAGTTTCTTGATTAATGCATTACAGCTTTCGAGAAGTAATGTGATTTGTCTAGAACTTTCCATTTTTCAGGGTGTAGTATGCTGACGCAGATATGTTAATTACAATTATTAATGAGTGTTTATACATTTTGAATAATAATAATAAAATGTAGAGAAAAGTAATGTAGAAAATTAATGTGCATGTTCGAAAATGTGCCCATGAAGAGGGGCTACCAACTTACATGAGTCATACTAAAATTATTTAAAAATGCGTGAAATATTGAAAATGCGTAATAATAATGTATTGAGCTATATAACGTATGTTTTGCATTATACTGTAGAGTTAACTTAACCAAAGTTGAGCCCTAGTTTTGCCACGCCTCGTGCAGAAGCTGAATAGTCATGCAATGTAGAAAGCTGATGTGTTGAACTGACCCAGAACCACTTGTGTTAATAAAATTTGCTTAGCTAGAATATTCTTCAATGAACCGACAGACAGGAGATGAGGGACTAGAGAATGTAAACAATTCAGTGTAAAGCAGACAAAATGTACTTTCCCTGGACTCGAACAATAGAGACACTGACTGGAGAAGAAGATGCAACATTTTCGATACCTGATGAGCCGGATGAGTAGGACATCGTACAGTGAACAAATCGACACGCTGAGAACGGCAAAATATTAGAATTCATAGATTTCTAAAATAAAAGTCATTGGCTAGAGTCACATATGGTGACTAATTGACCAATTAGGTTTTGGGGGATAGGCTGGGTAACTTTAATATAATGTTGAGACAAAGGGGAAAAACTTCAGAACTAATGGGGAGATGTTAGAGGCAGATGATTGGGAGAGACTCTTCGCTGAAATTGATGAGAGATTCTGTCATTCGGCTCATGCTCTTGAGAGCCTGATGCGTTGCTGATCGACTGATGACCTGAAGACAAAGACTGACTTTTTTGCTGAACCATACTGTGGATAGGTGTCTATGACAATGTGACTGATTGACTTTAGTGCTTTTTCTTTCTAGGTACCAAATGCGCTGTTTTATAGTTTTTCTTCTAGCTAGATGTTTTTCTAAATTCATGTTCAAAACTGTTTTCGCATGAAGTCCCACATGCCAATGCTAATCTGGGTTAGGTAGGGTTCCTATTCTGAGACGCTGACGTATACGGTGATAAATGATTGATGGACTGATTTGCTGAACTCTGCTATTCATGTTAACATATTCCTCTTTATTGACTTATTTTGAGGCATTAAAACGTCTGTTTTCTCAAGTTCTGATTAGGTTATGTTATCGGTGGTCACTAGTGAATTAATCTTGAGTGAATTGAATAAAGTTAAATTAAACTTGTGACTTAGAATTGTAACAAATAGGGAAATAAAATTGATAAAAAGTATAATTGAGTTGTGGTTATTCATGATATGTTGACGCTATTCACTGATGTTTTCTTTATTGATTATTGATTCATGTATTGATTATTGATGGTCATTGATTATTACATGGCTAGGATACTCCATGCGAATCAAAAGGTTAATCGACCTATATGAGTCCCCTTGTAAATGTACTTACTAAGGACCAGACGCACTATCAAGTATAACATATTACTGGCCCTCAGAGCTGCCTTAAGTGGGCCAAAGTGCCTGTGAACACTCTGCACAACAATTATAAAATCAGGGTAAACACTTACTCTCTGTGGTTCTCAATATGAACTCACCAGGCACCTTGGCACTTTGCAAAATGGAGTCCTAGTCTGTGTGCTTCAGAACCCTGGCAATGATGGGTCTAGATTATAGCTGGCCCTAGATTTAGGACCCAAAGACCTATGCGCTCTCTTAGTCAGAAAGAGGCCCGAAAGTTAGGCATCAAGAAGCAGGTCTCCAATCAGCTTTTCCATGTAGGGGCTCCATAGGTATCGATTTTGCCTTCTCTTGGACTTTCAAAACTTCAAAAGACCTTTCCATGCTGATCTTTAATACTGGCAACAGTAGATTTAAGATCCTGAGTGAATGTGAACACACTTTCCTACAGTATGAATGCCATTTTCTGCAGAACTAATTCACCCCTCCACTGCAAAAATTGTAATGATGACAGAGTTCAAATGCTTCTGCATCAAATTCAGTTTTTTGCCGACAGTATCCACTTTGGAAGCGACGGTATCTTTCATATACCTCCGCACGTAGAGTTAAATATTCTGTGGTATGTTCAGAGCTCTGCGTCGGAGCAGGGAGAATCCCAGGCTCAGACAAGTTATCTGTTGGCTGCCATCCAGAGGCACTGTTTTGCAAAGCAGTGAATTCTATTGTCTTTTGTATCTCAATAGATTTACACAGAATAGCTTCCTCTTTCAAATACAAGTGATTTTTGCCAGGTAACGGAGAAAAATGTTAAATATTTGCTGTTTTTTGCATGGAGAGCACTAACTCGGCAGTAACCCATCCTTGCAGCTGCTCAGCATTACTTACCCCCTTCAAATTGCGGGTAAATGTAATACGTACATTTCTGCGATTTTCTATGGCTACTTTTACAACATTAACATCTATACTTTGAGTTTTGGTTATTCTACCTAGAATCTGACTTTCTTAACGTCTCCTTACTCTCTATACGAATATTACTGAGAGCTTCTTACGCTCTGTTAATTCTTGAAGTACTGACACTCAGGATGCCATCTGCAACTGACTATTGTTACCCTTTGCTCTTTTTGTACACCGTTAAATGTTCATAAAAAGTTTTAAAACACATTTTTAAAAGTGACATTAAAGTTAAGAAACAAAACTGAAAACCCGCAGATACTGGACAGACATGGTTCGCTGCACAGACCATTATCTGAGCCCTGTGCACTGCTCATGACCTCATAAATGACTGATGAATCAATTACTAGTATCACCTCACCACTGACATTCTCAATTGTTTCTGTGTTTAATTTGCTGATGGTTTAGCATGCACTGTAATTGTTATGAAATATGTTTTTGAGAAGCAAAAAAACGACATTGTATGCTTGATATAAACGAGATGTAGTTTACCATGAAATAACTTTTAAGACACTGAAGGCAAAATGTCAGACAAAGTAGTGTGTGGGCAAACAAGCAGTTTAATGAAGTAATGACATTTGTAATGCACTAACAGCAATCTCCGTAGGTTGGAAGCAGAAAACTAGAGATGTATATCTAACCAGTAAGAAGAAACGAATAGCCAAGTTTTTAGCTGTTTCCGGCAGACAGACCAGTCGAAAGATTCCCGAATGCAGATAGCTAGAAAAGGAAACGTTCTGCTCCCGCATTAAGAATAGAAGATATTAGGGATATAGTAAGCTGGTCAAAGCTGACCTAAGAATAAGGGAATACAGATGTCTCTAAAAGTGGGAAAGAAGGAAAAGTGAGAGAGAATCTGTCTTAAAAATAATGCAAATTAATGCAACAAGGTGTAGAATTAACCTGTTGGCCTTAGACGAAGATGCAATGCTTTAATTCAAGTGAACAGCTAGGCAGATACATTTCCATGTATTAGTCTTGAAAAGCAGATTTTGCAGTTTACAAACTTGACCTAGGTTAGGAATGTGAAATGTTAAACTTCCAATGAAGCTAGGATGCTGAGAATATGATACCAACATAAGAAAAGTTAGTTTTAACCTTCCCATAGGCATATTTTGTAAGATTATTGTTGGAAATGGCCCTTTTTGCAGGGTAACCCCTAACGTTTTGCCTCTGACCTCCTGTGCTGAATTTCATTTTTGCTGGCTTTCCCAGAATCTGTAAATCAAATGCTACTAGTGGGCCTGCAGCACTGATTGCCACCCACATGGGTAGCCCTGTAAACATGTCTCACACCTGCCACTGCAATGTGTGTGTACAGTTTTAAACTGCCATTTTGACCTGCCAAGTGCACCCGCTTGCCAGGCCTAAACCTTCCCTTTTACTACATGTATGTCACCCCTAAAGTAGTCCCAAAGCAGCCCCATGGGCAGGGTGCAGTGTATTAAAAAGATAGGACGTATACTGGTGTGCTTTACATGTCCTGATAGTAAAATACTGATAAACTCCTTTTTCATTGTTGCAAGGTCTATCTCTCTGTAAGGTTGCCTCCTGTTGAGAAGCCTCAGGAACATCAAAGACTTCATGTCAGTGCCTGGGCTCCTTTGCTGAGAGTCCTGACTTACCAAGTGGCGCCAACTCTAGTCTCTGAGTTATTGGAAGTGCAACCTGGTGATCTGAAGGAGAAAAATCTTGCATCTACATGCGGCACTAGAAAAAAATCGATGCAGCTCCTCTCTGGCAGCTGCAAAATCAACGCATCACTTACTTCACCGCAGTACCATCAACACAGCACATCTGGATTTTCCACGCATCGTCCCTGGGTTACAATTTGTCATCGACCCCACACCTCAGTAAGGAACAGGGGCTGCATGTCTGGAATTTGACACATTACCTTTCCTGCAAGGAAAGAATCAATGCGTCACCTCCCCTGCCAGTAGGGAACAGAGGCATTGTCTCACCTTTGAGGAATGATTCGATGCATCACCTCTCAGTAAGGAACCAACGTATCGCTTTGCTTTTCTGGCGCCTCACCTACCCTGTGGCCTGCATCTTCTTTGTTTTGTATGCATCCCACGTACTTTGTGCTAAAGAGATACATATGTTGATTCCCATAGATTAAGACTTGCTTAAAATCTTAAAAAGGGCTTATTTTGACTTGTGTATGTTGGATTGGTGTCTGTTTGATCTTGTTTTATTCAGATAAATATTGTATATTTTTCTAAACTGGTATGCAGTCCTTTGTAGTGTTTTCACCATGTTACTGTGTGCTTGTGTGTGTGTACAAAATACTTTACACATTGCCTCTGAGATAAGCCTGACTGCTTGAGCCAAGATACCGAGGGGGTGAGCAGGGGTTATCTTAGCTGTGTGGCTCCCTTACCCTGACTAGAAAGAGGGTCCGTACTTGGACAGGGTGCAAACCACTGCCAACTAATCTAACAATTATAATTATGCATTAAAATGTATTAGCTTAATTCGCTAAATGTTTCAAAATATACAATGGTTTACTCTTAGAATCAATATGTAGCTTGTGATTTAATTCACTGATGTAAAAGTCTAACCCTGATTTGAAGTTTTCTTTAAGCAGAGACAACAGTGGGAAACTACTTCAAAGTATGTAATTTTTGGTAAAAATGTAGCAGATAAACATTGTTGTCTATGGCCCATGAGATGACAGCAAAATGTTCTTGTTCTTAAGAAGACATTGTTTACTGATTAGCTGAGACAAGAAGGAAGTTTATACTTGTTGCAAAAGTTTAGATATGACATTTCATATCATTGCATGTTCCTTAAGTAGTTTAGGACTTTCCTGCCTGTAGGACAATTTTGCCGAGGATGTTCTTTCACAGACTTGTAGCAGATTTTCTCAATGAACCTTCACTCTCTGCCCAAATCTTTGCTGCTCAGAGACTCTACTTGATTTCATTAACTTTTCTTTATGTGAGTTGCTGCTTGACGGATTCTTGGGATTTGTCTCTGAAGCCTTATGCTTTACCCTCTCTTTTTGGAGCTCTTTATGGGTTCTTGCTAAACCTTTTTCTTGCCTATCCAATCCCATTTTGAGATTTAATCTAGGAACTTTTCCTTTATGGAACAAGCTTTATGCATTTGCTCTGATGATAGTTGATTATATTGATTTACTGATTGATTGATGATTTGTCATGCATACTCAATAAAGGCCTGATTTAGACCTTGGGGGAAGAGTTACTCTGTCACAACAGTAACCGATTTCCCGGCCGCCGAAATATAAATCCCATAGGATATAATCAGATTTATATTTCGGCGGACAGGATATCCATCACCGTTGTAAAGGAGTAACTTGTCTGCCAAGATCTAAATCAGGACCTTAATCTACAAAAGATTTCTAAATAAAACATTTGAACTCTCACCAACTCTCCTCATTGACTGGAAAATAATGACTGAAACTGTTATGATTTGTTGATTGATGTAAAGGAAAGATAAGAATGTTTCAGGGAATCGTTGACTGTTGTAGACAGTGGATATCAAACTTGTCCCTAGTGGCTAAGGGCCAAATGCAGGAAACGTTTAGCGAGTCGCAAACGGCAAAAATTGCCGTTTGCGACTCGCTAATCGCATTTCCCTATGCAGAAATGCATATTGCGAGTTCGGACCGACTCGCAATATGCATTTCAGAATCGCAAATAGGAAGGGGTGTTCCCTTCCTATTTGCGATTCGGAGTGGTATGCAATACCATTTGCGACCGCATATGCGGTCACAAAGGGTATCGCAGTTACCATCCACTTCAAGTGGATGGTAACCCACTCGCAAATTGGAAGGGGTCCCCATGGGGCCCCTTCCACTTTGTGAATGGACCCAAAATTATTTTTTCAGGGCAGGTAGTGGTCCAAGGGACCACTACCTGCCCTGAAAAAATACCGAAACTAAAGGTTTCGTTTTTTTTTTTAAGTGCAGCTCTTACACTTAAAAAAAAAAACTGCTTTATTGATAAAGCAGTCACAAACATGGAGGTCTGCTGACGACAGCAGGCCTCCATGTTTGCGAGTGCCTAGACTCGCTATGGGGCTGCAATTTGCGACCCACCTCATTAATATTAATGAAGTGGGTCATTGCGACCCCATAGCGAGTTGCAGATGGTGTCTGAGACACCGTTCTGCATACCAATTTGCGAGTTGCAAATTGCGAGTCGCAGGGACTCGCAATTTGCAAGTCGCAAATTTTCATTTTCCTACATCTGGCCCTAAGCCTCTACTGAGGCTGGCACACAAAGATGTGGCTGATTTGCTTCCATGGGCAAACGAATACTTGAAAAGTTTCCTAGAGCTGACAGAAAGTCTCTGTCATGCCCTGGCACTAGGAATGCCAGATTACAGTAAAATGTTCAAATTGTTTTGCAGTGAGAAGTATGGTTGCACTCTCAGTGCTTACTCTGATGCACACTGACTAAAGGCAACCAGTGGCCTATTTGTCAATTACTCCTAATTCAGTGGCTTGCAGAGCTGCCCAGTTGTCTCAAATCTGTGGTGGTGGTTGGTATCAGCATAGAGAGGTGCAAAAGCATAGTGATGAGACATTCTTTAATTGGTATGGTCCATCACTCCGTTGAAATTTTGCTTATCTGACCTAAAACCCAGTACAAGACAAGGGCCCTCATTCTGACCTTGGCGGGCAGCGGAGGCCGCCCGCCAAAGTCCCGCCGTCAGGTTACCGTTCCGCGGTCGAAAGACCGCGGCGGTAATTCTGACTTTCCCGCTGGGCTGGCGGGCGGTCGCCTTCAGACCGCCCGCCAGCCCAGCGGGAAAGAGGCTTCCACGATGAAGCCGGCTCGGAATCGAGCCGGCGGAGTGGAAGCTGTGCGACGGGTGCAGTTGCACCCGTCGCGTATTTCACTGTCTGCGCAGCAGACAGTGAAATACATGTAGGGGCCCTCTTACGGGGGCCCCTGCAATGCCCATGCCAGTGGCATGGGCACTGCAGGGGCCCCCTGGGGCCCCGCGACCCCCCCTACCGCCATCCGGATCCCAGCGGTCGGACCGCCGGGATCTGGATGGCGGTAGGGGGGGTCGGAATCCCCGCGGCGGTGCAGCAAGCTGCGACGCCGTGGAGGATTCAATGGGGCGGCGGTACACTGGCGGGAGCCCGCCAGTGGTGCCGGTCCGACCGCGGCTTTACCGCCGCGGTCGGAATCCCCATTGGAGCACCGCCGGCCTGTCGGCGGTGCTCCCGCGGTCCTCCGCCCTGGCGGTCTTTGACCGCCAGGGTCAGAATGACCGCCAAGATCTTGACTTACTAAATATGAGCAGCAAATCCTTGCTTTGCATAACACACTACTGAAATTATGTCAGGTTTTAAAACCCGGTGCCCTACTGCCTTTGCCTGAAAGTGATGTATAGGATGATTTTGTACATGACTGTCTAGATGTCACGGATTTATGCACCAACCCAAGACCAAACCAGACATAAAAGATGAATCTCTGAATGAGCCTGATTTTAGTATTTTTTGCGGATAGCTCATTTTTTAGAACCGATGAAGGTGACCTGAGAGCGGCATATGATGTCAGTACCATTCAACAAGTTGTGGAATCCTCTTTGCCTCGAGGTGTAACCTTATCACAAGCTGCCGAACAGATTGCCCTTACCAGAGTTTGTACTCAAACAGCTCATATGAAAGTGACTATATTAAAAGATAGTCAGTTTGGCTCTGGTGTGGTCTGTGATTTTAAACAGTTATGGTCACAGAGAGGTTTCATGACCTCATTAGGGTTGCCCATACGAAATGGCGACTATATAAAGAAATTGCTGAAAGCTTTACAACTCTCAACTGAAATTGCAGTTGTTAAATGTGTAGCTCAGAGAAGCAGAAATTAATATGTGACAGTTGGCAAACATATATGCTGATGAACTTGCACGTTATTGTGCACTTGTGGCTTGCACATTTAATGTAACATTCACAGATGAATCTGAAGAGGACATTGGTGGTCATTACAACCCTGGCGGTCGGTGTTAAAGCGGCAGTAAAGCCGCCAACAGGCCGGTGGTAAAAAAATTGAATCACGACCGTGGCGGAAACCGCCAACATAGACAGCCACTTTAAAACTCCGACCGCCACGGCGGTACTAACAAACACCTCTGCGGTAACCGCCAACAGACAGGTGGAAAACAAGGGTCCGCCCACTGTATTATAACAGTCCAATCCACCACCTTTTCTGGGGCGGATTCACCGCGAACAAAAACACAGCGGAAACAGACTTGGAAGGGAAAACGCTCACCTCTACACACCCCAAGAGGAACCAAGACGCCATGGAACCGGAACTTCAGATATTGCCAGCCTTTATCTTCCTGCTTCTTTACCAGGAAAAACAAAGATGGCAGCAAAGACCACGGTGAGTACTGCACCTACAACACAGGGGAGGGGGGAGGGAAAAAAGAGTGACACACGCAACACGCAACACTCCCACCCCCACCCTCACACACTACAACACACACACAAGTACACGTAGATACATTACATTAACAACCCCCAACTCCCCCTGGAAGAATGCAAGGACAAAAGGAAATGAGTCGAACGTTTGTAATCTATTCAAAAACAGTAATCAAAAATATATACATTCATATAGATATATTTACAATAGAAACAAATATATACACCAAGAATACAAGTCCAAGGTATTCCACCATCATAGACCACTGGGCCCAAAACGCATGGGCGAGGCCCACACTCAATACCCGATCAAAACGGAGAGGACACTGCTGGGGCATCAGATAGAAATACAACAGGCACCTCAGGGGGAAGGGGGGGGGGGGCGCCTCAGCCGGATGAGTGCACAACACCAGATCCACGAGGGGGCTCCATGCCCACTGATGTATCCTGGGGAGTGCAAAGCCACAGTCTCTCAAGTCTTTCCAGTGGGTGGGTTGCCCACTGCTGCATCCTGGGGAGTGCAAAGCCACAGTCTCTCAGGTCTCTCCAGTGGGTGGGTTGCCCACTGCTTTATCCTGGGAAGTGCAAAGTCACAGTCTCTCAAGTCTTTCCAGTGGGTGGTTTGCCCAATGCTTTATCCTGGGGAGTGCAAAGCCACAGTCTCTCAAGTCTCTCAAGTGGGTGGGTTGCCCACTGCTGCATCCTGGGGAGTGCAAAGCCACAGTCTCTCAAGTGGATACCTTTCTCCACTGGTTCTGGAGGGGGCTTTGTGCCCAGTCTGCTTCGTCCTGCCAAGGACTGAGGTAGTGGATGTAAATCTCCACTGGTTCTGGAGGGGGCTTTGTGCCCAGAGTGCTTCATCCTGCCAAGGACTGAGGTAGTGGATGCCTTTCTCCACTGGTTCTGGAGGGGGCTTTGTGCCCAGAGTGCTTCATCCTGCCAAGGACTGAGGTAGTGGATGTCAATCTCCACTGGTTCTGGAGGGGGCTTTGTGCCCTTAGTGCTTTCTTGCTCGTGGCGGCGTCAGTAGCGTCAGAAGCTTTGGCGCTCACCGGCCTGTGGTGCTGGTGGCGGCGGTGTCCTGTTCAGCGGTGCTGGTGGCGGCGGTGTCCTTGGCAGCGGTGCTGGTGGCGGCGGTGTCCTTGGCAACGGTGCGCGTGTCCTTGGCAGCGGTGCTTGTGGCTGCGGTGTCCTTGGCAGCAGTGCTTGTGGCGATCTTGTCCGCTGTGCAGGTTTTCTTAGACTTGCCTGTTTTACTGTGCCGCTTCCCCACCTTGGATGGTGGCGCAGCTGTCTCCACACTCCCAACTGTACCCCTGGGAGAGGCCTTGGTGGAAGATTTTTTTCCTCTCTCCCGCCGGGCACTGGCCACCTTTTTGTGCTTTTGAGGTGGGGGACTGGCCGTGCTTTGAATCCTTGGCACACTGGCTGCCCTGCTGCCTGGCGCACTCCAGAAGCCCCGCTGATGTTGCGGTTGAGGCACTGGGTTGGTACCTGGAGAGGCGGGCCCTAGGAGACTGAAGGGGTGGGGGAGGTGAGGGGAAGAGATCAAGGTTGGACACGAAAAGTTTTTGGGACACAATGGGACGGGTAGATGGAGGGGGTTTGGGAGTGGAGGAAGAGGTAGTGGTTGTAGGAGGTCTACGTTTGCTGACTTTGGGTGAAGGTGCATGGGCTGGAGGCTAGTCATGAGGTGGATGGCTGTTGGGTGGGTGTGTGGCTGCGTTTGTGTACCTTGGGAGGTGGGCTCACAGACACACTGGGAGAGGACACAGGGGATGTGTGAATGGTAGTGGGGGTGGTGACTGCACGTGAGCGGGGTGTGGTGGTGGGTGTGCTGGTGATGGAGGTAGTGGCTGATGATGTAGTGCATGCAGGTGTGAGTGGAGTCGAGACTGGGAGAGAGGAGGGAGATGAGGAGGAGGGGGACACAGTGGAGGCAGTGGCTGTTGGTATGTCTGCATGGCTATGATGCTTGCATGAGTGCCTGGTGGATGTGTGGTGCTTATGTTTGCCTGAGCTTCCCTTGTGTGTTGACGTGTGTGCATGCTGGTCTGATGGTGTGCTTGGGATAGGCTGAGGTACAGGGGCTTGGGTCTGGGTGGAGGAAGTTGGAGGGGAAGGCTAGAGACAGGGACAATGGCTGCCATCAGTGCTGAGCCCAGAGTCTGAAAAGCTCGCTGATGGGCTGCCTGACCAGAATGAATGCCCTCCAGGTATGCATTGGTCTGTTGCAACTGCCTCTCTACACCCTGGATGGCATTCAAAATGGTAGACTGCCCAACAGTGAGGGACCTGAGGAGGTCAATGGCCTCCTCACTGAGGGCAGCAGGGGTGACAGGGGCAGGGACTGAGGTGCCTGGGGCGAAGGAGATGCCCACCCTCCTGGTTGAGCGGCCACGGGGCAAACGCTGAGGGGCTGCTGGGAGGGCGGTGCTAGTGAGGGGCTGGCGGCTGTACCTGTAGATGCGGGGGGCACAGAGGTGCCCACCACCGCAAGGGAGCTCCCATCAGAGGAGGAGTCCGTGTCGCTGGTCTCAGTTCCTGTCCCTGCCGTGGAGCTCCCCTCGCCCTCCGTCCCACTGGTGAATTCTGACTCTGTTGTGTCACCCTCAGGGCCATGTGGGATGCAGCTCCCTCCTGCTCCGGTGCCACTGCTCCTCCGCCTGATGATGCTAATGCACATAAGCACAGGGAGACCATAAAAAGGGGGGGGGGGAGACAGAAGAAAGATATGTTGAGTGCATGCAATACCGCTACCGTTGGCGGACACTACAGACACAGAAGCCCCCTGCACTACGCCGTGCACTGGGAGTTCCCTCATCAATCACAGGGACATGGGTTACAAGGCTATGCCCGATTGCTGCACGCATGGAAGTCACAGGAGCCTGACTAGGTGTAGTTGGCTCTGTACACAGGTGGGGTGGGGTACCACAGGGCCTGCCTTAAGAAGGGACTTTGCCTACTAAACTCGCCCTGGCCTAGGGCAACCCACAGCCCACTTCCCCCACCCAGACACCTACAATGCGCACTGAATCAGCTGAATGAGAGTGTACTCACCCCCTTGTGGCTGCTGTGATGCCCTCAAGTGCCCATCTAACTCCGGGTACGCCACCACCAGGATCCAAAACATCAGGGGGGTCATGGTGCGACGGGCACCCCTTCCACGTTGGGAGGCCCCAGCTGGGGATGGCCACCCATCTTTTCCGTCAGTGGGTGCTCCGTCTGTGGTAGACACCCAGGATCCAGACTTCCTTGGCAATGGCATGCCAAATATCCTTCTTCTGGTGGGCGCTGACCTACAGGAATAGTACAGGGAAAAGGAGAAGATATAACCGTCCGCACCATCACAGTCATTGGCCCGCATCCCTACCCTTGCCATGACGCACATGCACTCACCATCATTTCATGCACGCCTCATTCTCCCCCCCCTATCTTTCATCCACACCACTCCAAAACAGGCATTGCCCATACAGCATGCTCACAGTGTACTCACCTGTTTGTCTGGAGGACCGTAGAGTAGCGTGTACTGGGGGAGGACCCCATCCACTAGTTTCTCCAACTCCTCCATGCTGAAGGCAGGGGCTCTTTCCCCAGACACACGAGCCATTGTCTCTTCCAGACTGAGGTCACAGCAGCACTTGCAGTGTAGGTCCTCTCCTGTCGAAGATCAGGTATCAAGTGATTGAACAGACAGAAAATGGCGGTCACGTCCCGTCACTACAGGCGTACATCGTCATTGGCTCCTGGGACCCAAAGGGTCCAATGTTAACCAATGCAGGATTGCGCTGCACTCTTCGACCGCCTACCGTGACGGTGTAGAACGGCAGCACAGTTACCTCATATCCCCTTGTCCCACATTACAGGTCAGGCAGCTGCCATTTCAGGGGGCCACATGGCATTTTTTCTTACTGTGTCACACATATCGAGGCCTTGCTTAAACACTAATACAGCCATATGTCGATTTTAAAACATTTTCTGATTAAGTTGTGTTTACGTACCTCAGTGTTGGTTGACTCTCTGCTCGCTGGTCTCCTCCATAGAGCACATCCGCTGGGGCAGGTGAGGAGATGGCGGCATCCTCCGGTGTCCAGACCGCTGGTGGACCTGTCAACAATGGAGGAGCGGCATGTAATTATCACCTACAGACTTGATCGTACCACAATCCTGGAACTGTGTGCCCAGTTGGAGGCTGACCTGATGTCAGCTATCCGCCATCCCACAGGAATCCCCCCTAGTGCAGGTGCTGTCAGTACTCCATTTCCTGGAAAGTGGGTCTTTTCAGACGACAGTGGCCATGGCATCAGGGATGTCCCAGCCTATGTTCTCCAACGTGTTGTCCAGAGTGTTGTCTGCCCTGCTGAAACACATGCGCAGGTACATCGTTTCCCTCAGGTTTAGTATTTGCCTACAGTGAAGGGTGACTTCTATGCCCTGGGACATATCCCCAACATCATAGGTGCCCTTGATGGGACACATGAGGCCTTGGTACCCCCCCCCGCAGGAGTGAACAAGTGTACCGAAACCAGAAGAGTTACCATTCTATGAATGTGCAGATGGTGTGTTTGGCAGACCAGTACATCTCCCATGTGAATGCCAAATTTCCTGGCTCAGTGCATGACGCTTACATTCTGCAGAATAGAAGCATCCCTTATGTGATGGGGCAACTCCAGAGGCACCGTGTTTGGCTATTAGGTGAGGACATGGACCCAATACAGGGTGACTAGGTGTCTGGGGATGTCCCTAAGAGTTAATCTGTGTCTAACAGTTGTCCCTCGACATTTGCAGGTGACTCTGGTTACCCCAACCTGTCATGGCTACTGACCCCAGTGAGGAGTCCCAGGACAAGGGCAGAAGAACGCTACAATGAGGCCCATGGGCGGACTAGGAGGATTATAGGGAGGACCTTCGGCCTCCTGAAGGCCAGGTTCCGGTGCCTCCATCTGACAGGTGGTTCCCTATTCTACTCACCAAAGAAGGTGTGCCAGATCATCATGGCCTGCTGTATGCTTCACAACTTGGCTTTGCGACGACAGGTGCCTTTTCTGCAGGAAGATGGTCCAGATGGAGGTGTTGTGGCAGCTGTGGAGCCTGTGGACGGTGAAGATGAGGAAGCAGAAGAAGAGGACATAGACAAAAGGAACACGGTGATCCAGCAATACTTCCAGTGAGACACAGGTAAGAAGACAACACTGCCTGCTACATCTGATTTAATTCTTCTACCTCTCATCTGTCTGTCATTTTCACCCAGTGTATGGACACTGAGTTGTCACTTTCCCTTTCGATTTCACAGATGTGGGTCCCACTGTGTGACCTCTGCTTTGTTTCCGCAAGGACTAGAGCTGTATGACATAGGTATGTTGACCTTACATTGGATATAGCATTTTGCCACAGTTATTGCTAATACACATTTTCGAAAGCACAGACTGACTCCAGATTGTTTTGTGATTTAAGGGTGTTTACTTAAGTGCAAAATAGTGGAGGGGGGTTGTAAAATGGTCAGGGGTGATGGTGGAGGAATGTCCATGGCAGAGACCAGTCTATTAGTCTCACAGGTGCATTGTCCAAAGGGGCATAGAAAGTGGAGCTGTTGCAGTTGATGGATGGACAGGGTGACAAAGTGGGACAGAAGGATGACAATCAGGGTGGTCTCATTTCTTGGTGGGGGTCTTGGCATTGTTCTCTGTCTTTGTCCTGGATCTCAGGGACCGCTTGCGGGGTGGTTCTCCATCTGCTGGGGTGGGGTGCTGGTGTCGTGGTCCTGTTGCGGTGCCTCCTGTCCACTAGCGCCGGCGGAGGTGGTGGGCAGTTCATCGTCCAGGCTAGTGTCAGGGGCCCCTTGTTGTGCCACAGTGTCCCTCCTGGTGTTGACGAGTTCCTTCAGTACCCCTACAATGGTGCCCAGGTTGGAATTGATGGATTTGAGTTCCTCCCTGAACCCCAAATACTGTTCCTCCTGCAGCCGCTGGGGCTCCTGAAACATGGCCAGTACTGTTGCCATCGTCTCCTGGGAATGGTGGTATGCTCCCATGATGTTGGAGAGGGCCTTGTGGAGAGTGGGTTCCCTTGGCCTGTCCTCCCCCTGTCGCACAGCAGCCCTCCCAGTTCCCCTGTTTCCCTGGGGCTCTGTCCCCTGAACCGTTTGCCCACTACCACTGCCCCCAGGCCCCTGGTGTTGTTGGGGTGGTGGGTTAGCCTGGGTTCCCTGTGGTGGTGGACACACTGCTGCTTGACGTGTCCTGGGGATAGAGGTATGGGCCCGCTGGGTGGGTGCTGTGCTGGTGTTTCTAGAGGGTTGAGGCTCTGTTGTGGCTTGTGCCAATGTGAGGGGAACCGACTGTCCCGAGGTCCCAGATGGGCCGGGCTGGTCATCTAGATCCAGTTGTACAGAGCTGCTGTCATCACTGTGGGCCTCTTCTGTGGGTGGAGTGGACATGTCTGGACCCTCCTATCCGGTGATGTTGGGTAGGGGTCCTGCAGGGTATAAAAGCATGATTATTGCATCTGTGTGTGCCATGGTGTGCAATGGGTGGGTGACCCTGTAGCCCAGTGCTTGCATTCTTGTGTGGGACCTTGTGTGGTAATGGTTTAGGGGGTATATGGGTATGTGCAGTGGACATGCTTTGGTGATGGGTGTCCATGCTTTGGTGTTACATGCAGGGCTTGGATTTGGGATGTGTGGTTTGTGATATTGGGACATATGTGAGGAGTTGGAGTGATGGGGGTGAGGGCGAGGGTGGGGGTATGTGATAGCATGCAGGTGGGTGGGGGATGAAGTAGTTAAAGGTTTGACTTACCAGAGTCCATTCCTCCAGCTACTCCTGTGAGGCCCTCAGGATGCAGTATAGCCAAAACCTGCTCCTCCCATGTAGTGAGTTCTGGGGGAGGAGGTGGGGGTCCACCGCCAGTCCTCTGAACCGTAATCTGGTGTCTTAAGACCACGGAACGCACCTTCCCCTGTAGGTCGTTCCACCTCTTCCTGGTGTCATCCCTAGTTCTTGGGTGCTGTCCCACTGCATTGACCCTGTCCACGATTCTTCGTCATAGCTCCATCTTCCTAGCTATGGTGGTGTGCTGCACCTGTGATCTGAATAGCTGTGGCTCTACCATGATGATTTCCTCCACCATGACCCTGAGCTCCTCCTCAGAAAACCTGGGGTGTCTTTGCAGTGCCATGGGGTGGTGTGGGTGATGTGTGGGGTGATATTTAGAGGTGTGTTGTGGAGGTGCATGGATGTTGTGTGAGTGATGGTGTTGAGTGCCTGTGGATGCTATTGTTCTTGCTGGTGGTGTCTCTCTATGGCCTTCTGTCCAATTGTTGTCGTAAGGGTTTGTGGGTGATGTGGGTGTGTGTTTTATATTGTATTAAGTGTGTGGGAGTGGTGTGTGTATGTGTATCAGGTGTGTGTATTTGGAATTGTCCAATGTGGTTGTGTTTTGTAAGTGAATGTGTATTTTGAGCGCGGCGGTGTGTACCGCCAATGGAATACCGCAGTTGAAAGACCGCTGCATGGATTCGTGGGTCGTGATAGTGTGAGCGTATTCCTGTTGGCGTGACGGTGGAGGTTTTGTTATCGCCAGTTTATCACTGACCTTTGGTGTGGCGGACTTGCATGGATGTCTAGATTTTGTCAGATTCCGAGCTGTGGGTCATAATGGCAGTGGCGGTATTCCGCAGCCGCGGCGGTGTGTTGGCTGTCTTCTGCACGGCGGTAAGCGGCTTTTACTGCCAATGTTGAAATGACCCCCATTGTCTTTTCTATGTTAATGGTTATAGCTAATACACGGGAAGAGCTTAGGAGATTGCAGGAAAATGTTTCAGAATCAGAACAACAGAGTTGGATCAGAGCAGAATGTGGGAAGGATGCAAATGACATTTGGATTTCAGCAGATGGGACACCCGTGATGCCAGACATTTTGTTATCTCCCATGGCACATTATTTCCATTGCCCTAGACAACTAGGAAGGGATGCAATGGGAAGGTTGTTTAGACAGTACTGGTTCAAACCCAGATTCAGGATGCTTGCAGAGGAATTATGTCACCGTTGTGTTAAATGTCAACAGATGAATGTAGGGAAGAGAACACCAGTTACACTGAGTCATGTAGGGAGCTGAACTTTCAGCATTTTGCAGTCTCCGCCTTTTTCTGTGATTATAATGTCTAATGCTAATCAATTTTGCAGAAGCATTGTTCTAAATGCCACTAATTCTATGTTAACTACTAATAAAGCTCCAGAAGAACTAGTTGCCAACTCGTACACTACTGTTGAAAGCTGTCTGTTTTCATCATTTAGAAGCACTTCTGCAGGTGGAATGAAGGCCCCAAAAATGTCTCCCACTTCTTGTGTTTCATCACTGATATTACCTGTGTATCTATGTGCTGGTGTCATTGTTAAAGCATTTATACTATTTACAATGGTATTTACAATGATACATCTTTGGGAGAAGCCCAGCTAGGCAACAGATACCCTCCCAGTCAGCAGCCAACTTGAAATAAGTGTCTTGCCCACAAATGAAATAAACTCCTGCAATAACTGGTTCATCTCCCTGTAATATTTGCAAAGTTCCTCCTGATAATCCAGATGTGTTCACAATTGCTGGTACTTACAGGTTTATTTCTAACTTGGGGTCTTCTCCTGAAAACACAATTTTTCCCTTTTGTCTCATCTTATTTCAATGTAGGGTAAGTGATTTTTTTCTGTATTCATTTTTGTCCTTATTCCAAACATTTTTCAAAACATCTTCTTCCCTGTTCTTACTGTATGCAATATGTGATTTCCTTTCTTCTAGCATCATATTAAATGTCTTCTCCAATGGTCTCTGTTGGACATTTACCTTTCTGCAGGGTCATCCCCAGATGTTTTGCCTTCCTCTTCCTCTTTTTCTGACCATGTTTTTGTTGGCTTTAGGACTCTGTGCCCTTTTTCACTGCTAACCAGTGCTAAAATGCTTGTGCTCTGTGTTTAAACTATGGTAACGTTGGCTAATCCCTGATTGCATATGTGATGTTCTAGTAAGTCCCTAGTAAAATGCAATATGTGTGCCCAGGGCCTGTAAGTCAAATGTTACTTGTGGGTCTGCAGGCCTTTTTGTGCCACCCATTATGGTAGCCTTCCAAATTGGTCTCAGGCCTGCCAATGCAGAGCCTGGGTGTGCAGTTTAAACCATCAGTTTGACCTGGCAAGTGTACCCACTTGCCAGGCTGAAACCTTCCTTTTTATTACAAGTAAGACACCCCTAACTTAGGCTCTGGTTAGCCACAAGGGCAGGGTGCAGTGTATTTTAAAAGTTAGGCATGCACTTTTAAGTTTAAACATGTCCAGGTAGTGAAAAACTCTTGAATGTGTTTTCAGTATTGCAAGCACTATCTCTCCCATAGGTTAGCATGGGAATTGCCTTAAGACTTCTTTTAAGTGTAATTTCCAATTGAAAAAAGACGGCAAAATTGAGCCTGGTGTCTCTGGACTCACAATTTCAGAACACATCTTTTGGTAAAGGTGTTTTTTATATTGCCGGTCTGAAAATGCCACTTTTAGAAAGTTAACTTTTTCTTACTTTAACTATTCTAGGCCTTAGCCTGCTTCCAATCAATGTGTGGTCTGTGTAAGGTTTAGGTGACAGCTACGTCAGTGCATTCTATCCAGGCAGCCATAAAACACAGGACAATCCAGTGCTCTTGCATTCCATCTGCATACCGGTGGGTCTTCCTGGGCAGGAAGGTTGGAGGGGCTCTCACTCACACTTCAAAGGGTAGTGACTTGACCCCACACAAAGGATTGATAACCCCCCACAGACCTCCTAGCAGACAGATCTGGGCTGAAAAGGAACTTGGGCACTTCAAAACCACTGTTTGAAGTCTCCCCCACTTCAAAGGCACATTTGGCTATAAGTACTTGGCCTCTGACACCAAATACTTGGAACACTTCTAGAATTAGGACATTCTGCGAAGAAGAAGGACCGCAGTACTGTCAGGAGGAACTGCCACTTTTCTGCTTGCTATGCTGTGTTGGCCTGCTGCCTGCTTCTTTGTGTCTGGGAGTGAGAAAAAAAACTGATCTAACTCTCTATATACTGCATTCTAAAGATTTCCCAAGGCCTGACTGAGCTTACCTCCGGTTTCTGAAGTCTCAGGTACATCAAAGACTTCACCTACATCTTGCTACCATCACCTGGACTTCTCTGTTGAGAGTCCTGCTCTGCCAAGTGGTGCCAAATCCAGTCCTGAGCCCTGGGAGGTGAGTGTGATGCTGCTACACAAAAACTGGCACAACAGCACTGGTGTGTCACTTAGAACCGACACATCCCGCAGCAGAAACGTGCTTTGGCACTGCCTGCACTGAAGCCGTGGACACCACACGCCGTCTGCGTGACGTAACAACCCCAGCTTACAACACAACCCCGGCTTGGCTGACGCAGCACTGATGCATTGGAACCATCGCTTCTGGACATCGATGCATTAACGACATTTCCCGATCAGGAAACAACACAGCGCCTGCAATCGCGATGCATCCCCTCCTCTGGATCATTGCATCGTCACTGTGCATCAACGCAACAAAGATACTGTTAGCGGGTGTGTGTGTGTGCGTCCTGTACTCGGCCTGCACTCCATCGCGGTCAGACTGCACTTCTGAATTTTCCCTGGTCCGGCGTAACCAGATAGTTCCAATTGGAACTATTCTCTTCTACTCACTTCACTTTGATCTAATCTTTGAGAATTCATAACTTGACTTGTGTATGGTGGATGTTTGGTGTTTTGGTCTTGTTTGACTCAGATAAATATTGTCTATTGTTCTAAACTGGTATAGATTCCCTTTATGGTGTTTTTACTGTGGTACTGTTTGTGCACACATATACTTTACACATTGCCTCTTTAGTTTAGCCTGACTGCTCTTTGCCAAGCTACCAGAAGGTGAGCACCGGTACACTTTTGGTGTGTATCTTAGTTGCCCTGACTAGGATTGTGGTCCCAACTTGGACAGAGTGCAAACCTCTTCAAACTAGAGACCCAATTTTTAACAGTCTCATTAAGTATGTTAGATTGTTTTCGTGACCTTTAACAGGGTCTAGAGGAAGATAAGATCTATCGTAATGCCAAGCTGTCTTTATCTCTTTTGCTTGTGTATGTAAATTCATGCTTTTCAGCTAGGGCACTTTTGAAAGAATCATGTCAAAGTTAGAATTATAGTATTTGTAATGTTGTTGCCTATAAACTAAGCTACGCAAAATACTGCATGTAATAGCATACAACAAAGGTATGTGCTGGTATGTTGCCTTCTCCGTAGCAGGTGAAGGCAAGAGAGCACACACATAAAAATCCTTTGCATCTATAGCTTGTGTGTATATCTTGAATTAATCTAGAGTAAACGTTAGTTGAATAATCTGCTTTCATGTAGTCTACAAACTAGGTTTTCAAGTTATCCTCATCTATGTCATGTACAGAAGTCATGTTAGTAAATGAAAATTCAGATTTCTTCTTCTCTGGTGTAAAATGTATCACTAATTACAATGCTTTGGCTAATAACACTATGTTTATAAATGTAACTATCATAATAATCTTGCATCTAGCTCTGATTTGGAAGCACGTTTGTCCAAAATCTTTTCTCTTTAAAACAGAAGTGTAACAGCAAAAATATTAACAGTTTGTTTTCAAAATTAGTATTTAAAAACAGCTTCAAAAAATTATTATTTTTCTTTTAGCTCAGTTATTTCCGCTTTAATTTACAGCAATTTTTGTAGAGTCTTCCTTAACCTTAATCCTTCTTTTTCTAAAATGTTATCCTTATTCTTCTGCGGCATCTTGGGCCTAGGGAAATCTTCTTAATCCTTTTTTTTTGTTGCAATTTATCAGTTGTTAATTCGGTCTACATAATTCATTGATTTGAATTTTCAACAGTTCTGTTCTTTCAAAATCATTTTCAGCAGCTTTTCCAATTTCAAATTCAATATGACATCAAAGATGGTTTGGGCAACTCTTTACTCAAATCAAGCAAGTCTGATTTTAGAACATTTTGCACTTAGTTCAGGTATATGTCCATTCAGGTGCAGAATACTTCTGACAAGGTACTCTTGCTCTTTTTGATCTCCTGGGCATTTGTGGATCCTCTCCTTCTGTGTTACTTATACCGCTTAACTACGTTACCTCAGCAGTTCTTGGCAGGTTGCATTCAACTGATGCACTTGGTCTCAATTTCTTTCGACCATAGGCTCTTGGACACACAGCTTTGTGAGAGACTCTTCTTGATGCAGTACTGGTCCCTTCTCCTGGGTCTTACTGTTGCTCTGGCGCTGTTTCAACTGTCACTACAGATTGAGCTCCTGTTTCACTCTCTTCTCCAACAAAGTTCTCAATGCCACTCTGTGTGATATAAGGAAACTTGATTGTTTCATCCGTCTACCGTTCTTCGCCCCTTTCTCTTTGCTGTTGTGCCTCTTGCAGTATTGTGCCTTGTTCCTGTACAACTTGGGATGCTCTTGGTTCTGGTTCAAAGAACACTAGTTCTTCATACGGATCTCTGGTTCTCTGGGTACGTGATGCATGAACCCAGTTCGGCACTCCAGCATATTCAACAGCAGTATTTTTTTATAAGCAATTTTATTCGTTTTATATAACAACATAAAACCCAACAGGTCACAATTACACTCTGCAGACTGAACGCTGCACAAGTCCAAAGCATATAACAAAGGTATATGATCAAGAACTGTCGTAGTAGCCAGGGCCAAGGCACACAACATTCCTACATTGAAGACATGCCTGCAGCACAATCACCCCAGGTCCCCATCCATTTCCCCCATACTCTGACATGTTTAGCAGGGCAACCCCTCTCTTCATAAACCAGATTTTCTTGCTGGGCGCACCAGTCTACCCCTCAGCGCCACTTCGCAATCAAGGGAGCTGTTTCTGCTTTCCAATTCGCTGCAATGTCTCTTTTTGCCACTAAACAGGCCATCCCCACAAAGGCCCGGTCTGCTCTGCTGGACCCCACCCCCTCAAGGACTCCCAATAAAATTGGCAACGGGGCAACCTCGACCTCCAACTGCAGGACTCTAGAGATCTCTGTCACGACAGCTTGCCAGTAGGTTGCTATGTGGGGGCAAGTTCACACCATATGGAAAAAGTCAGCACTAGGTCCTGCACAACAAGGACAGTCAGCCTGGGGCAGGAGGCCCTCTCTATGTAACCTGCCAGGAGTAAGGTAAACAATGTGGAGAAAGTAGGTCTGCACCACCCGGAGATGGGAGGTCATAGTCAAAACGTCCATCCAGTCCTCGTCCTCCATCGGACCCACCCATTGTTCCCACCGCTCTTGGAGCTTGTCAAGCGTCTGTGCTGTATTATCGACTAAGGTGCGATATATGCTCAACACTCCCCCTCTACCCAGGGCGCCATCAGTGTCTTGGCCTCCACAGGGCTAAACTCAGGGAGAACCGTCCCTGCTTGAACATGCACATGTGATGTGTGTCTGAGTTGCAGATATTTATGGAACTGGGTCAAAGTGAGCGAAAAATGCTCCTGAAGCTCCTGGAAGGGCCGCATGTGGGAGCCCACCCAGATGTCACCCTGCAGCCAAATGCCTATGAAGTCCCATTTATGGAACCCCTGAAGTGCCAAGACCTCTCCCAGCCACGATCCCTGCCACAGCAGAGTCTGTTGAGTAAGACAGCGCCACCACCCTGTCACCCGCAGCGCCGCTCTCCACCTCATCAGCACCACCCTCGTCTCCTCTGGGACTTTACACGGCAGGGGGTCACCGTACAGCATCCCGAACAGACTGGGAAAGCCCATCGGCAACAGTTTTAGCTGGAATGCAGGATCCGACCAACCCCCCCGCAACCAGTCATTAACTACCAGTCGATGCATTGCAAGGTGGTAAAGATAGAGGTTAGACATCCCCAGACCCCCCTCGTACACATCGCCCTGACAGGTGCGAAACGCCAGCCGGGGGCATGAACTGTGACATAGGAACTGCTGCGCGAACGCCTCCATCACTTTGAACTATCGCCTGGGGATGTGGTAGGGGAAGTTCTGGAGCAAATAGAGGAACCGGGGAAGCACCATCATTTTATACAGCACTATCCATCACAGGATGTTAAGCGGCAGAGACCGCCATCTCTGGATGTCCTTCTTGACTCTCCGGGTTAGTGGCACGACATTAAGAGACAATGCCAGCTCGGGTAGAAGCGCTATATGCATCCCCAGATACCGGAAGCTATTGCGTCGGATAGGAATGGCACTTTGCCAATCATAGAAGTCCCTGGTAGGCCACAACGGAACCAACAGAGATTTACTGGGGTTAATTATCAAACCTGAAGCCTCGGCAAACGGCCCCAGAAGTTGCATCACCCTAGGTCCAATGCTAGCCGGGCTGACCAGGAACAAGAGTGCATCGTCTGCGTATAACCCGATGCGGTCATCCCCCCCAGTGGGCCATGCCCAGCCTTCAATCAGGGAATCCTCCCTCATTAGCTTCGCGAGCAACTCCGTCGCTAATGCCAATAGGAGTGGGGACAGCCCTGGCGGGTTCCCCTGCGGACAGGAAACTGGTCCGACACTGCCCCATTTACCTGCACCCGGGCCGTTGGATTAGAGTATAGGTTTCCCACCAGTGTTCGGAATCGTGGACCAAACCCGTTGCTCGAAAGCACCCGCTGAAGGTAGGACCAGTCCGCTGTGTCGAACGCTTTTTCGAACTCCAAGAGAAGGAGCGCCAAGGGAGAGGTCAGGAGGGCCCGACTGTCCACTGACACGTGAAGTCGCCTAATACAGTGCCTGGTACTCCTAGTTGGCATAAAACCGCACTGGTCCGGGTGGATCAGCGAAGACAACACTCTCTTCAACCTAGTGGCTAAAACCGTGGACAGTATCTTAATTTCAGTATTCAGAAGCGAGATGGGGCGGTACGCAGAGCAACATCACGTGGGGTACTTCTGCCCATCGAGGGACTCGGGCTCGATCGACAATCTTCCACCGACACGCTGCACAGGCTGCTCCTTTTCCTCTGGCGGGACTGGGTACGCCTGCGCCCCCCCCCACACTTCCAGGGAGCCGATGGGGCCAGACACCGGCGGGCTACCCCCTGGCTGGGGGGGGGGAATCTCCGGGCCTCCCGATGCTCTTTGGTAAGCCAGTCCCACGCAGCCTCCGGTAATTCAAAAAAGAAGGATTTCCCTTCCATGAAGACCTTGAGGCATGCGGGAAAGAGAAGCATGTAAGTCAGTTGCATTGCCCGGAGCTTCTGCTTGACTCCTTCGTACGAGCGTCACCTGGCCTGCACCTCGCGGGTGTAATCTGGGAAGATTAGGATCTTGTAGTTGTCTCAGCAAAGGTTTGGGTGGGCTCTTGCCTCCCCATTTAACAGCAGTATTAGTGATTAAAATCACCGGGTAGGGACCTTTCCACCTCAGCCTTAGACAGGACTTTCTCACATGCTTTTTAATTAGACCAGTCCCTGGGGCTAATATTGTGGCACTGATCTGAATTCAGATTTGCAGAGACAGCTTCAGCTTGTTGAGAAACAGAACACACCACATCAGTCAATCATTTTCAGTAATCTAGCATCATATCATCTGTAATGTTCACAAGTGCATTTGCAGGTACAGCAGGCAATCTCATTGCATGCCCCATTAATATTTCATGAGACGATAATCCATTCTTCCTGCCTGGTGTACTTTGAAGGCTTGTCAACGCCAAGGGAAAAGCATCATCCCATTTCAGTGAAGTAGATGCACAGACTTTTGCCAACCTTGATGTTATGGGTCCATTAAGCTGCTCAACAAATCCAGAAGCCACTGGGAGATAGCTAAAACATAGTTTCTGCTCCACTTATAATGCTGCACACACCATTCAAAGGACCTCATTACTGAAATGGGTTCCCGATCTGATGCCAGAGAAACCGGCGTTCCGCACCTGGGGGTCAATGCTTCACTTATATTTCAGATAAGAGTAAAATAATTCTAGAATACATGAAAAACATTACTGACCTGAAACTTGAATTTGAATAATTGGAAACCACTAGCAGACTACAAAGTTTTGGCAAAGGAATTTCTGCAAGTGGCAACAGATTTACAGCAGGAGAAGAAATCTTTAAACCAATATTAGTATCCATATTAATTATTGGAGTTTGTTTCTTGACCTCATTAAGAGTATACAACGCAATCAAAATTATTTTGGAGAAAAGGAAGAATGGAGAGAGAAACAGATAAGGAGAGAATTTGAATGAAATAATCCTATCAAAAGAGAGTATAAAAAGTTTAAACTGAAAGGTTGAAAAGAAAGAATAAAGACTCAACTGAAGATGAAAGTGAACTTTAATGATTTTGTGAAGAATTTGTGATGGTTAAAAACCATCAGAGGGGGGAGTTGAGAACCTGTTTTAAAAATAATGAAAATGCAATAACGTGTAGAATTAACATGCAGGCCTTAGCTGAAATACAATGCTTTAATTCAAGTGAAAAGCACTAAGCATACACATTTAGATGTATTAGGCTTGAAATGCTGATTTTACAGTTTGCAAACTTGACTTAGGTTAGGAATGTGAAATGTTAAACTTTCAATGAATCTAATGTGCTTAGAATGTGATGACTTAATGTAAGAAAAGTTAGTTTTAACCTTCCTATTGACATATTTTTTGAAATTATAATTATGTAATAAAATGTATTAGCCTAATCATGCTAAATGTTTCAATATGAACAATGCTTTACTCTTAGAATCAATTGGTAGCTTGTGATTTAATTGCATGATGTAAAAGTCTAACACTGAACTGGAGTTTTCTTTAGACAGAGACAACGGTGGGAAACTACTCTGACATATCATTTTTTACAAAAATGTAACAGATTAACGTTGTCTATGGACTATTGTTTGTACCATGAGATTATGGTAAAATGTTCCTGTTCCCATGAAGACATCGTTTTCTGATTGGCTAAGACGAAAAGGAAGCTGATACTTCTTGCAAAAGTTCAGCTATGACATTTTATATTAGTGTGTGTTCCTAGAGTAGTTTAGGTTTTTCCTTTAGGACATTTTTCCAGAGGATATTCTTTCCCAGACTTTGGAAGATATTTTCTCTGGGTAAATTCACTCTTTGACAGAATCTTTGCTGCTCACAGACTCTACTGAGTTTCATTAACCCCTCTTTATGAAAGATTATGCTTCATTGATTCTTGAGATTGGGCTCTGAAGCTTTATGCTTTAACCTATCTGGAGCTCTTTATGGGTCTAGAAGACACCTTTTCTCACCTATCCCATCCCATTTTGAGATTCAGACTTAGGTACTTTTCCTTTATGGAACACTTCATGCATTTGCTCTGATGTTACTCAATTATATTGAGTCACTGACTGATTGCTGACTACTCATGCACAATCAATAAAGATTAAAACTAATGAAATATTACTAACTAGAGCTATTGAACTCACACTAGATCTCTTCACTAACTGGAAGATAATGAAACTTATGATTTGTTGATTGATGTGCAGCTCCTGATTAATCTCTCTTATGTCCACGGTCTGTTGGCCCAGTGGTACGGGGTTACTGCCCTGATGAGATGGTAAATCTGACTTTGTGAACCAATATTTAAATGATATCCCCACCAATTGCCTGGAAAGAGCAGAAAAACATGTAGTGATCTGAAGAAGATTAAAGCTTCGACAAAATTGCTGATGCTACTACACTTCACACCTAGATTAACGCTCACTCAACTAATCTGACTCACTAATTTTCAATAACACAGCCGTGATGCTATCCGTTTTCTTCATTCTTTTTAATGCATTAACACTATTCTGTTAATTCCAAGAACAAGATAATGAGCATGAGCATTACAGCCTCTGGAATTGAGCACAAGGCAGGAAATTTCATATCTATTTTGTGGCCTAATAGGGGCATGTTTATTATTTCAACTACTTCCTCCGAGTAAAAAAAAACAAGCAGTTATTGTTGGGGTGAGGTTGCATTTCTATTTCGGAGAAGATACTTTATTTTAACACCAATTTAGTAATAAATAATTTCGCTGATACAAACGTGCACACAGATTTTATGGTAAATATAACAGCAGTGTGGTTTACTCCTCAAGCATATGCATAAAAGAGGCTCAATATGCCAAGGAGGGTTGTTACTTGTAGTTGTGAACCTCACCTCTGCCTGGTTGTATTCACTAATAGTCTATAGATTATAGGTACTCACAAACATTTTCCGTGGGGCCACAAATGATGGTCTGAAGTAAGCCCAAGGGCCGCATTGATGCTATCAGGACGGGAGTGGGGCTCTATAGGTGGTTAAATAGTGCAGGATAGTTTATTTTCTTCTTTTCCTTTACTCCAGATAGCTTGTAAATTAAAGCTTCCTCCTTTATTTAACATAGTTCTAAGTGTTAGTGCTCTCTGAAGTAAACAGCAGCCCAGTGCTGCTTTAATCCGGGGGCCGCATGTGGAGGTCTGGAGGGCCGCAGGTGGCCCCACGGCCGTACTTTGAGTATCACTGCTATAGATGACACATTTCAGGTGATTCTAGCCCCTTTCTGCTCGCGTCACACGGGACTAGCGATCTCTTTATGACATCCGCATAGGTCAGGGCGCAGGTCCTTGCGCATGGACAGTCAGATGTTTATGCTGTAGGCGTGAGCAAGAACTACGCAGTTTCCGTGGAGCTGACCGCTGATATGGATAATCTTCCACGGATTTCGCTAAAGTCGCGGGCCGATGGATTTGCCCCGGTAGGGCCCAAACCCCAACCGTAAGTTCCTAGAGTCAATTTGTGTGGTTGGAGGAAGGGAAAAACACACTCCGTACTCATGCGTAGACGGGACGCCGAGAAGAAAAAAACAGACAGAGCGAAAATGTTGACGAATTGTGGGTATCCCGGGGTAGAGGGGCGTTTACAGCAGTGGCATGAGGGTCTGGGAAGCGGGGCGCGATGGGCAGTGTAATTTCATAATGAGTATTCAGGTCAGGATATAATTCAAGTTAAAAAATGTTTACCATCACCTGCGGAGCAATCAGTCTTACATAGCAGCAGTGCTTAATTTGTAAATAAAAACGTGCCGGTGCCCAAAGCTCTCCTCTGAAACACGCGACTGCTATGTGCAAGCTCAGAATACTGAGACCGCTTGATCCTACAACCATCTCGGGCCTCTTTAAACCATTTTAAAGCCACTCCCTGCCCCTTCATCTCACTTTTGAAGCTCTCGGCCTTTTCCCTTTGTGACGCTTCTTCATATTTCTCTTCCTCCGACTTTTCCATGTGTATTTTGCTCGCAGTAAATGCCAGACGCAGAAAAGGAAGTGCCAGTACTTAAAAAGAAGTGCCTCGCAGAGGAAACCACCAGCTCAAATTAAGCAATGCATAGCTGTAGCCCCAATGTGTTAGTAATTTGTAGAGTTTGGTGGCTGTTTGTAAAAGGGAGAAAAGAAACTATCTGAATGCACCATGTTAGTGTGATCACATTTTCCAAAGTACAAAACAGGACAGGCCTCAAGCATATAAATTGGGCTGTTTACTGGTAAAAGGGCTGCCAAACAACTATTACCAGACCTGTTTGTGGGATCCCATGAGGTACAAATGATCCACATTATTTGTGCACTCATTGGCACTAGGTTTGCCACCTGGCCGGTTTTATACAGGCATGACTAGTACATGAATGTCCTTGCCAGTAGAAAAATTATAAAAATCACCTAAAGCTGGTATTTGTCTCCTTATCAGTACATGCATTAAACAGAACTGTTCTACAGCTGCCCTCATGACTCTTGACAGATAATTAAAATAAACAGGAAGAAAGGTAATGTTAAAAGTGAATATAGACATTGCATGAAAAGTTACACATAAGAAGCATGCCCTGGCCTTTACAGAATGCTGAAACGTGAAAACTTGGACAGTGTTTTTCTCGGAGCATAGTGGCAGCTCTAGTTTGCACAGACGTAGGGCAACACCTGGTTGCCTGAAGTTAAGTTTATTTAGGGCTATAAAGCCGGACCTTATGGGGATCTGTTGAGCTTGTGTTTGCCTTCACATTTGCCATTTATGGCCTGCTACACAAACCAAAAATCGCACCCACACCATCACTACAATAACTGGATGCCAATGGCCTGGATGATCTCGCAATATTTATGGCACTGAAGAAGTTTACTGAACAACACACAAATCCTTTAAGAATTATATATTAATGCAAAATAGCTGTACCGTATGCATGTCAGTGGTAAAATGATATGTATATATGTGCTTTGAATTGGCTTGCTTATGCCAATTCTTTTACTTTTCATTTTAAATCTATGTGGCAAGAAGAGTCCAGTTAGGAATTTACAATGCTAATAGCTCTAACTCGAACAAACACAAGACCCATTACATTGCAAATGCTTGTTATGTTTTGGAAACAATATGTTTCAGATCTTTTGAAGCTATTAGGCATAAAACATCTATAATGACGAAAATTGTCTGTTCTATGGTCTGAAAGGAACATTCTTGAGTGAGCTCCCCCTTAGGGGTAATGTTGATCCTCTCTAGTTGACTACTAATGGCCCTTCCTTCAGCAGCAGTAGCCAGTGCACCACAGAGAGCTAAAACAGATCCTTCTGGTATTGTTTAGCTTAGCAAGCCAAGGCATATCTTGCCAAATGTCTATGCATATATGTTGTTAATAACAGGGCTGCCTCCAGAGGCATAGGCGTGGCATCTTTGCTTTCTAGCACTGTGTGGCAAGTGGGGGGACTGTGTACCAAGTACTGTGCAAAGTTAGCCTGCGCTGTATAGAAGGAAGTACAACTTCAGATCAGGAGCTTCTAGCCCTCTGTGTTTATATGGTAGAATTAGTGTAACTTATTAATTCTTGGTTGTTTGCCCGCCGAGGCCAGTTTGAGCATGAGGCTTTTAAGAGTATCAAAGAAAGTGGAACTGTTATGAAAATGGGAAATATGTATAGCATTCTTGGTAGTCCCATTATTTTCATTATGGGTATACGTTCTGCGAGAGACCGTAGGAATTTATCCATTTATTGATACAATCTGACAATTTATGTATTGCCTGACCATGGTCATAGTGGAATACCTCTGTAATGTCCCCATGACCAATATTCTTAAATACTGCATCAGTTATTGTGTCCAGATTCCATTGCTTAGTAGGCTCCATTAGGGGGAAAATATGGTATTTGCCCCAGTTTTTTTAACCATAACATATCTCCAAACCTTACGATCTCGCTTACAATCATGAAAGATGTTCTTCTAGGTCCTGTACATTAACCAGAAGGTCACCAGCATATGCCAGCACAATTTGTCTGCTACCAGTAAATCTAAAGCCTCTTTGCATGTGGTATTCCCTAACCACGATGTCAGTGGTTATAGAATGAAGGAGCGGAGAGAGCAAGCAACACTGTCTCCCTCTTTACTTAATGTTATGTCATGGTACGCAGATTTGTAGAGTGCACTATCATCCGGTAGGCTTTCCTGATGCGAGGCTTCATGTGACTGGCACTTGTCATGTGCCTCTTTATTTGCACCCTGGCTATGGGGACTGGGTATAGTTGTTTGACAAGTTTGAAAAACGTGCCTTCCAACGCCACTTTTTAAGGACTACAAAGATGTAATTCCAGTCCACGGAGTCAGAATCCTTCTCTGCATCGAAAAAGATCACAGCAGCCTTTACTTCGCAGTCCAGTCGCGAGAGAGTTCGACAAAAAGGTCTGCAGGTTGTATGCAGTACACCTACTGGGAATGAAACCAGATAGCTCTGGGAGCTCCAGGCTGCTGATAAATGGATAATGTGTTTTTCAAAGTTAGAATCTTAGGGCCAGATTTAGCAAAGGGTTTTACCCATTCTGTGTCTATGGGAAAATGTGTTCGTACATATGGCCCCTAGTATCTGTATTGAGTAAAGATAGGGAATCTATATGTTGAACAGGATTCCGCTGCTTTGCCCACTTTAACACAAAGGCTTCCCTGAGCTTAGAGGGGAGCTGTCTATTTAAAAAGCCTCATTAACTAGCATTCTAATGTTTGGGGAGAGCTCCGTTGAATATTCTTTGTACAAATTTGTAGTGATTCCATCTGATCCTGGTGCTTGACCATTCGGCATGTCCTAATTGCTGTTTTTACCACCTCTGGATACAGAAAGGCCGTCAATGTCTTCCTGTCTGAGTACTGCAACAGGATCCAGTAACCCTGTCCAGATAGTTCTCTTTGGCTCATGGGGACCACAACATCAGGAATAGCTAGATTGTCATAGTATTGCTCGAAGTTTTCATCTGTCTAGATGGAGTCATAAGCCAACTGGAAATTCACAGTTTTTGTATTTATTATGCTGACTTCAGACCACCCAGGGTGGAATATCCTGCCAAGTGTTCTGCTGCGATGCTCATCCTCTCTGTTTATGTGTACTTACCCAAATATTTAGCACCTCTCTGTCAGTCATGTCATGTTACTCGAGAAATTCTGTGTGAATCTCGCTTAGTTTGTTGTCATCTTTCATTTGTGCATGCACATTTTCTAGCATAGCGAGTTCTGTTTCAAGCTTGCTAAAGCCATTCCGGGGAGAGTTTTGAGTATCGCACTGATTTGGTAAAAATTCACCTCAAATTGGAACTTTAAATGCATCCAAAACTGCATTAGAGCCGTCTGCAGTGCCCAAGTGATATTTTAAGTATTCAGTTATGGCATAGACAAGTTATAGTTTAGGTATATTATTTAATAATTCCTCAGCAGGGAATCTCCACATGTAGCAAGGATTTTTTTTGTCGGGTTTGATGAAGCAGAAAATGAAGGTTTTCATTTATTAGCGCTTAAACGTAGTGTTGAAATAATCATGTGTGACTCTAACCGAACGTGAAGATTGTACGGGGACAAAATGTGCCCTCAGAGTAGTTTGCCAACATTTATAAGCGTGCATTATATAACGTGGTGTATTAGAATTGCACTAATCCGACATAATCGTAAACGTGTGCTATGATTTGCTTGCTTGAAATGTTTTAGCTTAGCATTACTTTAGTGGAGGCTTTGGCCTAGTGGCCTGGTTTCACGGTTTAGATGCTCGTATTTTTCCAATGTGCTAATAAACGTGTATTTTTGCTTGAAGCTGTACTTTTCCACTGAGATCGTTCACATGCTTATCTTAAGGTTTCGTGCCAGCCTGGCATATTTTCTCTTTACTCCAAGGTCGATCTGCAGGTGCGGACAATGGAGGCTCTGAAAGTGAGCTAATTGGTATAAAATGTTGCAACTTGCGTACCCATCTCCAAGGATAATGTATGCTTAAGTAAAAGCTTGAGAACTGTTGTTTTTGATTGGACAATTTGAAGCTAACCTATGAACCCTCCAATGGAAGACCCTACTGGATTCGAACTGTTGTCTATAAAAACCAGGTGCAGGAGAAGAAATTAGCCATTACCAGCTCGATACCCGCCATTTTGCAGACTTCGTAGCTATTATGGCCCACTTTGCTGCGACGCCATTTTGAAAGAGACTTTGATGCTTTCTCTAATCGAGAGAAAGAGACTTTAAATGATTCTTGCCCTAGAGACTTTAATTTTGATCCCCTTTTTGCATGAAGTAGTAGTTTTATTTTGCCGCCGTGAGGCAATTGCCCCGTCCACCCCTGCCCCTTTGCCCCGTCCCATGCTGATCGAAACGGTACCCATGCTGATCGAGAAACGGTACCTGTGAGACGAAGACTTCCTTGTATGCTGATCGTAATTGGTAAATATGAAAGGAAATTGTACAATTGCATTGTGTTTCTTTTGGGTAACCAACTGCTGATTTTTGACAAGATCCCTAGTTAGGAGTTTTTCTAAATTAATGTTGCTAAATTGTTTTGCATGAAGTCCCACATGCCGATGCTAATTTGAGGTTAGATGAGGATTCCTTCTGTTGCACGATGCAATTTGAGACCTTGTTATGCTGACTAAATGTATGCAATTAGTTCACTACAGATTATCGTATTAGTGATTTGCATTGCTATCATCGAATGCCTTGTTATTCAAATGCTACATAGATTGCACTTGTTTCGCCGTTATGGACAGCTATTAATGTTCATATATGTTTATCATTTGGTGTTGAGACACATCTATATTGTGCTAGCTTTGTTAATATAGGGAAATAAAATTCACTAACTTTGAATAAACTGGTGTGGTTATTCCTGACTGAAAGGTCAGGGTTCGCCGAAATGTATTCTGGATTAATTGTCAAGTGTTATGTTGATCAAGGTATTGCTTATGTTCGTTATTGATTATCGATTTGATGAAATTGATCGATATAGAGTACAGAGAGTCCCACTTAGTCAAAAGATTCATCGGCCTAAAGAGCGTCCGAACACAGGTAAAATTATTAGTACGGACCGCTCTATCAGGTTTACATAGAGCCACTAACAGAGATGAATGATCGAAGTATGTATGTTGTACCCGTGATTCACATCTTTTGACAGCAATATGTAATCAATGTGTGCATGCATTTTGTTAAAGGCAGAGTAAAAAGTGAATTGTGTTCCCAGAGGGTGTCGGTGTCTCCATATTCCAAGGAGTTGTTCTTGCTGCATAATGTGATTGATATCTCTAACACCTGCAAATAATCGTTTAGGGGCTCCATGTGAGGTATTCCGCCCAGTATTCAGGATGCAACTAAAATCGCATTCCAGTGTGACATTGCTATTGTCTACGCTGTTAATTATTTGATTTAAGTCAGAGTCGAACTGTGGATTGTCATAATTCAGTCTATATACATTGAATATTGTAATTTGCTTTCCTTCAGTATCTTTCTTTGTTATATGTAGTCTGTATCCCTGTCTGATCCACATGAGTGCCCCTCTCGAGTGTGAAGTATGTTGAGCACCAATAACTATACCCCTCATTCGGTCAGTTTTGCTGTGCATGTTTTAGGGAGTGCGGTAAGTTTTCTACACGCAAGCTACGTTTGCAGAGTGTCTCTGAAGGTATGCTGTAATTTTGTATTAACTAACACTGCCCATTCAGCTCTCTTGTCATTCCATGTCAGTAGGCGTAAGTTTGTCCTGTTCCAGTCTGTTCGCAATGTACTCTGCTTATAGGGTCTGTTGGACCCGGCCATTTTTGCAGTGTTATCCCAAACCCTTTGCCTTCTTCCTCCTATTTTTTTCTGACTTTCTGACTTTTGGCTTTAGAACTCTGGGTACTTTACCACTGTTAGCCAGTGCTAAAGTGCATATGCCTTCTGTCTGAAACTTACTGGTGATTGGTTTTTCCATGATTGGCATATTTGAAGGCCTGTAAATCAAATACTACCAGTGGGCCTGCAGCCTTGATTGTGCGTCCCACATGAGTAGCCCTGTAAAAATGTCTCAAGCCTGCCACCGCAGTGCCTGTGTGTGCATTTTTAAACTGTCACTTCGACCTGGCAAGTGCACCCACTTGCCAGGCTCAAACCTTCCATTTTACTGCATGTAAGTCACCCCTAAGGTAGGCCCAAGGCAGCCCCATGAGCGGGGTTCAGTGTATTTAAATAGTAGAGTATGTACTGGTGGAATTACATGTCCTGATAGTGAAATACTGCTAAATTCGTTTTCACTATTGTGAGGACTATTACCATGGGGAATTGTCTTGAAATATCTTGTAAGTCTAATTTTCCCTTGGAAGCAGATAGAGATTTGGATTTTGGGGTCTCTGAACCAACAATTTAAAAATAAAATTTTTGGTGAAGTTGTTTTTGGGGGCATGGCACGTCAGTCTCTTTCATTGGCTCGTGGGCTTGCCTTTTAACATCTGCTTGCTTTCATTAGTGAAAGGCATGCATACGTCATGCCTTTTCCAGTGTTCAGCCCTCCTCGAGCGAAGCGACCAAGTACTGAAAACTTACGAGGCTCCGCGTATTCGGATCCGGTTTCTGGACTACTTTTTCTCTTTTTTTTGGCAGCGTGATCTCACAGTGCAGAAGTCGAGTGCTTTGTCTGAAATCAACCCTGTTACATAGTTAGTTGCACTTTTTGGCAGTTACGTAGATAATTGCACTTTCGCCGGTTACATGAATAATTGCACTTTTGACGATAGGTTTCACTAAGAGTGAACTTTTATTTTCCTTTGTGTGTCTGCTTTGCACTGATGGTGGCCGCCAGCCCGCTTATGTGAAACATTTACTTTTCAGTTTATATGGCAAGAAAAGTCCAGTTAGTTATGTGAAAGTGTTTTATTTTCATTTTCAATTTATGTGGCAAGAAAAGTCCGGTTAGAAGTTTACAATGCTAACTTCTCAAGCTCAAGCAACCGCGAGACCCATTGCATTGCAAATGCTTGTTTGAATTGTAGGTTTGAAAATGCCACTCTTAGTAAGTGTACTTATATACCACAGAGGGTAACCCAAAACCTCGACCGGGCTGGGTAAAAAGTAATCGTTACAAACGACAATGCCCAGGCGGGGAAGCAACAACAAATTATTTATACCTCATAGAACAACATGGGTGAAAACAGAAACACTATGTATTCATATAAATATATTAATTCATTTAATTTTTACATAAATATCAATTTAATATATTATACGGACAGCCCATCTAAAAAACAGAACACACCAAAGGAAGGATAGTGTGAGGAAAAGTGCTCGTGATAGATAAAAAGAATAATACATATTCAAATAGATCAAAAAACACCTATACAAAAAACATAAAAAATAGTCGGTTGGTTATATTTTGCTGCATTGACTTCATTCCAAATCCTAAAGGAGTCTGAATTAATTCCTTCAATCCTCCACAGGTTCTAAGCAGAAACCAATCCAAACCATGATATAATCGTCGATGGGTCTTCCTGAGCTAGAGTGGTGGGAGGAACTGACGCCTGCACCTGAATAGGGCTTGCCTGTCCTCACAGAAAGAAGTCACAAACCCTCTGGGGTGTGTCTTAGGCCAGGGCAGGGAAAGGCAGGGTCATGTGCATTACAAAGACTTATCTTTGAAGTTTGCCTACTTCAAAGACATAAATGGGTATAAGTATTGAACTTCTGACCCAGCATAGTTAGAACACTTCTGGACTTAGGACATTCTGCCAGGAAGAAGAGCTGGATGCTGCAGAAGGGACTGCCACTCTGCCTGTTGCTTTGATGTGCTGGCCTGCAGCTTGCTGTTTGCTGCTTCTGTCCTGGGAGTAAACAGACTGGACTTGGCTTTCTACATCCTGCTTTCCAAGGTTCTCCAAGGGCTTGAGCTGAGGTTGCCTCCTGTTAAAAAGACTCACTGCGTTATTCCAAACCAACGCATCCCTGCAAGAATTCAATGAATCACTGCTGCTTCCACCAGAGCATGGTCCCCACTTGATGCAACGACCAACAGGCCCCAGCTTTTCGTCACAGCGCACCAAAAGAGCCACCAATGCATGGGTTTCAAGCACCACATCCCTGGAGTCTGTGTCACAGTGCCCTGACTCCGACACAGCACCTGCTTAATCGCTATGAGATTGATGCATCTCGGCTTGACTTCCAAAGCATCACTGACACATCATCCCATTGTGCCATTTTCGTCATCGACACCGCACCCCAGTAAGGTACCGACACATCACCTCACCTGCGGACCTTGTTTCTGACGCATCTCAGGTACTTTGCCTCAGTCAAGTGCTTCATTGGTTTCAAGGAACTACAACTGCATTTAATCTTTTAAAAGTGATATCTTTGCTTGTATGTGTTGAATATTTGTAGTTTTGGTCCTGTTTTTCGCAGATAAATATGGGATACTTTTCTAAACTTGTGTGGATTACTTTTTGGTGTTTTCACTGTGTTCTGATGTGTGTGCATACAAATACTTTACACATTGCCTTTGAGACCGCTTTAGCCAAACTACCAAGTGGGTGAGCAGAGATTATCTTAGCTGTGTGATTCCCTTACACTGACTAGAGTGAGGGTCCCTAATTGGACAGGGTGCAAACCACTGGTAACTAGAGACCCAATTTCTAACAGGGTTTCTGCAATGTAAGTGGTTCACTTTCATTCAGTTATTAGCCCTCTGATGCTGACCATGTTACAAGGCATGTGCCTGTGAGAAATATTCAGATCCCCAGCAACAACCCCCCACCCACCCTGCAACCCTGAACAAGCAGAGGCTAGATTCTTGCCCCACTCTAGAATATCAAACTTTCCCATCTTACAATTGTGGGGCACACCTAGGGGATGAGCACCCCAAACCCATGCCCCACTGCAATACTGCAGTGGTGGCCACATAGCGGTATGATAGACATGGCATGTGTATAACTTACTGGTGATAGACTAACATTTTTATTTGTAGTTTCTCTGTATTTCTCTCAATCTTGTCTACAGATTCCTCACTATGTTATTCCCATTGTGCCTGCTCTTCACCATTCTGTGTACGGGAGCATACTGGTTGCGCCAAATGTGGGAGTATGTATCTTGAGTATGCATAAATCGATACCAGCAGACATATACATAGGCTATAAATTAGCTCCTTTTGCTAATCATCTGACCAGTACACACTGAAACCACATCATCACTATGACTCTTAAGGACAATAGCATCAGACATAAATTGCTCATTACCATTATTCACTGGGTCACTGGGTCTGCACCCTTTTCTGCTGCTACATCTCTATTGCAATTGCTTCCCTGCCTTCCTTGTAAATGATTTCAGGACCTTCAGTACTTGCTGTGGGTACAAGTAGATATGTGGCCTACCCTTAAGGATGAGCCTGAGGTGAGCTCGATATGACATTCTATATTCAGTGTTAAAGATGGCACCTTTTTATTGATATAGGGGAACTGCTTGCCTCCTGCGCTGCTGTGGCATCAGGGAACTAGGAGATGGATGAACAAGAGTACTGTAGGTCCTGTTTCATCTGAACCAACCTCAAAACCATATTTCTATTCCTATAGTTCAGTAATCTAACAATGATTGGCCTCCGAGGGGCACCAGAAAAAAGTCTGGGGGGCTGTGATCTGTATGCTTGTTTGACCATGGACATTGCAGAGAAGTTGTCCCTGCCAAAGAGTTCTGAAAGAAGTGTTTCTTCCAATCTTCCCATTTTCCCTGTGTTGTTCGATGCCACACCCGTCATGTCCTCCTTTACTATAGCCTCAAGGTCTTCATTTATCATGCATACTACTACTACTGATTTTTCCAGGTGCTATTACCTCTCATTGCTTCATTGGTTCATCCTCTATGTTGGATACACGTCTTTCCACCTGATTCAGTCTGGAGGCATTTGTCAATCCTTTTGGACATATGATCCATATGAGTAGACAGAGTGCTTGTATTGCCGTCAATTGGTTGTAGACTGCATTGCATATCTTGCAAAATGGGGCATATGTCATTGTCTTCAGCATCCACAGTATGTTTTTTTAAATAACTCTTTTTATTGACGTTTTGCAAAGTAAACTAGAACAATACAGAGCAATACAGTGTAAGCTATGCAAGGGCCTCCATATATTTTCTCCCTAGGAGAGATACATACACGATTATTGGTGCATGATACCCCATGCATGTCAAAGTCAGCGACATTTCACTCCACGCAATACAATAATACAATGACGTAACCAAGTCATGTATACCCTTGACGTATAAGAGTTTCAGAATAAATACAGTTGGTTATCTTAGCAATCGCAATTTGTAGCTGACCCTCATCAATTAGTCGTCAGTATCTGTGCTTGCCTCAGAGCCCAAGGCTTCACCATCTATAAAGTGCTTCAATAATTGACCCCATGCCACCAAATCTGTCTCTGCTCTATCATCTGTATGTGCCAGCTGCATATGTTGTTCCTCTGCTACTCCCCATTCCAGGAGATCCCACAACCAGTGATCAACCAGAGGTTTCCTGTGGGTCATCCATCCTATGCCTAACCTGCATTTTGCCAGCATAAGGGCCAAATGTACCAATTTGATCTGAATGGTCCCCCCTTTAGGTCTAGCCACCACTCAAGCAGGCATGCTAACAGTGTCAGGGGATCTCTAGGCCTGTAGCCTCCACAGTCTTGGGGACCCCCCCCTCCAGAACAGCTGTACTCCCTCACAGAACCACACCAGCTGGAGAAAGGAAGCATCTCTCTCACCACAGCGGTTACAACTGGCCCTCCTAGTGGGATCAATCTTGTTCAGGCGATGAGGTGTTACATAAGTCCGATGCACAAAGTTAAAATGTAGGAGTTTGAATCTATTATTGCATGAGCGAATGCGTACTAACAATAATGTCTTAGCCCAGTCAGCGTCCGCTATTGGGTCCCCCAATTCCCGTTTCCATGCTCGACGTGCAGCGCAGGATTTTTTAACCATGTCCTCCCGAAGCGCCCTGTTTAAAAAAGTAATTAAATGTCTCCCCTCTCCTGAACCAATCATCCTAACACCTTAGATGTCTGAGGAATGCTGGGAAATCACACCACACCTCCCTCATGACACTTTCAAGTTTTGCGTAATGTAAGAAATTACCCGGACCCAGTTCAAATGCCTCCTGCGCTTCCTGAAAGGAAAGGAAAGACTCATTAGGATATAAATCCTCTGCCACCAAACAGCCCCCGCTCTCCATTGTTCCATAGACATATGATCTTCTATCTCTCGGAACGGGGCCAGGTCCCATAATTTCAACCCCCTGCCAAATAAGGTGCAAGAAGTACCCTCCTGGCCACCTGTTCCCATATCTTCATAGTAGCCCGATTAGTGCGACCACCTCTCATCAGGATCCTGGCTAGTGTATCAGTGCTGAGCAGCCCATCGAAAAGTCGCTTTTCCCATGTGTCTGACTCCACCAGCCATCTCGCAGCATGCTGGAGCTGTGCTGCATGATAGTACAGCCTGACATCTGGGATAGCCAACCCACCCTCCTCCAGGTCCTGTCGAAGTATGAACAGGGCCATTCTGCTGCGGTCTCCAGCCCAGATCAACAAATTATCTAATCGAGCAAACAACTGAGGTGCTAATGGAAACAACAAATTCTGCAAGTAGAGACAATGCAGGAGGGACATTATCTTAGTGGCTGCTGCTCTACCCATCACAGACAATGGCAACTTGTTCCAAAACAAGACAGAGCATTCCAGACCAGACACAACCCTCTCTGGATTCAGCGTCCTATGAGCTGCTTCGGTGTGGGTGACTCAGATGCCTAAATGTCGGAATCCCTCTAACTCCCAGCGAAGGCCCACCGCCAGCAACCCATCTAATGATCTACCATTAAGTGTACCTAGGGGAACAAAAGAGATATCTCCACCTCTCACCCGAATGACCGAGACAACCTAAAACTTCGTCAATAGCTGTAATAACAGGGGTACTGACTCGCCCGGTGATCTAAGGTGTACCAGTGCGTCATCCGCGTAAAGCGAGATTATATGGGTATAATTTGTATAATGTGGCTGATTTGTCACAGGGGCCTCCCCCATCGCGCTGGAAGCTCAGCTTCCAGCGCGATTGAAAGAGAAATGCAAAGCACCGGGGATTTGTTTTTTGGCGCCAATGTCACGCAGGGGTAGCGACCCCGTAGGCAAGGGTCGCTCCCGGGCAGGGAGGGTTTGAGGGGATTTGGGGGGGGTCAAATTTATTTTAGGGCATTTCTGCCCCCCCCCCCCCGGGGCCGGCTGAGCTAGAGGCCAAACTCCACAGGTAGGCACTTTGCAAAAAACACCTCTGTTTTCTGTGAAAAAATATGTTGTGTCCACGTTGTGTTTTGGGCCATTTCCTTTCGTGGGCGCTAGGCCTACCCACAGAAGTGAGGTACCATTTTTATCGAGAGACTTAGAACGCTGGGTGGAAGGAAATTTGTGGCTCCTCTCAGATTCCAGAACTTTCTGTCACCGAAATGAGAGGAAAAAATGTTTTTTTGGCCAAATTTTTATGTTTGCAAAGGATTCTGGGTAACATAACCTGGTCAGAGCCCCGCCAGTCACCCCATCTTGGATTCCCCTGGGTTTCTAGTTTTCAAAAATGCGCTGGTTTGCTAGGTTTCCACAGGTGCCGGCTGTGCTACATTCCAAAATCCACAGGTAGGCACTGTTTTCTATGAAAAAATTTGATGTGTCCACGTTGTGTTTTGGGCCATTTCCTTTCGTGGGCGCTAGTCCTACCCACACAAGTGAGGTATCATTTTTATCGGGAGACTTGGGGGAACGCTGGGTGGAAGGAAATTTGTGGCTCTTCTCAGATTCCAGAACTTTCTGCCACAGAAATGTGAGGAACATGTATTTTTTTAGCCAAATTCTGAGGTTTGCAAAGGATTCTGGGTAACAGAACCTGGTCCGAGCCCCACAAGTCACCCCATCTTGGATTCCCCTAGGTCTCTAGTTTTCAGAAATGCACAGGTTTGGTAGGTTTCCCTAGGTGCCGGCTGAGCTAGAGGCCAAAATCTACAGGTAGGCACTTCGCAAAAATCACCTCTATTTTCTTTCAAAAAATTGGATGTGTCCACGTTGCGCTTTGGGGTGTTTCCTGTTGCGGGCGCTAGGCCTACCCACACAAGTGAGGTATCATTTTTATCGGGAGACTTGGGGGAACGCTGGGTGGAAGGAAATGTGTGGCTCCTCTCAGATTCCAGAACTTTCTGCCACAGAAATGTGAGGGACATGTGTTTTTTTAGCCAAATTTTGAGGTTTGCAAAGGATTCTGGGTAACAGAACCTGGTCCGAGCCCCACAAGTCACCCCATCTTGGATTCCCCTAGGTCTCTAGTTTTCAGAAATGCACAGGTTTGGTAGGTTTGCCTAGGTGCCGGCTGAGCTAGAGGCCAAAATCTACAGGTAGGCACTTCGCAAAAATTACCTCTGTTTTCTTTAAAAAAATTGGATGTGTCCACGTTGCGCTTTGGGGCGTTTTCTGTCGCGGGCGCTAGGCCTACCCACACAAGTGAGGTATCATTTTTATCGGGAGACTTGGGGGAAGGCTGGGTGGAAGGAAATTTGTGGCTCCTCTCAGATTCCAGAACTTTCTGCCACAGAAATGTGAGGAACATGTGTTTTTTTAGCCAAATTTTGAGGTTTGCAAAGGATTCTGGGTAACAGAACCTGGTCCGAGCCCCACAAGTCACCCCATCTTGGATTCCCCTAGGTCTCTAGTTTTCAGAAATGCACAGGTTTGGTAGGTTTGCCTAGGTGCCGGCTGAGCTAGAGGCCAAAATCTACAGGTAGGCACTTTGCAAAAAACACCTCTGTTTTCTTTCAAAAAATTGGATGTGTCCACGTTGCGCTTTGGGGCGTTTCCTGTCGCGGGCGCTAGGCCTACCCACACAAGTGAGGTATCATTTTTATCGGGAGACTTGGGGGAACGCTGGGTGGAAGGAAATTTGTGGCTCCTCTCAGATTCCAGAACTTTCTGCCACAGAAATGTGAGGAACATGTGTTTTCTTAGCCAAATTTTGAGGTTTGCAAAGGATTCTAGGTAACAGAACCTGGTCCGAGCCCCACAAGTCACCCCATCTTGGATTCCCCTAGGTCTCTAGTTTTCAGAAATGCACAGGTTTGGTAGGTTTCCCTAGGTGCCGGCTGAGCTAGAGGCCAAAATCTACAGGTAGGCACTTTGCAAAAAACACCTCTGTTTTCTTTCAAAAATTTGGATGTGTCCACGTTGCGCTTTGGGGCATTTCCTGTTGCGGGCGCTAGGCCTACCCACACAAGTGAGGTATCATTTTTATCGGGAGACTTGGGGGAACATAGATTAGTGAAACAAGTGTTATTGCCCCTTGTCTTTCTCTACATTTTTTCCTTCCAAATATAGGAGAGTGTGTAAAAAAGACATCTATTTGAGAAATGCCCTGTAATCCACATGCTAGTATTGTCACCCCGGAATTCAGAGATGTGCAAATAACCACTGCTCCTCAACACCTTATCTTGTGCCCTTTTTGGAAAAACAAAAGTTTTCTTGATAGCAATTTTTTACTCTTTATATTTCAGCAAATGAATTGCTGTATACCCGGTATAGAATGAAAACGCACTGCAGGGTGCAGCTCATTTATTGGCTCTGGGTTCCTCGGGTTCTTGATGAACCTACAAGCCCTATATATCCCGCAACCAGAGGAGTCCAGCACACGTAACGGTATATTGCTTTCGATAATCTGACATTGCAGGTAAAAGTTACAGAGTAAAACGTAGAGAAAAATTGATGTTTTTTTCACCTCAATTTCAATATTTTTCTTTTTCAGTTGTTATTTTCTGTAGGAAACCCTTGTAGGATCTACACAAATGACCCCTTGCTGAATTCAGAATTTTGTCTACTTTTCAGAACTGTTTAGGTTTCTGGGATCCAGCATTGGTTTCATGCCCATTTCTGTCACTGACTGGAATGAGGCTGAAAGCACAAATAATTGCAAAAATGGGGTATGTCCCAGTAAAATGCCAAAATTGTGTTGAAAAATTGGGTTGTCTGATTCAAGTCTGCCTGTTCCTAAAAGCTGGGAAGCTGCTGAGTTTAGCACCGCAAACCCTTTGTTGATGCCATTTTCAGGGGAAAAACCACAAGCCTTCTTCTGCAGCCACTTTTTCAATTTATTTTGAAAAAAATGAAATTTTCACTGTATTTTGGCTAATTTCTTGGCCTCCTTCAGGGGAACCCAAAAAGTCTGGGTACCTCTAGAATCCCTAGGATGTTGGAAAAAAAGGACGTAAATTTGGCTTGGTTAGCTTATGTGGACAAAAAGTTATGAGGGCCTAAGCGCGAACTGCCCCAAATAGGCAAAAAAAGGCCTGGCACAGTAGGGGGAAAAGGCGTGGCAGCGAAGGGGTTAAGCATAAGGTAGATAATACCCTGTCGCATCAGTTACGGTGAGATACCCCTCTCACGGACCTCCCCGAACACCTCTAACAGTTTTTCCGAAATGAGGACAGAATACACCTGGTAGAGCTCAACAGGGTAACCATCCCTCCCCCGGGAGCTCTGGATTTCTGTAACGCAGTTATAGCTGCACCCACCTGTAGGAGGCTGGCCTGGCTTATAGTGGGTGCCTTGTGGTACTTACATCTTGTGCCAGGTCCAGTTATCCCTCATTAATAGAATAGATGTGTTTCTAGCAGCTTAAGCTGTAAGAGGTAGCTATGGCAAAGCAGTTTAGGCTGGAATAGGAGACATGCAAAACTCCTACTATACCACTTATATCATCTAGCATTATATCACAAGAAAACACAATACTCAGAGTTACTAAAAATAAAGGTACTTTATTTTAGTGACAATATGCCAAAAGTCTCTCAGAGGATACCCTCACTTAGGAGGTAAGTAATATACACAAATTGGGTGAAGGCAGACAGCCCTCAGAGCATGCACCACCCGGAAAAAGTCGAGAAATCCGGCAGGATGAGGTGCTACAATGTTGCTGGTAGTCATCTTGCTACTTTGTTGCGGTTTTGTAGGTGTCCTGGAGCAGTCAGCGGTCGATCCTTGGCAGAAGTCGAAGAGGGAAGTGCAGAGGAACTCTGGTGAGCTCTTGCATTTGTTATCTGAGGAATAGCCCAGAGGAGAGACCCTAAATAGCCAAAAAAGGAGGTTTGGCTACTAAGAAAGGAGGCTTGACTACTGAAAGAGGTAAGCACCTATCAGGAGGGGTCTCTGACGTCACCTGCTGGCACTGTCCACTCAGAGCAGTCCATTGTGCCCCAACACCTCTGAATCCAAGATGGCAGAGGTCTGGGACACATTGGAGGAGCTCTGGGCACCTCCCCTGGGAGGTACTGGTCAGGGGAGTGGTCACTCCCCTTTCCTTTGTCTAGTTTCGTGCCAGAGTAGGGCTGGTGGAGCCCTTAACCGGTGTAGACTGGCTTATGCAGGGATGGGCACCATCTGTGCCCATTAAAGCATTTCCAGAGGCTGGGGGAGGCTACTCCTCCCCAGCCCTTCACAACTATTTCCAAACGGAGAGGGTGTAACACCCTCTCTCAGAGGAAATCCTTTGTTCTGCCTTCCTGGGCCTGGGCTGCCCAGACCCCAGGGGGGCAGAAACCTGTCTGAGGGGTTGGCAGCAGCAGCAGCTGCAGTGGAAACTCCGGAAAGGCAGTTTGGCAGTACCCGGGTTCTGTGCTAGAGACCCGGGGATCATGGAACTGACCCCCCAATACCAGAATGGTATTGGGGTGACAATTCCATGATCTTAGACATGTTACATGGCCATGTTCGGAGTTACCATTGTGACGCTACACATAGATAGTGACCTATGTGTAGTGCACACGTGTAATGGTGTCCCCGCACTCACAATGTTCGGGGAATTTGCCCTGAACAATGTGGGGGCACCTTGGCTAGTGCCAGGGTGCCCACACACTAAGTAACTTGGCACCTAACCTTCACCAAGTGAGGGTTAGACATATAGGTGATTTATAAGTTACTTACGTGCAGTGAAAAATGGCTGTGAAATAACGCGGACGTTATTTCACTCAGGCTGCAGTGGCAGTCCTGTGTAAGAATTGTCTGCGCTCCCTATGGGTGGCAAAAGAAATGCTGCAGCCTATAGGGATCTCCTGGAACCCCAATACCCTGGGTACCTAGGTACCATATACAAGGGAATTATATGGGTGTTCCAGTGTGCCAATGAGGTAAAATTAGTCACTAGCCTGCAGTGACAATTTTAGAAAGCAGAGAGAACATAAACACTGAGGTTCTGATTAGCAGAGCCTCAGTGATACAGTTAGGCACCACACAGGGAACACATACAGGGAATACATTATGAGCACTGGGGTCCTGCCTGGCAGGATCCCAGTGACATATGGGAAAAAGCAAACATAAATACTGTGAAAATGGGGGTAACATGCCAGGCAAGATGATACTTTCCTACACAACCCCCTCTTCCCCCCCCAAACGTTGGACAATAAAGCTAACCTTTCCCAGATGAGTCTTCATTGTCTAAGTGAAAATATCTGGAGAGTCCATCTGCATTGGAGTGGGTACTCCCAGGTCTATGTTCCACTGTATAGTCCATTCCCTGTAGGGATATGGACCACCTCAACAATTTAGGGTTTTCACGTTTCATTTGTTTTAGCCAAAGTAGAGGTTTTTGGTCTGTCTGAACAAAAAAGTGAGTACCAAACAGGTATGGTCTCAACTTTTTCAGTGCCCAGACTACAGCAAACGCCCCCCTCTCTATGGCAGACCAACGCTTTTCTCTAGGGGTCAACCGTCTGCTGATAAAGGCAACTGGTTGATCATGGCCCTCAGAATTCAGTTGTGATAGTACTGCCCCAACCCCTAATTAAGATGCATCAGTTTGTACAATGAATTTCTTGGAGTAACAAGGGCTTTTTAGGACAGGTGCAGAACACATGGCCTGTTTTAGCTCCTCAAAAGCTTTTTGACAGCTAGCTGTCCACAATACCTTCTTAGACATCTTCTTGCTAGTGAGATAATTAAGAAGGGCTGCAATGGAGCCATAATTCTTTATGACTCTCCTATAGTATCCTGTGAGGCCTAAAAAGGCTCTCACATGGGTTTGAGTTGTAGGGGGAACCCAATCCACGATAGTTTGGATTTTCCCCTGTAGTGGTGCAATCTGTTCTCCACCTACCAGGTGGCCCAGATAAACCACTTTCCCCTGCCCTATCTGGCACTTTGAGGCCTTGATAGTGAGGCCTGCCTTTTGTAGGGCCTCCAAAACTTTCCATAGGTGGACCAGGTGATCATCCCAGGTTGAGCTGAAGACAGCAATATCATCTAGATAAGCTGCACTGAAAGCTTCCAACCCTCGCAGGACTGTGTTCACCAACCTCTGAAAAGTGCCAGGTGCATTTTTAAAACCAAAGGCATTACTGTGAATTGGTAGTGCCCTCCAATGGTAGAAAATGCAGTCTTGGGTTTAGCATCTTCTGATAACCTAATCTGCCAACACCCTGCAGTTAGATCAAAAGTGCTTAGATACTTGGCAGAAGCCAGTGTATCTATGAGCTCATCTGCCCTGGGTATAGGGTGAGCATCTGTCTTGGTTACCTGATTGAGCCCTCTATAATCTACACAAAACCTCATCTCTCTCTTTCCATCTTTGGTGGGAGGATTTGGTACAAGCACAACTGGGCTAGCCCAGGGGCTTTCAGATGGCTCAGTCACCCCTAAGTCCAACATTGTCTGCACCTCTTGTTTAATGCAGTCCCTGACATGGTCAGGCTTCCTATAAATCTTACTTTTGGCAGGCAGGCTGTCTCCAGTATCAATTGTATGTTCACACCAGAAAGTTGTACCTGGTACAAGTAAAAAGAGGTCCGAAAACTGACTTAAGAGATTGATACAGTTGTCTTTCTCTTCTGCAGTAAGACAATCTGCTAAGACTACTCCCTCCACTAAGCCATCAGCTTCAGTGGTGGAGAAGAGATCAGGGAGAGGGTCACTCTCTTCTTCCTGTCCCTCATCTGTTGCCATGAGCAGGGTGAGATCAGCCTTGTCATAGTAGGGTTTTAGGCGGTTGACATGAATCACCCTAAGGGGACTCCTGGCAGTGCCTAGGTCTACCAAATAGGTAACCTCACCCTTCTTTTCAACAATTAGATGGGGTCCACTCCATTTGTCCTGGAGTGCTCTTGGGGCCACAGGTTCCAATACACACACCTTCTGTCCTGGGTGGTACTGAGTCAGAACAGTCTTCTGGTCATGCCATTGCTTTTGCAGCTCCTGGCTAGCCTGAAGGTTTTTACTGGCCTTTTTCATATACTCAGCCATTCTGGATCTATCTTAGGCCAAGTACATAGTCTACTATGTCCTGTTTAGGAGCTTTTAAAGGTTGTTCCCAACCCTCCTTTACAAGAGCAAGTGGACCTCTTACAGGGTGCCCAAAGAGGAGTTCAAAGGGGCTGAAGCCCACTCCTTTTTGGGGTACCTCCCTGTCAGCAAAAAGGAGGCAAGGTAACAGGACATCCCCTCTCCTTCTGAGTTTTTCAGGGAGTCCCATTATCATACCTTTGAGAGTTTTATTAAACCTCTCAACCAGACCATTTGTTTGTGGATGGTAAGGGGTGGTGAACTTGTAGGTTATACTACACTCCTTCCACATTGCTTTTAGGTATGCAGACATGAAGTGGCTACCTCGGTCTAACACCACTTCCTTAGGGAAACCCACCCTGGAAAAGATTCCCAGGAGGGCCTTTGCCACTGCAGGAGCTGTAGTGGTCCTTAAGGGGATGGCTTCAGGGTATCTTGTGGCATGGTCCACTACCACTAAGATAAATCTATTGCTTGAAGCTGTTGAAGGGTCAAGGGGGCCAACTATGTCAACCCCTACACTTTCAAAGGGCACCCCAACCACTGGAAGTGGAATTAGGGGGGCCTTTGGAGTGCCACCAGTCTTGCCACTGGTTTGGCAGGTCACACAAGAGCAACAAAACTCTTTTGTGTCTTCTGACATATGTGGCCAGTAAAACAAGGGGACAAGTCTTTCCCAAGTTTTCGTCAGGCCCAAATGCCCAACCAAAGGAATGTTATGTGCCAGGGTGAGAAGAAACTCTCTGTACTGCAAGGGAATGACCAGTCTCCTGGCAGCTCCAGGTTTAGGGTCCCTTGACTCTGTGTACAAGAGGTTGTCTTCCCAGTACACCCTATGGCTATTACTGACATCCCCATTCTTCTGTTTGACAGCTTGCTGTCTTAAACCCTCTAATGTGGGACAGGTTTGCTGTGCCACACTCAGCTCTTCCCTGGCAGGCCCCCCTGCACCCAAAAGCTTAGCAGTGTCTGCTGCCAGCTCCCCTGGTGTAGGTTCTGCACAGGGAGAGGATTCCTCTTCCTCAAAAGGGGAATCATCTGTAGAGGGAGGGATAGGGGGCAGGGATTTACCCTTTCTACCCCTAGTTTTTGGGAGCACTTGGTCCATTGTTCCAGGATCCAAGTTTCCCTGTCCTTTATGCTTCTTGGCCTGAGCCCTTGTCAAAGCACAAATATGCCCAGGAATGCCCAGCATTTCTGCATGAGCCTCCAACTCCACTTCTGCCCAAGCTGATGTCTCCAAATCATTGCCCAGTACGCAATCTACAGGTAATTCAGTGGCTACCACAACTTTCTTTAGACCAGTAAACCCCCCCACCCCCCTAGTTGAGATTCACAACAGCCATGGGGTAGCTAAGAGTGTTGTTATGAGCATCAGTCACTTGGTACTGCTGACCAAGTAGGTGCTGATCAGGGTGGACCAGTTGTTCTATCACCATAGTTACACTAGCTCCTGTGTCCCTGTAGGCCTCAACCTCAACACCGTTAATTAGGCGTAGTTGCTTGTACTTATCCATATTAAGGGGACAAGCAACCAAGGTAGCAAAGTCAATGCCACCATCAGAGACTAAAACAGCCTCTGTGGTCTCCCTAACAAGACCAATCCCAACTACATTGCCAATAGTGAGCCCAGCTACACCATTGGATTAGCTATTAGTAGTAGACTTCCCACCACCAATGCTATTACTAGGGGCACTAGAGATTGCAGTTGGGGTTGTGGTGGTGGGAGGTTTGGTGTTTTTCTTTGGACAAGTGGAATCACTTGCCCAATGGCCTTTTACTTTACATAAATAACACCAAGGTTTATTCTGATTGTTTGAAGAGGATTTGGACCCACCACCCCCAGAGGATTCTTTTGGGCCAAATTAAGAATCAGAATGTTTACTTTTGTCCCCACCCTTGTCAGAAGACTTACCATCCTTCTTCGTGCCACCCTTGTCACCCCCTGTATGAACCTTTCCGGGCATCCTTGTTCTCAACCATTTGTCTGCCTTCTTTCCCAATTCTTGGGGAGAGGTCAGATATGAGTCTACCAGGTACTGGTGTAACAAATCAGACACACAATTGTTAAGAATATGCTCTCTCAGGGTCAGATTATACAGGCTTTCATAGTCAGAAACTTTACTGCCATGTAACCAACCCTCCAAGGCCTTCACTGAACAGTCAACAAAATCTGTCCAGTCTTGAGAGGACTCTTTTCTGGTGTCTCTGAACTTAATCCTGGATTGTTCAGTGGTTAAGCCAAATCCATCCAAGAGTGCATCCTTCAAAACTTTGTAATTATTAGCATCACTTTCTCTGACAGTAAGGAGCCTATCCCTACCCTTTCCAGTGAAAGATAGCCACAAGATAGCAGCCCACTGCCTTTGAGGGACCAACTGTACCATACAGGCCCTCTCAAGTGCAGCAAACCACTTATTAATGTCACCCCCCTCCGTGTAAGGGGGGCTATCTTATGCAGGTTTCTGGAATCTTGCTCTCTAACAGGATTACTATCTGAAACACTGCTGCTGCCACCATGGGGAACTAACCCCAATCTCTGTCTTTCCCTCTCTGTGTCTAGGGATTCCCTGTCTAAGGCCAGCTGCTGCTGTTTAAGCTTCAGTCCGGGCCCTACAACCTCAGCTTTCTGAGTTCCCTTTCCACTAAGTTATCCTCAGGGTGGGAGGCTTGGGAATGTTTGGACACAGAGGAGATTTGGGAATTGGCAGAGAGAGACCTGTCCCTATCTGGCTGGACCCTAGTAACCTGGCCTCTAGGAGTGAAAAATGCCCTACTAATGTGTGACCCTCATACAACAACCAGTGTCACTAGGTGGACTGCTAGGGGGCAGGACTCTGTAAGAACCCTCCCCAGCATCTTCAGGGAACTCGTCTGAGTCTGACTGGGAAGCCTCCCATTTTTCTACCCTCTCCTGAGATGGGCCAGACTGATTCTGGTCATCCTGTAAGAGTAGGTTAAAGAGAAACTCTTTTGTTGGATTCTTACCTATACTTAAACCTCTATTCAGGCAGAGACCCCTCAAACTCTTGTAGTTTAAACTTTCATAAGTTGCCTGAAAAACTTTGGAAGTAGCCTCTGCTGTAGACATAATAGAAAAGGTTTAAGGATAGTGAGAGAAATCGATTTAGAACTTAAGAAAGCACAGAGAAAAAACTTTTTCTGACTTTTGGAAAACTTTTAAAAGTTTTCAGAACTTTTCAGAAACTTAGTAAAATGTTTTAGAGCAGAAAAGAAAACTGTTTTGGTTAAATGTACATATACTGAACTATTTGGTATAAGATGTTCCTATGAAAAGCACCAAATGACAAAGTGGTAAAGCAGTTGCAAGTACTTATCCCACCGCTGCACCACCAATGTAGGAGGCTGGCCTGGCTTATAGTGGGTACCTTGTTGTACTTACACCTTTTGCCAGGTCCAGTTATCCCTTATTAGTAGAATAGAGGTGTTTCTAGCAGCTTAGGCTGTTAGAGGTACCTATGGCAAAGCAGCTTAGGCTGAACTAGGAGACATGCAAAGCTCCTACTATACCACTTATATCATATAGTACTATATCACAAGAAAACACAATACTCAGAGTCACTAAAAATAAAGGTACTTTATTTTAGTGACAATATGCCAAAAGTATGTCAGAGGATACCCTCACTTAGGAGGTAAGTAATATACACAAAATGTATGTACACAAACCCAAAACAGGTAAGTAACAGTAAGAAAAGTAGTGCAAACAATGTAGAATCACAATAGGATGCAATAGGTAGACATAGGCCTAGGGGCAACACAAACCATATACTCCAAAAGTGGGACGCGAATCACGAATGGACCCCAGACCTATGGGAGATTGTAGAGGGTCGCTGGGACTGTGAGAAAACAGTAAGGGTGTCCAAAATACCCCAGCCAAGACCCTGAAAAGTAGGAGTAAAGTTACCCTACTACCCCCCAGAAAGACAGAATAGTCGTGATAGGGGATTCTGCAAGAACCACAAGCACCAGCAAAACTCTGAAGATGGATTCCTAGACCTGAGGACCTGTAAAGGAAGGGGACCAAGTCCAAGAGTCACGAAAGTGTCCAGGAGGGGCAGGAGCCCACTAAACCCCAGGTGAAAGTGCAAAAGGGCTGCCTCCGGGAGGAAGAAGCCGAAGGTTCTTCAACAACGAAAAGGGCTAGAAACTTCTCCTTTGGATGGAAGATGTCCCACGGCGTGCTGGGGGTTGCAGAAGTGTTTCCAGGCAGAAATACCGCAAACAAGCCTTGCTAGCTGCAAGAGTCGCGGTTGAGGATTTTGTGTGCTGCTGGGGACCAGGAAGGACCAGGATGTCGCCCCTTGGAGGAGGAGACAGAGGGGGCGCTCAGCAATTTAAAGAGCCCCCGCAGAAGCAGCCAGCACCCGCAGAAGTACCAGAGCAGACACTTAGAATATCTGAGGACAGCAGTCGACTCAGAGTCACAAAGGAGGGTCCTACGACGTCGGAGTCCAACTCAGCGAGTTGGGCAGTGCAGGACGGAGTGCTGGGGACCTAAGCTAGGCTGTGCACAAAGGAATCCTTGGAGAAGTACACAGAAGCCGGAGCAGCTGCAAATCACGCAGTACACAGGATTGCTGTCTGGCGTGGGGAGGCAAGGACTTTTTGGACAGAAAGGCCACTGGACTGTGGGAGACACTTGGACCCAGCTCCTGTGTTCCAGAGACGACACTCGTCAGGATGATTGGGGACCCAGTGGACCGGCGATGCAGAAGTTTGGTGCCTGCGTTAGCAGGGGGAAGATTCCTTCGACCCACAGGAGATTTCTTCTTGGCTTCCAGTGCAGGGTGAAGACAGACAGCCCTCAGAGCATGCACCACCAGGAAACAGTTGGGAAAGCCGGCAGGATGAGGCGCTACAATGTTGCTGGTAGTCGGCTTGCTACTTTGTTGCGGTTTTGCAGGCGTCCTGGAGCAGTCAGCGGTCGATCCTTGGCAGAAGTCAAAGAGGGAAGTGCAGAGGAACTCTGGTGAGCTCTTGCATTCGTTATCTTAGAAATAGTCCAGGGGAGAGACCCTAAATAGCCAAAAAAGGAGGTTTGGCTACTAAGAAAGGAGGCTTGGCTACTGAAAGAGGTAAGCATCTATCAGGAGGGGTCTCTGACGTCACCTGCTGGCACTGTCCACTCGGAGCAGTCCATTGTGCCCCAACACCTCTGAATCCAAAATGTCAGAGGTCTGGGACACAGTGGAGGAGCTCTGGGCACCTCCCCTGGGAGGTACTGGTCAGGGGAGTGGTCACTCCCCTTTCCTTTGTCCAGTTTCACGCCAGAGCAGGGCTGGGGGATCCCTGAACCGGTGTAGACTGGCTTATGCAGAGATGGGCACCATCTGTGCCCATCAAAGCATTTCCAGAGGCCGGGGGAGGCTACTCCTCCCCAGCCCTTCACACCTATTTCCAAAGGGAGAGGGTTTAACACCCTCTCTCAGAGGAAATCCTTTGTTCTGCCTTCTGGGGCCATGGCTGCCCAGACCCCAGGGGGGCAGAAACCTGTCTGAGGGGTTGGCAGCAGCAGCAGCTGCAGTGGAGACCCCGGAAAGGCAGTTTGGCAGTACCCGGGTTCTGTGCTAGAGACCCGTGGGTTCATGGAATTGTGGTATTGGGGGGACAATTCCATGATCTTAGACATGTTACATGGCCATGTTCGGAGTTACCATTGTGACGCTACACATAGTGACCTATGTGTAGTGCACGTGTGTAATGGTGTCCCTGCACTCACAAAGTTTGGGGAATTTGCCCTGAACAATGTGGGGGCACGTTGGCTAGTGCCATGGTGCCCACACACTAAGTAACCTGGCACCTAACCTTCACCAAGTGAGGGTTAGACATATAGGTGACTTATAAGGTACTTATGAGCAGTGAAAAATGGCTGTGAAATAAAGTTGATGTTATTTAACTCAGTGACAGTCCTGTGTAAGAATTGTCTGAGCTCCCTATGGGTGGCAAACGAAATGCTGCAGCCCATAGGGATCTCCTGGAACCCCAATACCCTGGGTACCCAGGGACCATATACAAGGGAATTATATGGGTGTTCCAGTGTGCCAATGAGAATTGGTAAAATTAGTCACTAGCCTGCAGTGACAATTTTAGAAAGCAGAGAGCGCATAAACACTGAGGTGCTGATTAGCAGAGCCTCAGTGATACAGTTAGGCACCACACAGGGAACACATACAGGGCATACATAATGAGCACTGGGATCCTGTCTGGCAGGATCCCAGCGACACATGGGCAAAAAGAAACATACATACAGTGAAAATGGGGGTAACATGCCAGGCAAGATGGTACTTTCCTACACCACCTACTCTAGTGTTATATCTTCTTCAAGTTCCCTCAGACCTTCAGGTGCCAACTGGGGAAGTTCTAACTGCTGTACGTACCCCTGTATTGTCTCGTCAGACACCTGAGGGCCATCTCGAGTTATCTTTTTTAAATGCTTGGGGTCTTTCTGGTGTCAAAGAACAGCTTTGGCTATATTTCACCTGGCTAGCCCATGGTCTCAAAATTGTGTATTGTGAGGTTTATATTACCGGTTGTCCATGCGCACTTGGGGCTGAACTCATGGTAATTCTTAATATTGTGCAATTATGACATAATGAACAACAGCATACTAGGCCCTATGGAGGATCGCAGCCTGTTTTCTGATGTATCAGATGCGCTCAGGAGAATAGTCCAAATATCAACACCACCTATTGCTCATCCAGCAACCACCTCTGTGGTACTGTCAAGGTGCTTGGATGAAGAAGGATACGGGGCAAACTACTACGCAAACTACTATGCTGACTCCCGTCATCAATGTGCACATGTAGACAATCTGAACAGCATATTTACAGCTGAGAACTGTACAAAGCTTGCAAACAGGCCAGACATGTCCCAGTGCATTACATGTTCATTGCCAGGGTTCAGACCAGCCTTCAGAGTGGTAGAGCATACATATGCCCTCATTACAACCCTGGTGGTTGGTGATAAAGTAGCGGTAATACAGCCAACAGGCTGGCGGTATTAACCGCAACATTATGACCACGGCGGAAACAGCTCAGACAGACAGCCACTTTAACACACCGACCGCCAGGGCGGAATCAACAGACACCACGGCGGTAACTGCCTACAGCCAGGCGGAAGACAATGTTCTGTCCACTGTATTAAGACAGTCCAATCTGCCACCTTTCACGGGATGGTACCAACAACATCAGAAGCCTGGCAGAAACACTGCACAGAAGGGAAACGACTCACCTCTGGAGACTCAGGGAACAACCACGCTGCCATGGAGCCCAAGTTGCATGTCTTCCCAATGCTCTTCTACGTGTTGCTCCACTACGAACACCAACGACGGTGAAGACGACCACTGTGAGTACAGCCACCTACTACACAGGGGAGGGGGGAGGAAAAAGAGAGTGACACACACACGCACCCCCCCCCAACACCATATACACAAGCAGATGCAGTAATATTGTAATATTGACCCTCCTACCCCTCAGGAATAATGCGAGGACAACTACAATAGAGTAAAAAGAGTGTAATAAGATAAATATAGAAGTAATACGTGCATCCAAATCAAAAAGTATATACATATTTACAAATCAAGGGACGCTGCCCAGTCCTCAATGTTTGTGGGCCACAGGGCCACATCACAAAGTCCAAGGGCCCACCTCACTCCTGCAACAAAACGGAGAGAACGCTGCAGGGGCATCAGGTCGAAAATAGCCAGGCACCTCAGGGGGACTGGGAAGGGGGGGGCACCTCAGCCGGAAGATAGTACAACACCACTGGTCTTGGAGGGGGCAACATGCTCTGTGCTTGGTCCTGGGGAGTGCAAGGCCACAGTCTCTCAAGTGGGTGACTTGCCCACATGCTCTGGAGGGGGTAACATGCCCATTACTCTGTCCTGTAGAGTGCAAGGCCACAGTCTCTCAAGTGGATGACTTGCCTACATGCTCTGGAGGGGGCTCAAGCCCTGTGCGCTGTCCTAGGGAGTGATAGGCCACAGTGCCCCAAGTGGAGGGCTTCTCCACTGGCTATGGAGGGGGCATCATACCCAGTGAGCTTCATCCTGGGGAGGATGGGGTGAGTGGGTAGCATCTCCACTGGTTCTGGAGGGGGCATCGTGCCCAGTGAGCTTCGTCCTGGGAACGATGGGGTGAATGGATGTCTTCTCCACTGTTTCTGGAGGGGGCATTGTGCCCTGTGATGCAGTTCCTGGGGAGTGCAAGGTCACAGTCTCTCAGCTGGGTGTCATACCCACAGGATTTGCAGGGACCAGGCCGCACAACAGTCTATGTACGCAGGGCTACACACTGTCCACCGACAGTGACAGCTGTTCAGTGGTAGCAGTGGCGATGCTGCTGGTGGAGCTGGTAGTGGTGGGGGGAGGCTCCTGCCCATCCCCAGCAGCCTTGGATGGCTGCCCACTGGAGCTGCTGCTGCAGATGGCGGTGCTGCTGGTGGAGCTGGTAGTGGTGGGGGGAGGCTCCAGCTTATCCCCTGCAGCCTCGGACGGCTGCACCACCATGGTTGGTGGTGGTGGCTCAGACTTAGTCCCAGCACCTGGACCCTTGTCCTTACTGCCAGCAGCTGGAGATGTCTCCTCGCCCCTTTTGGCAGCAGCTGGGGCTGGCTCTCTGCCCTTCTTTGAAGCACTTGGGGCAGGAACCCTTTCCGTCTGGCTGGCTGGTGGCCGGGATCCTTTCCCACCTGGGTATGCTGGGGACACTACTGTGCCCATGGACAGGGTGGCTGAGGTGCCTGCCTGGGTTTTGACCACCCTGGCCTGACGTGAGGGACGGGGGGAGGGGTAAGGAAGAGGTCAATGTTGGCAAGGAAAAGCTTCATAGGGACATTGGGGCGGGAAGAGGGAGATGGTTTGGGAGTGGAGGAAGAGGGAGTGGTTGTAGGAGGTGTCAGACTGCTGTGTTTGGGTGCAGGTGCATGGGCTGGATGCTGTTGTGAGGTGGATGGCTGTTGGGTGTCTGAGTGCTTGGGTTTGTGTACTTTGGGAGGAGGGGGCACAGACACAGTGGGAGAGGACACAGGGGACGTGTGCATGGATGTGGGGGTGGTGAATGCCAGTGAGGGGTGTATACTGATAGGTATGCAGGTGATGGTGGTAGTGGATCAGGATGTAGTGTGGGCAGGTGTGAGTGGAGACGCTACTGGGAGGGAGGTGAACAAGGAGGAGGAGGGGGCCACAGTGGAGGCAGTGGATGTTGGTATGTCTGCTTCTGGATGGTGTTTGTGTGAGTGCCTGTGGGATGAAGAGTGGTGCTTGTGTTTGCCATGTCCACTCTTGTGTGTTGACCTGGGTGCCTGCTCGTCTGCCTGTGTGCTTGGGATAGGTTGGTGTTGAGGGGAATGGGATTGGGAAGAGGAAGTTGAAGGGGGAAGGGTGGAAACAGGGACAATGGCTGCCATCAGAGAGGAGGCCAGAGCCTGGATTGATTTCTGTTGGGCCGCCAAGCCATTGTGAATGCCCTCTAGAAATGCATTGGACTGTTGCATTTGGGCTGCCAGCCCCTGGATGGCATTCACAATGGTTGACTGCCCAACAGAGATGGTTCGCAGACGGTCAATAGCCTCCTCACTCAGGGCAGCAGGGCTAACTGGGGCAGGGCCTGAGGTGCCTGGGGCGAAGGAGATGCCCACCCACCTGGGTGAGCAGGCACGGGAAACTCACTGAGGGGCTGCTGGGAGGGCAGTGCTGGTACAGGGGCGGCATCTGTACCTGTAGCTGGGTTGGGCACAGAGGTGTCTGCCACCACCAGGGTGCTTCCATTGGAGGAGGTATGCGTGTCCGAACTGTCCCCTCCAGTCTCCGCCGTGGTGCTCCCCTCGCCCTCTGTCACACTCGTGCCCTCACCGTCTGTGGATTTGGCCTTCTGGGTCCTGTGGGATGTAGCTCCCTCCGTCGCCGGTGTCTCTGCTCCTCCGCCAGATGATACTAATGCACATAAAGACAGGGTGACAAAACAAAAATGGGGGGGGAGGGAGAGACAAAGGATACACTGGGTCAATGGTGGCACCAACACCACCGCTGGCGTACACAACACACTCACACACAGGGAACAGCCCTATGCACTAGGCAATGCACTACCAGTCACAATGCTAGTCACCAGCCCATGGATAGGGACACCTAACGCCAATTGCAGCATACCTGAGACCCAAAGACCCCTGTCCAGTAGTGGATGCCTACTAGCTTGGTTGGAGGACTTTCACATCAGAACCCTGCCCAACATGGGACCTACTCTGCAATGTCAGGCCTGACTTAGGGGCACCCACAAGGCTCACACCCCCCACCAGGATACCACCCCACCAGGTGTAAGTTGTAATAAAAGGCACTGTACTCACCCCCTTGTTGCTGCTGTGATGCCCCCAAGCGCCCATCTAGCTCCGGATAGGCCACTGCCAGTATGCAGGCCATCAGGGGGTTCAGGGTTCGACGGGCACCCCTTCCTCGTTGGGAGGCCATCCCCAGCTGGGCCTCCGCCATCTTCCGTGCCCAGCGTCTCAGGTCCTCCCACCATTTCCAACAGTGGGTGCTCAGCCTGCTGTAGACCCCCAGGGTCCGCACGTCCTTGGCGATGGTATGCCATATTCCCTTCTTTTGATGGGTGCTGACTTGCAGGGAAATACACACAGGGAAAGGTATTAGTCCGACCGTCCTACCTGTTACACTTATGACCCATCATGCCCCTTCCCATCCCCATTAGCACAGACATGGCCCAGCATACATGCTGCACGCTGCCCAGGGTCCATCCACCAACCCCCCCCCCACACAGCACTCCATGCATTCATACCAAATGCATTGTGCCCACAGTGTACTCACCTGTTGGTCTGGAGGCCCATACAGCAGTCGGTACTGGGGTAGGACTCCATCCACCAGTCGCTCCAACTCTGCTGAGGTGAAGGCATGAGCCCTTTCCCCAGCAACACAAGCTGTGGTCGGTTCCAGACACAGGTCACAGCAGCACTTGCAGTGTAGGTCCTCTCCTGTTGAAGGTCAGGTAGTAAGTGAGTGAACAGAAAGAAAATGTCTGTCACGTCCGCGGCGCTGCGTACCGTCACCGCCGGCGTACATCACCATTGGCCACTGTACCCCATAGGGCCTAATAATAACCAATGAGGAGTTGCACAGCGGTTCTTGACTGCCTCTTGCAACGGCGCACAACGTCAGCGGAATTACCTGATTTCCACCTGTCCCTGTCAGGCGGACGCCATTTCGGGGGGGGTGCAGGCCATGGATCCTAACTGCATCACAGTACACAAATTCACATTATGGACATATCCAACCAAAATAATGTAACACTGACAGTATGCATTTTACTGTAGTGGTTACAATGTGCAGATAATGACCAGCTGCTCACTCTTTTGCCCCATAGATTGCAACTGCTGCGGATGAATAGGAGATGGAGACATGTACAGACCCCGGGTGGACTTGGCCACAATGGAGTACAGGCACATTATCCTTACCTATAGACTTGACAGGGCCACAGTCACGGAGCTGTGTGCCCAATTGGAGCCTGACCTAATATCTCCTATCCGTCACCCCACCGGGATGCCCCCTCTTGTGCAAGTCCTATTTGTGCTCCATTTCCTGGCAACTGGTTCTTTCCAAGTGACAGTGGGCTTGGCGGCAGGAATGTCACAGCCAGTGTTCTCAGTACTGCTGACCAGAGTGTTGTCTGCCCTGATTAAACACATGTGCAGCTACATTGTTTTCCCCTAGGTTGAGGATTTGGCCACAATGAAGGCTGACTTCTATGCAATGGGACAAGTCCCCTACATCATTGGTGCAATTGATGGAACACGTATTGCATTTGTTCCCCACTTCCCCCAGCGAAATGAACAGGTGTTCAGAAACTGAAAGAGTTTTCACTCCATGAATGTCCAGATGGTGTGCCTGGCGGACCAGTACATCTCCCACGTCAATGCTAAGTATCCTGGGTCTGTGCATAATGCCTTTATCCTGAGGAATAGCAGCATCCCAAATGTGATGGCCCAACTCCAGAGGCACCGTGTTTGGATAATAGGTTAGCCCTGGTTCCCAACCAGTGGATGTTGGTGTATGGGTATGTTTTGGGCCCTAAGGGTGAGTGTGTATCTAACAGTTGCCCCTTGATATTTGCAGGTGACTCTGGTTACCCCAACCTATCATGGCTGTGAGCAATCCCAGGACAAGGGCAGAGGAACGTTACAATGAGGCACATGGGCGAACAAGAAGGATCATTGACAGAACATTTGGCCTCCTGAAGACCAGTTTTTGGTGCCTCCATCTAACTGGTGGATCCCTGTGCTACTCACCCAAGAAGGTCTGCCAGATCATCGTGGCATGCTGTATGTTGCACAGCCTTGCCTTGCGTCGCCATGTACCTTTTCTGCAGGAGGAGGAGGCTGGAGATGGCTGTGTGGTAGCAGCGGACCCTTTGGACAGTGAAGATGAGGAGGTAGAGGATAAGGATGAGGATAACAGAAGTGCAGTAATTCGTCAATACATCCAATGACACACGTAAGACAGTGTTATTTCACATTTCATTTACAGTTTGAGGTCTGACATTGTCACTGGAAGGCTGTGAATTCCTACTTCAATGCCCACTCACTGTACCCTTTGGCATCTCTTTTTGCTGATGTTGGTGCCCCACTATTGCTGCTGGTGTGTTCAGTGCAGCCAACTACAGGGCTTTCCTAGGTAAACATTACTCTACATTTGAATTGCAATGTTTGAACCTTGTTAAACGACTACATTTTGAAATCATTTGACATTCACCATACTTATATTTTATCAAAGTGTGTTTATTACAGTGCTCTGAAGAAGCGGGGGTAGTGCAGTGGGCTGGGTTGATGATGGAGGAAAGTCCAGTCTATTTGTATCACAGGTGCAGTGTCCAAGGGGGCATAGGAAGGAGAGCAATGGCAGTTCAAGGTGGACAGGGTGACAGAGTGGGACACAAGGGTGACAATCAGGAGAGTCTTATTTCCTGGCCCGGGGTCTTGGCAGTAGTCTCTGGCTTCTGCCTGGATTGCAGGGAATGTTTGTGGGGTGATTCTCCTTCTGCAGGGGGGGGTGCTGGTAGCCTGATGGTCCTGTGGCGGGGCCTACTGTCCACTAGTAGCAGCTGAGGTGGAGGGCTGTTCAGTAGTGTGGCTAGTGTCAGGGGCCCGCAGGTGTGCCACTGCCTCCCTCATATGTTGGCCGTGTCTGCCAGCATCCCTGCAATGGAGACCAGGGTGTTGTTAACAGCCTTCAAGTCCTCCCTGATCCCCAGGTACTGTCCCTCCTGCAGCTGCATGTTCTCCTGCATCTTGTCCATGATCTAGCCCAGCGAATACTGGGAATGTTGGTATGCTCGCAGGATCACAGTGAGTGCCTCCTGGAGGGTTGGTTCCCTGGGCCTGTCCTCCCCCTGTCGCACCGCAGTTGTCCAAGCTTCCCTGTTGTCCTGTGCCTCTGTGCCCTGAACCGTGTGCCCACTGCCACTGACCCCAGGTCCCTGATTGTCCTGTGTTTGTGGGGTGCCCTGGGGTCCTGTAGTGGTGGACACACTGCTGATTGACATGTCCTGGGGACAGAGGTATGGGCCAGCTGGGTGGATGCTGTGGTGGTGTTTCCTGAGGGGGGAGGATCTTTGGTGGTATGAGAGTGTGCCTGGGTAACCGACTGTCCGGAGGTCCCTGATGGGCCAGGTTGGTCATCAAGATCCAGGCGACCAGAGCTGCTGTCATCACTGTGGGCCTCCTCTGGGGGTGGGGGACTGGATGTTGCTGGCACCATTTCGCCAGTGACATTGGCTGGGTTACCTGTAGGGATGTAAATGCAGTGTTATTGTTTCTGTGTGTGACATCTTGTGCATGGGTGGGTTGCCCTCTATTGCTGTTATTGCCCTGGCAGCTTTGCCTTGTGTGAGTTGTTATTTGGTGGGCTAGGTGATTCTCTCCAGTGTGCATGCTGTGGGGATAGGTCTCCATGCAGGTCTGTGAGTGGTGTCCATGCATTGGTGGTGAATGCAGGGCTTGGCATTGGGATGAGTGGGTTGTGATGGTGGGGTGTGTGGGAGGTGGTGGAGTGATGGGAGTGAGGGTGAGGGCAGGGATATGTGATGGCATGCAGGTAGGGGGGTGATAGTAATAGAGAGTTGACTTACCAGAGTCCAGAGTCCAGTCCTCCTGCTACTCCTGCCAGGCCCTCAGGATGCACTATTGCCAAGACTTGCTCCTCCCATGTTGTTAGTTGTGGTAGAGGAGGTGGGGGTCCACCGCCAGTACTCTGTACTGCGAGCTGGTGTCTTGCTGCAATAGAATGTACCTTCCCCAGTAGGTCATTCCACCTTCTCTTGATATTATCCCTTGTTCTGGGGTGCTGTCTCACAGCGTTGACCCTTTCCACGATCCTCCGCCATAGCTCCATCATCCTAGCAATGGATATCTGCTACACCTGTGATCCAAATAGCTGTGGCTCTACCCGGATGATTTCCTCAACCATGACCCTTAGCTCCTCCTCAGAGAACCTGGGGGGTTATTGTGGTGGCATGAGTGTAGTGTGAGTGGTGTGTAGGGTGATGTGTTGGGTGTGTGATGTATAGGTGATGGTGGTATGTTGCTCTGGTAGTGTGAGTGCTCTTGCTGTCTCTCTCTGCTGGCAGTTATTGGTATTTGTAAAGGGTTGTGGGTACTTTGAGCGTGTATTTTAGAGTGGCGTGAGTGGGTGGGTGTGGTGTGTGTATGGGTGTCAGGTGTGTGTTGTTTGAATTGTCCAATGTGATGCTGTTTTGTTTGTGTGTGTGTACTCAGAGCGCGGAGGTATATACCGCCAAATGGTTTACCGCCATTGAATGTCCGCTGTGGTGATTTGTGGGTCGTAATGTGATGGCCATTGTTCTGTTGGTGTAACGGTGTGGGTTTTGCTACCACCAGTTTATGACTGACCTTTGGGCTGGCGGATCGGTGTGTGTGTGGCTGAATAGTGACGGATTGGTGTGTGTGTGTGTGTGTGTGTGTGATAATATGGTTAGCGGATATCTGCCACCGCAGCGGTATGTTGGCAGCAGTCGGCATGGCGGTAAGTGGGATTTACCGCCAATGTAATAATGAGGGCCTAATGTTCCACAGTTTGCAGGTTTTGAGGTTACAACAAAACTGTTCAATACATTATATTAAGCAGGTCTTGAAGGCCCTTTGTCGCAGTTATAGTCAGGTTTGGTTTGTGAATCATATACTCTTGTCCCACTCTCTCTCTGCCTTGGTGAAATGTACATCCACATCCCCCCACCACCCACAAAGTGACCCGGAGCAATGCCGGGCCACCATTGTCAACATTCAGGTCACTAGTGACCCCAGTGATGAGGTGAAATCACTGAGTTCCGAATGCAGGGTCAGCTTACAATGTTAGAGGGCTCCAGTCACAGTCTCAAGAAGGCACACCAGCACAGCCCAACAATAATGTTAGCGACACGCTGGCTCTCCTTCAGCAACTCCCTAGACTGCCAGTAGTGTCTCCCTGGGCACAGATGCCACAGTACCTGGCCGGTTCTGCCTCACAGCTCTGGATCCAGCATTGTTAGCTCACCCCGGCTCTTCCATCTTGGATAAGTTGTATCGTCCTGTGACCCCAGTCCCCCAGGCCTCCACCCAGTCTGCAGGACCACTAACCAACTTCAACAATCCCCGTCTAGTTTCGGAAAGGCGAGCCACATTGCCTCTCAGGGCAGCATCTCACAGGGGAACACATCCTTCATGCCCACATGGCACCATGTTACATTGGCCTCTGTTTGGCACAGTGTTAGTTCTCGTCTGTTTTCTCAGCTTCAGGTTACTCAACTTCGCATCTCTTTCACTCCTCTTGTTCTTCATATCATTCATGTGATAACACTAGCCATGTTGTAAAGAGGGCCATGTCTCTGGCCTCTCCTATGAGAGCCAGGCACTGAATGCAGAGAAGACCTTTGACTAGGTCTCTTAGATTTTTCTGCATGCAGTGCTGATGTGATGATTTTATACGTTTGGGCTACCTTTGCACAAAAACCGCTCTGTTAGAGCATGCATCAAGTCAGAAGTGCCACTCTCCCCTTCATTGTTTCTACTTGATATTGAAACCCTCCTAATCTCTATCGAGGTGGGTCCTAGTATACATGGTATATCCTTCAGATCTGACACATAGAAGTCGGAAGCATATGCTGATGAATGATATGCTTATATTTTAAGAAGAGGTGGGAAAGTAAGTTCTTCCATTTGAAAATGATTGACTAATATTCAAGGGTTTGCAAGAAAAAGGAGTTGATCCCAGTTAGTAATTTATGGAATCCCTCACTTTTTTAAAACAAGGCCTAAGGTGGGAAAACACCAGAAAAAATCCTTGGTGTTTGGTTAGAATCCACCATCAACAATGCTGTAAAACATAAAGCATTAGACCACCTTAAATAGTGGCAAACAATTACTAGTCTCATGGACGTCTAAATACATTAGTTGGTGGTCGAAACAATAGTGATAATGATTTTGCTGATCAATAATTTTGTAATCAACATGCCTCCAGTTAAAATAAATGAATACTTCTTTAAAAAATTAGTTAACCTTTATCAGCGTTGTTAAAGCGCCGGTCCTTAATAAGTAAACTTACAAGGGGATACATATGGATCTTTTGATTTGCTTGGAATAATCTTGTCATAGCTCTAACATGATATACAGTAATCGATTCACAATAAGCAATAATCATTAGTCCAATCGATAATCAATTAAAGTCAGTAGTTGTCTCACACCATGACTTTTCAGCCACAAATAACCACACCTTTAGTAAAAGTGTAGTAATTTTATTTCCCTTTGGTTTACAATACTAAGGTGGTCATTACAACCCTGGTGGACGGTGTTAAAGCTGCGGTAATACCGCAAACAGGCCGGTGGGAAAAAAAAGGGAATTATGACTGTGGCGGAAACCGCCAACATAGACAGCCACTTTAACACTCCGATCGCCACGGCGGTACAGACAAGCAGCGCGGCGGTCACCGCCAACAGACAGGCGGAGGACAATCTCCCGCCCACACGATTACAACCCACCAATCTGCCACCTTTTCCGGGGCGGATTCACCGTGGATAAAAACACGGCGGAAACAGCTTTTGCAATGGGAAAACGCTCACCTTAACACAATCCACGAGGAAGGAGGCCACCATGGAGCCGGAACTACAAATACTCCCTGCGCTTGTCTTCCTGCTCATCTACGAACACCAGCAACGGCGACGCCGAAGACAACGGTGAGTACTGCACCTACGACATAGGGGAGGGGGGAGGCAAAAGTCAGGGCGACACACACGCAACACCCCCACCCCGACCCTCGCACACTACAGCACACACACCAATGCATTTCCAAACATCACAGTAACAACCCCCAGCCCCCCGGAAGAATGCAAAGACAAAACCAAATTAGTTGAACCATTGTAATGTATCCAAATACAGTAAGCTCATATATACAGAAATATATACACATTCCAAATATATACATCACGATTAGTAGTGCAGGTATGCACAATTCAATGTCTGTGGACCACTGGGCCCACAAAGCATGGGCGAGGCCCACACTAGATACCTGTCCACAAACGGAGAGAACACTGCAGGGGCTTCAGATAGAAACACAACAGGCACCTCAGGGGGAAGGGAAGGGGGGGCACCTCAGCCGGATTACAGCACCACGCCAGATCCACGACGGGGCTCCATGCCCATTGATGTATCCTGGGGAGTGCAAAGTCACAGTCTCTCAAGTCTCTACAGTGGGTGGCTGGCCCACTCTACCATCCTGGGGAGTGCAAAGCCACAGTCTCTCAAGTCTCTACAGTGGGTGGCTTGCCCACTGTACCATCCTGGGGAGTGCAAAGCCACAGTCTCTCAAGTCTCTACAGTGGGTGGTTTGCCCACTTTGCAGTTTCTGACCTGTTCAGCGGTGCTTGCCATGGCGGTCTTTGCCCTGTTCAGCGGGGCTTGACTTTGCTGTCTCTGACCTGTGCAGCGGTGTGTGGCATGACGGTCCCTCAGTGCCCAGCGGGGTGGTGGCTGCTGGGGCCCTCCAGGGCACTGACGCTGGTGGTGGTCTCCGGACCAGTGACGATAGTGCTGCCCTCCAGGGCACTGACTCTGGCGGTGGTCTCCGGACCAGTAACGATAGTGCTGCCATCCAGGGCACTGACTCTGGTGGTGGTCTCCGGACCAGTGACGATAGTGCTGCCCTCCAGGGCACTGACTCTGGCGGTGGTCTCAGGACCAGTGATGATAGTGCTGCCCTCCTGGGCACTGACTCTGGCGGTGGTCTCCAGACCAGTGACGATAGTGCTGGCGGTGGCGTCCTGGCCAGCGGGGAAGATGGCGGCCTTCTCCGCCGTGCTGCTCTTACCAGACTTTGGAGACTTCTTCTGCCCCTTCACCACCTTGGGAGGAGTCACAGCTGACTCGGCACTCCCCCCGGGACCCTTGTGAGCGGCTTTGCCGGCAGGAGTCTTCACCCTCTCCCGTTGGGCACTGTCCAACTTCTGGTGCGTTACAGGGGGTGAACTGGCAGTGCTTTGGCTCCGTGTCACACTGGCTGCCCTGGTGGCCGGTGCACTCAACAGACCTCTAACACGCACCACTGGTACCGGACATTTTTTGGCTGAGGTGCTAGTACGGGACCTATGAATTGGAGGGGTGGGGGTGGTGGGACAGAGGTCAAGGTTGCTCAGGAAAAATTTCTGACGAACACTGGGATGGGTAGCTGGAGGGGGTCTGGGAGTGGAGGAAGAGGAGGTGGTTGTAGGAGGTGTAACTTTAGATGATTTGGGTGCAGGTTCTGGAGGCTGTCGTGAGGTGGATGGATGTTGGGTGTGTGGGTGCCCGCGTTTGTGTACTTTGGTAGGGGGCATCACAGACACACTGGGAGAGGACACAGGGGACGTGTAAATGGTAGTGGGGGTGGTGAGTGCAGGTGAGCGGGGTGTGGTGCTGGGTGTTCTGGTGCAAGTCCTAGTGGCTGTAGATGTAGTGCATGCAGGTGAGAGTGTAGATGACACTGGGAGGGATGAGGGAGACGACGAGGAGGGGGACACAGTGGAGGCAGTTGATGTTGCTGTGTCTGTATGTGGGTGATGCTTGTGTGAGTGCCTGTGGTATGTGTGGTGCCTATGTTAGCCTGAGCCACTTTTGTGTGTTGAGGTGTGTGCATGCTTGTCTGATGGTGTGCTTGGGATAGGCTGGGGTACAGGGGATTGGGTCTGGGTGGAGGAAGTTGGAGGGGGGAGGCTAGAGTCAGAGACAATGGCTGCTATCAGTGATGAGGCCAGAGATTGCAGGGTTCGATGATGGGCAGCCTGACCAGAATGAATGCCCTCCAGGAATGCATTAGTGTGTTGCAACTCCCTTTCTACACCCTGGATGGCATTCACAATGGTAGACTGCCCAACAGTGAGTGACCTGAGGAGGTCAATGGCCTCCTCACTGAGGGCAGCAGGGGTGACAGGGGCTGAGGTGCCTGGGGCGAAGGTGATGCCCACCCTCCTGGATGAGCGGGCACGGAGCGAAGGCTGAGGGGCTGCTGGGAGGGCGGTGCTGGTAGGGGGGGTGGCGGCTGTACCTGTAGAAGTGGTGGGCACAGATGGTGCCGCCACCACAAGGGAGCTCCCATCGGAGGACGAGTCCGTGTCGCTGTTTGCTGATCCGGTGACCGACGTGAAGCTCCCCTCGCCCTCCGTCCCACTGGTGTATTCTGAGTCCGTGGTGTGGCCCTCCATGGCCATGTGGGATGCAGCTCCCTCGTGCTCCGGTGCCACTGTACCTCCGCCTGATGATGCTGATGCACAAAAGAACAGGGAGAGCACAAAAAGGGGTGGGGAAACAGAAGAAAGACAGGTTGAGTGCATGGATTACTGCTACCGTTGGGGGACAATACATACACAGCAGCCCCCTGCACTACGCCGTGCTCTTGGCCTCTACAGATGCAGTTCCTGGGATATGGCCTACATGGCTATGAGTGTAATCTGTCCACATAGATGACACAGGGGCATGTATACCTGTACTTGGCACTCTACAGAGGTGGGGTGGAGTGGCACATGGCCTGCATTCTGGAGGGGCCTAGCCTATGGAACTCGCCCTGGCCTAGGGAAACCCACAGCCCTCCTCCCCCACCCAGACTCCTCCACTGCGCGCAAAGTCATCAGAATGTGAGTGTACTCACCCCCTTGTGTCTGCTGTGATGCCCTCATGCACCCATCCAACTCAGGGTAGGCCACCGCCAGGATCCGGAACATCAGGGGGGTCATGGTGCGACGGGCAACCCTCCCACGTTGGGAGGCCATCCCCAGCTGAGCCTCCGCCGTCTTCTTGCTCCAGCGGCGAATGTCCTCCCATCTTTTACAGCAGTGGGTGCTCCGTCTCTGGTGGACCCCCATGGTCCAGACGTCCTTGGCGATGGCACGCCAAATCTCCTTCTTCTGGTGGGCACTGACCTACATGACATGTACAGGGGAAGAAGAGAAGTCATTACCAACTGCACCGTCGAAGTGAGTGGCCCACATCCCTACCCTTGCCATGTAGCACATGCATTCACAGTCCTTCATGCTCGCAGAACTCTGCCCCCTTCCTACTGACATCCAGCCCTCTCCACCCAGGCATAGCCCATACAACGTGCTCCCTGTGTACTTACCTGTTGGTCTGGAGGACCGTAGAGTAGCGTGTACTGGGGGAGGACCCCGTCTACGAGCTTCTCCAACTCCTGTGCAGTGAAGGCAGGGGCCCTTGCCCCAGACGTACCAGCCATTGTCTCTTCCAGACCGAGGTCACAGCAGCACTTGCAGTGTAGGTCCTCTCCTGTCGAAGATCAGGTATCGAGTGATTGAACAGATAGAAAATGGCGGTCACGTCCGCGGCGGTGCGTATCATCACCGCCGGCGCACTTCTTCATGGGCTCCTGGGACCCATAGGGTCCAATGTTAACCAATGCAGCATTGCGCCGCGGTCTACGACCACCTACCGCGACGGTGTACAACGCCAGCGCAGTTACCTCACATCCCATTGTCCCAGTTTAGAGGTCAGGCAGCCGCCATTTCAGGGGCCCACATGGCTTCATTTACAACTGCGTCACACATACATAGGCCTACACTCAACACACATACAGGAAGAATTTTGTATTTAGTGTCGTGTTCTGTGCAGCTGTGGGTACATACCTGAGAATTTGTTGACTCTGTGGTCGCTGTTGTCCTTCTTAGGCACCGTCAGCTGGGACATTTGAGGAGATGGCGGAATCCTCCGGTGTACCGACCTGTGGTAAATAATTTAAGTTACCTATGAGTTTTCTTGTAATTTAGTAAAAAGTAAAAGAGGAAGGAGACAGAGTCCGAGACGTAGAGTATATCAGGATTTATTCAATAACTCGAGTTAAGGGAGAGCTCCTTCACCAAGCGGGTTAGGGAGTAGTCTGTTTTACTTCGCGCAGCATAGAGCCTTTATACATTTTCTACGACATGCAAGCAAATGGCAGAGGTTCAGTAATTTTCCACTAGTCAGGTATAAAAAAATATTTGTATGCCTCAGGGGAGAGGAGTGGGGGATTGTGTACAAACAAAAATGTGTCAACAGCTGAGGCGTAGAATAGTGTGTAGAAAACGGCAAGTATGACCTTGTTCCAACCGCAGGTTATTCGGCGGAAATGAGTTTTTCTCAGAATTGGCTTAACCGCAGGTATGTGGGCGGTCTGGTATCCGGCCTTAGGCGTATCACGCGATGCAGCTGCTTTCAAGCTGCATCTTTTTCTGCCTTTTTCCTCTGAGACGGGGTGTTTAAGGCAATCACAAAATGGATGCCATATTCAAGATGGATGTCCTGATGTCAATGAACAGTGGTTGCGTGAAGGGTGCAAAACTACTTTTCCACATTCCCTCCTTGCACCAGAGTGCAACCACTGTCCTCTATCTCGATGGCCATGAGATCATCAATATAGTCTTGGAGCATAATTTTAGCATTTTCTTCTTTCTGGATGTGTGGTTTGGGAATGCACATGGTAGCGCACAATCCACAGAGTGGCGGGCCGCACTGGATGCATAGGCAGCATCCCATTAATGTCAACAATACTATACCAATGGCGGAAATCAATTTCCAGCCCCAGGTGGAGACTAATCCCCATAACCATCCAGACCAGGTCCAAATGCCGGGATCCTGGTGTAAGCTGGACGCGATCTTGTGTAATCTAGAAATAGCCTCGTAGACAGAGGGGGCATTATCAGGTATGAAAACGCAGCAGCTCGACCCGATAATTTTACACGCTCCGCCCTTCTCTGCTAGTATGACGTCAAGAACAAGACGATTTTGAAGCGCTACCATTCTGATAGCGGATTGTTCCTGTGTCAAATTTCCCAGAGCGGCTATAGTCTGATTTACAACTGCTTCTACTGTTCGAGTAAGCCTACGTATAAGCTTACTATTCTGAACCGGTCCAATGAAGAAAAAGAAACCTCTATTGAAGTCTGTATATTGTTCCAGGGTAGTCTCTGTTTGGTCTATCCCCGACGTATCTATAGACCTCTTATGTCTCACAATAGGGAGTAGGCGATCCCTATGATACGTCGGCGGTACAAGGAAAACGGGAGGCAGTAAGAAGGATATATAGCATCTTCCTCCCCATCCGGGGGGAAGGCGTACATAGGCTGTCTGTCCACAGATGAAATATGTACATCTGGATGCTGGAAACGTTGATTGGCCATTGTCCTCGAAAGTCACAGTAGTATTACACTCACTGTGTCCTACCGGGACTGTACCAGTCTTCTGGACGCACAAGTGTCCTTTCATTTTGGAAATAGCTATGGAGGTTGGTCCTCCTTTCTTTTTAGGCTTGGTATTTACCAGTTTGAATGACCAATACTCCTGTTTATATTCTTCACTTTCGAATACCGTTCCCTTAGCCTGTGGCAGTCCATCATCATCGGGATAACAGACTTTATTAAGGATGGTATTCAGATCTCCCCATGGCCACCCATTCTTACATATCTGGTTATTCCCGGTAGGGCATGAGGAGTTGGAAGTATTGTACGCCGTTATTAAGGCAAACCAAGCCTCACAAGTGCCATTATGCGAAAATGGAAAAGCTACCAGTGGTATCCCTCCGTCATTCTGATGAGGGGGAATCTGTCCGCATATCCAGCAATCGGTAATATTGGCAACCTGGTGAGTATAGTGCAACATCCGTACAAAGGAGTTATTTTGCATAGCTAATCTGTGGGCCCGTTCATGAAGTGGAAGATCATGGTAGGTGTGTTCTTGCGTATTATTGGGTGGGGATGTAGGGAGTTGACTAGATGGAAAAATTAAATGTAAAACCCAGCCTAAACACACTGCCACTGCCAGAAGCAACATTAACACAATTATACAAAAATTATTTCCCGCACACATTTTCTTTCTGTATTTGTCTCTCAAAATCTTCTGTCTCACCGTCGTCGTCGTCATTTTTGTCAGGTACACTTCTCAGAGCCCCTGCCGTTTCACCAACAAGTAGAGCTTGTTTGGACTTAATTGACCGGGGCTCGAGTAGAGGACCTGAGTTTAGATCTGTAAGTCTGCTGGAGACTTTCTTCTGTGGGTAATGTCAATTGTTCTGCGTTCTGTTGTGTCTGGAGTGGTGGTGTCTGTCCGCTCTCTTCCTTGGGAAAACGTTTCTTACAGTGACTGGCATGGAGCCATCCCTTACGACCTTCGACTTTTACAGCTGTCCTGGTGACCAGTAGAACGAGCTTCGGTTCCTTCCATCTGGGCTCAAGAGGTGTTGCTCGGTCAAAGTTGCGGATATAAACCCAATCGCCTGGTTTGATCTGGTGCTCTTTGGGTTCGGTATTATCAGGAAATGCGGCTGCAACCTGTGAACGACAAGATTGAAGTGCAGACATCAAGGAAGCCAGGTAATCGGTCAGTACAGGCATTTCAATATCTGTTATAGTCTTAGCTCGAGGTATCCCCCATATGTTAGGTGGCCTTCCAAAAACTATCTCGTAGGGGGCTAATCCTGTCCTGGAATGGGGAACCATTCTCATATAGAACAGTGCTACGGGTAAGGCAGTTATCCAATCAACTTTCTTATCAGCACATATTTTTGCCAATTTGTTTTTTAATGTCTGGTTATGTCGTTCGACCAAACCTGCTGCTTGTGGGTGGCGTACGCAGTGGAATTCCCACTGGTATCCCAGCAGGAGCGAGATTTTTTTCATTAGTTCAGATGAGAATGGTTGACCATTGTCAGAGTAGATAACTCGGGGTAGACCGAACCTAGGGAAATGTTCCTTGACCAGTTGTTTCCACACAGTCTTTGTCTTCCTGCTTGTTCTTGTGTCAGAACTGATAAGGCAGTTCTGTTCTTTTCGGTGACAAATAGTGTAAAATCTTTGTGATAATCAGGGGTGGCCAATACTGGAGCTTGGCACATTGCCTTTTTTAATGTTTGGAAAGCATGTGTATGTTCCTCTGTCCATGGGAGTTGGGGTGATGTGCCTGCTTCTAGTGTGGTCAGTTTTACAAGTGGTTTTGATATTAGTGCAAACTGGGGGATCCATGGTCTACAATAGGACGTTAATCCTATAAATTCACGTACCTGTTTCTGCGTTTTTGGTTGGGGTATGTTTTGTACTAATTGTATTCTTTCTTGTGTTAGTTGCCTCCCCTCCTTCGACAGCAAGTGCCCTAAGTAGGCCACTTGCTGTTGACAAAATTGTAACTTCTTTGGTGATACTTTATGACCATTTTCAGCAAGGAACGTTAACACAAGTAATGAAGCTTCAGCACATGATTGTTCAGATCTAGCTGTAATGAGTAGATCATCAACATACTGTAAAAGAGCTGTTTCGTCAGGCATTTGTATGGTGTCTAGCTGTCTCTTTAATGCCTGGCTATAAATGCTCGGGCTATCAGTAAATCCTTGTGGAGCGCGCGTAAACCGAAAACTCCTTCCGGACAATGAGAACCCGAACAAATATTGGCTGTCTTCATGAATTGGTACACTAAAAAACGCATTCTTAAGATCGATGACAGTAAAATGTGTTGCTTCACAGTCAATTGTTGTTAAAAGGGTAGAGATGTCTGGCACAACAGGATGTTGAGACACAACACATTTGTTTAGTTCTCGTAAGTCAACAACAAGCCTATAACTAGGATTCTCTCCTTGTTGTACTTTCTTTGTTACTGGTCACACAGGAGAATTTACGGTAATTGATGGTACTTCTATCACTACCCCCGAGGCAATGAGGTCCTCGATAATGGAAATAAGATCTTTTTCAGCTTGTTGAGGCATTTTATATTGTCGAAGCCGTGGTAATATAGCTCCGTCTTTTATGATAACTCTGTGTGGTGTAATGGTAATTCGCCCAACCGATGTGGAACTTGTTGCCCACAATTCGGTGGGGAGATGTGCCAGACGGGGATCTAAATCTCTGATGGTGTAATGACCTTTGAAATCTCGAAGAAAAAGGCGTACATCTTGGGGTGAACACACTATTATGGCTCCCAATTCTTTCAATTGTTTAATGTCTAGTAAATTTTCGGGGCAAGCGTCTGTTAGAAGGAGATCGGTTGTTGTTGTAAGAGGACCAACTTGCAGGGGTAGGGGTTCAGATGTATTACTTGTAATGGGTTGGCCAGAAAACCCTAAGGACACATGTTTATTTCCTGATAGTGGGGCTTGTGGGAGTTCATTATGATCAATAGTAGTTTTGCTTGCCCCTGTATCCAATAGGAACTTTTTGTCTTGTCCCAGGAGGTGAACGTCTACATATGGACCATCTTGGTCCACAGGTATAGGGATAAGGGGCAATTTATCCTCGACCCTCCCTGGGCAGCCTCATAGAAAACTGGGGAAATCAGCGTATCCAGTATTTTCCTCAGTCATGTACATTTGTGTTGTTTGCGGCATTCCCTGATTCTGTCCCTGGGGCATTCCCCCTTGAGGTCTATACTGTTCTCGGGGGACGTGAGGTCTAGGAATCGTTTTTCCTGTAGCTAAGTTGTGTTTTAGGACTGGGCAAGTCACCTTCCCTTGTGGGTCCTTAACATAGGGGGTGATTCTAAGCTTGGCGGGCGGCGGTAGCCGCCCGTCAAGCGGGAACCGCCAGAAGACCGTACCGCGGTCAAAAGACCGCAGCGATCATTCTGGGTTTCCCACTGGGCTGGCGGGCGACCGCCGAAAGTCCGCCCGCCAGCCCAGCGGGAAACACCCTTCCCACGAGGACGCCGGCTCAGAATGGAGCCGGCGGAGTGGGAAGGTGCGACGGGTGCAGTTGCACCCGTCGCGAATTTCAGTGTCTGCTTTGCAGACACTGAAATTCTTTGTGGGGCCCTCTTACGGGGGCCCCTGCAGTGCCCATGCCATTGGCATGGGCACTGCAGGGGCCCCCAGGGGCCCCACGGCACCCCATACCGCCATCCTGTTCCTGGCGGGCGAACCGCCAGGAACAGGATTGCGGTATGCGGTGTCAGAATCCCCATGGCGGCGCAGCAAGCTGCGCCGCCATGGCGGATTCCCATGGGCAGCGGAAAGTCGGCGGTACACCGCCGGCTTTCCGCTTCTGGCCGCGGCTGTACCGCTGCGGTCAGAATGCCCGGCGGTGCACTGCCAGCCTGTTGGCGGTGCTACCGCCAACCTCCGCCCTGGCGGTATTTACCGCCAGGGTCAGAATGACCCCCATAATGTCCTTGCTTTTTACAATAATTACAGACACCTTTGGAATTGTTGGCCTTCTTCTGTTGTTGTGTTTGTTGTTGTGGCAGTGGTCCCACCTTGAGAGTTATTGTTTGTGCCACCAGTGCTCTCAACTTAGTCTCTTTTATTTTAGTTTTTTCGTATTCTTCCTCCTCTCTTAGTCTATTCTGGTGATATTGCAGTATTCGTAAGACTTGGGAGGGACTTTGAGCTTGCCAGGAACTCTCAACCTTTTGAACTCTTTCCTTTAACTTTGGGAGACTATTTTCTACTAATTTTGACACAAAAAGATGTGGGTAAGAGTCACTATCTGGTTTAAGGCCGCTATTAACAGCAAAGCATTCTTCTAATCTAGTGTAATAATCTCCTGTATCCTCGCCCGTCTTTTGTTTACAGGCTGAGATGGCGTCCCAATCCTCTTTCCTAGTAGTAAGAAGTTGGGGCAACACCTTGAGGACAAGGGCCGGTAACTTTTTTATGTCATCCTGTATATCCGCTCCTGCAGGTCTGGCATTGTCAAGCACCTCGAGAGCGGCCCAATTCAAATCGGTATTATCAACCAACCAGTTTTGTCCTCTTAATCTTTCATAAATTCCGGAAGGCAATACATTTTTTAATATAATAGTTATGTCCGTTAAAGTGTATGTTCCCATAGTGAGGACGTCCGTGAGTTCCTTGAAGAACCCAGCAGGGTCTTTGGAGTGAGGGGGCACCATTTCCTTCATTTTCATTATTTCTAACTTAGTAAGGGGGGTGTATACAATGACCCTGTGTAATGTATTAGCGGCGTCCGTTCTAGGATGAACTTCTCTAAGGGGGTATTGTCGATATGCTTCTTTTCCCCTAAAATCAGTATGACGTGACCTGAGAAGTGTCCTGGCTACTTCATCATGATATTCTTGTCTTGCATCTAAAAATGTGTTTAGAAACGGTGTTGGGTCCTGTACAAAGGACAAAGAAGTACATTTAAATAATAGATCTTCGAGGGCTGATTGATGGGGTCTGAATACTTTATTCAATGTCATCAAGTGTTGAGTCATGTACATACTGGCCAACCTGCGTTGAGTGAGGGGTAGGTTGGAAAATAATTGGGCTATAATATCTGAATTAAAAATTTTAGGTTGAGAAGTCCACAATGTGGCAGTGCGGACTAATTCTTGTTCCTCGCCCGTCAGCGGAGGTTCTTGTTCAAGGAACCAGTCGAGGGCTTCTTCTGTTTCGTCATATAATTCTTCGCTGGTGGGAGGTTCTGGAAACGTAGGTAAAGGGGCGAACCTATCTCCTTGGGGTGGCACACAGCGTACTGGATGCTGCTTACTAGCAGTCTTTTTTCTTTCTGGTGTCAATGCTCCTTCTTTAAATTTATGTCTATGTTCCCTCATGAGGTCTAATAGTTTCGTTAGTCTTAATTCTACTTTTTCCCCTATCTCTCCCCCTTCGTCTTCTATCTCTTGTATTAATTCTTCCACTTTCTTGGGATTTCTTAATTCTTTAAACTGAAAATATCGAGCAAAAAGGTACAACATAAAGGTATATATATGCATTTGTTGTCTTTTGTTCCTTCCTTTCATGACATCCTCGAAAGGAATAGGATCTCTCCCCCTCAACATGAACTCGATCATCCCATCAATATGACTTTGTACAGCAGGAATCTTTTCTATTCTCATCCAGGTGGCAACTAATTGTCTTCCCTTTTTGTCTAGAGCTGGATATATTGTATTTAACGGGTCATGTGGACACTGTCCTTCTTTGTCTTCCCCCACCGCTTCGTCTTTCTTTTCTTTTTCTGCTAAAGAGAGACGTCTCGTGGCCTCAGAGAGGTCCTCTATGATCCCGATGGGCGCTGACACTACTTGGTCTGGGCTGGGTAGGGGTGGACGCATATTAGTAGAATATGGAGGTGGCACGTCCAGTAAATCTATGAGGGGGGTATCATCAAAAGGTATAGGGGCACTGGGAAGAAGGGAATTCTTCTTCAGTTTATTGGGATAGGTGTCCTCACACTGTGACAGTACGGGATATAGTCCTGTGACATTTCCTTGTCTTTCTCTTATCACTTGTTCAAGAACTACCTCTTTACCCGTTTCCTGTAGTTCATCTTGTTTAGCTTTCTCTGACATTCTCTGTGCTTTCTCAACTTTTCCTTGTGCTTTCTCCTGCCTCCTATGGACTTCTTTCCTCCACCACCCTACAGACTCTAATTGGGCCTGCCTTGCTTTTTTCTTGAACAGTTGCTCTTCTAATTTGAGGACGCTTTCTATATCAAAAGTCTCTGTACTTGGCCACCTGAATTGATCTCCTAAATCTTTGGTGTATTCCGCCCATAAGTCTAAAAATATAATTGCAGACATACCATGTTTATTATACATAAACCTAGCTGGTGTATCTTTAGGTGGGAGTGCAATCTCTTTCTCTAGATTTGTTTTATCTTTAGATCGTCCCTTCAATTTAGCAAATAATGACATTCTTAACGTCTTATATCTTTACCGTTTCTGTGACCAGAAAACGTCTTGATACTATTCATTAGTACTCACCGAAAAGCAGCACCTTGAATTTTCGATCGAATCCAGACGCTGCGCGTTTCAGAAGGGGTCTCAGACGCCTTGGACTCTTCAACTCCTCGATGTCGGGCTCGGGTATGGACTTTCCACGTCTCTCACCGCCTCGTATGTATGCCGGGTTCGGTCAGTCTGCCGAATCTCCGCTGGAGTTCGGTGGGAAATCCCCACCGGCTGCACCTGAAGTCCGTCGAGAGAAAGATAGGGGAAAGAACCGCGACCGGCAAGACCGGCGCGTGTAGAGAAGGGAAAGTCCCTGTTCGGGCGCCAGAAATGTGGTAAATAATTTAAGTTACCTCTGAGTTTTCTTGTAATTTAGTAAAAAGTAAAAGAGGAAGGAGACAGAGTCCGAGACGTAGAGTATATCAGGATTTATTCAATAACTCGAGTTAAGGGAGAGCTCCTTCACCAAGCGGGTTAGGGAGTAGTCTGTTTTAGTTCGCGCAGCATAGAGCCTTTATACATTTTCTACTACATGCAAGCAAATGGCAGAGGTTCAGTAATTTTCCACTAGTCAGGTATAAAAAAACATTTGTATGCCTCAGGGGATAGAAGTGGGGGATTGCGTACAAACAAAAATGTGTCAACAGCTGAGGCGTTGAATAGTGTGTAGAAAACGGCAGGTATGACCTTGTTCCAACCGCAGGTTATTCGGCGGAAATGAGTTTTTCTCAGAATTGGCTTAACCGCAGGTATGTGGGCGGTCTGGTATCCGGCCTTAGGCGTATCACGCGATGCAGCTGCTTTCAAGCTGCATCTTTTTCTGCCTTTTTCCTCTGAGACGGGGTGTTTAAGGCAATCACAAAATGGATGCCATATTCAAGATGGATGTCCTGATGTCAATGAACAGTGGTTGCGCAAAGGGTGCGAAACTACTTTTCCACAGACCGCTGGTGGACCTGTTAACAATGGAGGAGCGACATTTAATCATCACCTACAGGTTTGACCGTGGCACAATCCAGGAACTGTGTACCCGGTTGGAGCCAGACCTGATGTCACCAATCCGCCATCCCACAGGAATCCCCCCTCAAGTGCAGGTGCTATCAGTGCTCCATTTCCTAGCAAGTGGGTCATTTCAAACAACAGTGGCCATGTAATCAGAGATGTCCCAGCCTATGTTTTCCAACGTGTTGTCCAGAGTGTTGTCTGCCCTGCTGATACACTTGAAGAGCTAAATCGTTTTCCCTCAGGTGGAGGATTTGGCTACAGTTAAAGGTGACTTCTATGCCCTGGGACATATCCCTAACATCATAGGTGCCATTGATGGGACCCATGTAGCTCTGGTCCACCCCCGCAGGAGTGAACAGGTGTACAGGAACCGGAAGAGTTATCATTCGATGAATGTACAGATGGTATGTTTGGCAGACCAGTACATATCGCAGGTAAATGCTATGTTCCCTGGCACAGTGCATGACGCCTACATCCTGCGGAATAGCTGCATCCCTTATGTGATCGGTAATCTCCAGAGGCACCGTGTGTGGCTATTAGGGGACTCTGGTTACCCCAACCTGTCATGGCTACTGACCCCAGTGAGGAATCCCAGGACCAGGGCAGAGGAACGCTACAATGAGGCCCATGGGCGGACTAGGAGGGTGATCCAACGCACCTTCGGCCTCCTGAAGGCCAGGTTCAGGTGCCTCCATATGAAAGGTGGATCCCTATTCTACTCACCAAGGAAGGTGTGCCAGATCATCATCGCCTGCTCTATGCTTCACAACTTGGCTTTGCGACGCCAGGTACCTTTTCTGTAGGAGGATGGTCCAGATGACGGTGTTGTGGCAGCTGTGGAGCCTGTGGACAGTGATGAGGAGGAAGCAGAGGAAGAAGACATTGACAAAAGGGACTCTGTCATACAGCATTATTTCCAGTGACACACAGGTGAGAACACATTCCTGCCTACTACAAGTACTTTCACACTTCTACCTCTATCCTGTCTGTCAATTAGAAGTAGTATTTGCTAACTGAGTGATACATTTCCATTACGGTTTCACAGGTGTGGTTACTAACGTGTGTCATCTGCTTGCATCCTTCATGGGCTTGTGATGTGTAACATAGGTATGTTGACATTACATTTTCGAACAGTTTTTGTCATTGTCATAGATATTACAAATTTTCAAAATCACAGACTGACTCCAGATTGTTTTGTGGTTCAAGGGTGTTTATTGAAGTGCTAATTATTGGAGGGGGTGGCAAAATGGTGATGGGTGATGGTGGAGGAATGTCCATGGCAGAGTCCAGTCTATTAGTCTCACAGGTGCTTTGCCCATATGGGCATAGGAAGTGGAGCTGGGGCAGTTCCAATCTGGACAGGGTAACAAAGTGGGACAGTGGGAGGACAATCAGGGTGGTCTCATTTCCTGGGGGGGTCTTGCCATCTTGCTCTGTCCTGTTCCTGGATCTCAGGGACCGCTTGCGGGGTGGTTCACCGTCTGCAGGGGGTGGGGTGCTGGTGTGGTGATCTGTGGCGGGGCGTCCTGTCCACTAGCGCCGGCGGAGGTGGTCGGCAGTTCATCGTCCAGGCTAGTGTCAGGGGCCCCTTGGAGTGCCACGGTGTCCCTCATGGTCTTTTGTATGTCCTTCAGCACCCCTACGATCGTGCCCAGGGCGGAGCTGATGGTTCTGAGCTCCTCCCTGAACCCCAAATACTGTTCCTCCTGCATGCGCTGGGTCTCCTGAAACTTGGCCAGGACCGTAGCCATCGTCTCCTGGGAGTGGTGGTATGCTCCCATGATGGAGGAGAGGGTCTCGTGGAGAGTGGGTTCCCTTGGCCTGTCCGCCCCCTGTCGCACAGCGGCCCTCCCAGTTCCCCTGTGTTCCTGTGCCTCCGTCCCCTGGACCGTGTGCCCACTACCATTGCCCCCAGGTCCCTGTTGTTGTTGGGGTGGTGGGTTATCCTGGGTTCCCTGTAGTGGTGGACACACAGTTGATTGATGTGTCCTGGGTAGGGAGGTATGGGCCTGCTGGGTGGGTGCTGTGCTGGTGTTACCAGAGGGTGGAAGGTCAGTGTTGGGCTGTGCCTGTGCAAGGGGAACCGACTGTCCCGAGGCCCACGATGGTCCGGGCTGGCCATCTGGATCCAGTTGGCCAGAGCTGCTGTCATCACTGAGGGCCTCTTCTGTGGGTGGAGTGGAGATGTCTGGACCCTCCTGTCTGTTGACGTAACGTAGTGGTCCTGCAGGGGTATAAAAGCATAATTATTGCATGTGTTTGTGTCATTGTGTGCAATGGGTGGGTGTGCGTGTACCCCAGTGCAAGCATTCCTGTATGGGGGCTTCTGTGATGATGGTTGGGGGTGTGTTATGGGTATGTGCAGTGGGCATGCTTTAGTGATGGCTGTCCATGCTTTGTTGTGTCATGCAGGGCTTGGTGTAGGGATGGGTGGTTTGTGTTCTTAGTACATTGGTGAGGAGTTGGAGTGATAGGGGAGGGGGTGAGGGTGGGGGTATGTGATAGCATGCAGGTAGGGTGGGGGATATGATAGTTAAGATTTGACTTACCAGTGTCCATTCCTCCACCGACTCCTCCACGGCCCTCAGGATGCATGATGGTCAAGACCTGCTCCTCCCATGTTGTTAGTTGTGGGGGAGGAGGTGGGGGTCCGCCGCCAGTCCGCTGAATCGCGATGTTGGGCCTGGAGACCACTGAACGTAGGTCGTTTCACCTCTTCCTGATGTCCTCCCGATTTCTTGGGTGCTGTCCCACTGCGTTGACCCTGTCCACGATTCTTCGCCATAGCTCCACCTTCCTAGCTATAGAGGTGTGCTGCACCTGTGATCCAAATAGCTGTGGCTCTGCCCATACGATTTCCTCCACCATAACCCTGAGCTCCTCCTCGGAAAACCTGGGGTGTCTTTGGCATGCCATGGGGTGGTGTAGGTGATGTGTGGGTTAGTGTATGTGTTGATGAGTGTGGTGATGTGTAGTGGTGTGGGGTGTTTTGTGCGTGGATGTTGTATGGGTGATGGTGTTGTGGGCCTCTGTCTGGTGGGGTTGTCTATTGCTGTGCTCTCTGTCGCCTTTGTCTCTTATTTTTTGTCGTAGGGGCTTGTGGGTGATGTGGGTGTGTGTTTTATATTGTGTTGGGTGTATGGGAGTGGTGTTTGAATGTGTATCAGGTGTGTGTATTTTGAATTGTCCAATGTGGCAGTATTTTGGAGATGTGTGTGTATTTTGAGCGCGGCGGTATGTACCGCCAATGGAATACCGCGGTTGAAAGGGCTGTAGAGGTTTTGTTTTCGCCAGTTTATCACTGACCTTTGGTGTGGCGGACTTCTGTGGGTGTCTGAATTTCGGCGGATTCCGAACAGTGGGTTGTAATAGCTGTGGCGGTATTCCGTGGCCACGGCGGTGTGTTGGCGGTCTTCTGCACGGCGGAAAGCGGCTTTTACTGCTGATGTTGTAATGACCCCCTAAATCATAAGAATTAATTTAAAGCTCAATTCAAAATGCGTTTAAGAACAGGATTAATTAGCCAAAAGATCCCAAAAACACAATCTAACTAAGGCTTGTATCACAATACATTCTAGAGCATTAGTGCAAATGAATAAAGTCAGCTTCAATATTTCAGCTCTGGCCATAAAGTTCAGCAAAACATTACGTCAAACATTTGTCTCTGTAATCTGTCAATCCTCAAGTAGAAAAACCCTAATCTAACCCAGATTAGCATCAGCATGTGGGGCTTCATGCAAAATAATTTAGAACATGAAATTGGAAAACATCTAGCTAAGGTAAAACTAACTAAGACAGCGCTGTTGGTACAGAGAAAGAAAAGGCACAAAATATACATTCAGTCACATTGTCATTTCTACCTATCCACGGTATGGGTCAGCAAACAGATTCAGTCTTCGTCCTCAGGTCATCAAGCGATCAGCATCGCATCAGACTCTCAGTCAAAGAGTATGAGCCCAATGACAGAATCTCGAATCTTTTCTTCTTCTCAATATCGCATCACAAAATCAGAGTAAGGTCTTTTCCCTTTGTCATGTTGTTATATCAAAGTCACCCAAACTATCCCCTAATTTCCAATTGGTCAATCAGTCATACGTTATTACTCTACCCAATAGTTTTACTGTCCCAAATCTATGAATTCTAATATTTCTCCTTTCTCATGTCGTTGATTGGTTCGCCTTATGATGTTCTCATCATCCGGCTCGTCAGGTATCAAAATTGTTGCATCTTCCACTCCAGTCAGTGTCTTCATTGTTCGCATCCTGGGAAATTAGATCTAGCACATTTTACATACGATATGATACAATTCTAGAAACATCATCTCCTGTCCATCGTTTCCCATAGAAAGCTTCGGTTAAGCATTTTATTAAAACAATTAGCATTTCATAGCTAGTTCACTCTGTCAGCATTTTCCATTAAACGCTAAGAAATACAGCTTCTGCAGGAGGCCTGGCAAGATTAGGCCAAGACATTCGCTAAGTTGAGGCCTACATTAAAAAGTGAGAACATACTTCATAACTCTCAACATGACATATTACTACATTAATCAAATACATTTTCAATAATTCTACTTTGTTAATCATTCATTTAGTGCATTTCGTGAACACTAGTGGCCATTCTCTGAGGTCACAATTTCAAACGTGCACATTATTTTTCTACGTTATTTATTTTCTAAAAATTTTATTATTCAAAATACATAAACTCATTAATAATTTCTAATTAAGACATTTGCGTTAGTAATCCCTCCTCTGATGACTAAATATGTCATCACACTACTTTTACCACCCACTACTTTACAGTTCGATTTCCTGGACATTTTGGGGGTTATTACAACTTTGGAGGAGGTGTTAATCCGTTCCAAATGTGACGGATATACCACCAGCCGTATTACGAGTTCCATACTTTACCGTCACTTTTGGGACAGATTAACACCTCCTCCAAAGTTGTAATAACCCCCTTTGTCTTTTTCTCGAATTTTCCCTATAGATTCTTTCCCTATTTCTTTCTTCCCTCCTCTGATTATTTTTAGACCTTTTCAAGTTAATTAATTTGCACAATTTACATAACCTCCATATTCCTAATAGGCAACCTATCACAATTAATATTCCCTGCAGAATTTTCAATAGTACCCCATTCCAAATATTGCTAAGCCAATTTCCCACTGAAGCAAACCCTTTACCATCCTTTTCCCAAACACCTGGTTCTTTCAGTTCCTTCAAATCACTACTTGCGTTAGTCAGATTAGTAAGTAAGGGCTAGATGTACGTATTAACTGAATTGCGAATCGCAAATTGCAAGTCAGAGAGACTTGCGACTCGCAATTCAGAATGCAGGATGGTGCCCCTGACACCATCTGCGACTTGCAAGGGGGTCGCAAAGGCCTACCTCATTAATATTAATGAGGTGGGTCGCAATTTGCGACCCCCTTGGGACTCGCAGCACTCACAGGGATGGTGGCCTGCTGGAGACAGTAGACCACCATGTCTGTGACTGCTTTTAAATAAAGCAGTTTTCTTTTTGTAATGCAGCCCGTTTTCCTTAAAGGAAAACGAGATGCATTACAAAATGAAAAAATGAAACGTTTCAGTTTCATTTTTTCAGAGCAGGCAGTGGTCCACAGGACCACTGCCTGCTCTGAAAAAATGTTTTCCAGGCCATTCACAAAGGGACCCCTTCCCTTTTGCGAATGGGTTACCACCAGTGTGACACTGGTGGTAACTGTGATTGCTTTGCTTTGCGACCGCGTTCGCGGTCACAAAGCAATGCAGCATCACACTGCGACTCGCAAATAGGAAAGGGAACACCCCTTCCTGTTTGCAGCTCCCAGTCCCGTTTTGCGAGTCGGTAACCAGGTTACCGACCCGCAAAACGGGAATAGGGCATCGCGATGTGAGTTTGCGACATGAAAAACCTTTGCTACATCTGGCCCCATGTCTCTTATTTCTTTACTGTTATTAGGTATGTAAGAACAACAATGCCTAGAGTTAATCATTTTACAGACTCCGCCATCCTTTGCTAAAAGAATGTCTAAAGCAAGGCAATTTTGAAGAGTCATAGTACTATTCGCAGCTAATTCAGTATCTATCAGGAGTATTGCCCCTGTAAAATTTATCAGCAGGTTATCCACAATAGTAGACAACTTTCGAATCTTGATTGAGTTCAGGATGACTCCCAGTAAAGGAATCACTGCACCAAATATATCTCCCACTACTGCAGAAGAGGACTCCCTCCTCTGTCTCTTATGATGCAATTCAGTCACTTTCGGAAACTTTTTCAAAACCTCTATTTGATAAATCTTTGGGAATACTATCCCCACATAACATGTCCCATGCCATCCTCTTGGGAGACGATAATAAGCATTCAGTCCACAAATGTAATAAATAAATCCCCAGAATCGCAGGGTCCTACCCATTCAACATAAAAGTCCATTTACTCTGAAACAAAAACACATGCCTACATTCACTCGTACCCACAAATAAAGTGTTGGTGCACGACTTTGGCCTATATTTACAAAGCTTCCCTACGTGTAATGCATCTAAAGCTAATTTCCCTTGCGTTTTAATCACACTATAAGCATAATAATTCTTGTAAGTCCTTTTCTCTAAGCCTTTTTCTAATTTCTCCTTAAGCGCCTTTCTCCAGTCATCAGTATGATAGAAGAAGCTCTTTTCTAATGATGTAAGCAAGCATGTGAGAATATTCTTGTGAGCATAAGCTGTCCCGAACGTTAGTGTAGGCTCTAAGAATCCTCTAACCAATAGTATGTCATTATCCCTAGCTATTCTTCTAATAATAGGAACAAATGAAAACACAACATCATGATTAGAGTAAAAATACTGAATGTACTCCTGGTTATAAAACCTTGTTAGTAACAAATTACATCTTATTCCATACGTTAGTGGAAGGCTATGATAAGTGACTCCTTCTACGACCGATGAAGGAATCTTGTACACACTAGACAATCCCTTGCATCCATGGTCCCAACATACTCACTCAACAAGCGATAGAAAACGTTAGAAGAAAGTTCTCCTTGCGCATTAGTACAATCATGCAAATACCTCTTATCTAGCTTAAACCTCTCTAAAGCTTGAGGTATCTGCATTTGCTGTCTAAGTACCATGGGGACCTGCTGCTGTTTTGGTTGCAAATGTGTCATTTGTGCACGAGGCATTTGCACCTGCTGCATGGGTTGAAAATTTTGCATCTGATTCACAGTATTCTGAAAATTTGGATTAGGACCCCTTAGTCTCAGTCCTCTCACATTTTGAAATGTATTGACATCGTTATTTTGCTGAACAACACCCTCCTGCACCAATCATCGGACACTCCTGCTTCCAGTTTCCCACAACTCCGCAAATGTGACATGGCAACATCTTCTTCATCCCCTGCGCATCATTCTAAACCACAACAGTATTCAAATCCGGACCATGATTCAGATTGATTCCACGACCCCTACCTCTCATCTGAGGCTGGAACATGACATTTCCCTGTTGCTGCGGTACCTGTTGCACACAAGTTCCCTGCACTCTTGTTTGAGCTGCCTTAATCTGCATCACCATTGCCTTCTCTTTTAATTTTTTCTGCTTTAATTCAATCTCCTCACTACAGTATTTCGCGTACTGCAACACCTCATCAATCGGCTTGGCTTGTCAGAAAATCAAGTGACTCTTAATCATCTGACCTATTTCAGGTCTCAGCCCTTCCACAAACCTGAACACAACATGCAACATGTCCTTCGGCTCAATCACTTCCTTGCCACTGTACTCCTTGAACGCCTTCAACAATCGTTCAAGGTATGCATGTATCAACTCCTTTACCTCCTGCACTGTCCTGTCAGTCCTCTGCCAATCAGTATTCTTGGGCGAAATCCTCGTCTTCAAGAACTCAATCACCTTATAGTAATGCCTCATTACCTCAGGAGATGTTGCACCTGTACTCTTATCTCTCTCTGGTTCACTTGTCGGCCAATCTATAGCTCCTTTACACTCAACCCATAAATCAGCCAGAACCACTATTCCCAGCAGGGTATTCAAGTCTTCCCACAGACATTTTGAGAGCTTCACAAACCTATCTGTCTGCTGATACCACTCAACTGGTTTCTCCCTCAATTTTGGATAATCGTTTCTGAATGTCAGAATATCACTCCTGTTCCAGAACATGAACAAAATTTCCCCCTGGTATTTCTCTCATTGGTAAAATCTTTACCGGATCCTTGTCCTGTTGTACATTTTCGGTTACCTCTAATGAATCTCGTTTCTTTTTATCTCTCTTCTTTACCCATCTGCCTTCCCATTTCTTCAAGACTCCCCAAACCTGAGCACTCTGCAGTAACTCTTTAAGGTGCACCTTCATTCCGGCTGACCTCATGTGTTCGAAATTCTTTTCCTCAAAATCTAACCTGTAACTTCTCTTCAGATGCTTCGTTTTGTCGATTTCTGTGCCATGCTTTTCTGCCAACTCTGCTAATCTCTGATATACCTTGCCCACCTATCTTGTAATCCACGGACATAAGTATCTCAACTCTGCTTCTGTGTAGGATTCTAACCTATTCACCCCCAATGTTCCTTCAACCAGTTCACCGGATTCCATGCTCAATCTGACAAAATTAATCTGCACCACACCCTTGGAGGCATTCTGTTGGGTATTCAATTTGTCTAACCATTCAGTCAGCTGCTGAGCTGTTAATCCCTGTAACGAAATGTTAATCGCGTTCATCAGGGGTACCTGCTGTACCACTGCATTTGATGTCTGCGGAGTCAATAGCTTCAAGCTCTGACCTGCACTTGGTCCATTCACAGCATCGGGAAGTGAAACAAGTGGACTGAGATCTAACAATGACCTCGATTCAGCAAAGGTCTGACCTACGGAAGAGAATACTTAAACCTGTTCATTTATTCCCCTGCTCATTAGACTCTGAGACACAACTCCCTGTTCATTCATGACTGATTTCTTCTGCACAAATAATGGCACCGCTGGACCAACAGTAATTGGCAGCGATATTGCATCTGGGGCTGCTCGGGCACCTGCACTCTGTGGAAGAGTAACTCCTGTGCTCTGACTCATTACCGGAGTCAAATCTGATTGCGTCCCTGTCATTTGCGTAAACCTCGGTATCCCCTGCGGCTGTGCCTGGGGCAACAAAATCAGAGTCAGCGCAGTCTGAACCAGCAGTGATCTTGAAACCACTTGCTCCCTAGGTACCACTAAGTTTGGTGTTGTCACTAGAATCGGCACATCAGGATAAATTCTCTGTACCGGCGGCGGATGCATCTGTGCCTGAACTACTGAAGTAGTCAACACATTAGGACTACCCTGCACCACACCCTGTACCTGCCCATCATTAACCTGTACTGGACCCACTCTCCTCATTGTCTGTACCAGGGCTGTTGGATCAGCACTAGTACTTGGACCACCCTCATGCACCGCATATGGTGGGGGTCGGTCTCTCAATATCTGCATAACAAGATTCTCAGCATCTGTTTCTTCTTCCACTATGGAAGACCTCTTTGCTGCTTTACTCCCAGGTGGATTCTTATTAGTTTTTCTAGTCACTTTCTTTCCTTCTGTCTCATCCTCCTGTGTAATGGCAGGAAACAATTTAACATCCTGCAATGTCACTGCTCTCCATTTCTTCTCTTCCCAATCCCATCTTGCTTCTTCCAAGGACTTTTCTACCTTTATTACTCTCCTCTCGAATTTCATTTGTTGTTGCTGCCTAGCTACCAGTTCCCAAACTGCTAATGCTTCAAACTAAGCTGGTCTCGGAAGGGGCTTTGATTCATATAGCGCCATCCACAATTGCTCCAAAATTCTCAAAATAAACGTCCCATACTCAGGAAACACTAAGCTCCCATTTTTCTCTGTCAACTTGCACCCTTGCCTCAACCAAAGACCTGGCGCGACACCTCACTCTTCCATTACAATGTAAGCCGGTGAATTCTCTGACGGTGAAGGCTCCCCTACACTCACTTTAATGTATGTATCTCCCTTTAGGGGACTCTTCAATGCCTTGAAAAACGTCATCTTTTCTACTTTTTGTGTATTCGAATCAAATCAGGAAATTACTTTTACACCCAAGATTCCTTTCACCCACGTTCTCAACAAATTGCCTGTCACGGACGGCTGCCAATCCATGCATGACCCTTCTCACTAACCAACCTATCCCAGCGCGGCTCCAATGATGGCATACTTGCACGTACTGCAGCTGACAAAGTCTTGCGGCTCGTCCTCCTACACTCGCAATCTCACAAAACTAATGCAAAATACTGCGAGCACTAATCAAAACCAAAAAAACATAAAACAAATCTGCTGGTTTACTACTGGAAAGGTAACACAATCGCTTCAGAAACCTCACGGATTTTCACTGATGGACCTTTTCACTCATGCAGCTATTCCTCTTTCTCAGTTTCCTAGATTCGCAAGCAAAATTCGACCAGCAAGTTTTATTTTCAACTGATCAGTGGGTCTGTCCTGGTGCACATAGGACTCGCCAAATCTCAGCCTAAATTTCTCTCACCCACCTTAACTCACACACTGACTTGTTGACCATGCCCGATCAACCTACTAAACCAGACAGATTACAACATATAACCAAGTGTCTCATACAATTTTTCAATATACTCCGGAGTCTTAGACCATGCAGGGTCCGTACATCAACAACCACGTGGACAATTTTTGAGCGCAAAGAGCCACACACATGTGAAGTTCGACGACTTCCCTACTCTCATACTCCGGAGTACGCACACTCCTACTAAAACTTTGTCTGGAATACGCAGACTCCCTAGATTCCCTCACATACATAACAATTCACCTTCAGTTTGCATAAGCTGTGCAAGCGCAACATATCTCTCTCACACTATCACTAGAACACCGAGAACATACCCAACACCACTAGCAGGATCCAGGATCTGGGAAAGTAATTTCTGGGCTTAAGGGATCATCATTCTCACTTCAAACGCCATCTTGAAAAACAAAATCCAAATCTCAATAATAATGGATTCTAAATAGGTCAATCATAAACTATCATCACAACTATCAATCACACTGTAGCAAACAATTATGACAAGCCTTCTTAAAGGAAACCAACCATCAGTATGCTACCAAAAACTGTTAACGTGCCGGTCCTTGATAAGTAAACTTACAAGGGGACGCGTATAGGTCTACTTGCTCCTAGGCTGAACTAGGAGACATACAAAGCTCCTACTATACCACTTATATCATATAGCACTATATCACAAGAAAACACAATACGCAGTTACTAAAAATAAAGGTACTTTATTTTAGTGACATTATGCCAAAAGTATCTCAGAAGACATACTCCCTTAGGAGGTAAGTAATATACACAAAATATATACACACAAACCAAAATCAGGTAAATAACAGTTAGAAAAGTAGTGCAAACAATGTAGAATCACAATAGAATGCAATAGGGAGAAATAGGCATAGGGACAACACAAACCATATACTCCAAAAGTGGAATGCGGACCACAAATGGACCCCAGGCCTAGTGTAGTTTATAGAGAGTCGCTGGGAGTGTAAGAAAACACTAAGGGTGTCTAAGATACCCCACCCCAAGACCCTGAAAAGTAGGAGGAAAGTTTCCCTACTAACCCAGAAAGACAGTAAAGTCGAGATAGGGGATTCTGCAAGGACAAGAACTGACTGCAAAACACCGGAGACGGATTCCTGGACCTGAGGACCTGTAAAGGAAGGGGATCAAGTCCAAGAGTCACGCAAGTGTTCGGGGGGGGCAGGAGCCCACTAAACCCCGGATGAAGGTGCAAAAGGGTTGCCTCGGGGTGGAAGAAGCCAAAGATTCTGCAACAACGGAAGGTGGCAGGAACTTCTCCTTTGGTCAGAAGTTGTCCCACGGCGTGCTGGAGGATGCAGAGTTATTTCCACGCATAAAGACCGTAAACAAGCTTTGCTAGCTGCAAGAGTCACGGTTGAGGTTTTTGGTTGCTGCTAGGGCCCAGGAAGGACCAGGAGGTCGCCTCTTGGAGGAGGAGACAGAGGGGGTGCTCAGCAACACAGAGAGCCCACGCAGAAGCAGGCAGCGCCCGCAGAAGCACCTAAACAGGCACTTAGAAGATCTGAGGACAACGGTCGACTCAGAGCCACAACAGAGGGTCCCACGACATCGGAGTCCAACTCAGCGAGTAGGACAATGCAGGACGGAGTGCTGGGGGCCTGGGCTAGGCTGTTAACTAAGGAAGTCTTGCAAAAGTGCACAGAAGCCCGAGCGGCTGCAGTTCACGCAGTACACAGGATTACTGTCTAACGTGGGGAGGCAAGGACTTACCTCCACCAAATTTGGACAGAAGGGCCACTGGACTGTCGAAGACACTTGGACCCAGTTCCTGTGTTCCAGGGACCACGCTCGCCAGGATGAGAGGGGACCCAGAGGACCGGTGATGCAGAGGTTTGGTGCCTGCGTTAGCAGGGGGAACATTCCGTCGACCCACTGTAGATTTCTTCTTGGCTTCCAGTGCAGGGTGAAGGCAGACAGCCCTCAGAGCATGCACCACCAGTAAAAAGTCGAGAAAGCCGGCAGGATGAGGCACTACAATGTTGCTGGTAGTCTTGTTGCTACTTTGTTGCGGTTATGCAGGCGTCCTGGAGCAGTCAGCGGTCGATCCTTGGCAGAAGTCAAAGAGGGAAGTGCAGAGGTGAGCTCTTGCATTCGGTATCTGGTGAGCTGCCCACAGGAGAGACTTTAAATAGCCCACAGATGAGGATTGGCTACAGAGAAAGGTAAGCACCTATTAGGAGGGGTCTCTGACGTCACCTGCTGGCACTGGCCACTCAGAGCTGTCCATTGTGCCCTCACACCCATTCATCCAAGATGGCAGAGGTCTGGGACACACTGGAGGAGATCTGGGCACCTCCCCTGGGGGCTGCTGGTCAGGGGAGTGGTCACTCCCCTTTCCTTTGTCCAGTTTCGCGCCAGAGCACGGCTAGGGGGATTCCTGAACCGGTGTAGACTGGCTTATGCAAGGAAGGCACCATCTGTGCCCTTCAAAGCATTTCCAGAGGCCAGGAGAGGCTACTCCTCCCAGGCCCTTCACACCTATTTCCAAAGGGAGAGGGTGTAACACCCTCTCTCAGAGGAAATCCTTTGTTCTGCCTTCCTGGGACCAGGCTGCCCAGGCCCCAGGGGGGCAGAAACCTGTCTTAGGAGTTGGCAGCAGCGGTAGCTGCAGTGGAGACCCCAGAAAGGTAGTTTGGCAGTACCCAGGCTCTATGCTGGAGACTTGGGGATGCATGGAATTCCATGATCCTAGACATGTTACATGGCCATGTTCGGATTTACCATTGTGATGCTACATATAGGTATTGACCTATATGTAGTGCATGCGTGTAATGGTGTCCCCGCACTCACAAAGTCCGGGGAATTTGCCCTGAACAATGTGGGGGCACCTTAGCTAGTGCCAGGGTGCCCACACACTGAGTAACTTGGCACCTAACCTTCACTAAGTGAGGGTTTGACATATAGGTGACTTATAAGTTACTTAAGTGCAGTGTAAAATGGCTGTGAAATAATGTGGACGTTATTTCACTCAGGCTGCAGTGGCAGTCCTGTGTAAGAATTGGGCTCCCTATAGGTGGCAAAAGAAATGCTGCAGCCCATAGGGATCTCCTGGAACCCCAGTATCCTGGGTACCTAGATACCATATACTAGGGAATTATAATGGTGTTCCAGTGTGCCAATCAGAATTGGTAAAATTAGTCACTAACCTGCAGTGACAATTTTAAAAGCAGAGAGAGCATAAACACTGAGGTCCTGGTTAGCAGAGCCTCAGTGATACAGTTAGGCACCAAACAGGGAACACATACAGGGCATACATTATGAGCACTGGGGTCCTGACTAGCAGGATCCCAGTGACACAGGCAAAAACAAACATACATACAGTGAAATTGGGGGTAACATGCCAGGCAAGATGGTACTTTCCTACAATTTATTTTCTACAAATTTAATTTTTCAAAATACATAATTAGAAAATATTAATGAGTTTTTAAGACATTTGCGTTAGCAGCGTTCATGTGGAAATCAAAAGGAGCTGGAATTTTTTTAGTCAAGCACAGTCTTCTGAGACACTGCGGAGCCTTTACCTACTGAACATCCATAAATACCAGATTGCCTTCTTAATGATACAGTATTCCAAGGTGTCTTGCACTAAATATTAACCCTCCCCGTTTACTGACTTCCTTATCAGATTAATTTGTGACAAAATAGACTTTTTTAACTTCCTCAAATTCAAAGCAAATGTCTTGAAATGCTGATCTCCCATTCACCGGATCTTCCAAACCTAGGTGATAAATTAATGAAAAGGAATCACTCCTCTTACAAAAAGTAGAAATTGCTGTTTGCAAAAACTCCCAAAATAAATCATAAGCTACAGAAAAGCTTGGAAAACTCCTTTGAGCATACTTTTGGTTCACCTTTACCTCCACAGACCTGCCTCCTTGCAATGCAGATTTTGGATAGTCCACAAAGCATTTTGAAACTGCACAACCTAGACCTCACAGAGACTGACAATTACTGGAATTTCCTAGACACGTCAGGTAACCTTAACCACTATATGTTATGTAGCTGGCCCCTAGTTAGCTCGTTGTAGAAGATATATATATATATATATAAAATATATATATATGTATATATATTATTCACTGCAAAAAAGGGACATGATAATTAGGAATTAGAATTTTTTAAAAATCCTTAGCAATTGACAGGAAAAAACAAAGATTACAGGGACGATCTAGTTTGAAAAAAGAATTTAATGAAAACTTAGAAATTCACTGAAAAAAACGGATTTTACAAGGACGTCATAGTTAGGAAATAGAAGTGATGTAATCAGGGATGTCATTAGTGATGTCATCAGTGATGTCACTGACCTTATCACAAGTGATATCATATTTGAGATCATAAGCAGTGCATTGCTGGGCGTAAGTAATAGCTCAGGTAACTATAACTGATGAATTTCTGTGGTCTAGAGTGTCTAAAATCTGAGCCTAACTATAACGTCCCTATAACCTTTGTTCTTTTCAGTACATTTCTAAGGTTGTTTTAATTCTTTTTCCTAACTATAACATCCCTGTAACCTTTGTTTTTTTAATATAAAATGTTCCACAATTCCACCCATACATTCAGTTCAGTAACATACATTATCACAACTTTATAAGTACATTTTATTAACACACTTATTACGCATTTTAAAAGTAACAATTAACAAAACAACGTAAGGTAATGTGTGTAAACTTTATATAAATACAGTACAACAAGTCTTTCTCTTTTTTGTATTGAGTTTATGGATCCATGGATCCACTGAAATGCCACTAGGAATCTGCTGCAAGTCCTAGAACACACCCAAACTTCAACTTCTCATTTGATACATCCCCTATCCATATTGCAAACCATACCCTACATCAGTTATTTGGGTTTCACATCTCTCTGGAGACAAACTCAAAACCACAGCTCCATCTTTTTTTCTGGTTTTCTTCGAAAGAAAAGAGTTTCAAAGTTAAGATGCCTTTTTCTGAAGATAGAAGAGAAAATTAAGAGCAGGCTGAAGAAGAAGGCTTGCCACCTCCAAAGAATTCCTCCAAGGTTTCAACATATTTCTCCATCCATTCAGGAGAAACTGAAAGTTCTTTCTAAAATTTGTCCAATGCAATATATGCAGCAAAAACTGTTAAGAGGTATGCTGAAGAAGTATTAACATGGGTTATCCTCTATTTGGAAACACCTGAAAAACACACTTAGAAGGACATATCACAATATGATAACAGAGAAGGAAGGTGGCGCATCATCAGCAGCAGCTTGACCATCTCTGGGACTCTTACCTCTTGACCAGATGGTTACCATCACCATTGTTTCACCAAAACATGGTGACTCATTGTAGCAAATGCCATATGCCAGTTGCACTAAAAACATCATCTGTTGGCCAGTTTATGGATGCCATCACCAAGCATAATTCTTAATTTTTTTCACCTGACTGTTTCATCTTGTAATCCTCTTTAAACACAAGTGGATATCTGAAAAGGAAATATATGCTACATTTACTATTACATTACATACTATTACATCATATTCTATAAGCAAGTGAGTAGCCACATTATTGGTTATGTCAGTATGTAAGAGGCCGTTTAAGGTTCTGAGTATGGATGTATGATTGGGTATATGAATGGATATATGAGTGGCTGTACGGGTGGATGACTGGGTATGTGGCTGGTTGAGTGGATATGTGAGTGAGTGTAGCAGTGCCTGTATGGGTGTGTCACTGGATGTGTAAGTAGCTGTGTGGGTGTGTGAATGGGTGTATTAGTGACTGTATGGGTGTGTAAATGGTATGTAAGTGGCCCTATGGATTGATAACTGGCTGTGTTACTGAGTGTTTGGGCCTGTAACTGTGTGTGCAAGTGGCTCTGTTAGTGGGGGATACTTAGGTGCTGTTTGTGTATGTCAGTGAATGTGTAAGTGCCTCTGTTGCTGTCTGTCTACGTGTGTGGGTGGCTGCTTGGTTTTGTAAATAGGTATGTGAGTGGCTGTAAGGGTGGGTGACTGGGTGTATAACTGGATGTATTGGTGTGTAAGTGCGTGTGTAACTGTCTGAGTACTAGGTACATGAATGGATGTATAGACATATGAGTGGGTGTGACAGGGCCTGCTTGGGTGTGTGAATGGCAATGCAAGTGGATGTATAGGTGAGTAAATGGATGTGTGAATGTTTTTTGGGTGTGTGACTGAGTGTCAGTCACTGTCTGTCTAGATGAGTGGTGGGTACATAAACGCTTGTGTAACTGAGTGTGTAAGTGCTTGCCCGACTGTGTGAGTGGTGTAAATTACATACTATGAAATTACATACTGTAAGCAAAGCAGCCACATCCAATTTCAAACCCATTTATTTGGCTTAATAAAACAACTATATTTTCATTATAGCAATCCCTCTTCCTCCTTGGTTGCACACTGTTTTTTAACTTTATGTTCCCATCTAACTTCCCTTCTATATTGCCTTTTCCTGTTGTGTCTAGAAGACACTCGGTAGTTATAGTTCGGACCTAGTTCCTGTAGAAAAAGCATTTTTTACTTGCCTATATCTTTGGCGCCGGTTTATGAATCATCATGACATGTTCCCCAAAATTGCTAATAACATCAGCTGCTGCCTGGAAGGTTTTGGGGTGATATGTAAAGCAGGGGCTGAGAAAAATGAGGATCCCGAAATGAGTTTTCCCCATTCATTTTTCCATAGAGATTTTGGACAGCAATAGCGCCAAAACCACTTGACGGAATTGCACCAAATTTGGCAGAAAGGTAGCTCTTGGCCCAGAAAGCAACCTTTTTGTTATTTGGTAGTTTTAGAGAAATTAAAGAAAATCCAAATCTATATAAATAGGGGTACAAAGAATTTGCAACCCCTCCTGATCTCATGCTGAGATCTGATTGGCTGCCAATATTTCTACAAGGAAGTGTTGGCAGCCATGTTGGGACTCAGCTTCAACTGAGTCTCAGAAAAAAAGAATAAAAAAAAGAAAAGGGTCCAAGGTACAGACACCCTGACCCGCTAGCTGTGGTGCTGGGGTCCTGGAAGGACCCCCCCAGAGCAAAAAAGCATTTTTTATTAATTTATGCAACAAGTCACGGCGGATCCAAGGCTCCGGTGAAAACTTTAAAAAAAACGAATCGCGGACTCCCGTGCTTCATCATTCAGAAGCCCCCGGGTGGGCCAAGTCCTGGGGCCATTGTTTATTGTAGTGCGCAGCCCCAGGGACTGCCACCACCCCGAAGCATTGTGTATTGCAGTGCCAGAGGGGGGGCGCCCGCCCCCCCCCGCAGCCCTGGGGACTGCCACCTCCCCCAGGACTTTAAATTATTATGATGCTGGGGTGCACGTTGCCCCCCCCAGCCCTGGGGACCACCACCTCCCAGGGGCAAACTTTAAAAAATAGAAAGGGGATCTGTTTCGGACTACCCAGCCACTGGGGACAACCACCTCCCCGGGCCAATTTTTGTGGAAGGGCTGCAGGGCCCCCCATGGCGAGCTACTGATTGCCCTGGGGACCGCCATCCCCCAGGGCCGCCTCCTGCTATGTCCCTTGGTGCCTATCCCCCAGACATAGTTGTTTGCAGTGGCTTAGCAACAGCTTTGACAGCTGCCACAAAGCCACAACAAACACTCAGCTCCCAGGAGGGGATCTCCCTTCATCGGAGCAGAGATTTCCTCTGTCTGCCTGCCCACTGAGCTGCAGGCAGGCACACAGAGGAGACTGCTCTCACAGAGAGGGAGTTGCTTTAGCAGCTCCATCTCTGAGACAGCAATGCTGGCTCCTACAGGTGGCAGGGAGCCAGCTGGGACTGCGGGGGCTTTCAGGCTCCCTCCACGATCACCAACATTGACAGCTACAAGGCCGGGCCCTGGGGTATAAGGTCACCGGGGCCAAGATTGGTCCTGGAGAGGCGGGGCACGCAGACCCCCTCACCAAAAAGAATAATAATTAGGCGGGGCCTATGTCCAAGATCGACCTAGGGAGGGGGTGGCGAGGCCCTCTCTCCCCCCAAAAAATAAATTAGGCCAGGCCTCTAGGGATGAGGTCCCCCAAGGACTGCGCCGCCCCACTCCCCAAAACAAAATTAAGGGGGTCATTACAACATTGGCGGTAAAAGCAGCTTACCGCCGTGCAGAAGACCGCCAAAACACCTCCGCGGCCGCGGAATTCCGCCACAGCTATTATGACCCACATCTCGGAATCCGCAGAAATTCAGACACCCACACAAGTCCGCCACACCAAAGGTCAGTGTTAAACTGGCGAAAAGAATTCCTCCACCGTCACGCCAACACAAACACGCCCATGCTATCACGACCCACGAATCCACGCGGCGGTCTTTCAAACGCGGTATTCCATTGGCGGTACACACAGCCGTGCTCAAAATACACACAAATCTCCAAAACACCGCCACATTGGACAATTCCAAATACACACACCTGATACACATACACACACCACTCCCACACACCCAATTCAACATAAAACACACACCCACATCACCCACGAACCCCTACGACCACAATTCACGAACGAAGGCCAGAGAGACAGAGAGCACAGCAATTGAGAACCCCACCACACAGAGGCACGCAACACCATCACCCATACAACATTCCACGCACAAAACACCACACACCACTACACATCACCACACACATCAACACTTACACCACCCCACACATCACCCACACCACCCCATGTCACGCCAAAGACACCCCCGGTTTTCCGAGGAGGAGCTCAGGGTCGTGGTGGAGGAAATCCTACGGGTAGAGCCACAGCTATTTGGCTCACAGGTGCAGCACACCTCCATAGCCAGGAAGATGGAGCTATGGCACAGAATCGTGGACAGGGTCAACGCTGTGGGACAGCATCCAATAAATCGGGAGGACATCAGGAAGAGGTGGAACGACCTACGGGGAAGGTGCGTTCAGTGGTCTCCAGGCACAACATCGCGGTACAGCGGACGGGCGGCGGACCCCCACCTCCTCCCCCACAACTAACAACATGGGAGGAGCAAGTCTTGACCATCATGCATCCAGAGGGCCTCGGAGGAGTCGGTGGAGGAATGGACACTGGTAAGTCAAATCTTAACTATCATATCCCCCACCCTACCTGCATGCTATCACACACCCACACCCTCACCCCCTCCCCTATCACTCCAACTCCTCACTAATGTACTAATAACACAAACCACCCATCCCAACACCAAGCCCTGCATGACACAACTAAGCATGGTCACCCCTCACCAAAGCATGCTCACTGCACATACCCATAACAACCCCCTAACCATCATCACACAAACCCACACACAGGAATGCTTGCACTGGGGTACACGCACACCCACCCATTACACACCATTACACACACAGATGCAATAATCATGCTCTTATATCCCTGCAGGACCACTAAGGAACGTCACCACACAGGAGGGTCCAGACATCTCCACTCCACCCACAGAAGAGGCCCACAGTGACGACAGCAGCTCTGCCCTACTGGATCCTGATGACCAGCCCGGACCATCGTGGGCCTCGGGACAGTCGGTTCCCCTTGCACAGGCACAGCCCAACACTGACCTTCCACCCTCTGGTAACACCAGCACAGCACCCACCCAGCGGGCCCACACCTCCGTACCCAGGACACGTCAATCAGCTGTGTGTCCACCACTACAGGGAACCCAGGATAACCCACCAACCCAACAACAACAGGGCCCTGGGGGCAGTGGTAGTGGGCACACGGTCCAGGGGACGGAGGCACAGGAACACAGGGGAACTGGGAGGGCTGCTGTGCGACAGGGGGCGGACAGGCCAAGGGAACCCACTCTCCACGAGGCCCTCTCCTCCATCATGGGAGCATACCACCACTCCCAGGAGACGATGGCGACGGTCCTGGCCAAGTTTCAGGAGACCCAGCGCCTGCAGGAGGAGCAGTATTTGGGGCTCAGGGAGGAGCTCAGGACCATCAGCTCCACCCTGGGCACAATCGTAGGGGTGCTGAAGGACATACAGCAGACCATGAGGGACACCGTGGCACTCCAAGGGGCCCCTGACACTAGCCTGGACGATGAACTGCCCACCACCTCCGCCGGCGCTAGTGGACAGGACGCCCCGCCACAGGACCACCACACCAGCACCCCACCCCCTGCAGACGGACAACCACCACGCAAGCGATCCCTGAGATGCAGGAACAGGACAGAGCACGATGGCAAGATCCCCGCCAGGAAATGAGACCACCCTGATTGTCCTCCCACTGTCCCACTTTGTTACCCTGTCCATACTTAAACTGCCCCAGCTCCACTTCCTATGCCCATATGGGCAGTGTACCTGTGTGACCAATAGACTGGACTCTGCCATGGACATTCCTCCACCGTCCCCCATCACCATTTTCCAATCCCCCTCCATTTGTGAGCACCTAAATAAACACTCTTGAACCACAAAACAATCTGGAGTCAGTCTGTGATTTGGTAAATTTGTATTATCAATGACAGTGTCAAAATGCGTTCTCAATTGTAAAGCCAACATACCTATGTCACACATCACAAGTCCTTGAAGGATGCAAGCAGATGACACACGTTGGTAACCACACCTGTGAAACCGTAATGGAAAGGTACAACTGAGTGACCAAATACTGCTATTAAATGACAGACAGGATAGAGGTAGAAGTGTGAAAGTGAATGTAATGGTAAAAAAAATGTATCCACCTGTGTGTCATTGGAAATATTGCTGTATGACTGACTCCCTGTTGTCTGTGTCTTCTTCCTCAGCTTCCTCCTCATCACTGTCCACAGGCTCCACAGCTGCCACAACACCGCCATCTGGACCATCCTCCTGCAGAAAAGGCACCTGGCGTCGCAAAGCAAGATTGTGAAGCATCTAGCAGGCGATGATGATCTGGCATACCTTCTTCGGTGAGTAGAATAGGGAACCACCTGGCATATGGAGGCACCTGAACCTGTCCTTCAGGAGGCCAAAGGTGCGTTCGATCACCCTCCACGTCCGCCCATGGGCCTCATTGTAGCGTTCCTCTGCCCTGGTCCTGGGACTCCTCACTGGGGTCAATAGCCATGACAGGTTGGGGTAACCAGAGTCCCCTAATAGCCACACACGGTGCCTCTGGAGTTGACCCATCACATACGGGATACTGCTATTCCGCAGGATGTAGGCGTCATGCACAGAGCCAGGGAACATAGCATTTACCTGGGAGATGTACTGGTCTGCCAAACATACCATCTGTACATTCATAGAATGATAACTCTTCCGGTTCCTGTACACCTGTTCACTCCTGCGGGGGGACCAGAGCTACATGGGTGCCATCAATAGCACCTATGATGTTGGGGATAAGTCCAAGGGCATAGAAGTCACCTTTAACTGTAGCCAAATCCTCCACCTGAGGGAAAACGATGTAGCTCCTTACGTGTTTCAGCAGGGCAGACAACACTCTGGACAACACGTTGGAAAACATAGGCTGGGACATCCCTGATGCCATGGCCACTGTTGTCTGAAAAGAGCCACTTGCAAGGAAATGGAGCACTGACAGCACCTGCACGTCAGGGGGGATTCCAGTGGGATGGCGGATTGGTGACATCAGGTCTGGCTCCAACTGGGTACATAGTTCCTGGATAGTGGCACGGTCAAACCTGTAGGTGATGATTAAATGTCACTGCTCCATTGTCAACAGGTCCACCAGCGGTCGGTACAACGGAGGATTCTGCCATCTTCTCAAATGTCCCAGCTGACGGTGCCTAGGAAGGACAACAGCGACCACAGAGTCAACAAATTTCCAGGTATGTACCCACAGATACACAGAGCACGACACCAAACACAAAACTCTTCCTGTATGTGAGTTGAGTGTAGGCCTAGGTATGTGTGACGCAATAGTAAATGAAGCCATGTGGGCCCCTGAAATGGCGGCTGCCTGACCTCTAAACTGGGACAATCGGATGTGAGGTATCTGCGCTGGCGTTGTATACCGTCGTGGTAAGCGGTCGTAGACCGCGGCGCAATGCTGCATTGGTTAACATTGGACCCTATGGGTCCCAGGAGCCAATAATGAGGTGCGCCTGCGGTGATGATACGCACTGCCGCGGACGTGACCGCCATTTTCTATCTGTTAAATCACTCGATACCTGATCTTCGTCAGGAGAGGACCTACACTGCAAGTGCTGCTGTGACCTCGGTCTGGAAGAGACAATGGCTGCTGCGTCTGGGGAAAGGGCCCCTGCCTTCACTGCTCAGGAGTTGGAGAAGCTAGTCGACGGGGTCCTCCCCCAGTACACGCTACTCTACGGTCCTCCAGACCAACAGGTAAGTACACAGGGAGCACGTTGTATGGGCTATGCCTGTGTGGAGAGGGCTGGTTGTAAGAAGGAAGGGGGCAGAGTTCAGGGAACATGAAGGGCTGTGAATACATGTGCCACATGGCAAGGGTAGGGATGGGGGCCACTCACATCGACGGTGCAGTTGGTAATGACTTTTCTTCTTTCCCTGTGCATGTCATGTAGGTCAGCGCCCACCAGAAGAAGGACATTTGGCGTGCCATCGCCAAGGACGTCCGGACCCTGGGGTCCACCAGAGACGGGGCACCCACTGCCGGAAAAGATGGGAGGACATTCGCCGCTGGAGCAAGAAGACGGCGGAGGCTCAGCTGGGGATGGCCTCCCAACGTGGGAGGGGTGCCCGTCGCACCATGACCCCCCTGAGTGTTCCGGATCCTGGCAGTGGCCTACCCGGAGTTGGATGGGCGCTTGAGTGCATCACAGCAGACACAAGGGGGTGAGTACACTCTCATTCTGGGGATTTTGCGTGCAGTGGAGGTCTCTGGGTGGGGGAGGAGGGCTGTGGGTTTCCCTAGGCCAGGGCGAGTTACGTAGGACAGGCCCCTCTGGAATGCAGGCCATGTGGCACTGCACCCCACCTCAGTAGAGTGCCAGGTACAGGTATACATGCCCCTGTGGCATCCATGTGTGCAGATGTCCACCATAGCCATGTAGGCCAGATCCCAGGAATTGCATCTGTAGAGGCCAAGAGCACGGCGTAGTGCAGGGGGCTGCTGTCTCCGTATTGTCCGCCAACGGTAGCGGTATGCCATGCACTCAACCTGTCTTTCTTCTGTCGCCCCCCCCACCCCCCCTTTTCTGCTCTCCCTGTTCTTTTGTGCATCAGTATCATCAGGCGGAAGTACAGTGGCACCGGAGCACGAGGGAGCTGCATCCCACATGGCCATGGAGGGCCACACCACGGACTCAGAATACACCCACCAGTGGGACGGAGGGCGAGGGGAGCTTCACGTCGGTCACCGGATTACCAAACAGCGACACAGACTCGTCCGCCGATGGGAGCTCCCTTGTGGTGGCGGCACCATCTGTGCCCCCCACTTCTACAGGTACAGCCGCCACCTCCCCTACCAGCACCGCCCTCCCAGCAGCCCCTCAGCGTTCGCCCCGTGCCCGCTCACCCAGGAGGGTGGGCATCACCTTCGCCCCAGGCACCTCAGCCCCTGCCCCAGTCACCCCTGCTGCCCTCATTGAGGAGGCCATTGACCTCCTCAGGTCACTCACTGTTGGGCAGTCTACCATTGTGAATGCCATCCAGGGTGTAGAAAGGGAGTTGCAACACGGTAATGCATTCCTGGAGGGCATTCATTTTGGTCAGGCTGCCCTTCATCGAATCCTGCAATCTCTGGCCTCAGCACTGATGGCAGCCGTTGTCCCTGTCTTTAGCCTCCCCCTCCAACTTCCTCCACCCAGACCCAATCCCCTGTACCCCAGCCTATCCCAAGCACACCATCAGACAAGCATGCATACATCTCAACACACACAAGTAGCTCAGGCAAACATAAGCACCACACAACCCACAGGCACTCACGCAAGCATCACCCACATACAGACACAGCAACATCCACTGCCTCCACTGTGTCCCCCTCGTCGTTGTCTCCCTCCTCCCTCCCAGTGTCGTCTCCACTCTCACCTGCATGCACTACATCTACAGGCACTAGGACTCGCACCAGAACACCCAGAACCACACCCCGCTCACCTGCACTCACCACACCCACTACCATTTACACGTCCCCTGTGTCCACTCCCAGTGTGTCTGTGACGCCCCCTCCCAAAGTACACAAACACGGGCACACACCCAACATCCATCCACCTCACAACAGCCTCCAGTACCTGCACCTGCACCCAAATCACCTAAAGTGACACCTCCTACAACCACCTCCTCTTCCTCCACTCCCAGCCCCCCTCCAGCTACCCATCCCAGTCTTCGTCAGCAACTCTTCCTCAGCAACGTTGACCTCTCTGCCCCCACCCCCACCCCCACCCCTCCAATTGATAGGTCCCGTAGTAGCACCTCAGCTAAAAAAACTCATGTACCAGTGGTGCGAGCACCGTCGTCAATGGTCAGGAGACCACTGCTGGAGTCAGTGCCCAGGAGGGCAGCAGTATCGTCACTGGTCTGGGCCCACCGCCGGAGTCAGTGCCCAGGAGGGCAGCAATATCGTCACTGGTCAGGAGACCACCTCCAGAGTCATTGCCCAGGAGGGCAGCAGTATCGTCACTGGTCAGGAGACCACTGCCAGAGTCAGTGCCCAGGAGTGCCCCGGCAGCCACAGCCCCGCTGGGCAATGAGGGACCGTCATGCAACACACCAATGCACAGGTCAGAGACCGCCATGGCAAGCACCGCTCAACAGGTCAGAGACCGCCATGGCAAAGCACCGCTGAACAAGGAAAACACAGCCATAGTGAAGACCACTGAACAGGGCAAAGCACCGCTGAACAGGTCAGAGACCGCCATGGTAAAGCACCACTGGACAGGGAAAACACCGCCATGGTGAAGACCGCTGAACAGGGCAAAGCACCGCTGAACAGGGCAAAGCACCGTTGAACAGGTCAGAGACCGCCATGGCAAAGCACCGCTGGACAGGGAAAACACCACCATGGTGAAGACCGCTGAACAGGGTAGAGCACCGCTGAACAGGGCAAAGCACCGCTGAACAGTTCAGAGACCGCCATGGCAAAGCACCGCTGGACAGGGAAAACACCGCCACATCAAGCATCGTTATCCCATGTGCAGCTGGGACAGTGACGGAACAGGAACCGTCACGGGGAGCCCGATGCAGTCTGGGCACCATTCCCCCTCCAGAACCAGTGGAGACATGCATCCACTCCGTCTGTCCTTAACAGGATGCAGCACTCTGGGCACCAGTCCCCCTCCAGAACCAGTGGAGACTGTTATCCACTTGAGAGACTGTGGCTTTGCACTCCCCAGGATGGTACAGTGGGCAACCCACCCGCTGTAGAGACTTGAGAGACTGTAGCTTTGCACTCCCCAGGATGGAACAGTGGGCAAACCACCCACTGTAGAGACTTGAGAGACTGTGGCTTTGCACTCCCCAGGATGGAACAGTGGGCAAGCCACCCACTGTAGAGACTTGAGAGACTGTGGCTTTGCACTCCCCAGGATGGAACAGTGGGCAACCCACCCACTGTAGAGACTTGAGAGACTGTGGCTTTGCACTCCCCAGGATGGAACAGTGGGCAAGCCACCCACTGTAGAGACTTGAGAGACTGTGGCTTTGCACTCCCCAGGATACATCAATGGGCATGGAGCCCCGTCGTGGATCTGGCGTGGTGCTGTAATCCGGCTGAGGGGCCCCCCCTTCCCTTCCCCCTGAGGTGCCTGTTGTATTTCTATCTGATGCCCCTGCAGTGTTCTCTCTGTTTGTGGACAGGTATCTAGTGTGGGCCTCGCCCATGCATTTTTTGCCCAGTGGTGCACGGACATTGATATGTGCATACCTGTACTACTTCTCGTAATGTATATAATTTTGAATGTGTATATATATCTGTATATATTTGGTAACTGTATTTTGATACATTACAATGTTTGAACTGATTTCCTTTTGTCTTTGCATTCTTCCAGTGGGGTTCTGGGTTGTTACTGTGCTGTTTGGAAATGCATTGGTGTGTGTGTTGTAGTGGGTGAGGGTCGGGTTGGGGGTGGAGGTGTTGCGTGTGTGTCCCCCTGACTTTTGCCTCCCCCCTCCCCTATGTCGTAGGTGCAGTACTCACCGTTGTCTTCGGCGCCGCCGTTGCTGGTGTTTGTAGATGAGCAGGAAGACAAGGGCAGGGAGTATTTGGAGTTACGGCTCCATGGTGTCCTCCTTCCTCGTGGAGTGTGTTAAGGTGAGCTTTTTCCCATTGCAAAAGCTGTTTCCACGGTGTTTTTATCCACGGTGAATCCTCCCCGGAAAAGGTGGCGGATTGGCGGGTTGTGATACTGTGGCCGGTACATTGGCTTCCGCCTGTCTGTTGGTGGTGACCGCCGCGCTGCTTGTCTGTACCGCCGTGGCGGTCGGAGTGTTAAAGTGGCTGTCTATGTTGGCGGTTTCCGCCATGGTCATGATTCCCTTTTTTTGTCCGCCGGCCTGTTTGCGGTATTACCGCACCTTTAACACCGTCCGCCAGGGTTGTAATGACCCCCTAAATGTTTAGGCCAGGCCCCGGAGGATGGGTAAAAATGTGTACTGGGTTCCGGGAGTGGGGTCCCAGGGTCCAATATCTCTCTTATGAGGATGGCCATGCGGGGTTACATTGCTGTACGGCCTGGGCACCAACCAGAGAGAAGCAGCCCCATAGGTATATCACCACATATAATGTAGAACATCAGAAGGTATGGGGCATCTTACAGAAATACTGGTACTTAATAAAGAAAGATCCTCTAATAGGCCCAGTAATGACTAATCACCCACAAATCACCTATATAAAATCTAAATCCCTAAAGGTTCATCTTGTGAGCGGTGAAATGGAGGCACAAAAAATACAGGCCCCAGAAATGGGTTTAGTAAATGCATGAAGTGCAAAGCTTGTTTCAGTCACACACAGGCAATCAAAGCGGTGCAGTGAAGTTCTCAATAGGTTTTATTAACAAGACTGCAATCTACTATAAATTGCATGGGCTGCAATGATTAGGATAATGAACACTGCATGATACAAGACCCCCATCATCTTGCAATAACATAAGATGTAAAGCAGGTTTGAAATAAACCCTAATACCTAGCATGACAAACCTAATCTCTAAACTAAAGGAAGCTAGGTGTGTTAAACCTAATCTGCCAGTACCATGTCCACGAGAAGTGCCTCCCAACCCTTGTTACCTTGGAATGAGGTCTCTAGATCAGACTCCGTGGTGACACGAAGGCTGGGTCTGCATCAAGGTGACGTGTAACATAAATAGCGTTGATGGCATCTGGTAGGAATCCCTCTGATTATCTTGTCTGTTGTATGAGATGTAATTAGACAGATCTTGTAGGACACCTGACACAGGTATGTTCCCAAACAATAGATAAGAAGGCATGCTTGGAGCAACAATTATATAAACAATTCCCTGAAAAGGTACATGATGTTCTTATCACACGAAAGTGGGAAAGTACATGATGTGAATACCTACGTAACTCATTTGTCTTTGGCCCTGATAGTGATGCCTTTACAGAGTAGCACTGATAACGTGAAACTAAAACATCTTCCTAACTATAAATACAGCAGCCATCTTGGAAGAAATAATGAAATACATGTGCTAAAACAGAGCAAGCTAAGTAGGTTAAAAGTCACTAGGTGACGGGCACAGGCCTGCAAGCCAGAAGGCTAAGCTATCTCCTGATTCCAAATAAAAACTAAATAGGATCCACCACAATAGCAAGGAGCCTTACGGTCTAAATATGGATGAAGAGTTCTATACATATCTGGGGTGACACCTGAAAATTCTGTGCACAATCTAAGGGTGTCAGTATTGGAATTTTAGGTTTTAATTTTTACTCCATTATGTGTAAAATGATATTAAGTATTGGAGAAAATTAGAATAATGATTTAAGGTGGATGGTTTCTTTTGTTTGTTCTTTTGCGTTTTAGTTTATGATTAATCACAAAAAGGGAGGATGGGAAATGTTATATAGGATTTTGACACTATTGCTATCACAGAATCTTAAAATTTAGGACAATTGTTGTTATCACTTTAATTGGTCTTAGGGGTTGAGTGATGAACATGCTGATACAGAATGAGAGGACGAGAAATGTATGAAGTATGACTAAGAGATGTTCGGAAATGAACTGAAGAATTTATGTTTTCCCACAAGGTAGTAGAAAGAAAAAAATAGGATATAATAGTGATTATGAAAGTCATAAAAGTATTGCATGGATAGCCCATACTAATGTTTAAATGGAATGATGTCTAAAGCATGTGTAACAAATAATGTTGAAAAGAAATCCATTCCAAAATGGCGTACGGAATGTAGAATGTGAGACAAAGTATTACAGTCTGTCGACCCTGTTCATGGAGTGTCTAAGAGGTAGAAACAGTAATAGCTATGGCACCCGTTAGTCATGAACAGGGTTGCGAGGAGACAATCTAAACATGTTGGCTATCGCTCAAAAATAAATAAACTATTTGGGATCCACGAGAAGTGCTGCTCTTGTTTTGGAGAAACATAAGGCAAGATTGTGAGAGATATATATATATATATATATATATATATATATATATATATAATAACGTTTTACATACTGGCGACACCCAGTAGGTAGTTATAGTTAGGACCAACTTTTCTCATAGACAAAGCATTTTTTGTTTTGCTAATAACTTTGGTGCCGTTTATTGAATCTTCATGAAATTTAAAAAAACTAGTACACAAGTTAGTTCAGCTGCTGTTTGGAAAGTTTCAGGGTGATTCGTCAGGCTGGGGCCGAGGGACAGGGGGTTCCCCAAAACACTTTCCCCCCCATTTTATGTCTATGGGGATTTTGCAGTCTTTAGACATGACCACAGCCCAAACCACTGAACGAAATTACACCAAATTTTGCAGAAAGGGAGATCTTGGTGTAGAAAGGGTCCTTTTTGTAATTTTGTGTGAATGTGTTTAGTAGTTTGGGAGTTAATAAAGAAAGAAAAATATAGATATCTAGGGATGCAGGTAGCCGTGGATCCGAGCAATAAGCAACACCCTGATTGGCTGGCCGCGATATGAAAGAAAAGTTCTGGCTGCCATTTTGTTTCATGGCTGGGCCCCAGGGAGAAAACATAAATAAAAACATACAGAAGAGGTCAGGTCAGGCTAGAGGTAACCTGACCTCATAAGGCGCATGGAGGGGTACTCCTATATTATATTACTTTGTGTTAAACATAGAAATTCACTGAAAGTACCAAAAGGTTAAAGGGACATTATAATTAGGTTCACGTTTAACCACACAAAACCATAAAAAAATCAGCAGTTATAGTTATACTTATCAGAAGAAACTATAACTCGTGCTGGAAAATAACTTTCGGCCACCAGATATAGGCCCTGGCGGTCGGTGATAAAGTGCTGTTAATATCGCCAACAGGCCGGTGGTAATACATGTGCGATTATGACCACGGCGGAAACAGCTCAGACAGACAGCCACTTTAACACACCGACTGCCAGGCCGGAATCAACAGGCACCATGGCGGTAACCGCCAACAGCCAGGCGGAAGACAATGTTCCGCCCACAGTAATATGACACACCTATCCGCCACCTTTCCTGGGGTGGTACCAACAACATCAAAAGCCTGGCGGAAACACGGCACAGAAGGGAAATGATTCACCTCTGGAGACACAAGGAACAACCACGCCGCCATGGAGCCCAAGCTGCATGTCTTTCCGATGTTGTTTTAGGTCCTGCTCCATTACGAACACCAACGCTGGCGAAGACGACCACGGTGAGTACTGCCGCCTAGCACACAGGGGAGGGGGGGAGGAAAAAGAGAGTGACACACACTCAACACCCCTACCCCCAACACCGCACACACAACCGGATGCAGTAACATAACATATCCCCCTTACCCCTCAGTAATAATGCAAGGACAACTACTATAGTGTAAAAAGGTTGCAATAAGATAAATATAGGGGAAATAGGTGCATCCAACTCAAAAAGTATATACATATTTACAATGCAAGGGACACTGCCCAGTCCTGAATGTCTGTGGGCCACAGGGCCACATCACAAAGTCCAAGGCCCCACCTCACTCCTTCAACAAAATGGAGAGAACACTGCAGGGGCATCAGGTCGAAAATAGCCAGGCACCTCAGGGGGACAGGAAATGGGGGGCAACTCAGCCGGAAGATGGTACAACACCACTGGTCCTGGAGTGGGCAATATGCCCATTACTCTGTCCTGGGGAGTGCAGGGCCACAGTCTCTCAAGTGGGTGACTTGCCCACATGCTCTGGAGTGCCTGGGTTTTGACCACCCTCGCCATACGTGAGGGACGGGGGGAAGGAGTAGGGGAGAGGTCAGTAGTGGCAATGAAAAGCTTCTTAGGGACATTGTGGCGGGAAGGGGGACATGGTTTGGGAGTGGAGGAAGAGGGAGTGGTTGTAGGAGGTGTCAGTCTGCTGTGTTTGGGTGCAGGTGCATGGGCTGGATGCTGTTGTAAGGTGTATGGCTGTTGGGTGTCTGAGTGCTTGTGTACTTTAGGAGGAGGGGGCACAGACACAGTGGGAGAGGACACAGGGGACGTGTGCGTGGATGTGGGGGTGGTGACTGCCAGCGAGGGGTGTATACTGATAGGTATGCTGGTGATGGTGGTAGTGGATGAGGATGTAGTGCATGCAGGTGTGAGTAGAGACGCTACTGGGAGGGAGGTGGATGATGATGAGGAGGAGGGGGCCACAGTGGAGGCAGTGGATGTTGGTATGTCTTGTTCTGGATGGTGTTTGTGTGAGTGCCCATGGGATGAAGTGTGGTGCTTGTGTTTGCTATGTCCACTCTTGTGTGTTGTCCTGGGTGCCTGCTCATCTGCCTGTGTGCTTGGGATAGGTTGGGGTTGAGGGGAATGGGATTGGGAAGAGGAAGTTGGAGGGGGAGGGTGGAAACGGACAATGGCTGCCTTCAGAGAGGAGGCCAGAGCCTTGATTGATCTCTGTTGGGCCGCCAAGCCAGTGTGAATGCCCTCCAGAAATGCATTGGACTGCTGCATTTGGGCTGCCAGCCCCTACATGGCATTCACAATGGTTGACAGCTCAACAGAGATGGTTCGCAGGAGGTCAATAGCCTCCTCACTCAGGGCATCAGGGCTAACTGGGGCAGGGCCTGAGGTGCCTGGGGCGAAGGAGATGCCTACCCTCCTGGGTAAGCATGTGCGGGAAACTTGCTGAGGGGCTGATGGGAGGACGGTGCTGGTACGGGGGTGGCAGCTGTACCTGTAGTTAGGGTGGGCACAGAGGTGTCTGCCACCAGCAGTGAGCTTCCATTGGAGGAAGTATCACTGTCAGAACTGTCCCCTCCAGTCTCCGCCGTGGTGCCCCCTTCGCCCTCCGTCCCACTGGTGCCCTCACTGTCAGTGGGTTTGGCCTCCTGGGTCCTGTGGGATGTAGCTCCCTCCGCCGCCGGTGCCTCTGCTCCTCCACCAGAAGATAGTAATGCACATGAGGACAGGATGACAAAACAGAAAGGGGGGGAAGAGACAAAGGATTCACTGGCTCAATGGGTGCACCAACACCACCTTTGGCGTACACAACACACTCACACACAGGGAACAGCCCTACGCACTAGGCAATGCACTACCAGTCATAATGCTAGTCACCAGCCCATGGATAGGGACACCTAACGCCAATTGCAGCATACCGGAGATCCAAAGAACCCTGCCCAGTAGTGGATGCCTACTACCTTGGTTGGAGGACTTTCACATCAGAACCCTGCCCAACATGGGACCTAATCTGCAATGTCAGGCCTGATCTAGGGGCGCCCACAAGGCCCACCCCCCCACCAGGATACCACCCCACTAGGTGCAAGTTGTAATGAAGGGCACTGTACTCACCCCCTTGTTGCTGCTGTGATGCCCCCCAAGCACCCATCTAGCTCCGGATAGGCCACCGCCAGTATGCAGGCCATCAGCGGGGTCAAGGTTCGACAGGTACCCCTTCCTTCTTGGGAGGTCATCCCCAGCTGGGCCTCCGATGTCTTCCGTGCCTAGTGTCTCAGGTCCTCCCACCGATTCCGACAGTGGGTGCTCTGCCTGCCATAGACCCCACTGGGTCCCCACGTCCTTGGCGATGGCATGCCATATACTCTTCTTTTGATGGGCGCTGACCTGCAGAGGAAATACACACAGGGAAAGGTATAAGTCAAACCGTCCTGCCTGTTACACTCATGGCCCACCATACGCCATCCCATCCCCATTATCACAGACATGGCCCAGCATACATGCTGCACGCTGCCCAGGGCCCATCCAACCACCCCCCCACCTACTTGAGGCCTGCACACACAGCACTCCATGCATTCATGCCCCATGCATCATAATCACGGTGTACTCACCTCTTGGTCTGGAGGCCCATACAGCAGTCGGTACTTGGGTAGGACCCTAACCACAAGTCTCTCCAACTCCGCTGAGGTGAAGGCAGGGGCCCTTTCCCCAGTGACACCAGCCATGGTCGGGTCCAGACACAGGTCACAGCAGCACATGCAGTGCAGGTCCTCTCCTGTTGAAGGTCAGGTAGCAAGTGAGTGAACAGATAGAAAATGGCGGTCACGTCCGTGGTGGTGCGTACCGTCACCGCCGGCGTACATCACCTTTGGCCACTGTAACCGATAGGGCCCAATGATAACCAATGAGGAGTTGCACTGCAGTTCTCAACCGCCGCCCGCAACGGCGCACATCGTCAGCCGAATTACCTCATTTCCACCTGTCCCTCCATACAGGACAGGCAGACGCCATTTAAGGGGAGGGGCATGGATCCTAACTGCGTCACAGTACACAAATACACATTGGCCCTCATTCTGACCTTGGCGGGCGGCGGAGGCCGCCCGCCAAAGTCCCGCCGTCAGATTACCGTTCCGCGGTCGAAAGACCGCGGCGGTAATTCTGACTTTCCCGCTGGGCTGGCGGGCGGTCGCCTTCAGACCGCCCGCCAGCCCAGCGGGAAAGAGGCTTCCACGATGAAGCCGGCTCGGAATCGAGCCGGCGGAGTGGAAGCTGTGCGACGGGTGCAGTTGCACCCGTCGCGTATTTCACTGTCTGCGCAGCAGACAGTGAAATACATGTAGGGGCCCTCTTACGGGGGCCCCTGCAATGCCCATGCCAGTGGCATGGGCAGTGCAGGGGCCCCCAGGGGCCCCGCGACCCCCCCTACCGCCATCCGGATCCCGGCGGTCCGACCGCCGGGATCTGGATGGCGGTAGGGGGGGTCGGAATCCCCGCGGCGGTGCAGCAAGCTGCGCCGCCGGGGAGGATTCAATGGGGCGGCGGTACACTGGCGGGAGCCCGCCAGTGGTGCCGGTCCGACCGCGGCTTTACCGCCGCGGTCGGAATCCCCATTGGAGCACCGCCGGCCTGTCGGCGGTACTCCCGCGGTCCTCCGCCCTGGCATGACCACCATTATGGACATATCCAACCACATTAATGTAACAATCACAAAATGCATTGCTCTGTAGTGATTAGAATGTACAGATAATGACCAATTACTCACTCCTTTGTCCCATAGATTGCAACCGCTGCGGCTGACTAGGAGATGGAGACATCCCCCGTGTACAGACCCCTGGTGGACTTGGCAGCAATGGAGGACAGGCACATCATCCTCACCTACAGACTTGACAGGGGAACAATCACAGAGCTGTGTGCCCAATTGGAGCCTGACCTGATATCTGCTATCCGTCACCCCACTGGGATCCCCCCTCTTGTACAAGTGCTATCTGTGCTCCATTTCCTGGCAACTGGTTCTTTTCAAGTGACAGTGGGCTTGGCAGCAGGAATGTCACAGCCAATGTTCTCAAATAGTGCTGAACAGAGTGTTGTCTGCCCTGATTAAACACATGTGCAGCTACATTGTTTTTCCACAGGTGGAGGATTTGGCCACAGAGAAATCTGACTTCTATGCAATGGGACATATCCCCAACATCATTGGGGCAATAGATGGGACACATGTTGCATTAGTCCTTCCCCTGGCGAAATGAACAAGTGTTCAGAAATCAAAATAGTTTTCACTCCGTGAATGTCCAGATGTTGTGCCTGGCCACCAGTACATCTCCCATGTCAACACTAAATATCCTTGATCTGTGCATGATGCTTTTATCCTGAGGAATAGCAGCATCCCAAATGTGATGGCCCAACTCCAGAGGCACTGGGTGTGGCTTATAGGTGAGACCTGGTTCCCACCCAGTGGATGTTGGTGTATGGGTATGGTGTGAGCCCTAAGGGTGAGTGTGTGGCTTACTGTTGTCCCTCAATATTTGCAGGTGACTCTGGTTACCCCAATGTCTCATGGCTACTGACTCCTGTGAGGAATCCCAGGACAAGGGCAGAAGAACGTTACAATGAGGCACATGGGCGAACAAGACGGATTATAGAACGGACCTTTGGCCTCATGAAGGCCAGGTTTCGGTGCCTCCATCAAACCGGTGGATCCCTTTGCTAGTCACCAAAGAAGGTCTGCTAGATCATCATGACATGCTGTAAGTTGCACAACCTTGTCTTGCGCCGCCAGGTGCCTTTTCTGCAGGTGGAGGAGGCTGGAGATGGCCATGTGGTAGCAGTGGAAACTGTGGACAGTGAAGATGAGGAGGCAGAGGATGAGGATGAGGACAACAGAAGTGCAGTCATTCGTCAATACAGTCTAACTTCACTTTCCATTAACAGTTTATGGTTTCACATTGTCACTGGCAGGCTGTGAATTCCCATTTCTATGCCCACTCACTGCACCCTTTGGCATCTCTTTTTGCAGATGTTGGTGCCCCACTATTGCTCCTGGTGTGTTCAGTGCAGCCAACTACAGGTATTTCCTATGTAAACATTACTGTACAGTTGAATTGCAATGTTTGAACCTTGTTAAACAAATACATTTTGAAATCATTTGACATACTCCATATTTGTATTATTTCAAAGTGTGTTTATTGCAGTGCTCCGAAGAAGAGGGGGTAGTGCAATGGGCTGGGGTGATGATGGAGGAAAGTCCAGGTTAAATTCCAGTCTATTTGTATCACAAGTGCATTGTCCAAGGGGGCATAGGAAGGGGAGCAATGGCAGCTCAAGGTGGGCAGGGTGACAGAGTGGGACACAAGGGTGACAATCAGGAGAGTCTCATTTCTTGGCGGGGGTCTTGGCACTAGTCTCTGGCTTCTGCCTGTATCACAGGGATCGTTTTTTGAGCTGGTTCTCCTTCTGCAGGGGAGGGGTGCTGGTGGCCTATTGTTACTGTGGCGGGGGCTCCTGTCCACTAGCAGCAGCGGAGGTGGAGGGCTGTTCAGTGTTCTGGCTAGTGTCAGGTGCCCGCTTTTGTGCCACTGCCTCCCTCATAGTGTTTGCCATGTCTGCCAGCACCCCTGCAATGGAGACCAGGGTGGTGTTAATGGCCTTGAAGTCCTCCCTGATCCCCAGGTACAGTCCCTCCTGCAGCCGCATGTTCTCCTGCAACTTGTCCAGGATCTGGCCCAGCATATCCTGGGAATGTTGGCATGTTCCCAGGATCGCGATGAGTGCCTCCTGGAGGGTCAGTTCCCTGGGCCTGTCCTCCCCCCTGTCGCACAGCAGTCCTCCTAGCTTCCCTGTTGTCCTGTGCCTCTGTCCCTTGAACTGTGTGCCCACTGCCACTGACCCCAGGTCCCTGATTGTCTTGGGTTTGTGGGGTGGCCTGGGGTCCCTGTAGTGGTGGACACACTGCTGATTGACGTGTCCTGGGAACAGAGGTATGGGCCCGCTGGGTGGGTGCTGTGGTGGTGTTTCCTGAGGGGGGAGGCTCTCTGGTGGTATGCGAGTGTGCCTGGGTAACCGACTGTCCGGAGGACCCTGGTGGGCCAGGTTGGTCATCAAGATCCAGGCGATCAGAGCTGCTGTCATCACTGTGGGCTTCTTCTGGGGTCGGACTGGATGTTGCTGGCACCTCTTCTCTGGGGACATTGTAGGGTACCTGTGGGGATGTAAAAGCATTGTTGTTGTTTCTGTGTGTGACATATTGTGCATGGGTGTGTTGCCCTCTATACTTGCCTTGTGTGAGTTGTTATTTGGTGGGTTAGGTGATTGTCTCTAGTGTGCATGGTGTGGTGATAGTTGTCAATGCAGGTTCTGTGAGTGGTGTCCATGCAGTGGTGTTACATGCAGGGCTTGGCATTGGGATGAATGGGTTGTGATGGTGGGGTGTGTGGGAAGTGGTAGAGTGATGGTAGTGTGGGTAAGGTTGGGGGTATGTGATGGCCTGCAGTAGGGGGGTGAAAGTAGTAAAGAGTTGACTTACCAGAGTCCAGTCCTCCTGCTACTCCTGCCAGGCCCTCAGGATGCATGATTGCCAAGAATTGCTCCTCCCATGTTGTTAGTTGTGGGGGAGGATGTGGGGGTCCACCGCCAGTCCTCTGTACAGCCAGTTGGTGTCTTGCTGCAATTGAATGCACCTTCTCCTGTAGGTCGTTGAACCTCTTTCTGATGTCATCCCTTGTTCTTGGGTGCTGTCCCACGCTGTTGACCCTGTCCACGATCCTCCGCCATAGTTCCATCTTCCTAGCAATAGATATCTGCTGCACCTGTGATCCAAATAGCTGTGGCTCCACCCTGATGATTTTCCCCACCATGACCTTTAGCTCCTCCTCAGAGAATCTGGGGTGTCGTTGTGGTGCCATGGGTGTATTGTGAGAGGTGTGGGTGAGGGTGTGTAGGGTGATGTGTTGGGGTGTGTGATGTGGGGTGCGTGGGTGGTGTATAGGTGATGGTGGTGTGTGGCTGTGGTCTTGTCTGTGGCTTTGCAATCTCTCTTGTGGCAATTGTTTGTAGTCGTAAAGGGTTGTGCGTAATGTGGGTGTGTGTTTTATAGTGGAGTGGATATATGGGTGTGGGTGTGTGTACGTGTGTCAGGTGTGTGTTGTTTGAATTGTCCAATGTTGTGTTGTTTTGTATGTGTGTGTGTATTTTGAGCACAGCAGTATGTACCGCCAGTGGTTTACTGCCATTGAATGTCCACCATGGTGATTCGTGGGTCATGTTGTTGTGGGTGTAGTTCTGTTGATGTAACGGTATGGGTTTTGATACCACCAGTTTATCACTGACCTTTGGTGTGGCAGACTTTTGTGTGTGGCTGAATATTGAGTTTGGTGTGTGTGTGTCATAATATGGGTAGCAGAAATCTGCTGCGGTATGTTGGCAGTTGGCATGGCGGTAAGTGGGATTTACCGGCAGTGTCATAATGAGGGCCATAGTTTGTTAACCATGCACTGCTAGTTACCCAAACAAATTACGGCGCTCATGACATCTTTGATAACATCATTGATATTATCAATGTAATAGTTCCAGTAACATTTTTAACCAAAAAACTGTGCATGGTGAGAGTGCAAGTTATAGTTACCTTAGGGCATGAGTTATAGTTACTTCAGATAACTCTAACTATAACAAGTGATTTTCTGTGGTTCTGTACTTTTAAAATGTGAACCTAAATATAACGTCCCTATCACCTTTGTTTTTTTTAAAGTGAATATATATATCCTTGTCACGGTCAGATCATGGCTACTTATGCAAGCAGGTCATCAGCTTGCCTACCATCACACCTCACTCTTTTCATATGGGCCTTGTCCACTCCTCCACCCCCATCCATTTGATCATATCTATTAGCCAGTCCGTGGACAGGGGGGGTCTTAGAGTCAGCCACCTGATGACTATGTGCTGCTTAGCCAATGTTAGGCCAAGCAGTGCAAACTTCCTGCTAACTTTCCTATTTTTCCTTTCTGGCACTAGGCCCAATAGACAACGCTTTATCTCTCTGGGGATCACCCAGTCCATCGCCCTATGGAGCCATTCTAGGACCTCCTCCCAATAATGCACAATCCGAGGGCAAATCCACACTACATGGAAGAAGTCCGCTGGCTGATGCCCGATTTCTAGAGGGGTAAGTTATATGCAGTTGTCTGGGAGAGAGTTAGGCGATGTGGACAATATTAAGTTGTGTGTTTGAACCTTGCATTAAGAGACAACACCCTCACTACCCTGTGTACCCTGGTCCACTCCTCGGTCGTGATGGGGACCTCCCTAACCTCCTGCCAGGTTTCCTCGATCTTAAAGGGTGTCAATGGTATATCTGCCCATAGAGCCCAGTAGACGTGAGTGATCAGTCTCAGACCTCCTGCTAGGGACAGTAATACAACTAGCATCTGTGTGGGTGCAGGGGCCTCTGGCAACATAGACTTGTGCTGTGGCAGCTGTTCTTCCATATTGAAGGAACTACCCCCTCCCCAGTCTGAATGTCTCCAGAGCATTGTGCAGGGTAATAAATCGGCCAGTCGAGTATAGATCATCTAATGTAGTACACCACCAGTCTCACCACTGGCCTTTGGCCATAGTTTGTACTATTTGTGCAAACGGTTGGAGTTTCCAGACCTTCAGGTCCGGCACATAGGGCGCTTCACGGATGACTCCATGCACCACTCGCTCCCAGAGTCTACTCGGTAGCCGTATCACACGTGGCAGCGTCTCCGGCACGCTGTTGCCTCGTGACAGTAGAATCCCCAGCTCAGCGTCTCCATATGTGCCAGCCAGAAGGAACCTCTCCCACTTGGGTTTCTCATTAAAAGAATGGACTTTGTGTTGCAGCTGAGCTGTAAGGTAAAACAATTCTAGGTCAAGCACCACCATCCTCCCTCTGTCCTGTTCCAGTTTAAGTGTGTCAAGTCCCACCCAGCACCTTTCTTTTAGTACACAACAGCTCCACCAGGAGCTGATCCAGTTCTCTGAAGGTTCTTCTGGAGAATCTCATACATAGTGCCTTGTACAATGTAGAGGTGGGGGGCAGAACTATAATTTTGATCAGCACTATCTTCCCCATTAAAAAGAGCTTCTGGGTGTTCCAAAATTTGATAGCTGGGCGGAGATTTTCCATCACTCGTCCCAAGTTTAATGCATGACATTGTTGTAGGCATGGTAAGGTATTGGATACTATCAGTAAACAAGGGTATACCTGACTCTGGGAGCATATTTATGTCCACGCCTTTCAGCAGTCCTAATGGGAGTAGTATGGACTTTGACTGATTCACCCGAAGCCTTTTGAGCTCCCCAAACTCGACCCAAAACTTTCAGAAGGATCAGGACCAAAGTCACAGACTGTCTCAGGTAGGTCATCACTTCGTCTACATATAGCGACATTGTGTGTATCGTTTGACTCATCTGTATGCCCCAGCTGTGCAATACCTGGTGCAGTCTACAAGTCACTAGCTCCATTGCCAGGGCAAACAGCAGGTAGGGTGGGACAATGGGCACCCCTGCCGAGTGCCCCTCTGCAACTGAATCGCCTCTGACACAAGGTGCCCTGTTCGTACTCATGTCACTGGCCTTGTGTTCAGCAACCTTATCCAGGCTATAAATTTGGGTCCTATTCCCACTCTTTCCAGTACAAGCCATATGTATTTCCAGCTTACTGAGTCAGATGCCTTCGGTATGTCCAAGAAGCTAAGGCATACTGATCGTGGTCCAGGCACGGTGCCTGAAGCACATGCGTCAAGTGTTGCAAGTTGCAATATTGTATGAGGGATAAACCCTGACTAGTCTGGTTGGGGCAGCTGTGAGAGGTAGTGGTAGCGGCACATAGCCAGTACATGTCAGAAAATTCTTTGATCAACATTTAATAAGGACAGAGGGTGGGAGGGGGCCGCATCTAATGCATCTTTCCCTGGTTTGAGTATCAGCATGCCCAGTGCCTCCCACATCGATTCAGGGAGTTCTCCCCTTTCCACAGCCTCCTGATAAACCGGCAACAGTTTACTGGCTCTGATTTTGGGAAGTAACTTATAGAGTTCAGTGGGCAATCTGTCTCCCATGGGGGTCTAATCCATCTTGAGAGAGCCTATAGTCAACAGTATCTCCTGTTTGGAAAGGGGGCCCTCAAGGTTTGTCTGTTCTTCTTCCCCTAACTACATCATCAGAAGTGAATCAAAGTAGGTCGCAATCAGATGGTTCGGGGCACATCCTAGTGATGTGTATACCTCTCTGAGATGTTCTGTCAGTGTCTCGTTAATGGCCTGTGTCTGCCCCCCACAGGCCCTAATAGCCAGCATGGGGTCAGTGAGCTGCTCTTGTTTGATAATTCTGGCCATTCTGTGACCCATCCTATCCCCCGCCATGTAAAAATGTAATTTGTAAGAGAGTCGTACATAGTTCTCTAGCCTGTCCCACAGAGAGTAAATTTGCTTCTTAGCCTCGCCCCACTCTGGATGTACTTCTTGGTTATGTGGGAGGGCCGCTTCCAGGTTTGTTAGCTTTTCTTCCTGTAGCTTCAGATCTCTTTCTGGTGTTTGGCTTATGCCCATGGTGGTTGCTATACCCACCCCTCTGAGTACCACTTTCATGACATTCTGTTGCTCTGTGTTGAGTGTTCTCCTAATTGCAGATGAAGTAATCTGTCAGGGCATCCACGATGACCCCACTTGTATGCTGGGTTAGTGATGGCTTCCTCTTTCATTTGCCATAGCGGAACCCAGCATATGTGTCTAGCTAGGGAGTAAGTCAAGAGCAGGGGCGAGTGGTCAGACAAGTATCTAGCCAAATAAGTTGTGTCTGTCACCCTTGGCATCGCGCCTGTCTGTTTGAGGAAGTAATCTAATCTACTGTACGTGTCTGCCGCCAGTGTATAGCAGGAATATGTATGTGTCTGTGGGTGTTGAGCCCTCCAAACATCTACCAACCCTATTCACACTATCATCTGTTAGAGGGCTTCAGTCAAGTTAGGCTTCATGCCTTGACAGGGGGGACCTGTCCATATCTCGTACTATTATGCAGTTGTAATCCCCTGCTATAATCATCTCAGCAGTTATAAATCTCTGTGTAACATTTAACATTTCCTCAAAAATGTGCTGTTGTCTACATTGGGAGTGTATACATTCACTAGGCTGATCTTGTGGGCATCTAGAGTCCAATATAGGATTATGTGATTGTTTGTCACGGAACAGGTAATTACTATGGGCTGCCATCCTTGCTCAGGCAGAAAGCATCTATATGCAAATCAGGCTAGATCCTGCTCAGTAGGAACAGTCCATCCCAAGCTGCCAGACAAGGTCCCCTTTGAGTATGAACACAAGCTGCCCCAGAATGTTTTTAGCCTATTTGGACCTCATCAATAGGGTGCAGCTTTAGTGTAGTGCAGTGAAATTGGGACCCATGTCTGGGCATACCCATCATACTCAATGAGGAAGACAAAAAGTGATAAATGGCTACTTGAATTAATTGCATCAATTGGTAGTTATTTTGTGCCATAATTCAGCCCATCGTGTTTTTTTGCCCACTTTGCCATATCAGGTAGGAACCAACAGATCAGTTTTTGGCCTGAGTCTTGCACAGACTGCCAGGCCATGTCCCCTCTGAACAGAAACATAATAAACCACAGACCAGTTCGGCCTATTTCACCTCTTCAGTGGAGTCCAGTGATCACTCCGGTCAATCCCAGTAGCAGGAAGATTACCAAGAGAGGATCAAAGACTTTGTTGATTTGAACAACGGTACATCAGACAATACAAGCATTTGTGAGTCTTTTAAACTACATTTGAGTTAAGAGTCCTCCAGGTAGGGCACTGGCATGGATCACAAGCGTAGGAGGCTGGCTCTCTATATAGTGTACAAAAATGATGTGAGTATGCAAAGAGTCCAAGCACCCCACCTTGGTTTACAGAGGCAAAAACTAGACCACGTAATGCTCTAATTTTTATGGTAGCTTGGTTGAGCAGTTAGGCCAATCTTCGAGAAGTGCTAAGCATTTGTTGTACTCACAGTATCAATAAATGTGGACACACTCAAAAAAATAACTCACAAGCAGTTTACAAAAATACTTCTGACTTATAACATTTTTAAGACCAAGATCATCAAAATTGGATAAGTACTTTATTAATTTATGATTTTTCAAAGTTTAGCAAAAATAGTCTTTTTGTGCGTAATTACGCAGCATAGGAATCAATGGAAGAAAACTTTTAAAAATGCAAATAAAATCAGGCAAAGCGTTTACCAATATCTCCTTTCGTTTTTAGGTCGAGGTCATCAAGATGTCCTGTGGACCAGCCTGAGAATATCGGGTGGCTGCCAATTTAGGCGGGAGGAGCTGCTGAAAGTGCTTGGAGCTGGTGCAGGATACTGCAGGGGACCACTTGGAAAAGCAATGCACAGGCAGACTTCACAGTGAGTCTGGTGAGTCCCCTTGGTATGTAGAGGTCGCAAGGGGTGGGGGACCCTTAGAGCACAGCTTGTTTTTTGGTGTAGGGCCCAGGAAGGCCTGGGTGCAGAGCAGATAGGTGAACTAAGAGCTATGCGCAAAGGTGGTCTTGGAACGAGGAGACCGGTCACTTTGAGGGTGCATTGCAGGTCATTAGGGCCACTCTGGGAGGTGGTTCTTGGGTGTCCTGAAGTCCCTTGACTGGAGCTTCCTTCTGGTCCTTGGAGAGTCTGGACTGGCCTTTTCTTCTGAGTGTCTGATGTTGGGGGTCCAGTACTCCAGGCTGTTGCACGGGTCAGCCCCTGAAGGTCACAGTGCTACCGTCAGGTGGAATTTGGTCTGGCTGCTGTGTCCGGTTCCTTGGTAAGCGGCCAGTCAGTGAACTGGAATTCACTGTTCTTTGCTTCCTTGTTGAAGGGAGTGATGCCTTCACTCTGTAGGGAGATTTGGGAATTTTCAGAAGGGTGAAGGTTCTATGGCTATTTTCCTACCATGCAAGATGGAGGAAAATGAAATGGAGAGGTTACCTTGCATGCAACACCTTAGGAATGGTGCAGACTGAGGGTGGACACTTTTCCTGTCCTTTCTGCATTTTCTCGCCGTTGCTTTTGCCAAAAGTGGGGTGGCCAACTTCTGCCAGCAGCAGGGCTGTGGGTCAAGGTTTCAAGGGCGGCAAGCCCTTTGAAGCTCGCTGGCAGGGCAGTGCACATTTCCTTAGGTGTAACACCTGCACCTAGGAAGGGCTTTGTTTTCTGCACCCAGAGAGCAAAGGCTCTTACCCCAGAGTTCCAGAATCTTGTCTGGTGGTGGCAGGCTGGTTGTTACCAACCAGCAACCATTCCATGGTTAGTTAGCTTTTGAAGTGGGCACCTCTAAGGTGGTCCCTGAATAAATTTTGCAATGCATTCAATACTGGTACCAGTTTGGATTTATCGTTCTGAGTTGCCTAAAACTAGACAACCCAGGGTTCAGAGTGGCCATCATGTAGCTGTGAAACTTTTACTGACCAGTGTCCAACATATGCATTTAAACTGGCTGCTCTGTTCACTTACTATGGCCTGGTTAGTGCACCCTGCCGTAGGGCTGGAAGGCCTGCCAGAAGGGTTGCTTACCTATAATGCATACAGTGTGTAGTGGACAGGCCACACAGGTTGTGTGCCATGTCAGTTTTGCATTTTAGGATTGCACCAGGACACTGAGCCTGCAATGGCAGTGCTGGGTGCACTTGGATGCATGGTCCTTGAGGGTGGCACAATATGTGCTGCTCCCCTCAAGGGCCTACTCTTAGTACCCCATGCCCTGGGTACTAAAGTACTATTTACGAGGGACTTAGAGTGGCAGCTAAAGGTGTGGCCAATTGTGACCGTGTTCTTATCCATTTTAGGGGAAGAACACTGGTACTCAGGACCTGGTTGGCAGGTACCTAGTGCACTCAAGTCCAAATTGCATTCAGAAACCAGACAAAAAGTGTGTGTGGGCGGGGGGGTACTGCAACAAGGAGCCAGTTTCCTACAACGAGAGCCTGAAATAATGAATCGGGCTGTCATGGGCATCACTACTGATGCGGGTGTGGTGGTAGCATTCTCACTAGACATTTTGCCAGCACTGAAACAATACAGTGGGATGTTGTCTCCCCCACCGGACTAACGTAGCTTCGGAAGAAATTGCATAGTATTTTCAAAGTGTTGTGCTGGCCTGGGTGGAATGTGAGATATGTGAACTTCCCATTACAACTGAGGATAACAAGAGTGCTTCCTTTGGTTTAACTACAGACAAGGCCGTGGGAGGCAATGGCCTCCTGGTTGAGTTTTAAAAAGAATATATGGATATTTTGGCACCCAATCTGTTGGAAGAACATAATGCAGCTGTAGCCAAATGGACATTACCTGCATCAATGATGGACACAATAATAACTATTCTTCCAAAACTGGTACAAGATCCCCTATAATGTTCTTTGTACAGACCGCTTTCGCTCCTTAATACTGATAAGATGATTCTGTCCAAGATAATGCAGCAAGCAGGATTCATGTGTCAACAACAGCTTTTAATCTACTGTGCAATATTCACCCTCATCGTGGCATCCATGTGAGGGGTAAGTTCTTGTTGGTGTTATATGCTGATGATATTATTATACTTAACGTTCAGTAGTCAACGTTACCCCCATTCTCAGAAATGTACTTACATTAGGAAGTTAATCTGCCTTGTTGATTAACAGGGATAAATCTGAGCTATCCCCACTTACAGTTAGTACACATGTATTCACAGGAGGCTATCCCCTTCGGTGGACAGCTAACAGAGTGAAATAGTTCCAAGTGTATGTGCCCAGGAAACAGTAGGATTCTTTAGGAGGAATTTATTTTTAAAGGCTTAGAACATCTAAAAATGCAAGTTGAATGTTGAATAATGTTACCTGCTTCGTTATTGGGGTCGATATCGCCACCAATATGTTTGTGATGCCAAATTCTTTTAACTTTTTGCAAACATCTCTATCCATATAGCTGCTGAATTCATTATCAAAAAAACAACATGAACCCTCTTGGAAACAATTATAATCACAAACATCTTAAACTCATACCAAAACATGCAGCATTACTCTTCACTTATTACGGAGAACATCCTTTATTACATATACATAATACATTCTTTATTCATCTATATACAAGATATACAATCCTCCATCGTATCATCAATACAAAAGAAAAAGAAGGACAGAACAGAGTGCAAGTAGATCAAGTGCTTGTGATTCAAAGAGAAACAGAATATAATTAATTTCCCATTCAACCAATCAAATAAAATCCCTCAAAAAAGATATACAACAGCCTGTTGGTTATTCCTTTTACCACATTGAATCAAACTATTATTTCACAAACGGAATTAAATCCACAGTTTGAGTCCTTCTAAAAAATAAACCAAATCCAACTAATGCATCATTGTAAACGTTTCAACCCCCTCTCGCTCTTGGGCTAACTCCCGGCTCCACAATGGGTCTTCATCAGGACTAGTTGATAGGGGACATCTACAGTGATCCAAAGGAATAAATCAACCTTTATATCTTCTTCTCAATCTCCTTAATAATCAGCTGCATTATCAAACCTATTAATACTCACCCACATTTCTCCATATAATATTAGAACAACCATCTTCACCAATATCACTACGTCAATCCACCAATCTAAAACATAAATAAAGAGCTATCACAATTATTACCCTCACAACCACACTAACAGTCATACAAAAAACATTTAAAACTACACTCTTACCCCAATTTCATAGGATAATCCTCACAATTATCTTCTTCAATTCAGAACACACCAAACCCTTCCATTTGTTACTGCGTCCTATTTGGTTTCATTGCCTTAAATAAAATAGACAAATCACATTCATATATCATTAAAATCATATATATATATATTTATATATATATATATATATATATAATAATTACTAAATGGCTTCAATTCCAACCCAACTCATTGAGTAAATTAAGCAGCCACATTTAATCAAACCTATTGATCAATCAAATATCTCACTGTCCATAAAACACTATCTCATTAAAGTTAGGACCTAAGTCCTGTCCAACAAGAACTCTTTTAATGGTCTTTAAACTACCAAATAGTCCGACCTCCCAAATGGGCACATCATCTCTCCTCTGTCAGTATTAAAACTGACCATCTAACGAGTCTCCCTCTGCCTCCTGGAGACACGAAGAGACCAGATATACATACGAATGTCATCACCAGACGCGCACATATGCGTCGTCATCACAGATAGAACATACGAAAATCTACCATCAAGAAAAAAACGGCCACCGCCGTCGAGCTCTTGTCTTTATATCACCTGCACTATACATATACACCATTTATAAAAATTAAACGCTCAGAAAGCTTGAGTACACAAACGGTCAAACCTCAACAATTTCTGCCTTACCCTCCAGTGGCCCCTACTTCCAGCCGTCTGCGAGGCTTGACTCTGCCTTTTAGAAACGTAGCCAGAGCAAGGCCCACGCTTAAATCCTCTTAGTTAGCACTCACGCATAGTCTACATGAGAGACTAGAAGGTGGAAATACTCGCATTCACCCAATACGTAACACTCCAGGGACCGAGAACAAACTCCACATCCACAACTCGCTAGTTTCTACCCAGACCCCTGCAGGTTTATCTTGGTTTATCCTCTGTGGTTGGTAAGATGCTGAATTCATTAGGCATTTTAGACAGGTATTATTAAGGTTGATATGGAGGGGAGGAGGGGCTAAACAGCTGAGGGTCTGGTGGGCGGTGCTTGTACAGCAGATGTTGGTGGTTGTTTCACAAATACATACACAGGATTTATCAGGAGGAGGAACAACAGTAGAAGGCAGCCTTAGTCACCTTTGTGCTGTAGGTGGTACACATCTGTGCTACACAAAATCCCCTCAGCAGTGTGATGTTAGCAGTCACTAGAGATTTCTCTTTAGTGAACTCACTCTAGTGTGACTGTCCATGAAACCCTTAAATTCTGTCTCTGCCTTCTGTTCAATCATGCAATGCAAGACATGCAGCTTGGCTGTGCTGGTGAAATTGGACTCTACACAATTTTACAGCTTTTCCTTTTTCTTGTATAATCTGGTAGTTTGGATCAGTTGTCGATCTTGTGCCTCAGAAAGGCCAATAAGCTGTTGTGGGACGGAATTCAGATATTTGCCTCATAATTATTATCTTCAACAAAATAAAGCTGTCCTCTGTGATTGTCCTTCGTAGCCATCTCCTCCTAAGCTTAAGTGCCATATTTGCCTTGGGCTATCACCTACTTTCTTCTTTAACAGTTAGCCATGCTGTTTGAGTTTCCATGGCTTAATAGGTTAAAGGACCACCACCTCTGGCCCTCTCTATGACCAAGCTTGCTATTACTGTGACCCAGACTGTCAAATTACATATCAAGTCAACTGGCACTTTAGTCTTTCTACCCACATTTCACTTTGTCCCTTTTATAGGAATGGATACAACTTTCTGCTACCAATGTCCTGCCCGAGATTTCTGTACATCCTTTAATTGTTAACTGTAGGATGCTCCCATTAGCCTTTTCAAATCTTTCTGGCCAGTTAAACTGCTAGTAGTCCCAACACACCAGCAGACGAAGTCTACGAAACAGTACACAGGAGGACCAGTCTCCTCAACCATCAATGTTTTGGTATGCTCATATCTAAATAACAATGCAGGCAGACGTCTTAACCACCATAAAATTCTTTGTGACATGATTGTTGTGTACTGCACATTACATTATGTAGCTGCGTAAGGTGTTATGTCTATAGAGAAATACCCTAACAGCAATGTGGAACCCACACAAAGAAGAGACCATTACAAACTTTAAAACTGATAGAGAGGGCCGAATGAGGAGACAGCAAATTGTACAGAACTTCTTTATTTGTTTCCACCAATAGAGCAACACATTATACCTTATTCACAAACTGCACTTTTGAGTAAATATACTACTTTTCAGTGTGCACAAACTGAACTTTTGTAGTAATTTACACTTTTGTAGTAACTTAAACTCTGTAGTAAGTCCAGCATTATACATGGCCAATCACTGGTACTGCTACCTCCTTTATTTTCTGTGGAAGGGTGTTGCAGTACCAGTGGTTAGCCATGAGTTGTGCAGGACTTACTGTAACTTTTTTCCTTTTAGTTGCAACGTAGTACTCGAAGTTTGTGAATACTGAAAGTAGTAATCTTTCTCCAAAATGTAAACTTACACAAAAGTGTAAATTAACCTTTGTGAATCAAGCTGTAAATGCCTATCTGCCACTGCGCAGCATTGGTTTCTCCATTCTGTCACACATGAACCTATGCCTAGATATGACAAAGTAAATGCTGAGAAAACAAATGAAAAGACGAGTGAAGCACTCTTATATTGGTCTCTGGTAAAGTGGCAAAGCACTGAGGTGCTGAAGAGCATTGGCTATATCTCCTTCAGACTTTGCTCTTTGAACTTAGATCCATCAGGCAAGAATATGTACTGGCCTTGTCAGGCTGCTTATCTTTTACCCGAGGGAACTTTTCACCTCATTGGAAAGAATAACAGCAGCATCCTGCATACTTTGATTCACCCCAGTAATATGTCGTGTTGTTCCCTGTCCAATACTCCTCTTGCTGCTCTTGACCTAGCAGCCCTTCAGTAAAAGGCTAGCAGTAGAAGTGCAGATTTTCAGAACACGGTTGAAACAGATAGATTGGTCCTTCCATTACACTGCTTTTTAATTACATGCCCTCGTGATTTTGAGACTTTGAAGGTCTGTTGGTGTATACTGAAAGGTGTTGCTGACCGAAGTTCTTTTGCTGGCATAAACCACAGGGCAGTTTCAACAGATATTCAGGTCCTTTTCTCTAGCTAGTGTTGTGAATGAAAGACTGCTTTAGAATTGAACCTTAACTAATGAAAACCAGAAAAGAGATTTTTGAGCTGTATTACAAAATGTTGTTTTGCAAATTCACACACCTTGTAGTAGCTTAGTTAAATAACATTTTCAACTTATTGCGTATATGTGTAGTGCATGCGTAATTTGAAGGTGAAATCCTTCTTTTGTGGAACTAAATAGTACCACACGTCAAATAAACTCATTGCTGTTAGGAGTTACATCACTTTAATTTGGAGTACATCTTCAAACTCTTAGTTGGGATTGTAATCCCCTGATGGTAAATATTAGCACTTTGAAGGATGCAAACACATATCTGTTGCAATTGTGCCTCACTTTCAGATCTCTGCCCCATGCTTGGGTACTTCATGGAATAACCTCCTTCTCTCTCCCGTCCCCTCACCATTCATCACCTTATTTATCCCCCCAAAAACTAATATCCAACTGCAAACCAGAATTAAATGTAAAAGTTCCCCATCCTTGAGCTCTCTTCTTGTAGGCCAGTCCCATGGCTCTCTTCTATCCTGTCTTCCCAACCTAGAGCCCATTTTTTCATCTTAAAATTCCACTGAGGTCCCCTTCGTCCTTATTCGCAGCACCATAGTAGGAGTCTCGCGATATGACAGGTTTTTGTATCTGATGTTTCTAATCAAACTTAGTTGTCTCTAAAGATTTTTACCCACTTCCGCTGAGGCCACCTCCATCCCCATTTTGTCTTACACATTGGTAATCAAGTGGTTCTGTCCCGCCTTCTGGAATTGCTGTTGGCAGTGGAAAGTCCAGCAGAGCCCTGTGTCTCTTCTCAAGCTCAGCCCCTTAGGATCAGAAGCTCTTCATTTTAGCCAGTGTGGTTTGCAGCAGAGCCTATAGCAGAATAACAGGGTCTCCTTGTAAATTAAGCAAGCACTTATTTCTAACATCTCTAGGTGTTCCTACATGGAATTACATTATGTTAGGTACTATGGGGGTCATTCTGACCTTGGCGGTCCATGACTGCCATGGCGGAGTGCGGCGGAAGCACCGCCAACAGGCTGTCCACCGCCAGAACCAGGATGGCGGGAACAGGTGCCGTGGGGCACCTGGGGGCCCCTGCACTGCCCATGCCACTGGCATGGGCAGTGCAGGGGCCCCCTAACAGGGCCCCACAAAGATTTTCACTGTCTGCTGTGCAGACAGTGAAAATCGCGACGGGTGCCACTGCACCCGTCGCACCCCTTCAACTCCGCCGGCTCCATTCCGAGCCGGCTTCATTGTTGAAGGGGCTGTCCCGCTGGGCCGGCCGGCGGTCTTCTAGCGGTCGCCCGCCGGCCCAGCGGGTAAGCCGGAATGCCCGCCGCGGCCTTTTGACCGCAGAGCGGTCTTTCGGCGGGAACCGCTTGGCGGGCGGCGACCGCCGACCGCCGCGGTCAGAATGACCGCCTATGTCTCTGTACGGGTGTCCTTCATATGCTTTTGTGGATCCACTTTGTGGACTCTATTGATTTGGACTTCACCTTCTCTTAAATGCAGCACTTGTGCAAAGAATCCCTTCACGTAAAGGATATTGTTAAACCACTCAGCTTCTGACAACAGGTTTCATACCCTGATATTGTCTTTTGTTGCTCATTTTTCCAAATCCTCACACTTTCTGCCTTATCACAAGAAGGAGGAATTAAATACTTCCGCCCAACGATTAGTAATTAGGTTTTATTGTGCCTACATTTACGCAGTGCAGACAAACCTGACCCTTTTTTCCAGTTGGAAAAAACAACTGGAAAAATCACATGAAACTATGGCTGCTGCAGCTCTGAAGTCTTGTACCACTTTTTTTCTAATAGGGTAAACATACTATGCTTCCACCTGCTAAAAAAGCTTCTCTTTCCCTCCCCTACTCCCCCATGCCTCTTCCTCGCTTCCCGCACACCAGCCCCATCCACACTTAGTAAAGCAAAGGTGCTCCAAGAAGGAGGGGGTCCAAGCCACAAACTTCCTGTGTAAAATGCCTTTTCTGTAAGTGTGGGAGCTTAAACAGGGGATGTGGACCCTAGTCCCCCAAAAAGAGATACACTGGTGAGAAAGAGGTAAGGTCCCACTAGATGAATGAGATGGTATTTGGTTATCATACAATCGGTGAAGTTCATAGAAGGAACTGCAAAGAGAGCCCTAATTGCTCTAAGTAAAAAAAAAAAACAATTGGGAAAACAGGTGACTCCCAGTTGAAGTGCAAACAAAATAGGTCCCACAAGAAAGCAGAAGCTCAGCCAACACGTGTTTCGCCCCACAGGCAAGTACGCCAGGGCTTTTTCAAGGCTGAAAAAGAAAAACGACATGCGACTAGCGAGATAATTCATATTTGAAATTGTCAAAGATAGTTGAGAAAGGAAAACTACACCGAAGTGTGAAAACCCAAAGTCCGTGAAGATAATCGTGCACATGCAAAACATAGAATTTTGTTCCAGAAAAAACTTTATTCAAGTGATTGGTGATCCAAAGGAGAGAAAAATTGAAGAGTTAAAAACTAATAGAGAAAGGAGAAACAAGAATGTGGCCATTGCAAGCTAGATGGGGTATATTAAAGGTGAATGAGAAAGGAATAAAAAAATTGCAACAAACACCTGAAAGAAGATTATTGAAAGTGTGGCTGGAAAAAGAAGGAATGTACAGCATAATGTGATCTTACAGCCATGGTCATAATACTAATGCCTAAGAATAAAGTAAAGGTGAAACGATTTTAGATTGGTGCTCGAAAGTTTGTACACAGATGAATAGAAGAGAAGAAAAACATAAATTAGGGTAGTGACAAAAACAAATAAATGCGACATACCATACTGAGTCGACAAAATTTGTTTTGCAAGAATTTTTTTACAGTTGTGTAAGCGCTATTTACATTAGATAATCCACAAGAAAAAAGATATTATATAGTCGACATTTAGCATATTGATACTAATGGAATTACCATAAGTTATCCAGAAGAAAATGCTGAGAAACAAAGTCTAATTGCGAAACAGATATTATAAAATTGACAAGAAACATGAGATATCCCTAATATGGATAGCCTTGCACGAGAAATTACTCAGCAAATTAGCGAAACTTAAAATGTTAGGTAAACATATAATTAGCCATGAAAGGAAATCTAATGTAATAAAAATGCTCCAAGGAGTAAAATAGATAGCCAATGCATGTTGGAAATATTATTGAGGAATAAAAAAGGACTCAAAGCCAAACGCTGTTGTAAAGTATATTTGGCCAAGCAAAAACGCGCTGAGAGCGGACCCAAATCTTACCGCAAAGAATAGGTCGCAGCCGGTCAAAAATTCAGATAGTCACGTCCATCGCCATAGTTTTGAACAGGGGCGAACGCGCCAGCCCGACAGAGCGTCTTATATCCGTGTGCTCAAGAAGGTTAGTGTCCTACCTCAGTGTCGTTAATGAGGTGTAGTCACTGAAAAGGGACTAAGAATATCTAACACGGATGGCGCCATCTTGGATTCAAAAAGCAAACAAAAGGAGGTAGCGCCATCTTAAAGTGGTGTCACCTATATCAGAGAGATATAATAATGATGATAATACTGCCTATTTCACTAGGGTTTTTTTCACAAGGTCGACTATGTGCATATCAGGAGTCTGTTGATCTCATTTCCTTTTACATGGCCCACCTAGGCATGCCAGACCTTTATATTAATATGTTTGCTCTAGGACCTATTTAATGTGAAAAAGGCAGTATTAATGGTGCATTTGCCACTCTTTTCACTGATCTTGTAGGATGCATTAGAGGTCCTCCTTTGCAAGGTGACTGTTTCCGTTGTCCTTGCCATCAGAGTTCTTGGATAATCTCAGATCAGGCTGTTGGGAACTCTTCTTTGCAGGTGTGCATGTGCAGTAGGCTAATATGTCCTTTTGTGCCCTCTTCTTTGCCTTGCCTCTCATATGGGAGCTCTTGTGCTGCTCATGTGCTCTTGAGAGCTCCATGGGGCCAGGATGTAATTTTAGACAAGAAGACGCAGTCTTTGATCAACCCTCCTGTAATTGTTGTCTGTAGCTTGCCACCAACATTCACTCAAAACCAGTCACCTAGGAGCTAACACATGCATGTTTTAGCACTTCGGTCAGAAGTATTTTTTGTGCTCTCAGGCAGTGTTTTGTTCACAGGGGCAGATGATGTAGGTAGTGGGAATCAGCTTGCTTTTTGTGTTTTCTTCAATCATTAGTGTCCTCATTTCTGGAGTGTTCCTCCCTTAGGACTGGAGAGGCATTACTTCAGCATCCAAAACTGTGTTTCCCTCAGCAGTTCCTGGGCCCAATTCACAAAGGTAAACTTAGACCTGAAGCCTAAGTTTAGACTGAAAGCCTAGGGGCCCAATTCACAAAAGTAAACTTAGACTTGACATCTAAACTTAGACTTCTGTGCTAAGTTTATCTTTGTAAATTGGGCCCTCAGACTTCAGGTCTAAAATTAGACTTCAAGTCTAAACTTAGACTTCACTTCTAAGTTTAGCTTTGTGGATTGGGCCCTTAGGGTATAATTTAGATTTCGGCAGACAGGTTACTCCATCATACGTTGAATGGATATCCCATCTGTTGCATAACAAGTGCCATTGGATACAATGCACTTGCAATACAGCGGAGAGGATATCCACCACATTTGTGACAGAGTAACCCATCCACAGAACTGTAAATCAAGCACTTAGTGAGGTTTGCCTGACTCCATGAGTCATTCTGAAATTGTATGTGGGATTGGCTGGAACCAGCATACATTTAGAAGTATACCCAATACTACTATAAAAGAATTTCCACTGGGGCATATAAATATTGAGCAACTGTAGAATAATTGATGATTGTTGTTGTACCTACCACAAGCCCCCCTTCCATTGATAATTCTGTTAACCAAAATCATATGAAGGAATGGATTCAGCCTACGTCAATACTGGGCACTGCACCCTTATTTTACCCTTTTTTGTGCTTTAGTGCTCCTAATCATGTTGTAAGAGATGTAGGTATTGCATAGGACCAACATATTTTAATTAGCTTAATAAAAAAACAGCTCCTCTCTTCTTCTCATGGGCCTATGTCACAATTGTTTGATTATTTAGAATATAATTGCTATCCACATCCTCTGAGCTACTTTGACACCTCTTGTTCTGGAATTTTACTGAGGCATGCACAGATGGTAATCATCTAGTACTTGTCCTGCAACTGTGGCTCTACCAACAATCTTTTTACGAGGGAAGCGGTGATTGTCTGGTTTAATAAGCTAAAACAGATTCCCTAATCAGGCATACACGTACCATGTTTGTGTGGTGCAGTTGCAAGTATCGTGTAAAAATGGTTCATGCAGACATTAGAAAGGGCTCTACTTGCAAATATGTGCTTTAATTATGTTGGGGCAGTTTTTCACATCTTCCTGTTCTATAGGGAGAAGAGAAGTATGACTTTAGAGTGTGGAAACACATACTGGTCTACTACATGTTGACAATATTGGCTTCAAACACCATCAAGAGGATGCAACTAATGGGCAACTTTGCCACAGTATCCTCAGTTATATTAAGTAACCTTTAAGGGGAAGCTGACGCAATAGCAGTGCGCATGCAGCTCCGGGATGTTCCGCCACAGGATCAGGATTGTGAGCTGCCAAAGATTATCGTGGAGACCTACTGTAGTATTGGTCAAGACAGTCTGGGGGCCAGACCAACAAACCCACAATTCCAAGGTAAATCTAATAAAGATTCTACTAAGCAAGCACCTGAGGGTACTAAGAAACGCTGGGATAAAAAACAACACACACCTAAAAAGGAAAGGGGAGAATCTCCCATGCGGAGACCCCACAGAATAGATATAATCTCAGAAATAGAGATAACATAAAAACGCCTGACGGATATCAATATACTGATGCACGCCAATCTCATTCTTTTCAGGACTCACTGGAAAAACACAGTGAGAGAGGTGGGCAGTCTTGGCAAAGAACTGAGTACGTGAAACCGAGACAGGAGTTACAACGCTCAACAGAAGTTTCTGTTAAAAAAGAAGAGAAACTTCCCCAACAAAAACCCCAATTCAAAAACAAAAAGGTGGCAGCAGTTGCAGTTCGACATGCCACTCAAGAAGAGGGCTGTATTGAAGAACAAGAAGTGGGCATTAGCGCTAATAGACAGCGCGACAGAGGTCACAATAGTTCACCGGAAACTTCTATAGCATCTGGAGGTGAAAGCAACTGATGACTTTCTACAAGTAGAAACTACGGACATGAGTGTCTCCATGTCTGATAGGGTGTACAAAGTAACGCTACAGTTAGAAGGAGACATTGAGCGCACAATTGATGCAATCTTTTGGGACCGCGTCATGAACATCTATGATATTTTACAGGCCGAAAGGGATTGGCCACTTGAATTTTTCCGTAGTTGCCCATATAGGGAAGATGTTATCAAACGTTCTTTCTCGCCTCTTGTTCCCGAGGAGCTTGCAGAATCCTATGCCATTGATTGGGCATTGGCGCAAGCACCGCGTTATATCGCAACTAAGTAGGATGGGATAAAGAGTCCCCCTATCATGTAATCTCTATTAAAAATCAACCCCAACCACAACCCCAATATCCAATAAAACATAATGCAAAAGCACCCGTGAGGGAAATCCTCACGCAACTGGAGTACCAGGGTGTAATCGAACCCTGTGTCTCACCCATAAATAATCCATTATTCCCAGTAGCTAAACCGGACCATTCGTACAGAATAGTTTTAGACTACAGACATTTAAACAGTCATACATGCACATACGCTATATAAAACTCACATAGCACAGCACTCATGAACAACATAGTGCGTAAAAAATGCGAAACAACACCAGACATTTTCAATGGTTTCTTCTGCCAAAGTATAGCGCCTGAGAGTATAGACTTAACAAGTTTCAGCGCACTAGGCTCCTAGAAGAAATTCTGTTGTTTACCCCAGGGGTACAAAAACAGTCCAGGGCTGTTCGCAGTTCGTGTGACTTCAATATGGCACGACATTGTATTCAGCAGCAGAACAACGCTTTGTTCTTACTGAGAAAATTCTCACTGCTGTTCAGTTGGCCGTCATTAAAGAAAGACCTCTAGCCTAAGGCAAACGCATTATTGTTGTCTCTCCAATCCCAGCGCTTGAGGCTGGTACCAAAGCCAGCGTGCCTAACACCAAAGCATTACATCCACGTTGGATTCAATGGCCAATGTCTTTGACAGCCCCTGATGTCGATTACATTTTTTACCCAAAATTACAAACTCAACAATTTTTGTAGTATGAACTAGAATACCCAGTTCCAGCAAATACACTGCCTATTGATCAATATCAAAGAGTCATGTATACCGATGGCTCAGCGCAACCTGCAATTGTCACAAAGCATCAATACTACGCTGCTTGCGCAGTCGTAAGCGGCTAGATGGAGGATAATAATTTTTGTCCCCAACATACATTCACACAAACCCTAGGGGATTGCATAGCACATTTAGCAGAGCTAAAGGCTCTGGTGATGGCACTGGAACATACGGACCCTGCACAGCTAACACTGATTGTTTGTGATTTGTACTACTATGTCCAGTCCTTCAATGAATACCTGTATTAATGGCCCCAGAATTGTTTCAAAGATTCTAAAGGCATCACCATCAAACAGACTTCTGTGGGGGAAAGCAGCGGATCTGAAGGAAACACTACTAAATGTCCATGTTGTACATACACTTGGACACCAGCGCGTTGGAACACACGTTGCTGGAAATACACTGGCTGATGAAGCCGCAAAATCAGCAGTAGCTACGGCTACTGTTGCTGCAATAACCCATTCAGGAACGAAACTGGACAATGACATATGGGCTGCCGTGAAAGCCACGGCTGAAGACGCGCCCTATCCAAAGGCATTTCCTGCTAAATATTCCTACCGAATGGGAGGCTGCCTAGATGCTGAAGTAAAGATACCAGGCATGGGGGTTCGAGTAATTGCCAAGAAAGACATAAGATTAGAGTTGAATAAAGCAGTGCATGAGGGCGTAGCATCTGCCCATGCTTGTGTGGCGGCTACAATATCATTGTTGCAAGCATGTTATTGGTGGCTGGGTCTGTACAAACAGGCCAAGCAGTATGGTCTTTTGCTGTGACATCTGCCAACAAATTAAGGGTTCCACAGTCAAATACCCAGCGCTCCTAATTTCCACCAAACCATTACAATGTGTGTACTTGGACCATTGTGGTCCCCAAACACCGGATAGTGCATACAAATACATTTGAGTCGCTGTTGACTCTTGCTCCAGATTTCTGTGGGTGTGGCCATAACTCTCGGCTGACGCTCGGACTGTTATTAAAAATTTGCGAGTCTTTATTGGTACATATGCAGTTGCGGCTTTCCACTCAGACCAGGGCCTTGCTTTAGCCTTAAGGGCATTCAGGGACGCCATGGCTTTGTTAGGGGTCCAACTCCATTACTCGTCTCCATTTCATCCCGAGGGAAATAGTGTTGTGGAGCGACAAAACCATAATTTAAAGCAGTCCTTAACAGCCAGAGTCTTAGGTACGGGTCGTAGTTGGCTTAACCACCTGTATGGAGTCCAGAGAGCACTTAACAATCTGCCTAGAAGGTCCCTGGGGGTGTCGTACTTCAAACGAGTGTCTGTTCAGAACTCTAATGTATGTTCCAGATCTTGATGGTCCTGGCGTGGAAGCGGCAGAAACACCCTTTGACATAAATGAACGTGTCACTGTCTTGCAGGAATTACAACAGTTCCGTGATTACAATGCTTCTGCCAATGCTGCCTTCACAGGAATTAAGGCTGTACCAATAACACCTACTGGCTGGATTCCTAAGGTTAGGGATCTAGTATGTGAAAAGGTTGCTGTGAAAAAGGGGTTCGGTCCTTCTTATCGTGCACCGGTCCCAGTCTTGGGCATACACGGTACCAGAACTGTAATTTTACCACTGTTGGCTGGTGCTAAAGAAAACCGTTTTGTATCTATCAACAGTGTCAAGTACACCATGTGGCCAATCCTGCACAGTAGACCAAGAGGAACAGCCAGTAGTTCCAGAATCCCTCTCACTACTGGTCAAGAAGTCCCTCTACAAGTTTTGAGCAGCAACACTGACACCTCTCTGAGCTTGGGGAGAGTGGAAAATGATCTTGCATTAGTTCCACTAACACCTGTTACAACAAACAATATTGAAAGTAGTGATCAATTTGAGACAACTTCAACACAGACGGATGGCGACATTTACTATGAACCACTGTGGGAGACCCCTACCAGTTCTCCGCCTGTAAATACGGCTCCAGCTTTTGCACAAACTGTTTCTGGATACGTTGCCGACATCAATGACACCTTTTCGGACTCATTTGCCGCTTCTACATCTGAACTGCCAAAAGCACGTAAGCTGATAAACTGGCTTAAAACAAATTACTTTATTTTCTCATGGAACTATCTGTGGCTTTCCATATAACTTTCTTTTTATTAATACATGGACATTTTCTTCCTGAAAGATCAATATTTGAACTGGTGGATGAGGTCCTAAAACCTTTTTCTTCTCACAAGGTCCGCAAGGACTTGTCTTTCTTGAACATTTCTGCTATACCAATTCCTGATGGGATTGTTTGGGATAAAGTAACATTTGATATATACAGCCCGACAGAGGTCATTCAAATACCATATGTGTTTAAACTTTTAATGAACGATGTAATAATACCCAGAGTTGTTTCTGATGACTAGGATGTGAAAACAGTTGATGCTATGATGACTGAATTGCAATATTATACTGTATTTGAAGTGAAGATGTTTATCAATCTAAAGTGAATTATGGTGAAATGTTTTTCTATAATTATTATGGGCACCATTTCATTCACGGAGCAAGTACCCCAAAGACTATTTTTAATTACACACAATGGGAACATTGTCCAACTCCACCACAGGGGAGTTCTAAAACGTATTCTGAAAAGTTTGCATATTTTTCTGGGCACAATGTTAAAAATGCTGAGTCATATTATTTCAACTTGCCATCAATGGAAAATTTACATATATTATTGACAGACACTAAATTCATTTATTCAGATTCCTTTGTTTCCCGATTGGCTATAGAAGGCTATCAATATTGGCTGAAGTCGATTGACCTGAAAAGTGTGTGAGGAACTAGAAATTGGCAAATAAGGGGGGAGGAAGCTTTATTCAGAGCATTCCTGATACCTGTTCAAATTATATGTTTGAATGAAACAACAAACTAGTTGTTTAGGATTAGCAAGAATTAAGGAATTAAATGTACCCAGTATTCCTGCCCCTGCAAAATTTTACAAATGGCAAAAGTATATAAATGTAACAGAAGATCAGCTCGATGGATAGGTCCAGAATGGCATATTTAATGCTTCACTGTCACATCCTGGCTGGTGGTTATTGTGGCCAATAGATACCAATGGATGTCATAAGCGTTTTATAAACTCCACAGGGAGTTTTAGAACTAGTAGGCCGGACCCTCACTATGTGTCTTCTGAACATGCGGGTATAGTAACAACATACAGTGTAGGGAAACTGTGCCAGCAATGGTTGAAGAGTTTCTCATTAGATGCTGTCAGAGAACACCTCAGTCTCCTGTCTAATAACACTGACTTACAGGACTTTGTGTTAGGCCCCAGAAAACAACGCAGAAAGCACTTCTTATATGCAGTATATAATTACATTTGGAAGCTTTTCCAACAAGAAGCTGCTACCCGGTTTAGGCAAATAGACCAGGAAAACTTACAGAACGCATTAGCTGTTGTAGATAATGGGATTAATACCCTGTCTGACCAGATATACACCTTAAACAACATTGTCTCTTCTACGATAGACATAATACACAGTGATATTTCTTCTTTACACCATGGACAGATTCAACAAGGTCCATTATGTAGTTGGGTTGGACATTTCAAACATTGAAGGCAGGTCACGTTCCCTGGCAACACGTTAGCGCAAGGGACATATTTTCTATATTTAATTTAACACAGCAACAACAACTAATGGTTAAGAAGGAAGCAACTTATGTCATGTTAAATATTGAAAAGTTAGAAACATTGCCTTTTGCTGTGGCTGAAATACCATCTGCTGAGTGGTTAGTACACAGGGTTTTTAATCTGCTTATTTCAACACTCCAATTCACTTACTGTTTAAAACACATTCCAATAGGCAGATATGAAAAGCTGGGAGATATTTACATCCATTAGGTGTGGGAGCTGCCCTTCTCATACAAATGTCTCAGTGGCATGAAAGAGATCTTTCTTAGCTGTAGTGAAAGCGAGACTTCTGTCCGCCATTCGATTGTTTGTAAACAGCTGTCCTTGCACGGGGTGTGTAACTCTTCGGCAGCAAACTTGGCTTGTTATCTGAAGGGAGTTCCAGTCCCCTTGATTAGACCTGCATTCCAGGAGCTCTCAAATGGCAGTAATCAATCAATCAATCAATCATAGTATTTATAAAGCGCGCTATGTACCCGTTAGGGTTTCGAGGCGCTGAGGTGGGGGGGGGTGGAGAGGCTGTTTAGCGGTCGAAGAGCCAGGTCTTGAGGAGCTTCGGGGATGCCCGGAAGCATTCAGTGGAGGGCCTGGGGTTGAGGGCGCGGAGCTCTTCGGCCGAGAAGTGGGCGCGGGAGGCGCGAGGACCAGGGAGGGTGGCGCTGGGCGCGGTACAGGCGCGGACGGGTGCAGACGGGCTTGCCTCTGGCGCGCCAGCGGTGCGCCCGCTGCGCGGACGCGCAGCGCCAGCCATTAAGAAGGGAGGGGGGAGGGAGGAGCAGCTGGGAGGCGGGAGGGAGCGGCAAATGGGGGCGCGAGGGGGGCGGGGCCGCAGGGAAGCAGCGGCTGGGGTCGAGGCGCGCACAAGGGGCGAAAGGCACAGAAATCGGGCAAAAGCAGTCACAAATGCAGGAAAAAACACAATATGGACACAATACTGGGATTAAATACGATCGGGGAGACAGCAATCAGGGGGGCACAATGGGGCAAAAAGCGCCGGCGGCGAGGCGCAGAAAAGCGGAAAAAAGCTGAAAAACAAACTTACGGGACGGCGGAAGCGGCACTCGGGTCAAGTGAGCCCACTAGCCACCAGGGATGAGGCGCAGGAGGATGCCTGCAGGTGGAGGAGGGCCTCGAACACGCAGACGGTAGCGTGGTCGTGGGGCAGAGGCAGAAGGCAGCAGGTTGGCGCTGCGGTCGTGAGGGGCGAGTTCAGGACCTGAACCAGGTCCGAACTCGCTCACTGGCGACGCGCAGCGCCAGCCATTAAGATGGGAGGGGGGAGGGAGGAGCAGCTGGGAGGCGGGAGGGAGCGGCAAATGGGGGCGCGAGAGGGGCGGGGCCGCAGGGAGGCAGCGGCTGGGGTCGAGGAGCGCACAAGGGGCGAAAGGCACAGAAATCGGGCAAAAGCAGTCACAAATGCAGGAAAAAACACAATATGGACACAATACTGGGATTAAATACGATCGGGGAGACAGCAATCAGGGGGGCACAATGGGGCAAAAAGCGCCGGCGGCGAGGCGCAGAAAAGCGGAAAAAAGCTGAAAAACAAACTTACGGGACGGCGGAAGCGGCACTCGGGTCAAGTGAGCCCACTAGCCACCAGGGATGAGGCGCAGGAGGATGCCTGCGGGTGGAGGAGGGCCTCGAACACGCAGACGGCAGCGTGGTCGTGGGGCAGAGGCAGAAGGCAGCAGGTTGGTGCTGCGGTCGTGAGGGGCGAGTTCAGGACCTGAACCAGGTCCGAACTCGCTCACTGGCGACGCGCAGCGCCAGCCATTAAGAAGGGAGGGGGGAGGGAGGAGCAGCTGGGAGGCGGGAGGCGGGAGGGAGCGGCAAATGGGGGCGCGAGGGGGGCGGGGCCGCAGGGAAGCAGCGGCTGGGGTCGAGGAGCGCACAAGGGGCGAAAGGCACAGAAATCGGGCAAAAGCAGTCACAAATGCAGGAAAAAACACAATATGGACACAATACTGGGATTAAATACGATCGGGGAGACAGCAATCAGGGGGGCACAATGGGGCAAAAAGCACCGGCGGCGAGGCGCAGAAAAGCGGAAAAAAGCTGAAAAACAAACTTACGGGACGGCGGAAGCGGCACTCGGGTCAAGTGAGCCCACTAGCCACCAGGGATGAGGCGCAGGAGGATGCCTGCGGGTGGAGGAGGGCCTCGAACACGCAGACGGCAGCGTGGTCGTGGGGCAGAGGCAGAAGGCAGCAGGTTGGTGCTGCGGTCGTGAGGGGCGAGTTCAGGACCTGAACCAGGTCCGAACTCGCTCACTGGCGACGCGCAGCGCCAGCCATTAAGAAGGGAGGGGGGAGGGAGGAGCAGCTGGGAGGCGGGAGGGAGCGGCAAATGGGGGCGCGAGGGGGGCGGGGCCGCAGGGAAGCAGCGGCTGGGGTCGAGGAGCGCACAAGGGGCGAAAGGCACAGAAATCGGGCAAAAGCAGTCACAAATGCAGGAAAAAACACAATATGGACACAATACTGGGATTAAATACGATCGGGGAGACAGCAATCAGGGGGGCACAATGGGGCAAAAAGCGCCGGCGGCGAGGCGCAGAAAAGCGGAAAAAAGCTGAAAAACAAACTTACGGGACGGCGGAAGCGGCACTCGGGTCAAGTGAGCCCACTAGCCACCAGGGATGAGGCGCAGGAGGATGCCTGCGGGTGGAGGAGGGCCTCGAACACGCAGACGGCAGCGTGGTCGTGGGGCAGAGGCAGAAGGCAGCAGGTTGGTGCTGCGGTCGTGAGGGGCGAGTTCAGGACCTGAACCAGCAATGTTCTCCTTAATAGTGAAAACTGTAGTGGAATGTGAGCCAGAATAGTTTTTGTTGTTTCTGTCTCTAAGATTGTTACATGCTGCGAGAACTTACTTTTTCCTCCTACAAGACAGAGGGAAGTTACTGAGATTTGGCCCCATATTGCTGCTTCCAATGTGAATTTTGACAAGTTGAGCAGACTCAAGGCTTTATTGTTCCAAAAACAGGTGGCACTCACATCTGCACGCAAGACCTACGCACTTTAGGTGGCAAGGTTATCAGCAGAGATACAGTACCTTTTAAGTACTAACTTTCCGAGACACTTTGGTGAGCTTGTGGGACGAATATTTAATTTGTCCAGCACTACTGGAATCGCAAATTTCTTTAAGGCTGTTGGTTCTGGTTTCGTTCACACCTTCTCCTCGATATTCAGTTTAATACCATCAGCCATCCATTCAGTATTCTCCAGTATTTTCGAGGGCTTTCTGATAACTTTGGCTATAATAGGTGCCATTCTACTATTGCTACTTTTTCTGTGCAATGGCTGTCCTGCCGCAACAAGGAGGACTGAAAGCGCTCCCACCAGCGCAGCTGTGTCGTGAAAGCATGATGCAGTACTTTGTAGCAACACTCCTGGAGCAACTGGAGTGTGACTAGTCTCTGTCATTCAGACCAGTTTTGCATTGTGTGCAGCCCGTGTTTCGGTGCCTTTGGTGCTCGTTCGCACATGCACTGAAAGTTTGTCTTTCTACGCATTGCTTGCTTTCATTGGATACTGATCTGTTGATGTTCTCGCTGAGGGTTCATTACCAGACATATGCGTTTGCTACAGGAATCTGCTTATGAGTTGCCCTTCATGGAGGATGCAGCTCTGAACTCATTATTGGGAACACCATGGAATGCTGCTGCCTTGGCTGACGCTCAGGCTTTGGAACACAAATGCTCCTTGGTTCTTCTTGGTGATGCGTTTCCTACTTTACCACCTGCCGAAGTGGAAGATTTCCTGTCTTCAATTGTTCCGGATTCTATTGGCAACTTCCAAAATAACTTTGATTCTTGAAATTTGGCCTATTTACGCCACAAGTTAACATTTTTAAATTGTCCTTTTAAATATGCTCATGTTTTTTTTAAAACTTGTTATCATTGACATTTTTATATACATCTTGGGTTGAATTTAAGTAGCTTTTACATATTACTAGGCTTTGAACCACCTTTAAACCGGCAGGGGGAGGGTGCTATGTAGCCATTTTAGTTATAGCTCCATGCATGTTATTCTAGCAAAACCAGGCCTGCAGCTGTGCACTTTAACCTAGATATATTTTATTCAGCTTTGCTTATTATTTTAACCATAACCACATTCGCGGTCTTGGTTTATTTCTCTCTTTCTAGCTGTTATTTGCCTAGGCCAGCACTGCGTTCGTAAACAAGACATTTCGTTCACTCTGCTTCTCGCAAGGCTGCAGTAAGATAGGTTGCCGGTAAATGTGGTAACGCTTTGTCTCTGGTATTCATAGAAACAAACACATCCTTATGTAGGGACATTTTCTTAGAACATCAGCTGTTTTATTATAAAAAATACTTTCCTGTCCCATACACGTTAGAGAACCACAACTGTATGCTGATAGCTTTGCTACAGCTGCTTATGCAGACTTCAGGCTTCTTGCTCCGGTATGAGGAATGATGTCTTCCCAGGGGAACCTGAAGGGCAGAACTAGAGCTTAACATGGTGTGCTCTAATATAGCCTAGGTAGGAACTAGTCTATTGACTCTAGTGACAATATGGTAGTGTTATTTTTATGCTTTACTCTTCTTGTCACAATTTTAATCCTGTCATGCTTTATTGTCCTGGTTATTGCAGTGCATGCTTTATTATCTGAGATGCATTTGCTTCATTAAAACCTTTTCGAAACATATACTGCCTCTGCTTGTTCTTTTATATGTGACACTAATATAACTGAGAGAAACGGATGCGATCTGAGTGAGCACTATTTCCCTGAGGAGTCAATTGTGTCATGCGCTCGGCTGCTCAGTCATCCCTGCTCTTGTGTAGAGATGAGGTACTGCTAATTAGCTGGAAAAAACCCAGATTGGGCTGACAGGTGTCACCTGTAGTGGGTTAGACTCAGTCTCCCACACCGAGGACAATTCTGCCACTCAAATCCAGTAGTCTCATTAGAATAATGAGAGCCTACGCGACAGCTGTAGCTGATCACCAAGCAGCGTGTCCAGGCTGCTGATGAGGAGGCAGCTGGTTGTTCCCAGCATATCGGAATATCATTTTAGGCCAATAGGGGGGCCACGTCCCGGAACCTGAGTGCTGGTATTTTTCTGACATTGTGGGAAAAAAGTTCCAGGAGGGTTGGGTAGGTACCTAGAAGTCAATCATGTCAGATAGTACTTTTGCTTTTCAAGCCCAATAATCTGACAGCAGGGAACAGGACCAGAGCATATGTAAAAGTCCTGTATCTAGAGGGGAGCACCAGGGGCAATTCATGCCCAGGCCAGAGAAGATTTTATTAATTGTGGAAGGCATGATGTAGGCCTTGTTTAAAATGTTGAATTGAATGTATTTGAAGCTGCCCCCTGGATACTTTATGAGAGTGTTCCAGTATCTTAACTCATTCCATATCATGAAGTGATCTGGTATGCTCATTCACCCATGCTTGTCGAACAGTCAATCTTCTGTAAGAACGCTCTTAGCCACTGTACCACTTTTCCAACACGTGCCTTTGTGTGAAGTGTCTGGTAATCCTCCTGTTTCTGGGAACTCTGATGTCTGGTGTGGAATAGTTTAGAAAAAGTCTTTAATGTGTGCTTATATGTGAGGAATTGTTCAGATGGCAGTTCACAGTCCATCACCAGCACCTAGATGTCCATCAGCTCCATATTCAAGAACTGGTGCCTGACTGTGAAAGTGTCCTGTTGTAGTTGGCATGCCTAGCAGAGGGACAGGAGGGGCAATGGGGGCCACCCCAGTTGTTAATCTATTAGTCATCAGAAGTGTGGAGTTTAATAAACTGTCTACTTTTCCATGGGACAGGTTGCTTCATAAATTTACTTGTCCTGTAAAAAAATTGTACTTGTCCCTTTGGTGCCATGTAGTGTGGTGACGAATTATGTTAGCAAGCTCATTATTTAAGAGCTCTGATAGTAGCCTCTCTGTGATTATGCCAGGGCTTTTACTAGAGTAGGGCTTGAATAATAGCAGTTTCCTTATTTTGACACCTTTGCGCAGATTTACATACTGGGGCAGGAGGTAGCGGTAAGCAATAGTTCCAGGGTTGGAATGCTATTTGGAGTCTGTGCAAACCTACTAATTTGCATGTTTAAAGGTTTTCACCAGCTCTTCTCCAATCTTTTCCCATACTGAGAAATGTTGGAAATGTATTCCTGACAAGGGCAGAAGTAAAACTTCTTTCAGGGCTGGGGAAAAAGGTGGTTGGAGGGAAATTGAACTTGTAAAAGGTCAACAGATTTTCATATGGACGAATCTACACATGCATATATGATCATGCTAATATACAGTTCAAAAATATTTTCAAGGCGTACAATACCATGGTCTACTTCTGTAAATTCTTGTATAATCATGAAATATGGATATCTATCCTAATGCAAAGACATATAACTTAGGTGCACTTTTGTGACTTTCATTAAGAATTGGGCCCCTGATTAGGTCTAGCGTTACCAAAGACATTTTGTTTTTATTAAAATTCTATCTCCCTCTCTATTCATCTGTTGGCTGGCTTCACTGTGAGTGATAGCAATCTGCTCTTTCACAAGGAGCATAGCTGCACATAAAGTAGTTTTGTTCAATGCCAGGAACAACTGCGGCAATGCATGCTTTTTAAGACCAAAAAATATTGCTTTTTGCCAATGTTTGTTACAATGGTGAGGGCCCAGCAGCGCCCACAAGAATGAAGTTTAGCAAAAGCCATGTTCAAATAGGACACGCATCGACAAAACTAAAAGACTGACCACTAATGTGGGACCTATTGGCTTTGCCAATGCTTGTTTATTTTCATTTTTCCCATAGTCTTGTTGAAACTGGTTACATTGATTTTCTATCATGAATATTTTTGGGAAATACTAGCATGCATCAACACATTTCACTAAATGATGCTTCAAAGAAATGGTACCTACATTTTCACAGTAATTTAGCAAAACATTTTTTCTCTAGTTGCATTTTTTTGTGAATATTGTTTTTTTAAAGCAAAGAATCATCAATCATGCTTTCAAGTGTCTGCAAATATTTGCATCTAATTACAGAGCATTCTGGGAGCATTATACGTAGCCTAATATTTTTAAACTTTGCAAGTGTGTGTACACTTTTTTTTTACTGGAACCACTGTCAGTAGTCCAAGCTTACAACATGTATTTAGAGCGCTCACTCTCATAACAGAGACTTTGCATTAATGAGCCAAAAATTCAAGTTCAAACAGCACTGACATATAGACACAAATTTTACCTCAACTGCAGACAATATCCTTCCATGCTCCATAATGTGGTACTGTAAACTGGCAGTGAAAGGGTTTGTACTGCAGCTGGTTGGGCCTATTTGTCCTAAGGACAAAATAAACATGAAAACGTATTGATCCCGAACAATATGTCCTGGGTGTTGGGCTATAGGAATTCCACACCTCTGTCCTGGATAGGCATGCGGACGGTACCCAGAGCAGCTCAGTGGCCTGAAGCCCCATGTGTACAGAGGAGAACAGCAGATAGTTCAAAAGCCCATCTGTGTAATCCACCATTGTTACTATTTACCATTGTCTCATACAGGGACCACCTGGAAGGCCAACGAGCTACCCACTGCAACTGAGCTGTGAGGTAATAGCACCCGAAGTCTGGGAGGGTTAGACCACTTGCAGGGACTGCCCGGAAAGACAGCGAGCTACACACTGCATCTGGGAAGTGAGTTAATAGCTCTTGAAGACCGGGAGGGCCAGATCACCTGCAGCGCTTTTAGCATAACTAGTAAGAGCTGCCACCTCCTGGTGCCCCAAAGTAGAGTACTTTGCTGCAAATCTAACTGTTTAAATCAGGATCGCTTGAGGTAGAGGGGAAGGTTAGAGAAATAGTAAAGAAAGTGGGGTAGTACCACCGTTTTCACAACTACGACCTGACCAATTACTCACAGTGGTAAGGGTGACAAAAATTTAATTGCAACCTAAGTGGTCGCAGTGCTTTGACAGGTTTCCGTCGTGCAAATCTACCAGGGTATGATAGACGTCAATCCCGAGGTATCAGAACGTGTCAAAGTCAAACCGTAACCTAGCACCTAGTAACAGGTAAGGTGGGTGTCTACCTGTCTGCTTTAGGGGAAAAATACAGGACTTTGCAGAGTTCCCACTAAGGCCGGATAGGGTTGGAAATTCAGAGAAGAGCTGTGTTAAGGCGAATACCTCAGTATCAATATTTCAAATGTATAACAATAGTTCATCCGCATATAATGACATTGCAAGTGTCAGACCACAGACCGGTATCCCCAGGCCGCCCGAGCAGGCACAGCCAAGCCCCATAGAGTCTGTTGCCATGGCGTGAAGCAGCACTCAGAGGGCCCAGCCCTTTGGGGTACTTCCACACATGGGCCATGAGTCTGAGATGCATTTCCTAGTCCTTATCCGAGCAGTAGATGATCTGTATAAAATCTGTATTCATTTCCTCTCGCCAGGGCTGATTACAAAGAGACACAGCACTTTATGCATGTAGTCCCCCCAGTGCAGGGAGTCAAAACCCTTTTCCAGATCTAAAGTGCTACAGGCTGCATTGAGAAATTGGGATGCAGATTCATTTTGAACATTTTGAATATGCCATAGTCTATGTAGGTTAACAGAGGTATTGCGGCTCAACACAAAGCCTGCTTGATCCTCATATATAAGATTAGGTAATTCTTGAAGCAGATGACATGCAAATAGTTTATTTAGGATCTTATAGTTATTGTTTAGGAGGGATAGCAGGCAGTATGATGCTAGGCCTTTAAGGTCTTTACGAGGCCTTGGGTGTATATACCGTCATATAATCTTGCCAGGACAGGGGCAAATTACACATAAAATTCACCTGGCCGACCATCCATACCAGGGACCTTCCCCCAAGGGAAGTCTTTCAAAAGCAGCAGTATATCACAGGTCCATAGTGGTGCTTCTATGGTCGCTCAGGCCTTCTGCCATAATCTGGGAAAGGTGCTATGAGTGGTAAAGCGATCAAATACCTCCTCAAGTAATGGGAGCAGGGCCATGTCCAGTGCTTTGTAAAAGCCATAAAGGGCCGAATTAATGGCAGTTTATGTATGGGCTGTTCCCCCTGTTGGCAGAGTGATAGTAAGCGGGGTAGAGTCAACCAGACACGGGGTCAGGAGTCTCGCTAGCAGGCGACTTGCCCCTCTCCTCCCGTTATGGGCTCTAGCCCAATAAGTAGCATGGTCATGACAGCGAAAGAGTTCCTCTGTATCAAAGTAGCGAGTCCGAGCTTCTCGTAATTTTTTTATTTTGTCAGGTTAGAGTTGAAATGCGTATTCCATCTTCCATTGCGAGGCTTTAGCTTTCAGAACATCTCAGGCCTGAACTCTATGTATGCCAACTGTTGTTTTTATACACAACCCTCTCATGACAACCTTAAAAGCTTCCCACTCCACCAAGTGGGAGGAAGCAGTGCCCGTGTTTTTCCAGAAAAAGGTGTCTACGTGTTTTGTAATGTCTGGCAAAACCGCACATTCCCCAGCATTGTGACCGCTAGTTGCCATGTGGGGACAGGAGAAGATGGAATACCCAAGGCGACCGTCATGACTAGGGGGTTATGGTCAGATAAAACTCAGTCTGATAATGTATATCAGTAATCATTTTATATAGGGAGGTGGAGCAAACAAATTTGTCTAGATGAGAATGAGGTTTGTGAACTGGGGAATAGAAGGAAAAGTCTTGCCATGTTGGGTTTTTAAGACACCATGTTTTTAACCAGAGTCCAGTATGTCAGCCAATGCCGGAGCATGACAGATTTGTGTAACGCAGGGAATTGTGGGAGAGAGGTGTTGATCAGTCAAGCTCTGCATCTAATACTGCATTACAATCTCCCCTATAACCCAAGGGGTGTCAGGCTAGTCTGTGACAAGAGTTGTTAAGTGGGACCAAAATGTTAGTTGATCAGTATGGGGAGCATATCTAACTCACTCGTTATTCAAGTGGCCATTGAGGATCCTGTGTACAAAGTCAATATATACTTTGTCTACTCTAAAAGGGACACCAGCTCTAACCCATAACACCATTTCTCTGACCTAGGTGGAGAAACCTTCCACAAACACCTGGTCCCTCCACTTAGCCTGGAGCCAGGTCACCCCCTTGCCTGTCAGATGGGTTTCTTGCAGAAAAACAACTGAGTACTGCTGCATGTAACCTACAGTGTTTTTCAGTGAGAACATGCCCCTGACATTCTAGATGATCAAGTTATAGGTGTCAGTGAATGATAAAAGCTAAGCAGTGGTGGTGGAGGGTGGCACATTTGTAAAGTTTCACAAAAGGTGCATGTGCGTACCTGGAAAAGGAGGTACCCCCATGGAAGGCAGGCTTCAGCAGAATCAGACAAAGACAGAGTACTATGTGGATGCATCTGGCATTCACAGGGCAGATCAAAACTCGCCCATCCAATATTAACCATAGAACCAAACAGCACCTAACAAGTAAACAAGAGAAAGGGAAGTTGGAAACAATACAAGGGTCAGTCCCTACTACACATAAGCTAGGGGAACAAGTGGAGTTTGTGGCATCATGGAGACAGGGGCTCCAGCCCTGCTGTGTCTATGAGGATTTTGCAAGGGGTGGTCCATCCAGATATGGGTTTTGGACTGGTGCGTGGAAAGCCAGCTGCTCCCAGGGAGCTCCCTTTCATGGCTAGGGAAGGTCCCACCAGAGGTCCTGCAACAGGGTCTGAGATGTGTTATAACAAGTACCTGTGTTGTGGGGGGACTTTATCCCAAGTCTGCGGTAGATTGTGCCGTAAAGGTTGGTGGTGTGGGGCTATCTGAACAGGGGGTCATCGAATATACGGTCGTCCCCAGAGTTGGTGGAGTCTGAGAAGAGACGCTGAGCATCTTTGTATGGAGGCCGCTACTGTAACCGATTTTTTGCTGCTCCTTTCTGCTCTGAGCCAACAAGGGTTCACTGTCCTTGGCCTTCCAGCGGCACAGCCTCTGGACTGTAGTGATGATATGCTGTATCTTTGGCATAGTGGGGAAGGGGTAGAGGGCCAGCCAGACTCCCACTTATGAAAGGCCTCCACCCAGTCTTGTGCCTTCTCCAACTGTGATGAAATTAGTGCTCTGGTCAACCCAGGATGAAGAGTTTAGCAGGAAAGATTAGAACATATTTAAGTCCGATATCCACAATCTTTTCTTAATTTGGAGAAAGATTGACCTCTGACGCTGAACCGCCAGTGGATAAGTCAAGGAAGAACATCCCCTTGGCATTGCCAACGTGGAAAGTGGTCTTTTCGCAAACTCCTGCCAGGATCCTATCCTGGTCTTGATACTTCAGGAGCCTTGCCACTATGGCCCTGGACTTTGCACCAGGTGGAGGACATCGAGCGGGGACCCCGTGTTCTAGTTCATTCCCAAAATGTTGAGAGAGCTCTTGTGTTATTCATCTTTCCAGACAAGCAACAGCATCGGCTCCCTCCGTACCTTCAGGCAGCCTCACTATTCAAACGTTGTTGTGCCCAGAGGACCTTCTGCATCATCCACACTGCTTTCCACGATCCACAAACGCTCCAGGATTGAATGTGTTTGCTCCATAATGGTTTGTGGGGATGGTTGAAGTTCCTCTATAGCACATGCTTTAGCTTTGTGCCTTTTCTAACAGTTTCTGCTGGTTTTCCCTATGGTTCACTATGTTATTGGTGAAGTCAAACTTTACCTTGAATGTCTCCCAGGATTCTGCAGTTGCTGACAGGATTTTATCCAGTTTGCCTAACCACATTCCCTCGCTGTGATGGGAGGCCTCCCCAGTCGGGGTTCCAACGTTAATACCATGAGTGCTCCCTGGGCTATGCCAGGTGAGGGACATAGCATGCAGGGCAGGGGTGCAAGGAAGGGGGGTATCTCTTTAGTGCTTGCATTCCCCTCTAGCTGCCCATAAGCCGGTCTTGCAAAGGCCACTCAAAGCGACAGGGGCTGCAGAGACCAGCCTCACCTATGTGCACCACACTCCACAAGACATGTGAGCATGAGCAGTATCTCACGTAGGTCAGCCCAGGTGCCCCAAGCCGCTGTATTGTGGGAGATAAAGATCCGAGTCACCCTTGTTTTAGGCTCCGGGTTTGATAGTCAATGCAGGAAACTCCCATGTGCCAAGCAAAAAATGAGAATGAGGGAAAAACGCTGGAGTTAGTTGCCGATGATGGTTCCTAGGATACAGTCCCTGGCTCTCCTAGGGCCAGAAAGCTGAAGCACAGGCCTTTCCACCCACCCCTCCAGCATGACTTCATGGAAGAGGGCGGCTCTTTCCTTTGCAGGAGTGGCAGTCGCCGTGCGAAACAGCCCAGGCCACTTTAACTAAAATGTGGAGTGGGGGCACTTCAACATATCAAGCATGCAATTAAGGCCTGGTGGAATCCTTACCGGGGCCCAGTCTGCAAGAAGGAGCTGCCACGCGTCCCAATACCACCAGGGCTAGTGCCTGGAGTGGCCCAGCTGCCTCCCCTCGAATCCAGAAGCGCAAGGTGAGGGTGAGCGTCCTGCACCAGCAAAGGTGAAGCTGGGCTCAGGCTTCCCAGCCACTGGCCCCCAGGCTCTGCACTCCAGCATAGTACCCCTCAGGCCTCCTGCAAGCTCCCCAGTTACTGGTCTTCAGGCAATGCTGCTCTGTGCTGACAATCTCCGGGCCCTCCATGGCTCCTTGGTTCCATATATTTCAGGTGAGCGCAGGCCTGGGGCTGCCAAGTCCCACCACTTCAGTTATAGATGAAAAGGGGCTGTAAAACTCCAGCGATTGTGGTGGGTGCAGATGGGGACCAGGAGCTCACTCAGCTCGCATCCACCATGTTCAGCGATGAAGCCACATCCCCTATTCTGACTTATGTTAAAGTGGCCCACATTCATATAATTATTTGGGACATGCTAATTGCCCAGCTGCCGGCCAAATAGTACATAATCTCTGCTATATTCCGGCTGGCTGGCAAAATAGTACAAAATCTCTGCTGTTTAGGCGGCCACAGACTAAGTTGTAGAGGTGATGAACAATTTGACCAAAAGCCAGATAGTGTGAAGGAGTTCTTTATTTATCTGTCCATGAACAAAAAAAGGACCACAGGCAGTGGTAGGGGGTGGCCATCCTGTAATGGGGATGCAGCAAGTGTGAGGCATTTGAAATTACGTGCATATACAAATGTACAATAGTTTGTAAAAAGGTAAGTGCATGAATTAAGCTAAGCTGTTCCCAGATGAAAAACAGCAGAATCAATTTTGAATCAAAACCTTTAGGCTATTTTAATATGCAAAAAAGAAATGTCGGAATCAGATTTCTGTTTCTGGAGCTTCAGGATATGGCACACAGCTACTTTGCACTGCAGTCTAGAAGTAGGTTTGCCACCTTCCCAAGAGAAAAATACCTGGCAACACAGTAGCAGTCAACAAGTAACAGCAAATATGGAATGCAGACATATATGTGTTATATGGGCCCAAGATGAACCAGCACATACCGTAGGCAGTTGGTGCATAAGGGCACAGTACTTTAGGATAAGTTGAAGCAGAAAACAAATAAGTAATGTATGCAGAAAGTCACAGGTTAGGTCACTTTGCTGCCTGTGAATAAACATACTTTTTTCATAATATTCACCCAGCAAAGTGTGTTTCAGGCATAAATGTTTATTGGCGCCATATCATGAGCAGCCACATCAGCCAAGCTGTCATTTTAGTCACCTGCACAATGTATCTTAGAAATGGTAGTTTTGATTTTTAACATGCTAAGTAGTGTTTTAAGTGGGCAATGCCCGGTCTTTACTGAACCCTAATTTCTGTTCTTGACAGTGCTGTCTCAGTAAAGAAATCAGAAGCCCAAAAAAATCTGAGTGACAGGCATGGAGCTTGTACCCGACTAAAGGCATTGTTGAGAGGGCTAGGGAAGAAAGGAGTAGGACCATTTGGAGAAGCATGATGACAGCTAGGAAAATAAGGGCCAAGAGGTGGACCACCAGGAGGGCAATAACAACCAAAGCCACAAGGATCAGGACAAGAAGAACCTGGCCCAGGGAGACCTAATGTACGAGGGCCAGGGGTACCAGTGCCAGAGGGGACCAGGAACAAATAGATGATGTGGGAAAAGACAAGGAAAATCAGGACTAATGGTACCAGAACCAGGGTGAGAACAGTCAGGAGGATGTGGAACGGGGGATGTGGACCCAGTGTACAAGGGCCCGAAGGAGTAAAAGAACGAGGGGTAGTAGGAATAGAAGGCTCTGGGCCATAACAATGAGGAGGATGAGGAGCCCCTGAGCGTGCCACTCAGGACCAGACAAGGATACCCAAGGCCAGGAGTGGGGTAGACCCAGGTAGACAGATCAAATAGGACCAGTACCAGGATACCAGTAAAAAGAAGGACCAGAGACAGGGAGGCCAAGACCACAGAGATCCGATCAAGGACAACCAAGAGGCCAGAAGCAAACAGATCAGGTCCGGGAAGACCACAACCAGAAAGGTCCAGAACTAGCAGGACATAGAGACCCTAGACTAGAAAGGCTGGGGAGGAATTTTGAGAACCATGAAGTCCAGGTCCAATGGACCAAGGAGAAAAGACTATCGAGGGTCCCTGGTATAATGCGTAGCCCATCCAGGGAAATACTTGAACACAAGAAAAGAAAATGAGCTACAGCTAATATTCGCTGTTGTTTACAATGTAAAACAACCAAACAATCAAGATAAATATAATACAAAAAATGATATTTATTCCATATGTATGTACAACAACAAAACAACAATAATCCAACTACAATATATAAATATTTACATGTTCAAAGGGAAAGACACACACACACAGATATATAGTGAGTAGACAAAGACAAAGTGTTATACAAGACAAGACACAAAAGATAATAGAAACATAACATAAAAAGAAGAAAAACAAAAAGTCCAAACTGTACAAAGTACAATAAAATACAAATTGAATATATACTTTCTCTATGGCACTACTTTAAAGCCTTAATAACATTCACAGTTGTAACATATAATAACTTAGAACAGGATCACATCTCCACCTAATTCATAAGAGAAAATTACTTGGACCCTAGAATTTCATATTCCATTCTAACAACTGTAGGAACTGAGCCTACGCGCGTTTCGGCGGCAAAACTCCGATTTGTAGAACCGCCTTCATCAGGGCAATTCCTTTTTAATATTCGGTGACTGATATCGCAGATCTTATAAATTCTCGTCTTTCCCATCTGAATCAAATCTAATAAATGTAGAAAATAACAATAAGGAATACCATTATAATATATTTAATACAATTCCTTGAGATTCCGCTAACCACCTATTTTATACCACAGTCCAATTCTCATAAAAAAAGATCTAAAGTGCATAAATAAAAAAAAACTGTGACAAGATAAATGAAAAGTGATCAATAAAACAAATAGAATAGCCACCAAAGAAGTCCAAAGCCACAAAACAGTGCAAGAAAACAAACACACCCAATACATGCAAAAGACACCATCAAATATACGTGATTTACCCAGGCTACTCTCCACAATAGATATATTAACAATATTAAATACCATGACAATGCTGATGCGTCTATGAGGGTCAGAGTCAGGGTAATCCTAAACCAGGGTGACAAGAACTACATGAACCAATGTGACTCACAACATGGGAACTAGAAGAACCAGTACCAGAAGAATGAGGAAGACCAGACCCATGAGGACCATTACTAGGAGGACCATCATAGAGGGGACAAGGGCCAGATTGACAAGAACAAGATAGAACAGGCAAACCAGGAGACAAGGAGGAATAATAGGACTATGATGGGGCAGGTGGACCAGGGGACCAGGAAGTCTAGGGAAATCAAGGACAGTAGGACCAGCACCAGAAAACCCAATACACAGGGTGAGAAAAAGGCATACCAGAACTAACATGGCCTAGGCGAACCAGGAGCAGAAATATTAGGAACTAGCAAATCTGGGAACAGATAAACCACGGAAGCAGTACCAGAAGTAATTGATGGACTAATGAACAAGAATTAAGATGAGTGGGATGAAAAGGTCCAGAACTGGGTGCCTGTGAAACAGTCGGCCGAGGATACAAAGGACCTGGTGCAGGAGAGCATGGGAATGATGACCAGACAGACTAGGACATACAAGGCCAAGAGGTTCGAAGGCTGGCATTAACAGGGTATTAAAGAACATCAGAACTAGGAAGGCTAGGATGATCTGTGGTGGGCCAAGACATGTTATTGCAGCACCTAGAGGGCAAGAAGCAGGAGGACGAAGGCCAGGAGGATCAGAACCAGACTGGAGAGGACTTCAAACTTTGGACCTGGTGGCATTGGCCAGTCATACTAGGAAATCACGATAAGCAGGACAGGATCTGGGAAGACCAAGGGGTCCAGTACCAAGGACACCCATAAGACCAGAGCAGGAAGGACTTGGTGAACTAAAAGGATCATGACTAGGAAGACTGGAAACAGGGCTAAGATGGCCATGAAGAACAAGACCTAGGGGTCGAGGGCTCAGCTTACAAAGTGAGACAGTATAAGGGGACTGGACAGTGGTGGCCAAGAGGACCAGAACCAAAATGACCAGCCTAAGGAGGACCCGAACAAGAAGAACCTAGATCAAGAGGGCCAGGATCGAATGGCTGCAGTGCTAGTAGGACCAAGAGGCAAGGAACCAATCCAGGAGGGCCAAACAGTATAAACCAGGAGGACAAAGACTAAGAGGGCCAGGACATGAGAGGTCAGATGGACCAGGGCCTGTGGTACCAAGGCTTGGAGGCTCAGTGTGAGTAGAGCCAGAACAAGTTGATAGGGGCCAAGAGGTCCATAAAGGAACAGAACCAGATAGCCAAGAGTAAGGGAGCCAAAAAGGGCCAGGATAGTCAAAATGCAAGGTTTATGTTAAAAAGTACAATAGGACAAGAAGGACCAAGATAGCAAGGATCAAGGTGGCCAAGGCTAGGTCCATGAGAACTAGGCCCAGTAGAAACCAAAATGTACAGATCAGGGCCAATGGGCACATAATCTTGAGAAGGACAACTACTATGAAAAACAAGAATAGGACGACCATGGCCAAGTGTGCCAGGGAGGTGAGACCAGAGACACAGGCAACTAGAGCCAAAAGTAAAAGTTCTAAGAGGACCAGGAAACAATGGAGTAGTGGCACCATGAAGACCAGGGCAAAGAGGATCAGGACCTTGATTACCAAGACCAAGAGGACCAGGGTGAGTAGGAAAAGGAGGGTAGGGTCTGGGATGACCACACACTGGAGATTCAGGTCACAGGGCTAGGAGCAATTTGGTCTGGAAGATGAGGAACAGGATGGCCAGGACATCCAGAGCAAGCTGGACCATAATCAGTTAGTATAAAAGCACAAGGACAAAGACCGGGAGGATCATAGCCAGAGTCTGGAAGATTAGGAGCATGAGTATTACGGTTAATAGGACCAGGGAACTAGAATAAGTAAGAAAAATAAGGGGGACCAAGGATACCTTTAGGACCAGAGCAAGGAGTCTTAGAGGGATCAGCATCTAGAGGACCAGGAACAGAGTTAGGAGTGCCAGGGAGGCCCATAACTGTAGGACTATGTCCCAGAATACCACATGGAGCAGAAAGAGCAGAACCTGGAAGATTAGGAGGACCAGAACAGCCAGAGCGAGGAAGACTAAAGGGACAAGACCTGAATCTCCAGGAGGACCAGGACAAAAATCATGAGGCTCAGAAGGACCCAACAAAGTGAACCAGGACCTGCAAGGGGGCTCGCGTCATTGGGTGCAGTGTCAGAAGAACCATGAGGATAAGGTACATGGCCAAGAGGACCAGAATGATCCAAACCAAGAAGGCAAGGGCTAACAGGGCAAGGCCTGAGAGGACTAGTACATGAGGGGATCAGCAGAACCAGGTGGACTGAGAGGACCAGCAGAACCAGAAACCGGTGTACTAAGAATTGGATGAACAGGATGAGAAGGATCAGAATGTCCAGTTCAAGAGGACGAGGGGCAAGAGGATCAGTAAGGAAGAGGAAGAGCTAGGACAAAGGACCAGGAATGCCAGGAAGACCAGAACCAAGAGGATTAGGCATACAAAGTCCCAAAGAAGAAGAATTGGAAACTAAAGGATCCAGTCTAGTGGTCTCAAACCAGGAACAGAACACAAACTGTGAGGGCCAGGAACAGGAAGACCAGTGATTGGCAAACCAGACTGAGAGTGAGGAAGAATTAGAGAACAGAACCTGGAGAATCAGGAGGAGATGGCCAGGCAACCTGATCTAGCAGGACAAGAGCTAAGATGATCAGGACAAGGATGAGTGGTGCGACCACAACTAAGGGGAAAAGGAAGATCATGTCACAAAGGCCCTGCCATACCAGGCAAGGACTAAAAACAGGCCAGGATAAGGCGAGCCAGGATAACAGGACCAAGGTGACCAATTTGGTTGTTAAGAACAGGATGAGCTAAAAATGGAGGATCAAGACTAAGTGGATAAGTTACTGTAGAATCAGGATTACAAGGAGCAAGAGGACCAGGGCCAAGAGTATCATGACAAGTTGGAGGAGGACCAGGATAACTTGTAAGGGTAGGAGCAGATGGACTTGGGCCATTAAGACCAGGAACTAGATTGGAGAGGATGAAATGGACTAGAAGGATCAGAATAAGTAGGATCAGGGGGAGGACCAAAGTGGTCACAACCAAGAGGGCCAGAACCTGAAGTACCAAGTGGAGCAGGAGTACCCGGAATTGGTAGTATCAGCGCCAGGCTAGCGAGGGTCAGGGGTACCAGGACAGCCAGAGCTGTTAGGACCAATGGGACCAGACCAGGATCAAAATGAACAGACCCATCCCATGATGACCTGATAAGGAAAACCTGGACTCCTGGAATCAGTATCAGGTGAATCATGAAGACAGGAAACAGGGTAAGGAGAATCAGGATGACCCAAACCAGGAAGACTATGAGTGTCAGATATAGAGGACAACAGAGGTAGTTGGAGAAGGGCCCAGCAGACCTGCAGGATCAGAGTAAGGGTCAATAGTATGAGGATCAAAAGGCCAAGGAAGGGCTAATACAAGGAAGGGCCATGAGCAGGGTCAGGAATTCTAGGGTTAGGAAGGACTAGAACCAAGAGTGCCAGACTCAGCAAATCAGTATCAGGGTGACCAGATCTAGTTGGACCAGGGCCAGGATGAGGATCAAGAGGACCAATACTATCCAGAAGAGTATTTTGAGCAAGGGGACCAACATCAGAGTCACAGAAGGACCTGGAGGCGAAAGGAAGAAGAGCGGGAGTTGAAGGACACCTGAGTGATTCTACGCCACATGTACTAGGATATCCCTTTAGTAAATGGTTCTGATTCATGCTCACTAAGCTGTCAACCGTAAAAAATCTCCACCTTTTTTGGCCCATGTATAGAACTGGAAAATATTTTCTGAAAAATCAAGGAATGCAAAAGGAATAAAAAGCCAGCACTGTTACTCTCTCAGTGATGGTAGACACTGTCTGATGCTGGCATAGTAGTCTGAGGGTGGACACGTGGCAGAGAGACTGATTATTGGGCAGAAGGGTCTAAAGGTGGATCAGTGGAAAAAAAAGTGTAGTCTGTGAAGAATAGCAGAAAGGGTTTACGAAACTCAGAAAGCTTAAGTCATAAAAAATAGTTAATGATTAACAAGGGGGAGTCAAAGGGCAGTGGCAATCAGAAAAGGGGCTCTCAGGTTCATGAGGGTCAGATGAGCAGAAGATGGTGTGAGGGAGGGTCCAGATAGACTATTTCAGGTGGCCTTTACAGGGATTCTGAGTAACAAAGGACTCTGATTGCCAGCTGTAATAGAAGTGGGAACCAGGGCCAGCTGTGATTGCTTCAGCACGAGACAAGTGGCCGGTGAAACTCTAATGTCTAGATGAAGGGTCGTTTGAATATGAATGTGGCAGAAGTGTTTGGAAGGCCAAAAAAGGAGGCAATGAGTGTCAAGACCGGTTGAATAGTCCACCAGACCTATGTGTTTGTCATTCCACGTGCAGTGGCTATGTAGCAAGTGTGTAGTAGTAAGACTCCATTTGTGGTGAAAGTCTAAGTGCATGTACCAGTCAGATGCATTTTGCATGACGTGATGGAAAGTAAATACAGCTTTGCTAGACAGTGAAAGTGTATTGACTGGCTAGAGGGTAGAGACCCAAACACTGAAGTGAGGGAGGATGGATAGAAGACTACCTAAAAAAATTCTGCAAGGTCCGTGTTAGCAGTGGACCACTGATCAGTTCTTCCTGACACTTTGGGTAGAAGTTAGGAGTGAGGGGTAGGTCAGAGGTTTCTCTTGTTAAAGGCAACAAAGTGTCTAATCAGAACTGCCCTTTCATCTGTGCCTGATGACTGCTCAGGAAGCCTGAAGATAGCTAACAGATGAGATCTCACGCTTCATTGTGTCTGTCTTTTGGATAAGATTGCCACTTTTGTGACAGCCATCACATAGCACAAAGGCTGTGTCTAAGCTACAGCCAGAAAATAACATTTAAAAGAGAATCACCCCAAATAAGGTCTGCCAAAAAGAACAAAGCGCCACACACCGCTATCTGGTTATGCAAGACCAGGTAATAGTCACAAGTTCAGGCATTGGGAAGCGGGCAGATTACAGGTACCAGGTTATTCCTGCTGAAAGAGTTACCTTCACAGTCCAGCGCAAATAATTCCATTTGCTGTGGAAGGGGCCTCGAGGAGTAGAGAGAGCATTGTTTTGGACAATGGCATTAAACTGCATAGGTATTTGTCAGTACAATGCTCTTCTGAATTCAGTTGGATCTCTCTGTGTCCTGGGCCACTGGACTGACCCACGGGGAACCCTTCTTCTCAACTGTGGACCCCATTGGTGCAGCACCTAACCTTAACTTGCTCACAGATGCATCCCAGTAGGGAGACAGTTCCACCATAGCCAACAAAGTGATGTGGCCAACTCCATCCCTTGGGTCAGACTTCTGCCCCCAACCCAAGGGAAACTCTGCCCATAAGGACAGCAACCAGAAAATGCCACTGACAGCCGTCAGTTTCAAGAACCAGGTCCCAGTCCATCCAGGGATCTCTGACCTCTGAGGTTTCTCAGAGTGAGGGGCAACAGCCCCAGGTGTTAGACACCCTTCTTCCATTTTCCTTCCCACCAGTCCAGGGGTGGTAGCCTGAGACTGGTCATTCAGCCGAGGAACAGGAATCAAGGGTGAGTCCTTCCTTCCTCTACCCCTCCATCAGGGCTTGTGTTCTTTCCATTTAGGTGTAGTATACCCAGAATTCTGAACTTTCAGAGCACCCTGGGTGGCGACCCTTACCGGGGGCAACTAATTTCCCAGAACGCAGTCGATAGGCATCCAGGGACTAACTAAGATCCTTATCTGGGTTGCCTCCCATACTCCAGGGATACGAGGGCAATGGGGCAGACACAAACCTGCCCCTGGGCCTGAGTTATCCTACACACCTGACCGGTGTACTGCTCTTAGGAAACCAGTCTTCCCACTACTATTAAATGGCTGGCCCCAGAGTCCCTCAGAGCAGTGACAGGGATCCCATGTACCTTGGCCCGGTGGAAGTGAAGGCCCCCACTCTCCGGGATCATAAGTCTACTATTTAGTCTATCTCCCAACAAAGAGAAACCATGGATTGTCCTATTACCTGCCCCTGGGGACTACTTTCCTATAAGGCCACATTGGCCACTCCTGTAGAGTTTACCCTACTGGGTGTTTTCTTGGTACAGAGCAGGTCCCCTTCCTTGTGCCCCAACTAGGAGCAATCAAAGCACGGGGTTGGAAATGTGGAGCCTGGGGCCTTTGCCTGCCATAACCTCTTCTCCTGTCCTTGGAAGGGGTATAGGATCCTTTTCCTCCCCCACTATTCTGGGACCTGTCAGGGTCAATGTGGACCTTCCACTCACTCTGCTATGGTGAAACTGAACCACCCCTGCAGGGACACTCTAGGTACCTTCTCAACACTGTGATCCTGATTCAGAAATGTGCCTCCTTTGCAAGCTCCCTGAGATCAGTGAGCTTGCAATCATTCAAGTGTTGTGATTGCTCTGGAAAACAATCACTCCACATGTCCTTTCCTGTGACTAAATAGTACAGCCCTTCATAAGTGTTTACCTCACTTCCCTGCACCCAACCATCCTGTGCCTTGCAAATGTAGTTCACAAAATCCCCCCAAGACTGGTTTGGGAGTTTGTGGCTGTCTCTGACCCTCCAACGGTACCTCGGGGGTCAGGCCAAATTTAGTATCAAGTATAGCTTTCATGAGGGCATACTTTGTCTAATCACCCACCTTAAGTGTGAGAAGTGTTTCCCTCGCCACTGTGGGCATGTGTTTCTATAAGCTACCCCCAGTACTAGTCTGAGATATTGTGTACTCTCAGAGCTACATCATATGCAGAAAAAACATTTATCTGTATCATCTCCCACCATGTAATTGGTCACCAGATCTTGGAGTATGTGGACTCTGTGCCCTCCAGTGGACACTGGGGTTATGCTGCCACCATTTCTGCTGGACTCAGTGGCATGTTTTAGCCTTAGGTCCTGATCCTTCAGACGCAGTTTGTGAGCCCACAACAGTTTATTTTCCTTCAGAGCTAGTTGTTTCTACTGCAGGGCTTGGGTTTTCTCCGCTTCTGCTTATACAGCCAGTTCCAGCTAGGCCAGCCGCAGCTGGCACTCGTCTTCAGTTATCCTGTCCCTCAGGTCTTTAGGGGGTGTGGAACACACATTGCTTCCTGTGCAGGGCCCCGGTGGAGACCTCACTCCTGTGGGTCTCCCATTCTCCTGTAGTTCTGGGGCCAAGGGGAAAAGAAGCTTCTCTCTCTCCAAGCACTGGAGCTGTTGCAAAGTAGTCCTCCTCAACCTCTATTCCTTGCTCCTTCTTATCCAGTACATCCTACTCATCATCACCCTCTAGTGCTGCAGCTTGCATTCTGTGGACCTTCTCATAGGCTCTTAGGTCTATTTGGTACTCAAACTTTGGAGTGGCCTTAGGTGGTTTCAGTTCTCTCTCCATGCACAACTTCCTCAGCTCAGCCATGCTATTGCTTTCAGTCGCATTGATATCAAACTCCATCTTGGCAGGCAAAAGTCACATGAACACACAATGTGAGGCAGGAATCAAATTTAGAAAAAGGAAGACAATATTGCCAATCAAGGGAAATGTAAAAAGACGACAATTCTGGTGTAAAAGTATTTATTAGGGCTTTTTGTGTAACACAGTTCACTGTAAGGTACTGCAAAAACTCAAGTCCTAATCGACACCGTTGAAAACCAGTGTGATAAATTTGGTTGTTGGTTGATTGAGTTGTTGGCCCTGTTGAAGTAGCAGCCACAATCCCTGGATGGGTGACCCACAAAAAGTCCCTAAATTAACCTGTGCTTAATACTGGATAGCCTGGCACAAAAAGCAATCAGGCTTAATTTAGAGGCAATGTGTAAATTATTTACGCAGCACACAAACAGCAAAAAAAGTAAAAACACAACACACGAAAAATCCCACACCAATTTAGATGAATAGAGTACATTTTAATAAATTATTTGACACCTAAACAACAAACATCCAATCAGCAGAACCGGAGTTTTGAATTTTGAAAGATTTTAGAGAAAATAGTGCAAAAAAGCACAAAGCACCATTTGCAGCTATTTGGTCGTGAGAGACCGGGTGAAAGTTACAAGCTCAGGCCGACCGCGAAGGAGCACAGGTCTGATACAGGGACCAGGTTAGTCCAGTTGAAAGAATTACCTTCACAGTCCAGCGCAAAGGGTTCCCTTTGTGGTGGAAAGGGCCGCGAAGAGCAGGAAGAGCCTTGTGAATAGCCTTCGGAGTACTGCAAGGAGCAGGCTGTGTGTCAAAAACGGCCGTCTGTGTAGTCCTGTCAGGCATCGCGGACAGTCAGGGATGGAGCTTCATGTTAGTCATCACCGTTAGTGGTCGATACTGTAGCGCAAAGAGTTAGTTTGCTGAAACTTCACATTGGTGGTTGGTGCGGGTGGCCAGTTTTTAGCACCAGCAGGTCAGTTCGCAAAGAGCACAAAAACTTCAGGAGAGCTCAACTGGGGCCACACCAAGCATTCAGGACCTGAGGGGCACCACATGGGATTCAGTAACCAACTCCAGCTGGGTCCAGGTGCTGGTTCAAAATGGTTTGTGCCTGTTATGTCTCTGCGACCATATACAGAAGGCCAGCAGACTAGCTTTTGAAGTTACTCTGGTAGTCCTGAATTCAGGTGAAGAAGCAAGGCTCAAAAAGCAGGACTGACCTCTGAGGCTTCAAGGCAGGCTCTAGGCTGTAAGACAGTCCTTCTAGGCGCAGCAAAGTAGTCTAGTGGAGTACACTGCAGGCGACAGCAAAAGGCAGTCCTCTGAGAGTCCTGCAGGTCCAGAAAAGGAACTTAAGAGTGTGTCTGGGCACCCTATTTTTATACCTGGTAAATTCTTAGAATTTGGCAAAAAAAACTTTCTGGAGGTTTCTCTTTGAAGTACTTGAATTTCCTGGCTCTACTGCCCTGTCTCCTAGCTGGCTACAGAGACAATGTGGAGGATAGCCCATTCAGTTGCAAGTGGAGCTGCGCCAAGCTCCAACCCTCCATCCTGCCAGCAGATGGCCCATTCTGGCACACATAACCTCTCTAGTGTGTGACTGTTTGGGAGGAATTCACAAAGTTTAGCCGTCAGTTACACCCAGCCATGTGACCCAGGGGAGGCTGCAGGCACCAAATGGCTAAGGGCAGACTTTTTAAGAGTGGCCTTTTCAAACTTGTAATTTAAAATCCAGATTTATAATTAAAGAGGATTTTAATTACAATTTCATAGATACCAAACATGAAATGCTTATCTGTCCCCAGTCAAAGGTCAGCATTTAATGTAAATGTAATAAGTCAACCAAATGTCATCCTATGTGACACCCTGTCCTATATGCAATGAAAGGAGAGTTTAAGGCTTGTTTTGGGGGCTATATTGCCAAGTTGAATTAGCAGTTCAAAACTCCATTCCGGCTGCAGTGCTAGACCTGGGGCATGTTTTAAGGGGCTACTTATGTAGGTGGCACAATATGGTCTGAAGGTCCACTAGTAGCATTTAATTTACAAGCCATGGATATATGGTATTGCGTATATGGTATACCACTCTACAATGGACTTATAGGTAAGATAAATATGAAAATCTGGTGTAAACCAGTTTACCCATGTTTAGGGGAGTAAGCATAAGCAATGTAGCACTGGTTAGCTGTGGTAAAGTGCACAGAGTCCTAAGACAAACAAAAATGAATTCCTGCAAAACAATGGAGGGAAAAGATTTGGGGATGATCCTAAAGAAGTGGACAAGTCTAACAAAGCAAAACTGTGAAATGATCATATTTCAATGACATTTAGTACAAATAATTATAGTTCCATTCCTTTTGCTTGTGGCTCCTCAACAGAATACTTCCTTTGGCAGCCTGACAGAGTAGAGGTAATTGGAGGATGGACTTTACAACATCCACCCTATTTAGGGTAAAACCTAGCTGTAAAGAATAGAATAAAATAATGACCTTGACACCATGGGAGAAAACTCCCAGTGTGTTTGTTTTGCAAAGCATACTCCCACTTTGGGAGTTTGATTTTGAAAAACAAAAAAGATTTGAAAATGTTGCTGGCCAGCCGGCCATCATTTTTGACAGTATTGTCTGTCACATTTTTCCTACGTAGACAGGAGCTTCCATGAAAGCGGTTCTTGTCAATGTAGAGAGTTAACCACAGGGCTGGCAGGCAATACTGTTTTCGGCAGGGGTAGTTTCCTCAGGATGGTGGAGGTATTGTACTCTGCCATCCAGAGGGAGGTACTTCATCCCCCAAACTCTAAATCAGGCTCAAAGTGTTCTTCCTTCCATCTTGAGATTGCATTGAAGCCTTTCAATTATACTGTATTGGTGACTTCATAAGGGGCCTATGCAATTCTTTCTATTTTGATAAGAGCACACAATACTGGCCTTTTCTTTTACAAATCATTGTTTTAAGGTGTTTTATTGTGATTTGTTGAACTGAACTAAAATGAATAATTCCAGAATGCACTGAGTTGCTGCAGAAAAGGAGATGTGCTATAACATGGTTCCTTTGGCATAACTATACGGTCTTGATACATTTCCATCCCTTTGTGAGTAGGAGCCAGTACATAGCTGTACAAAAAGTAAAGAGCTTTAACTAGTCTTGCAACAGTTCTTGTCATCATTATCGTTGGCCGCATCGCAGGTAAATTTAAAGAAGTAGGAGCATGTGTAAAGCACTAGCCAGCCCCACAAAGGGCCTCCCAAGTCACTATGCTTTGGCTCATGGTGCAATGGAGTGGCATTATGTGCCTTCTCTGTCTTCTCTGTAGAAACATTCTCACATTTTAGTCCTTACCCCTTGATATGCCTCTATAAAAAAATTGTTGTTCAGGGATTTTAATTTTGGATTTGTGTTTTTATCATTAGAGAAGTAATTTAGCTTGGGTAGGCATTGCTAATCCGAGCCAATTTTTTCTGTATGACAATTTTAAAAATGGCAGATATGTTTAGGGAACCATGAGACTTCTATACTTCGTTGTGGTGTCAAGTAGTCTTATAGAGACAGAAAATAACTCCTCAGAGCAACCCTTATGCCTTTGTCAAGATTGGCAGCTCTGTAGTGATGTGTTTTGGCCATTACGTTGGTAATTTATTTTAATATTGTTTTTGTTCTAGGTTTTACGTTGATTCAAATTCATAAACAAGAGTGAAGCAGGTGGTAGCAGAGGATATCACCTCCTGACAGTGTTGCTAACTACAAAATCAAAGGACTCCTTCAACAAAGAAAAATGTGTCATATGCCATACAAATCCGAATGAAAAGCCAACATCAACTGCAGCTGGAAAGAAGAGAGCTTGAGATGCTGCAGTAATATGGCAAGACGAAGTTCACAAAAGATTGAAACATGATGGGTGAAGAGTATCAAATATTTTCTATCATTGTAACAAGTGCTACTAGCCGTATACAATGGAAAAAAGTCTGGAAAAGAATTGTCAAGAATTAGCAAAAACCAGTGAATCACAACCAGAATATGTGTCTTCTGAGAAAGCGATGACAACCAAACCCAATGCCCATCCACTTAAAAGATCAATGGCTACCCCCATCCACCTCCAACAGACTGCAGAGGGTCTTTAATGTGTTATCTGTGGTTTAGCAAGAACAAGGGCTAAAGGGATTGACGAAAGAACAAAGTATAGAGTATGTGATTCTCAAAGGGAAAACATGTTTTTATCTGCAGCTAGCTTCTTCCAAGATGAAATTTTCAGCCGAATAGCTGATCTAAACAGCAAGGTGAATGTATTTGCAACGGATTTGAATGCATGCATGCATTCAAAAACATTAATGCACAATGAGCTCCCGGCAGCAAGGTAATCATCAGCCCTCAGTTAAGTTTGCACTCTTTGAAAAAGCAAATTAAAGACCTTATTACGAGTTTGACGGTCCCACCATGGGACCGCCAAACCCACGGGGAGGACGCCACCGGTGTTGTTTCCCCCGCGTGTATCACAATGTTCCCACCAGGCTGACCGGTGGGAACATTGTAATACGCTTGGCCTCAGCTCCCTTAAGGGAGCTGAGGCCAGTATCCTATCACTCCAGCACCCTTGGAATGCACACTGTCTGCAAGCAGACAGTGCACATTCTGACGGTGCTGGGTGGGGGGGGACTGCACGACCTACGACATGGTCAAGGGCAGTGCAGGGGCCCCCTGTTGCCCCCACCACTTCCTTTTCGCCAGCCATTCCAAGCCTGTGGGAAAGAAGGGTTGTAATCAGCCAGGTGGCGCTGAGTTCTGCACCGCCATGGCTAGTTGCAAACTCGACCGCTGTCATGCTGTTGGGAACCTTGTCCCCAGTGGGGACGGCAGTCCTTTGGTAGTCCGAACACCAAAGTTGTAACTTGGCGGTCAGACCGCCACCCAGAGTTTTGCAGTCTAATGACCACCAAACTTGTAATGAGGCCATAAGTTTTAAAGCTACTCTTCTGTGCTGGCTACAGGTTCACACTCAATGAAATCAGAGAAATATTGGTCAATATTGATGAAACTGTATTGATCCCTAATATTGCAATTGAGATTTTTCAGCTGAGAATGAACAATGACAGAATTCGTTTTTGTCAGTCTAACAGAAAGAAGGAGCCACTTATGGTGTTCTCAGCTGATTTGACAGGTGAAGTTTTTGCTGCCGAAATAAGATCACAGAATGCAGTGAAATCAGCAGGAACCATTTTAAGGAAAAACCTGAAATATTTAGATTTTATACTTTATGACACATTTTGTGATGCCTCAGAGCTCCGCAAATAATGGGAATAAAAATAAGAATGCCTGATGTTTTTACATTTTTTACATGATTGTTTTATATCAGCAAGGGAAAACTGTTACAAGCTTAAATTGTTGAGTACGGAACAGAAGCCAACAACATTGATGATGGTTTTGAAGCTATTAGCGAAGAAGTGGAAGACAGTCCCATGAACCTACAGGCTTATGCTGTGCAAATGTACAATGTTTTCCAAATCATGTTTTATGAATTACATCACAGCAAAAAGAAAACTCTGTTGAACATGGTGACTGCCCACGCTATCTAAGACAAGTGCAAAAGTATAGAGCTAACCACTTGAATGAATAGGACTGGTGTATCAACAAGTTATAATGACATAGGCCCTCATTATGACCTTGGCGGTCCGAAGACCACCAGGGCCGCAGTGGCAGTCTCACTGCTGACGGGCCGGCGGTGAAGACCGCCACATTATGAGTGTGGCGGTTTGGCCTCTGCCAAACTGCCACATCCCCGCTTGTACCGCCAGGGTGGTTGGACAGCTGGGCCGGAGATCAGCATTTCTGACCCAGCGGTCCACTGTAGACCGCTGGCGGTATCACGAGTCAGCTTTCTGTCTGGTTTCTGCAACTGTAGCATCGCCACAAAAACACTGGCGGAAAGGCGACCAGTGACAGGAAAATGATTTCCTGTCACCAGCAGACGACTCCCCCAACTCCCTGCAATCGTAATACCCCCACCCCACTTCTATGACAGCTCCCCCCACTTTCATAACAGCACCCCTTCCATAACAGCATGCCCCTCCCCCACCCCCTTCCATAACACCCCCCTCCTCCCACCCTCCCGCATACACGCACACACCCACACACACACTCATTGACCAGCACTCACATACACGTATTCACTCACATGCACACATACATGCATTCACTCACATACATACACCCATTCACTCACACGCATACATACACCCATTCACACAACACGCACTCACTTCAATAGTCATACATGCATTCAAACACCCATACACACACGCATTCAAACGTGCATTCAGACACCCATACACACATGCATACACACTTACATTCACACGCAGACAACACACACTCACAAACGCACACACAACACCCCCTACCCTCCCATCCCCCTCCCCTGTCAGACAATCGACTTACCTTGTCCGGCGTGGAGGTGATCCACCAGGGAACGGGAACTGGCGCGTCTGCTGCCGGCAGCGACCCGCCACAGGACACCGCCAGGCCATATTACATGTTGTAATACAGCTGGCGGAGTCCTTTTGATGGGCCGGGGCCGGTGGTGAAACCGCCTCTGCGCCTCTGACCGCCAGTACAATTACTGGAGGATTTCCGACCAAATTGTGGCAGAAATCCTTCAGTGCTCGTAATCTAGTGGTCAGAAGACCACCAGCGCTGTCAGTCTTCTGGCACCCATGGCTACGGCAGTCTTGAGAAAATGAGGAAATGAGGGTCACAGTGTGAAGTAGGAACTTGTTAGCAGCTCATGCTGTAAAATCTTGTGAATCCGACAGCACACCACTTCCAAGTCACTTTACCAGGAAAGGATTTACAATTGCTGCTCTTGATAATTTTTATTTTTGAAGACAGCTGTTCTTTGTCTGGAACATCCAGCACACATGATACTGCCATGGTGTGTTTTCAAGACTGTGCCAATGAAGTAGCTGCTGGAAAACAGGCTGTGTCAGCTGTAGGCGTAAACAAACAAAGCTGCAAACTTACAATCCAACTGTCTTGCCAACATGTGCAAAATCACTACAAGCCATCAACATGTCCCAGTCTACCAGAAAGTTTCAAAACAGCTGAGGACATGGATCTTCTTTTACCTGATGCTGCGGTCTGCAAAGCTGATTTAACTGAATTTATCATGCTGAAAGTTATCTCAGTGGATGTGGCATAGACAATACACTTATTGAGGCTGAAATCTTTGGGAACAAAACTGTCCACTCAGTATTGAGTAAAACTCATTATGTTTGTTCTTTACAAGTTATGCTCATCATATCTGAGGCTATAGAAACGTTGCATTGATATTCTTTCTGGAGCAAGAATGACAAATTAGGTTTTGCCTTTCTTATCTCAGAAATGAAAAAGACACAGAGTGCACTTCATTCAAAAGACCCAATTCAAAGCCAGGCAATGTTCAATACACTCAGTTAAAAATCAGAAAACCTGAAAACCAAGGGCCTGATTTACAAGAAACTGGCTTATCGGAATCGATGTACCAGTTTTCTTGCGCCAGCTCTGGACCCCCTAATGATGCCTTGGTAGCTTTTTATTTATGATACAGCACTCCATGGTGCACGTTTTCACAGATGCATCAGAAATTCTGACGCGTCTGTGGCATTAAACTGACGTATTGCTGGACTAGCGTAAAATAAATGACCCTACTCCAGCAATGCGAGGGGGGGGTTTAAATATTTAAAAACTCAGGATCTGAGCAGACATTAAAAAACTGACGCTCTGAAGGCACAGAAGGGTGCAGTGAAATCCTGTAGATTTCACTGCGCCAGTTCTGCGTGGCTTTTAATGGGGGAACGTCTACCTTGCATACATTATACCTGGCACTGGTATAATGTGACGCAAGGCTTTACAAAATGGCCCAATGGTCCCATTGCGCCAGTTTCAAATGTGGTGCAGTGTAGAGGACTGCTTGCTCAGCAGCAGCATCAAAAAAAGTGATGCCATGGCGGCACGAGGGGCTTGTAAATAAGCTCCCAAGTTTGTAGAGTTTGTCAAAAAATGTGAAGAAAAATCAGAATGTTGCAAATACTGGAGAAATGTTTTCCACATGATAGCTCTTGTGAAGAAATTGGTACATGCTGATCAGGACAGTGATTGGGAGCTGCACATGAAGACTGTGGAGTCACTGATTACTGTGTTTCATGAATTTGATTGCATAAACTACCTGAGATATGGCTCCTGGTATTTGGACAGAGTGAAAAAGCTAGCGGTGGAAAAACCATACCTCTACAGAAAATTTATCCAAAGACGTTTTGTAGTGAAAGACAGAGCGAGACGTTCTAACGCTGTGGCTCTAGATATGAAACTGGAACAGACGATCTAAAGATCACAGAAAAGCTCCAAGGGAATTGTTGGTCAGACACATGAAAGTGAATTTGCTGCTCAATGGCAGCTCGTTTACCATGAGTACTTTCTGTTTGCAATTTTTTCAAAGAGATGACAAATTCAAAATTATTGGTCCATCATAAAACTGTTCCTCACCACAAACTTATGGGGAAGAGAGGGGAACGTTATAATAAACATGTTCACAGCCTTCTTTTCATGCAACAGCAAGGAAACCCCTTTGAAATGACTGAGCCTGTGCAACTAAAACTTCGTGACCAAACAATAAGTGAATAACGATATAAAGACATGTCTACTAGTTGTCCTGGAACATGCATCAAAACTATACATAATCACTAAGGCTAAACTTCCACGCTTTAATTGCCATAGTAAGAGTTTTGTCCAACCAGCCACTACAAAACAGGTTACAGAAAAACACCTTTTGCAAGCACATAGAGAGATGGATGTAGCAAACAAAGGGGTGAATTTAACAAGGACATTCTGTTGCGTGATTTTCCAACAAACACATTATTTAATGGAGGTGCTGCAACCAAACCAGTGAAGCACAAACTCGTTCAAGAGCTCAAAAAAACCTTTCACCTGAAGAATTCAAATTCAAAAAGGTGTCCTCATTGAAAACTGCTGTTGTTGTGGACTATATGTCACCGTTGCAAATGGTCAAGATTTAATCCATGCAAAACTTCAGAGAGGTCGCTCAGACTGTTCTACAGATATCAAAGCCAGTGTGCACCTTGCAAGAACTGCACATTTTCTTTGACAGTTATCTTCAACTATCTGTCAAAGAATTTGAGAGAATCAGACAAATGTCTACAAATGGAACAATTGACCTTTCCTGCATCAAAAATTCTACACCTATTCCTGTTCAACTTGATAAATTCCAGTCATTTACATCAAACAAAACAAGCTTGAAGATGTTAGCTCGCCAACACATTGCTGATGCTTCAATGAACATTGAACTTCCAATTATTGCAAGTGGAGTGATTGTCAATGAGGATTTGGTGCCTGAAGATATGTATTCAAAAGGTACGGGCCATATTGTTCAAGAACTTAACAGCAAATTGGAGGAAGCTGACCTTCGTGTTATGCCACCTGTTGAGTGAGCTGTTTGAAATGGTTCCAATGTAGTCATTATACACAGATGGTATTATTGGGCTACTTAGATTTGTTGGAATGCTCATAAGTCAAGGATTGTCAGAGTTATGTATACGTTAAGGAACAGGCGAGAAAAGACACTTAGGCTCTCATCATGACATTGTCTGTAAAAACCGCTTACTGCCAACATACCGCCGCGGTGACGAATATCCGTTTGGCATATTATGACACACACACACACACCAAAACGACAGACAACAGCCACATACACAAATCCACCAGCCCAAAGGTCAGTGGTAAACTGTCTGTACCAACACCCCTACCGTTACGCCAACAGAACAACGGCCACTACATCATGACCCACGAATCACCACAGTGGACATTCAACGGCTGTAAACTATTAGCAAAATACTAAACTACACATAATTAGCCAATTCAAAAAACACACCTGACACCCATACACACACTACACCCATCCACTCACACCACTATAAAACACCCACCCACATTACTCACAACCCTTTACAAATATAAATCATTGCCACCAGACAGACATCAAGACCACTGTGTAGTGAATCCTAGTTTTTTCTAATGGGATACAGGAGTTAGCTTAGCCTTTGGCTTGCAAACTCATGCCCCTGTCACCTAGTGATTTTTATCCTACTTAGTTTGCTCTGTGGCTGCCTTGTTTTTAGTTAGGCCCATGTTTTAGTTTGCATTATCAGTGCCAAAGTGCTAAGGCCTCAATATCATGCGACAAAGATAAACAAACTATAGGTGCTCACATTAGGTACTTTCCCTCTTCACGCTTTCAAGGGAATTGTTTAGATAAATTACCCTCCCAAGCATGCCTTGTTATCGATTGTTTGGCAACAGACCTACGTCAGGGGTCCAAGCAGATCTGTATAAATACTCCTCACTTAAACAGATAGTCGGAGGGATTCAGACTAGATGCCGTCGCTGCTATCGATGCTGCAAGTCACCTTGACGCTGACCCAGTCTTCGTGTCTCTAGGGAGTCTGAGCTAGAGACCTCATTCCAAGGTAACGAGGGTTGGGGCTCTTCTCATGGACCTGGCATTGGCAGATTAGGTTTAACATACCTAGCTCTCTTTTAGTTTAGAGGTTAGGCCTATCATGCTAGGGTATTAGGACATATTTCACACTTCATGCTTTCTCATGTTATTGCAAGATGGTGGGGGTCTTTGTGTTGACTCTTTTCCATTCTGTTTCTTGCACTGTTCATTATCCTAATCATTGCAGCCCATGCAACTTATCGCAGAATGCAGTTTTGCTAAATAAAACCTATTGAAACTTTACTGCATCTTCTTCATTGCCTGTGTTTGATTGAGACATGTTGTTTATGTGAGAAAGGGGTAATCTTCGTTTAACCCCAACACTCCCTGAGATGTCACATTTTCGAGTCCATGCGTAAAGGCTGCAACAAATCACCTTTTACTGTTTTGGGTTCTGGTAAGGTGCTGCTTGTGAGCCGGAAGGTTTGGGACGACTGTTGCGACTTGTTGTAGGACTTGCATAGTCACCTACAAACACAAGTACTGTCATCCTTAAACCAGCAGTCTTGCCTAGCGAGTCCAACTACGACAAATACACACACACCCATATATCCCTCACGGACTCCACTATGCACATCCAATCACACCACCCAACACCCACACACTTACACACACCACACAACACCCATGGCCCCACAAAGGCACCCCTGTTTCACAGATGAGGAGTTGTGGGCTGTGGTGGAGGAAATAGTCAGGGTAGAGCCACAACTCTTTGGAGCACAGGTGCAGCAGATATCCATTGCAAGGAAGATGGAGCTATGGCAGAGAATCATGGACAGGGTGAACGCCGTGGGCCAGCATCCAAGAACAAGGGACAACATCAGGAAGAGGTGGAACGACCTACGGGGGAAAGTACGTTCCGTGGCAGCAAGGCACCAACTCACCATCCAGAGGACTGGTGGTTGACCCCACTTCCTCCCCCACAGCTCACAGCATGGGAGGAGCAAGTCTTGGCATTACCTCATCCTGAGGGACTCGCTGGAGTAGCCAGAGGACTGGACACTGGTAAATCAACATTTAACACTTATCACCCCCATGTCTGCATGCCATCGCACCCCATCACTCCACTACATCCCACGCACTGCACCTACACATATGACAAACCACAATGCCAAGCCCTGCATGCCATACCAATGCATGGACAGCCCTCCCAGCCCTACATGGACACCCATCACCAAAGCATGCACAGCATGGAGAACTAACAAGCACACAATACACCACCATACAAAAACAAAGGTGGCAGGGCAACAGTAACCGTAGAGGGGAAAATAGGGATGTACAACATGTCACAGGCATGAAGCATAACACATCACTTACGTCCCCACAGGTGCCCCAGCCAATCTTAGTGGAGAGTAGGTGCCACAACTATCCAGTCCCCCAACAGATGATGTCCTCAGTGATGACGGTAACTCTGGACTTCAGGATCTGGATCAACAACCTGGCCCATCAGGGACCACTGGTCAGTCGGTCACCCCACCCCACTGGCGGGGGACACTAATGCAAATGTGCACCGTCACTCGCCCCAGTTATTTTAGGGGTGTGGCCTATTGCATAGAATCCTGCCTTCACAGTGGCCAAATCTTCCACCTAGGGGAAAGCAATGTACCTGCACATATGTTTCACCAGGGCAGACAAGACCTTTGCCAGCACTATAGAAAACATTGGCTGTGACATTCCAAATGCCAAGCCCACTGTCACTTGGAAAGAACCAGTTGCCAGGAATTGGAGCACTGATAGCACTTGCACAAGAGGGGGAATCCCAGTGGGATGATGGATAGCTGATATCAGGTCTGTCTCCAATTGGGCACACAGCTCTGTGCCCGCTCACCCAAGAGGGTGGGCATCTCCTTTGCCCCAGGCACCACAGACCCTGCCCCAGTGATCCCTGCTGCCCTCAGTGAGGAGGCTATTGACCTCCTGAGATCCATCTCTGTAGGGCAGTCAACCATTGTGAATGCCATCCAGGTGCTGGCATCCCAGATGCAGATATGCAATGTGTTCCTGGAGGGCATCCATGGTGGATTGGCGGTCCAGCAGAGATCGATTCAGGCTCTGGCCTCCTCCCTGATGACAGCCATTGTCCCTTTCCCTACCGTCCCCCCTCCTACTACCACTTCCCAGTCCCAGTCTCCTCAACCCCATCCCATCCCATGCACTAATACAGACAAGACTGCACACAAGACAACACACAGGAGTGGCACAATCAAACATAGGCACCACACTTCAACACACAAGCACTCACGCAAACACCACACAGTTGCACCACATCCACTGCCTCCACTGTCTACCCTCCTCCTCCACCTTCCACACAGTCACGTCCACACTCACACCTGCATGCACTGCTTCAACATCCACCACCAGCATCACCACACCAAGCAGCACACACACCTCACTAGCAGACACCTCCACAATATCCATACACGCGTCCGCTATGTCCTCTCCAACCCTGTCTGCCCCCCACTAAAGGTCACAAACGCAAGCACTCAGACACCCAGCAGCCATCCACCTCACATCAGCACACTCCCCATGCACATGCACCCAAGTCCAGCAGATGTGCTCCTCCAACAACCACTCCCTCAACCTCTACTTCCAGCCCTCCTCCCGCTTCCCTCCCCACCGTCCCTAAGAAGCTTTTCCTTGCCCAACTTGACCTCTTCCCTCCCTCTCACCCACGTCCTGCCCGTAAGAGCAGCGTCCCAACGACCCAGCCCAGCACCTCAGCCAAACAGTCCATGCGGATAGTGGAGGTACCTCCTAGTTGTGGAGGCAAGACAGTGATGGTTCCCACTCCACCAGCCAGGAAGGGTAAGGATCTCACAGCCACTGCTATGAAGGGGAAGAAGCCCTCGACTCCAGCCATGAAGGGGAAGTAGGCCGAGGCTCCTGCCATAAAGGTGAAGAACCCCTCGACGGCTGCCCTGAAGGGGAAGAAGCCCTTGATGTTTGCCATGAAGGGGGAGAAACCCTCGACGTCTGCCACGAAGGGGAATAAGCCCTCTACTCCAGCAGAGGCTGTCAGGATGACACCACCACCGTGAAGGCCCGAGGCAGGTGTTGACGCAATGTGATTTCTGCCCAGTGCTCTGAATGTCAGAGTGAAGAAATTCAATGAAGGGTGGGTAAACGGCTGGAGTAACTATGACTTTCTTAACCTCTTCTCAGTCTTAGTGGCCTTTACCTCCTAGTGGTCCCGCTGGTAACTGTCTCTATACAACTCTACTCTTTGAGATGAAGTCTATAGAGGCAGGCCAAACAAGGTTCTATCTTAGCAGGGTGCGTGATGGTGAGAAATGGTGAAACAAACGACCTCAATACCAGATGGGGTAGTTCCTTGTTATAAAAACCCTGCTCAGATGTCGAAAGGGGGTGCTGTCTTTGCCACAAATCTCTAACCTCCTCACTGATTTTGTCCATTTCACACCCAGTTCCAATAACACAATGGATAATATCGACTTGAATCACATTACACCAACCAGTACACAAGATGTAATGACAGATGAGGAAAACATAGACCTTGAGGAAGAGATTGAATTCCTAGCAATATCAGCCAAGAATGACATATTGACTTCAAAATTCGAAAATTTGCCTGATGTATATGAGGTCAAAGACATAAATGGTAAGAAAAGTGATGTCACTTTTTGGATGTATCCCAATGACAAATTCAACTGCGATTTGTGTGGAGACGTAATGGGCATGTTTATAGAACTAAAGAAACACGTCTCCAATAAACATAAGGGATTCTGCCTGAAAACCTACTGCTCTAAATGTGATAAGGAGGCGGAGTATCACAATATTGCATGCCACTATGCAAGATGTAAAGGTAGATCCAAAAAAAGAGAGCTACAGTTCCTCTGTAGCTACTGTGACCTCCGATTCGGAACACAAATTGGGATGTTGCAGCACATTCGGCATGCCCATCCAAGAGCACAAAATTATGCTAGATTGGCAACAGCTAACAGCAAACCTTCAAAACTTTGGTCACAGGAAGAATTATTGCTGCTGGCGGAACTAGAAAAGTTATATGAAAATAAAAGAAACATTAATGCACTTATGGTTCTGCACTTCACCAACAAAAATAGAAAACAAATTGCAGAGAAAAGAAAGGATTGAAGGGATAAAAGGAAAAAAAAGACAATAATCAAGTCATCCAATAATTCCGATAATGACACCACTGATGAGCCTGAAATATCAGAATCAACAACAAAAGAAAGGAGCAAAGACTTTATCAACAAAAAAAGAGCGCCAAAAATTACCAATTTCCTTGACTTAAATGACAGAATATCGGAAGCTCAAAAATATTTAAAAAATGTGCAGCACCACGAAGCTGCTTTGGTCTTACTAGAAGAAATAGTAAGCTATATCTCCGAGAACACCAGTGATATCAATCCAATGCCAGTCACTTCTAACGAACAACCAATAGAATCTGGCCCCGAACGTATGAATACTGCTGAAGTTGAGCAACAGAGCATCCCAATTGATAATATCAAAAAAAGATATACAAAATAAAAAACTCAATAAATCGCACAGAAAAAGATACGCCAAAGCAAAGGGCAGCTATAAAGAATATCAGGCAATGTATAAGAAAGACAAAAAAAAGATTGCCAGAATAATTACTGATGGTGCAGAGGATGCCACCTGCCAAATCAGTTCTGACGTTATCTTTGAATACTACAAAAATATTATCGAGACTGAAAACAAGAAAAAAAAAAAAATTCCAACAAATTGACAGGATACCGGAAGAGTTGAATTTTGAAAATCTATGTAAAGATATTACACTGCTTTAAGTAATACGTGTTTTTGAGTAATCCAATCTAAATAAAGCAGTGGGGCCTGACAATATTGGCCTGAATAATCTATTCAAAGTACATAGCAGAGAACCAAGAATGCTGCCCAGAATTCTATCTACTTGGTTAAATATGAGAATGGTCCCAGACTGTATCAAAAGGAATCGATCAATTCTCATTCCCAAAAATGTGCCAATTGAAGAACTAGACAAAATAAGCAATTGGCGACCGATTACAATTGGTACAGCATTCATGAAGCTTTTCACTAAAATATTAACAAAAAGACTGGACTTCTTCGTAAACCTCAATACAAGACAAAAGGGCTTCATGAAAGTCAGAGGATGTCTCGAAAACCTAACTCTATTACAAAATATTATCAAGGGGGCTCGAAAGAACAAACAGTCGCTTGCAGTAGTATTCATTGATATATATAAAGCTTTCGATTCTGTCAGTCATGGACATATTATACGGAGTCTCGAAAGACACAGAGGGGGTCATTCCGACCCTGGCGGTCAAAGACCGCCAGGGCCGCGAATGGAGGAAGCACCGCCAACAGGCTGGCGGTGCTTCCCTGCCCATTCTGACCGTGGCGGTAAAGCCGCGGTCAGAAAACCGGGTCCGGCGGTTTCCCGCCGGATTTCCCCCGGCTGGGCAAATCCGCTAGGGGATTCTGACCCCCTTCCCGCCAGCCTGTTTCTGGCGGTTTACACCGCGAGGAAGAGGCTGGCAGGAATGGGTGTCCTGGGGCCCCTGGGGGCCCCTGCACTGCCCATGCCACTGGCATGGGCAGTGCAGGGGCCCCCTAACAGGGCCCCATTAAGCTTTTCACTGTCTGCTTAGCAGACAGTGAAAAGCGCGACGGGTGCAACTGCACCCGTCGCACCCCGCAACACCTCCGGCTCCATTCGGAGCCGGCTTCTGTGTTGCAGGGCTCCTTCCCGCTGGGCCGGCGGGCGCTTGAATGGCACCAGCGGTCTTTTGACCGCAGTGCAGCCAAATGGCGGTTCCCGCCGGGGTCAGAATGACCCCCAGAGTTCCTTCATATATAAGAGATCTCATTAAAGACTTATACACAAACTCAACTACTTCTTTCAAGGGCAAAAATAACATTTCCACACCCGAACTCACAATGAGATCTGGAGTCAAACAAGGAGACTCACTATCTCCGTTACTATTTAACATTGCCATGGACCCGCTGATATATGATCTTCAGAAGAATGGCAAAGGCTTTACCTTTGGATCTGATGGAATCATTGAGCAAATCACCGCTCTAGCCTTTGGCAATGACATTGCAGTACTCAGCAATACTTGGGAAGGAATGAGTACTAATTTGAAAATAATAGAAAAATTCAGCAAAACCACAGGTCTTAAATTAAATGTAAAGAATACACACAGGTTATTCATAAGTCATAATAAAGATAAAATCCTGGTGAATAATTGCAAACCATGGCAATTCGACAAACAAAACATTGAAAATATTCATCCAGGTGAAAGTGAGAGATACCTCGGATTGAACGTTGACCCACACACTGGTTACACTAAAAAACAAAGCTAATGAGGGTCTCACAAGCTGGGCTGAAAAACTTGACAATCTTCTATTGAAGCCCACCCAAAAAGTTGAAATTTTGTGCCAATATCTGGTCCCCAAAATGTCATTCAAACTAAAAATGACAGGCACAGAAGCTAAAACTCTTAATGCATTGGACCAAACAATCAAAAAATATGTCAAACTTTTTCTACATCTACCTGCATAAACATGCGATGGCCTCTTATATTCGAAAAGATCAAATGGGGGCCTGAACGTACCCAAGCTATTTACAGCAATCGGAATAAACAAAGTGAACAATCTCCTCTACCTCAGAGAAACACCAGATTTATACATAACTCACTCATATATGTATGCAGTTGAAATAATAAATGAAAAAATCGATCAAATTATAACAACACACAAACTAAATATCACGGACAGTAGTTGTTTGAGCTATGATTTACAACTACTTGCCAAATATGATTGGAGGAAAGAAGAATCTGAAAAATGGAAAAATCTTCCCGTCCAAGGTGATGGCATTAAGTACCTAGAAAATAATCCAACATCCAACTTTTGGATCAGGAAACATTCAAAATTAAAAGAAAATCAATACATTGCTGTGTTGATGTTAATTAAGAGCTAATGTTCTACAAACCAGAGAAACTATAACTAGAGGGAGAAATAGAACATTTTCAACATGCAGATACTGTAAAGATGTTTGTGAGACAATTGCTCACATATCAGGTACTTGTCCCAAAAACAAAGACATAAGAATTAAAAGGCATAATAAAATTCTGGAATTATTGATCGATAGAGCAAGTAGATGTGGATGGATGACATATAGAGAACCTCATGTTAAAAACAACAAGGTGAACTCAGAAAACCTGATGTAGTATTCACCAAAAATGGAACCGCTGTAGTGATTGATGTCTCAATTCGATATGAAAACTCACATAATTCCCTTTAAGTAGCATTTGAGGGCAAAGTGAATTAATACAAAGAGTTATCACAACAAATAAAAGATCTCACTAACTGTACTGATGTTAAATTTCATGAATTCATCATAGTATGTTGTGGTATTTGGCCCAATTGTAATGATGTCACTCTGGCTGACCTTGGACTTCAAATGTCTTTCCCATTTAAAAAGAATGTATGCCTGACTACTTTGATGCACACTTTAAAAATGTGCCAAGTATTCATGGACAATTAATCATTAAAATACTGCATTACACATACATTTACCCTGTCTATTCCCTTTACTATACTATTTTAGAATGTTCACACTTGTTAATGTTACTAATACACGTTTTTCTCCCTTTATTATTATAAGGTTTATATTTACAAATAGAAGTGAGATTAGGTAATGTTACAGTTGATATTAGTATTAGAAATAGTTATATTTTTCTATATATATACATGTGTTACCATCCTTCTGAGGTGCCTGCCCACTTGCAAAATGATGCCCCTGCAGAGTTCTGTGCAGTTAATGTCAGGAGACAAGTTGGGCCTTGGACTGTGCCCTGTGGCCATGTGGGCCCTTTGTACTTTGGACAGGGCATTGGCCCTTTGTGGACAATTGTACATATCTGGCTTTTCCCTTGCTAATACATTTCCAGTACTTCGTAAATCTGGTCCTTGTTTTATTGTACTGTGTTTCGTGTGTGATTGGTTAACATCTGCAGCTGGTTGTGTGTATGGTGTGTGTGTGAATGGTTTGTGTTGTGATTGTGTCATTCTCGTTTTCCTCCCTCCTTCCCTCCCTCCCTCCCTCCCTCCCTCCCTCGTGTGCTAGGCAGCTGTCCTCACTGTCGTCGTCTTTGTCGGCTGTACTCACCCTTGTCATCTTCGTCTGTGTTGGGGTTCCAGGTAAAACATGACATAGAAGAGCATTGGGAAGATTTGAAGTTCCGGTTCCATGGCGGTGGCGGAGTCCTCTTTGTACTTGTTGGTGAGTCTTTCATTTTCTGTGTTCTGTTTCCGCTGGGCTTTTGATGGCGTTGGCACCGCCCTGGAAATCCTGGCGGTTTCCTGTGTCATATCATGGTCGGTACTTTGTCTTCTGCCTGGCTGTTGATGGTGACCGCCGGCATGCGTGGTGTTAATGCCCTGGCGTATGATGTGGTACATTGGCTGGCTATAGGAGTTTTCACCGCCATGGTCATAATTTGGCAGTAATTACCGCCGGCCTGTTGGCGGTATTTCCGCCACTTTATCACTTTCTACCAATGTCATAATGAGGGCCTGAATTCTGCTTCATACTCTGTTAAAAAAACGTGACCCAGAGATGCCCAGTGTTCTTATCAAGCACATATTCTTACGGGTGAGGAGCAAAATTGGAACAAAGCTTGGAGCTTTAACTGATGAACCTATGAAGTTTCTAAAAGGATTTGCAGAAACAGAAGAAGAATGTGATTTTAAAGACGTAGAAAAATACCTTGTGTGTGTTTGTGGAAAATGAGTTCTGACTGTCACACATTTAACAATCTTCTGTATAGTGAGTTCAAGAGATCAGTCCCTCTTAAGTGACCTTCCACAGATGTCATATTCTATGCATGGACACATTAAAAGAGCATTCTACTTGATCAGTAGATGTGTAAATGTTTTGGATCATGCATATGTAGAGAAAGATTTGTGTGAATTTTCATTGGGAAGAGACTGATGGGGTGCTAAAACCTACAAAATTTCTAAAGCCTCTTCCCACAGAACTTACATGTACATGTACTTGCAAAACCTGTGCCAAAAAGGTGTCTCTGTTGATATGCTCTTCTCAGATGTTCATCATTCTGCAAATGTACCATGCGCAATTGCCAAAACAAATAAAGTGAACTATGAAAATGTGTCTAAAATAGGAGTGATAAACATTATTTGTTTCATAATCAGATCATAAACATTGTTTGGTCTGTACATAAAAGGATTAAAAACCATTAATTTTTGTTTTATTTTTATATATGTCTGTTTTTCTACTATTATAAATGCCATTTTGGAAACTGGCTGAAGGGTTGCTCTGAGGAGTTATTTTCAGGGTCTTTAAAACTCCTTGACCCCCAAAACCTGTGTTTTGACACCAAAATGAAGTATGTAGGTCTCATGCTTCCTGAAATATTACATCATCAATGCAACACATCTGGCATTTTTAAAAATGTCATCCAGAACAATTCAGTCTGGATCAGCCAAACAAAATTACTTCTCTAATGATCCAAAAACACATATAAAAAATGAAAATCTCTGGACAACAATTTTTTTACAGACATATATCAGGAGGCTGGGATTATTTGGGACGTTTAGAACTATAAGTAGCAGTGGGCGTAACGTGGGCGTAACTTGTGCAATTTGCTGTAGCGTAATTACACAATTACAGCACAATTAAGCAGAATTACGCAAACCCAGCATTTAGAGCTATTTTCTTAACCTCTTTAGTGCGGGTGTCGGCCACTGATGGGTTGCACAATCGCCCCCCTCTATGGGTTCAAAAAAAGTGCAAATACAATGCAGTATCCCTCATGAGGTTGAAATTGCAAATACAGTAAAGTGCCGCTCCCATCATAGTCAAAACTGTGGTTATTAACCCCCACTGTCTAGGGTAAAATGGTATAAGCAGCTAATTCCATGAACTATATGGTCTTTGCTCAATCTGGGAAGCGTGGAAGAAGAGTGCAGCTGGAAGACCTGCTAGCTCCACAATCTTGCATTATTCAGAAATGCTGATGCAGCCTACATAAACTTTACAAATCCTGCTGCTAATTGTCTCAATTCCCCTTTCAAGCACTCCTCAACTGCAGATTTACATCCCCCACATCCACAGCCCCTTTTTAATCATACCGCCTCCAAGAGATCTATTAAATCATTGGAATTACTAGGAGACAGGTATTTCTAACTCACCCAAGACCCCACTACTCCTATCCCTCCTGTGATTCACATTGACAAAACTACATCAGTGCTCCCACGTATCCCGTAGGTCGTAGCACGCCCGCTCCACAGCGGAACAGGAGGAAACCCAATGATGAAGCATGCCACCAAGGGGTAACCCTGGTGGGTGAGGGTTTTTCTAACAGGAACATCCTTTTTCCTATGGTAATTCTTTTAGCTGGGCCTCTTTTGTAATGTTACCTATTTACTCTGCCATTGGTAAGATAACCGATGATCTCTGCTATTTTGCCAGCAGTCTTGTAAATAGCAGCGAAAGTTAATTACCAAGTGGCAGGAAAAGGTGTACTAATTATTTGACTGCCACACTGTAATGAGTGGATGTTCATACCTGAAGGAAATTAGCAGCAGGCTCTGAGTATGAAAAGAGAACACATCTACCACTTGTATCAAAGGGCAGGTTTGAAAACACAGCTGGAATTGTCAGAATAAAAGAAGGACATTTTATTTATCTTCTCAGTGTTTGTGTTGTACCAATGTATGGGGCTAAAGTGCTTTCAAAGTCTGATTTGTGTGCCTATATAAATTAGTGTTATGCTGAAGGCAGTGTTGCCTACATTTTACATACATGGGTGGAGGGGCTGCAGTCCTATTTCTCTATCCCTCATCTTAATTACAGACGTCTGAACTACCTCCAACCTGTCGTGCTCTGTGAAGAAACCTACTTTGTGGTTCATCGGATAATTTGCTAGTATTTTATTTAGCATGGTATACCATGTGCTGGAGGTTTCCAAATAACATGCACAAAGACAAAGGTAGAGGAAAAGTACGGTTCACAAGGGTACAGGAGCCAGGGAAATTGACATATCAGGTATGTTTGTTTGTCCTTGTGTACCATCAATATCTGTGTATATCTCAATTTAATAAGTATTTAGCCCTTCCTCTTACTATAATGTAATTTTAGTTCAAGAGTAAAGAAAAAGCAGAGAAATGCATCCTACAGGAAAAAGGACAGACTATATGAGCCTAGTGCCCCCGTCTCTGAATAAATCATGCATACACTAAAAGATTCTCCCACATATACATACATTCATACACAGACCTATGTCCCCATGACATGCCCATCTCCTGTATATAATGTGTAAATACATTGTAAAATAAAGAGGGGGGACCTACATGAGGCTATGAGGTTACAGCAGGTAGGAAAATGGCCCAACTAGGTGGAATTGGTAACCCAAATCTGTGACTACAGTATACTTAGCTATGTACCTGTGCATGTATTTTTAGAAGCCAAATGGAGATTTGGAGACTGAGGGCTTAGTTATGAGTTGTGCATTATTTGATGGTAATAATTGCACCTGGTAATTGCCATTGCCCAGGGTGGCATATAATTGACTCAAAACCCAAAATTCTGATACAAAAGCCACCCACGTGGCAGATTTTAAAAGACAACTCAGGAACTAAGTAAAGTCTGTAAAATTATAATAGGCAGTGATATGTTATTGTGAACTGGCGACTTAATCCCAGAATCCCTGAATACCATCCTTTGTCATTAATATTAGTTTAAATGAGTCACTCATGTGGCGATCCCAAGGCCCTCTCAAGGACTATTAGTGGCTTCTGTGTTTCGAGGGTGTCATCTCATGAGTGGTTAGGAGGCTTCTGTTTTAACGTTATTATTCCTGGCCATTTGGGACAATCTACTGGGGTGCCGGTTCCGAGGGACCAGGCACCCGTTGTCATCTTGCGCTTGGTAGGTTGTTTGACCCCCACTGAGCAGGGTACTTGCACACTCAGCCGCAGATGATTTTCTATTGCTGTAGGACTCCAAATGCCATCACTCTGAGCTTATGCGCTGGGCCATCGGTTTCTTGTAGGGGAATGCATCACAATCCAATTATAAGAGGAGGCAGGGAGGAAGGAGGGCTGACCATTTCCCTAGCCAATAGGGACCGTAAAAAGAGGGAAGGACAGTGGGAGGGGTGTATCCTCTTCTATATTAAGGTGTACACATCCTGGCACCTGGATCTTTCCTCCAATCCCCTTGTCTTCTTCACTGCAGGCAAGTGGACCGACATATGGATGAGAAAATAGATAGTGTAGGACACAATGGTGGAGGGACATGGGCTGGACACCTGTATCTTTTCTCTAAACGTGTTACCTTTTTCGTTTCAGAGGAACCCAGGTAACAAATGTAACCTATAGAATGTTCAAGTCTCAACAAAAGTCCAGTCCCTCCAACTTCATATGGATCGCTATTCCTGGAGTAAAATAGAAGTCTCATTTTGTGTTTTTTATCCTTTGGCAGTCGTGGAAATGAAGTGTGCAACACTGTAACATTAAAAGTCCAGACTATCCATTTATATTCAGCCTTATACCTTGCAAAATGAACTGAGACATTATCCGCTGTATTATATGAGTAACCTAATTTAAATTTCTTTCCAACCATGACAAGGGGAAATTTAGATTTCGTACAATGTTGTTTCCTTGTTTCTGTAGCACAGTGTAGCTGTTACTATGGCCTTGCAGTGCTTTTGGATTCTGGTATATTGTATTGTATTATAATGACATTTATATTGTGCTTCATATGGCTGACAAGATGCTAAAGCCCATGTGCAGATGGGCAGCATGCTAGTTTGTGGCAATGTTCTGGATGGAAGAGGTTGTCATGTGATCTACATTAAGGAACGCTTTGTTATAGTGCACGAGGGAAATAGTTCTGCTCTTATTATATTTAGTCACTCCATATGATTATAAATTTGAAGTGAAATAGAGTGAGAAATAGATTGCATAAGCATTATAGGTGAGAGTATCGATGAACAGAAGTGTGTGAGTGCAGTCTGAACTATGTGGGAAGTGTTTTGGTGACATGTGCAAATAGCAGACATGTCTCAAACTTTGTCATAAAACACAGTGTAGCTGTGCCACCAAATGGTTGCAAGGAGATAGTGTGAAATCTTTATATACAGTTCAAACCAAATAGAAAATGGGCCTACAAATGTGTCCAGAAGGTACTATCCTTGAGAGGTGAAAACTGAATTCAGATATGACACATACCCCGAAGACCACAAAGGAGTGCAAGAGGACCAATCCGGGGGTGGGGGCATACTGCAACCAGCCATGGTCATATGCTGTGAGATGTCAAACCTGGAGCATTAGGGAGCAACCCATTGGAATAGGCATTATACAGTCAGCCAAAGTATATGCTTTGATGGAGCCACCTCTAAATGACCAACGATACTATATGGCTGAGGAATCGTCCCAGTGATGGAAGGGAGTAGCCTTTAGAAATAGGCATATACAGTCAGCATTTGTATATGATCTGAGAAATCAATCAAGGAATGACAGAGAGCTCGTCATAATTGTATAAGTGCTGTAAACCTGCTGTGGTTAAATACCTTGCTAATAAGGAGACCTGCCTTGACCTGCCTTGATATTTCTTAACATAATAATAATGCTCCGTCTACCAGACTGGTTTTCTTTTTCCAGATGTACTGCCTGTAACGACTGTAAGCATACCCAACCACTGCATTATTGATCAGTTACTGCTGTATGTACACTTTAAAACTTGAAATAAGATTTTTTTTAAAAAAGGAATGACAGAGAGCAACCCACTTTCACTCATGAGTAACCTCCTTTTAGAGACCCGCTAGTTAGGTGTGCCCGCCTGTGCTTCACCCTCCCTCTTTCCCCTCCTTTTACTTCCTTTTTCTCTTGCTAGCCCACCACCACCCAGCACCCCTCCGTCCTCCCAGGACCTACTTAATGGACGCTGCAGTGTGGCTGTGCCTGGTCCAGGCCTAGCACAAGGAATCCTGGTTTTCCTACTACACCAGCAGCTTCACCCCACAGAACTGCAAGCCCTGAACTATGAAAGCCACAACACCCATTGCTGTTGTACTTTCCCTCAAACCACGATAGGACCATTCACCTGCATCCACTGTTCTTCCTCCTGCATCGTCAGATTGCCATCCACCACCACAGGAACCAACCAGCACAACACACTTACTTCACAACAATTTACCTGCCTGCTTCCTCCTCAATACATGCTTGCTTTGCAAACATGCCACTGAGATCTGGGACCTCATCACCACCCTCACCCAACGTTGTCTTCCTCAGTGAGACCTGGCTCACACCCGCGTCCGCTCCCAACATCACCACAGCATTACTCAACAGATACAGAGGCCACACCAACAGACACGGAGAAGGGATCGCCATCTTCCACAAGCAAAACATCCACTGCACCACAGAGACAGAAGAGACTATTCATACTATGTGAAACCTCAGCTTCAAACTCCAAACAGATGGAAAAGCCATCATCAGAGGCACCCTCACCTATAGACCACCTGGACCACGCCCCTGCTTCTGCATTGTCATCCCGGACTCTATCGCCCCTCTCGACATTGACTCCAAAAAGCACATCTTCCTCGGAGACCTGAATTTCCACCTCAGCAGCGAGACATCGGGGCATAGCAGGGTCACTACAGGTCCCAGCGTTCTTCTTGGGTCCCTGGATTCGGCCCAAGGCTCCAACTCACCTGTGCTTTGTTGCTGCCTCTACATAGCTTGCTGCTCCTGCCCCCCTTGCCATCCATTGTCCAAGTCCATGCCCCTGCTCCCTCATTACAGCCCTGTGTGGCCGTTCTGCCACTGCCCTTACCACCTGCCCTCAACAGTTAGCTTGCCGCCCCATCCACCTCCTCCCTACCATCTGTTGACTGAGCCCATGCACCAGCCCCCCTCCTCCTGCCCTGCATTATCCAATGTGCTGCCCTCCATTAAGCTTGAGGTCCCTGCCTAGTCCTCCTGCCCTCCATTGCCCAATTCTGTGCCCCATCATTGCCCTCCTGCTTAGCCTCTGTGCTTAGCATGTTGCCCCTTCCCTCCTCCTCCCTGCCCTCCGATGTCTGTGTACTCGCTCCTATTCTCTCCTTTTTGCTCCCAGTGTTCCATGGACCTGCCACTGCCCCTCCTATCTACTCTGAGTGTTCTGTTGAGCTGCCACTGACCCTCCCCCCATCATTGACTGGTCAGATGACTGCTGCCTGTCCCTGCCACCTCCACACTGCTTGTCCGAGTTCATTCCCTTATCCCCCTCTCTCCTGTGCTCCATGGTCCATTTTGCTGCCACTCCCTTCTGCCCTCTATGCTCTGCTGTGCTGCAGCTGCTCCTCCTGCCCACCTTGCATGATCTGTTGTGAAGCTCCTCCCCTGCCCTCTCTTGCCTATGTCTAGCCCCTACCCATCCCTTCTGTCCTCCATGGTCCTTTGTGCATGCCCCTTCCCTCTTGCTGTCACAACCACTCCTACCTGCACTGTGTGGTCAGCTTGCTTCCTCTGACCCCTTCCACCTCCCATGTTGTCTCTGTGTATGCCATAATAGTCTCCCTGTTGCCCTCCATGGTGTGTTTTGCTCCCAGTGCCCATCCCATCTGCCCTGCACTGTCAGTGTGCTGCTCCTGCCCTGCCCCCTTGCCCCCTGCCCTTCTTTTTCCATGTGCAGGCCCCTATCCCCTCCCTCCTGCCTTGTCTGGTCCGTTGTCATGCCCCTGCTCCCTCACTCCTGCCCTTCATGGTCTGTTATCCTGAAACTGTCCCTCCTGTCTATCTGGTATGATCAGCTTGCTGCCCTTGCCTCTTTCCTCTCTGCTCTCTATTGTCCATGTTCATGGCCCTGACCCCTGCCAAATTGCTTTCCATGGTCTGTTGTGCTGCATTGCCATCCTGCTTGCCTTGTGTGGTGTATTGTGCTGCTTCAACCCCTGACGCCTGCCCTGTAAGATCAGATTGGTGGCCAAGCTCATCTCGCTCCTGCCCTCTGTTCTCTGAGTCCATGCCCCTACCCCATTCCTCCTGCCCTCAGTGATCCAATGTCCCATATTTGCCAACATGTTTAACTTACTAAGAGAGAGATTTTGAGAAAAAACCTGGGGAAATGATTTCCCCCATTGACTTACATTGAAAAATAGGAAGTTTTAGGCAGGAGACAGATAAAATAATTAAAGCCCTTTTGGGCTTAAAAACATCAGGAGTCTCCTGCCTGAATCAGGTCTGTTGGCATGTATGGTTGTACTGCAACTGCCTCTTTCTTCTGCTCTTAATGGTCTGTTATATTACCACTACCTCTCTCGCCTGTCCTGCATGGTTGGTTTGTTGCCTCTGCCCCTCTCTCCCCTGCCCTCCATGGTCCCTTGTGCTGCCACTGCTCCTCCCTCCTGCTCAGCATGGACAACTTGTTGCCTCTGCAACCTCCTACCTGCCCTCAATCATCCCAGTCCATGCCACTGAGATCTGCCTCCACACAATATTCTAATAAACAATTAGATTGCTAACATTGTATATTTATTACAAAAGTGTGGCACGCCTGTTGTGATCTTGATGTACTCCAAACTGTAATATCTAAAGCATTTCCTTTAGAAATTATAAAAGTGAGAGGGTCTTATTCCCATAGAAATAATGGTTAGTGCTCTAAAAACTAAAATGAGGACATATTTCTGAGTTCTCAAATAGCAACAAAGCTCTTTTATATTATTTGCTATCTTTTTAATCCAGTTGAACACTTGATTATATGTTGCACTTAGGGGAGAGAATGTGGTGTTATGGCCAGAGCTGCAGACTTTGCAACTAGGGAACCAGGTTCAAGTTTCAGTGCCAGCTCGACATCCTGTGATTCTGGGCAAATTACTTAATCTCTGCATGCCTCAAGCCCAAAAGGAATGCATTCTTATGTAATGTAACTGATGCCTGTGTAAATACTCTTGGGTTAAGTCTGTGCTATATAAAACTGCAAAAAAATAAGAGACGTGTTTTGCGCACTTCTGTCATTGGGCTATACATGGGCTACATTTGTATGATATTTTTGCTTCATTTGGGTTCTTTTTTCTCTGGTGGCCATCCTGGGAGACTACTTTGTTATGAATCTTCCTTATCTCCTCATTCACTGCAGTATCCTCAGTAGAAAATGCTTTCAGTTTTCCAATTAAATTTTATCAAAATGGTGGTCAGATGTGCCACACTTTTGGCATAAATTCAGAACTTGCATGTTTCAGTCTACATATCAGAATATGTTAATGAAATAGAAGAGGATGATATTTAATAACTCACTTAAAACGTGTCCTAATTTTTCTTTCTACAACACTAACCATAATTTTGATGACAAAATGAAACCTCTCATTTTGTTGCTTTCTAAATCAATTGTTTTAAGTTTTACCAGTTTGATTCATTCAAGATGGCTTCAAGTGCGTCACACAGGCCAGTTTTGAACTGTACACAGTGGGAACACTGTTCAACACCACCAGTGGGGAGCCCAAAGCACTATTCAGATAAATTTACATATTTTACTGGCATGACACGAAAAATGCGGAGTCATATTATTTCAAGTTACCTCCATCATAAATTAGGAAAATGTTGCTTACTAACATGAAACTGATTTATTCAGATCACTTTGTTTCCCAGTTCGCAGTTGAAGGTTACGAATAGTGGAAGGGCACCATTGACTGGAAAAGTGTATGGGGAACACTAGATTGGCAAATACAGGGTAGGGAAGCTTTGTTTAGAGCATGCCTAATTCCTGTGCCAATTATCTTTTTAAATGACACGATTCAACAGACATTCTGTCTGGGGTTAGCAAAAATTAAAGCCAGGAACACGCCCAGTATCTCCACACCGGCGAAGTTTAATGATTGGCAATATTTCCTTAATATCACCGAGCAAATGCTAGATGCAATGGTTAAGGCTGGTACCTATAATTTTTCACTTTCCAGTCCTGGCGGGTGGTTAATATGCCCAATAGACACTAATAGATGTCAAGCACGTTTTTTTAACTCTTGAGGGGGTTTTACAATTAACTGGCCAGACCCTCGCTTTCTGTCGGGTCAACACACAGGTATAGTTACAACATACAGTGTGGGTAAACTGTGCTAACAATGGGTACAGGCTAACACATTAGCCGCAGTTAAAAAACATCTTCACATCTTTCTGAAGATGTAGACTTGCTAGGTCCTAGGAAACAGCGCTCTAAAAGGTTCCTGTATACTATGTATAATGTGATCTGGAAACTTTCACAGATAGAAGCTGCTGCGCGTTTAAGGCAATTAGATAAGGAAAACTTGGAAAAGGCTTTAGCAGTTGTCGACAACGGCATGAACACTCTGTCCAACAGAATGTATTCACTATCCAACATAGTGTTGTCTACCATTGCTATCATTCAGACAGACGTGTCCCGTTTATATCATGGACAAACTCAGCTGCGTTCCATCACGCAGCTAGGTTGGACACTGCAGACACTGAAAAATGTCCGTATTCCATTGAAGTATATTAGCGGTAGTGAATTGTTCACTGCTTTTAATCTTTCCAGGGAACAACAGACAATGGCTAAAATGGAAGCTAGTTTCACCATGCTTCATATTGAAAAGTTAGACAAGTTGCCCTTCACGGTAGCAGAGAGTCCTTCAACAATTTGGCTCCTACATGGCATAATTAATTTGCCCATTTCAACCTTTTGTTTCTGAGCAGACTGAAGGCGAAACTGTTTCAAAAACAGATCGCGTTGACATCCGCTAGAGAGACGTATGCTCTCAAGACAACGAGATCATCAGCCGAGATACAATCCCTATTAAATACCAACTTCCCCAAGCACTTTGGAGAACTGGTATCCAGAATATTCAATGCTTCAAGCACTGCTGGGATTGTCCATTTCTTTAAGGTTGTCGGCTCTGGATTTGTGTCCATCTTCCAGACTATTTTCGGAGTCATCCCATCAGCCATCCATTCACTCTTTTCAAGCGTTTCTGGCGGTTTTTTAATTATTTTGGCGTTGACTGGCGGACTACTCCTCCTATTTCTTCTGATTCACAGTGGTTGTTTCTTTCCAGCTATGCAGAGCAATGGAGCCGCTCCCACCAACTCAGCTGTGCCGTGAACGCATGTTTCGGTGCTTCGATTCCTCCTTGCTGGTGGAATTAGAGCGTTGTCATTTTGGCCACTTCTCTGGTACGTACAACCAGTTTTCCGCTGCGTGGTGCCTCTTCGAACACCTGCTTATTGTGTGTCTTGCTGTTGCACCGGCATCTCCTGTGGACCAAGAACTGCTGATGTCCCTGATGAGGGTTGATCCACGGTCGTGCCCCTTGAGACTAAGGCTGCTCCGTGAGGCCACTTATGAGCCTTCGGTTCTAATATCTACTATGGAGAATGGCACTGCTGCAGGTGGACCTGCAAAAGAGACTGGCACGCACCACTGCTCTGTGGATCCGTTTGCCCGCCCGGTGACCGATCTAACATCTGACGATGTGGACTCATTCTTGAGGTCCTTGATTGGTGACACTCTTCGAGATCATGATTATAGTAAATGATTTGATGAATTGGCTTGCCATTCACGATTCAAAGTATGCATTCAAATTGCCTTTATTTTGGCCTGTTGTGCTTGTCATGGTTGACATTAAATTCCTCTGTATGTATTTTAACTAATATTTGTAATTATACCTTTTTAACAAATTTTTTAAAAGTTTTAGCTAGTTTTTATGCTTTTAGCTTTTTAGTCCAGAGCAATTTTAGCGTTTGGATTCATTCACCTTTGATGGCGTCCAGTTATAGCGTCATACTTGTTACGGCAATGGGGAGGGTGTAGTGAATCCTAGTTTGTTTTAATGGGATGACAGGAATTAGCTTAGTCTTTGGCTTGCAGACTAGTGCCCCTGTCACCTAGTGACTTTTAACCTACTTAGCTTGCTCTGTCTTAGCCCATTAATTATTTAATTCTTCTAAGATGGCTGCCTTATTTATAGTTAGGCCACTTGTTATGATTTGCTTTATCAGTGCCACTGCATTAAGGCGTCAAGATCAAGTGACAAAGACAAACAAACTGAAGGTGTTCACACTTAGGGACTTTCCCTCTCCATGCTTTCGAGGGAATTGTTTATATTAATTGCCGCCTCAAGCATGCCTGTTATCTATTGTTTGGGAACACACATACGTCAGGGGTCCAAGTAGATCTGTATAAATACATCACACTTTAGACAGATAATCAGAGGGATTCCGACCAGAGGGCATCGCCACCATCGCTGGTATCTATGCTGCACGTCGTCTTGATGCTGACCTAGTCTTCGTGTCCCTATGGAGTCAGAGATCGAGACCTCATTTCAAGGCAATGAGGGTCGGGGGCTCCTCTCATGGGCATGGCATTGGCAGATTAGGTTTAACATATCCAGCTCTCCTTTAGGTAGGAGGTTAGGCCTATCATGATAGGGTATTAGGACATACTACACACTTTATGTCTTTTTATGTTATTGTAAGATGGTGGGGTCTTCGTAATAATGACTCTTGTCTTTACAATTCTGTTCCTTGCACTGTTCATTATCCTAATCATTGCAGCCCATGCAACTTATCGCAGATTGCAGTTGTGTTAAATAAAAACTATTTGAAATTTTACTGCATCTTCGTGATTGCCTGTGTTTGGATGAGACATGATATATCTGTGAGAAAGGGGTAATGACTTTTGCCATAAATATGACTATTAATTCCCTAATAGTTTTTTTAGAACACTCTGGGAGGCTGCAGCAGAACACAAGGTAATCAACTAACAGGCTGCTCCCGTTGTAAGTACATGTTTTACTGGGAATGTCAGAATTCATTCTCATAGGGCTGAGAAAGATAGAGAGAAGTTACAGAAAAATGCTCTCATTTTAGCTTCTATAGCACCTTCAATAAACTCTATGGAAAAATCGTGAAAAACAGTTTTCCCTCAAACATGATTCATGAAAGTCTTTTTCAAAGGGTTAAATCACCTTAGCAACTAATGATTTATATTGTAACTAAACTCTGTAATCACCCTTTATACATCTATTTTTGTGACTCTCCAACCGTGCCATTCACTACAATGCATTTCAATAAGGGGCTATCATGTATAGTGTTTCCAAGGTGGCTGCAATCACTTTCTGACAGTCAGTCAGATCTCACCATGAGATCTGTGCCTAGGCTCCTCCCAGATATACTACTTTGGTTTTCCTTAAATAGCTCGAAAACTACTGAACGTATTTGTACTAAAAAAGAACAAACATTGGCAATGCCAATAGGTTTCGCTGGAGGGATACCTATTAGCTTTGTCAGTGGGATGGGAGTGGAGGTGATTAACAGGGGTAGTGAATGCATGTACCTATATGAATACTGACAGATAAGACATGTTAGATCAAGTAACAGGAAAAGTAAAAAAATGTGCACAAATGTAAATAAATGAGGTGAAGAGTCTAGCAACACTTTGCATCTTCGGGCCCTCATTAAATAAAAAAAAATAAGAAACACTAGCCAGAAAATGGTGACTGAAAACTAAACTGAGAGAACGCCTGCTCTTTCGAACACAAATTACAGCCCTGTTTACAGAAAAACTCTGTCATTTGTCAACAGGTAATATCGGGGTCGAAGGAAGTACAGAGGAAGCACAACAGGTTAAACTTATTCCTGGTTTGTACAGGAAAAAATCTACATACATTTTGTGGGCTGTGCAATTGAATTCCTTTGATCTGTTCAAGACAGGACAGAAAATGCCTTGACAGAGAAAACGTTAGCACTTATGTAATCAGCAGCAGCTGAACCGAGTAGCGGGTTCTGTACTTTTGCAAGGAATAAACAGAGTTTTTAAGCGCACATGCTCAAACTCTGAAGAGTTCATTGAAAAGGCAGGGCCGCAAAGGATGTCTTACCGCTTTCCCTCTCAAGGCTCCCAGGCACACAGATTTTAGAGCACTTTGCTGAACTAAAGTGCTGTTTTTCTTTTTACAAGAGGCACACTAAGATGTGCTAATGATGAAAAAAGATATTCAGCCATCTGAACCAAGCAAGAAAAGTGAAAAGTTTAAAATGTAACAGGAACAAGGTTAATAGCAAGGGGGTTGAAATGTTAAAAAGTTGGGACTTTCTTTAAATTGAGGGCAGTAGACAACTAACTGTAGGAATTAAGAATCATACACTGCAGGGGGCATTTTAGGGCAGGGAAGAGCACAGAATAAACAGTGACTCCAGCTCGCTTCCCACAGCCCGTCACTTGGAAGACAACAGGTGAAAAAGAGTGACAGAAGGGAGCTGCAGGCTAGATGGGAATACAGAAAAGGAGAAAGGGGAGAAGTAGTAGAGGAGGAGAAAAAGTGGGAATGAGGAAAAAGAAGATAGAGAGGGATAAATAAGAGGAAAAGGAGAGGAAAGCTGGAATCAAGAAGCAAAGGAGAAAATATCTGAGAAAGGTGGAGGGAAAGAAAAAGGTAGAGAGAGTGAGAAATAAAACGAAAGAAAGAGAAGAACTAATTAGAGTACAAGTTAATAGAAACAATGGAGTGGCCTAGTAACAGACTAATGGGGAGAAAGGAGGAGAGAAGTCTATGCAGTCAGGGAAAGGGAGATAGAAGTTAAGAAGGAAAAAGTGAGGAATAAAGAGAGAAAGCAAGATAAAGTGCGAGAGAAAAAGAGAGCGACAGAGAATGGAACTCATGAGGGCCTTTCTGCCTTTCATGATTCTGGAGGTAATCAGATCCGACCAGGTGTCTCTGCCGCTCATGCTTGAGTGACAGCTGCGAGCATCAGAGAGCTTTCAGTGAACCTCGCATTTTGCAGAGACAGCTGTGAGAATCAGAGAGCTGTCAGTGTACTCTCTGGAGAAGCGCGGGATTCACCAAAGGTTCATGAAAAGGTGCCAAAGCAAAAACAACAAGTGATGGACGGAATGCTGAACACTGTCAAACATTCACCCCCAGTACAGTGATCTGGGCCTAAATCCATCGTTTTTTTTGCTGCCCATGTCATTCCAGTTTGGACCCAGCCATATGCAAATCAGTCTGGACCCTGTTCCCCATGGGAACACTCTAGCCCGAACTGCTAGGCCAGGTCTTCCCTGGACTGGAAACAAGCATCCTGGGACCGGTTTCGGGGTTTCACCCTCATCAGCCAGGCTAGCTTGAATCCAGTGGCATGGGAAGCACGGGACCCACGTCTGGGCATACCCTTCCCACTTAGGGCGACAAAGCAAAAACAACAAGTGATGGACGGAATGCTGAACATTGTCAAACATTCACCCCCAGTACAGTGATCTGGGCCTAAATCCATCGTTTGTTTGCTGCCCATGCCATTCCAGTTTGGACCCAGCCATATGCAAATCAGTCTTGACCCTGTTCCCTATGGGAACAGTCCAGCCCGAACTGTTAGGCCAGGTTTTCCCTGGACTGGAAACAAGCATCCTGGGACCAGTTTCGGGGCTTCATCCCTCATCAGCCAGGCTAGCTTGAATCCAGTGGCATGGGAAGCACGGGACCCACGTCTGGGCATAGCCTTCCCATTTAGGGCGACAAAGCAAAAACAACAAGTGATGGACGGAATGATGAACATTGTCAAACATTCACCCCCAGTACAGTGATCTGGGCCTAAATCCATCGTTTTTTTGCTGCCCATGCCATTCCAGTTTGGACCCAGCCATATGCAAATCAGTCTTGACCCTGTTCCCCATGGGAACAGTCCAGCCCGAACTACTAGGCCAGGTCTTCCCTGGACTGGAAACAAGCATCCTGGGACCGGTTTCGGGGTTTCACCCCTCATCAGCCAGGCTAGCTTGAATCGAGTGGCATGGGAAGCACGGGACCCACGTCTGGGCATACCCTTCCCACTTAGGGCGACAAAGCAAAAACAACAAGTGATGGACGGAATGCTGATGGCGGCGCCTGAACTTTCAGCACTGGACCATTCCTTGTAGGCTGAAAATCATGTTAAGTGCTGCTAAATATATTCCCACTACATCATGTTGCTGTAAGTGAATTAAGAGATGCCCCGGTAACGAGGACAAGAGCCGGGGGGCCACATCCCCATTGGATAATTCCATAACAAAATTGACATGTCCAGCTCATGACACACATCTCCCGGATAATACAATATCCTGCACACTTAATAAAGTCCCGCAGCCACCACGCCAACAAGATGCTTTGGCACCCCGGGAAGGCTGTCAGCAGGGTGGGGGAGACATGACCAATAGAAAAGGGGGGAACAGGTGCTGTTTTATTAACTTAAGAGAAAGGATGATCAAGGCGGACATCACTCCAGGGGGGTGCACGCTGGAAAGAGAAGGCCGCACCCAGATTGGCGGCATCCCTATGCCATGGGACCACCAGGCACCAGCTAGGAAAAAAATAAAGAAAATAAAACATATAGCTGGCAACAGTAGTAGAAACACTGCTAACAGGAAAATATTATATTTAAAAGCACGCTGTAAAGGCGTGCAGCCAGACGCTTTAAATGTGCAGAGATACAGCAAGATAACTAAATGTAAACAGCAAATGCCATGCAGCCTTAATAAAATAATAAAAAAGTTGTTCTAGCCACGAAAGCGAAGCGGATGAGAATGAGTACTTGGGCCACATGACACTGATAGGAGAGAAAAAACACACGGTAGAACGCTTCAGCCAATAGAAACAAAGGAAAAGTAAAGTGGCAGGCACACAGACAAATCACAAGTGAAGACATGATGTAAGCCCCTTTTAATATATATTCAATACAATAGATTTCACAAGCACAGCACAAGCGCTGTGCAGGTGAAACCTAAAAAGAGTGATCTGTGAACCAAAAGCTATCTTTCTGCCAAATCCGGTGTAATTCTGTCCAGTGGTTTGGGCTGCAAGCTTGTCTAAAAAGGCTATGGGAGTTAACATGGGAAGATCACTTTTTTTACCCTCTCCTTTTTCTTGGGCCCCGTTTCATGAATCATTACAGAACTTTCCTTGTACAACAAGACCCAACTTTACACACTTTTTTGGGAAAATTTTGTGAAGAATCGCCAAAGATATAGACAAGTAAAAAAACGCTTTTGCAATGGAAACTAGGTCCTAACTATACCTACTGGTGACTGCTAGTAGTTTTTATATATGTTTACCTATATCTATCTGTCTATCTATCTATCTAGCTATCTATCTAGCTATCTATCTAACTATCTATCTATAACCTACTGGCGGTTGCCAGTAGGTAGTTATAGTTAGTAGGTAGGTGCCAGTAGGTAATATATAGTAGTAGGTAATATATAGTAGTTATAGTTAGGACCATTTTTTCCATAGACAGAGCTTTTTTTTGTTTTGTCAATAACTGATGCAGTTTGATGAATCTTCACAAAATGTACAAAACATATACTTTGGTTAGTGCAGCTGTTTTCTTGAAAGTTTAAGGGTGATCAGTCAAGCAAGGGAGCGAGAAAAAGGGGGGGGGGGGTCCAAAAACACTTTCTCCCCATTCTACGTCAGTGGGATTTTTCACATTTTTTAACACAACTAAGTCTGAACCACTGAACAGAATGACATCAAATTTAGCGGAAAGCTAGCTCCTGGTCCAGAAAGTGTGCTTTTTTTGTGATTTGGTTTTAACCCCTTCAGCAGCTTTGGAGATATTAGAGTTTAAAAAATATAGATATCTAGAGACATGTATCCTCCGCGGATCCAACTGTCTCCATGGTGATATCTGATTGGCTGCCAGCACTTCAACAAGGAAGTGTTGTCAGCCATCTTGGGACTCGGCGTCAGCCACGTCCCAGAAAAAAAGTGAAAAAATGAGAAAAGGGGCCAGGGTAGCGACACCCTGACCCCTAGCCTTGGTCTAGGTGTTCCTAGGCTAAAAAACATTTTTTTTTAAATATAATGTCAGAAAAATACACTGATCCATGGATTTGCTCAACATAAAAAAAAAAGTGTGGTCTTTTTCACTTGCCCCTGGGTGGGCCAGGTCCTAGGGCCATTGGGGGCTTTAAAAAGGAGGGGGCATATGGGGCCTTGGGGATCACCACCTTCCCGGGACAAAACAATGATTTAATGTGTGGGAGGCCCATAGCCTCCCCCAGAGCCCCGGGGACCGCCACCTCCCTAGGGCAAATATTCAATTGCATGCAGTGGGGCTGCGCACCACCCCCTGCAGCTCCAGAGACTGCCACCTCCCTGGGGCAAAGTTTCAATTGTATGCGGGGGCCACATGGCCACTCGCAGCCCCGGATACCACTACTTCTTCGGGGCTACAATTAAAGAATGAAGGGGGTCTGTTGCCGACCCCTGGCCAAGGGGGCCACCACCTCCCTGAGGCAAATGCACCTCCCCAGTGCAAAGTTTCAGTTGCTAGCAGGGTGGCCGTGTGCCCCCCCCACTGCAGCCCCTGGGACCACCACCTCCCTGGGGCAAAGATTCACTTGTATGCAGGGGGACCACACAGCCTCCCAACAGCCCTGGGGACCGCCTCTTCCCTAGGGCAATGACTGAAATGTATGCAGGGGGCGTGTCTCCTCCCCCCAACAGCCACAGGGCTGTCACCTCCCCAGGGCAAAGATTCGAAAGCATGAGGCGGGGCATATGCCCACCCCTTGCAGCCCTAGGGACCGGCACCCTCCTCTGGACAAAGATTCAATTGCTTACAGGGGCGGTTGCATGGCTCCCCCTGCAGCCCCAGGGACCACCACCTCCCCAAGGCTACAGTAAAAGAATAAAGGGGGTTCATTGTGGAGCACCAGATATCACCACCTCCCCAGTGCAGACGCGACATTGGACGGGGGGATGCAACCCCCCCTCTTGGAGCCATACATGGCCCTGAGGACTGCCACCCCCCAGAGGTGGCTCTTGCTATGTCCCGGGGTGCCCACTCCGGGACACAGCTCTTTATTTTTGCTTGGTGGGAGCTGACAGCTCCCACCAAGCAAAAGCAAACATAACTCTGCTTTCTGCAAGCGGGAGCTGTTAAACAGCTCCTGCTTGTAGAAAGCAGAGTTTTCATCTGTTTCCTTTCACCCTAATATGCGTGCAGGGAAACAGATGAAAACATTGTTCTGCAAGCAGAGAGCTGCTATTTAAAGCAGCTCCTTGATATGCAGGAGCAATGCCTGCTCCTGCAGGGTGCGTAGAGCCAGGTAAGACTACGGTTGCCTTCAGGCTCCCCCGCGGTCTTGTCACTCTCTCTCTCTTCCATCCCATAATGGAAGAGAGTGAGAGAGAAAGAGATTGTTATTGCAATAGTCTCTCCATACAATGACTTCAAAGAGTCAGACTAGCAAAATGTTTGGTATAAATGTTATAGTTACGCTAGGATGTAGAGCAGAACAGAGTCTCTTCTGACCTAATGGTCAAAGTCTTGTGCTGTCACTGAATAGGATGAAGGTTCAAATTCTAGTATCCTTGGCAGTTTGTTTGTTTATTTACTAGTGTTAAACCTTCCTAGCGATTAAACGTTCACATTTCTTTCCAATCACGTGCATGGGTTGACTGTCATAGTTATGTCTGGAAGCATCACAGTAAGGAGTCACCTATTGCCCAAAGATTAAGGCCACAGACCCTCACACTGAAAGTTAAGGGTTCTACTTGAGGTGTGCCTGTGGTAATTTTCCTTTTTTAATTTCTTTTAAACTTCAAACGTTTAAGGTTCATACTGATAGGTTATCTTACTCATTTCAAATGACAAGTTCACTTCTGTTTTTAATTTGTCCTAAAATATCTCTTTCTACGTATATCATTCATCAAAGCCTAAAAACTGCTCTCCCTCTCTCTCTCTCCCTCTAAAGTTCTCTCTGTCAATCTTTTTCTCTTAATTTCTTTCCCTCTCTCTCTCTCTTCCATCCAACTATGGGATGGATGAGAGAGAGAGAGAGAGAGAGATTGTTATTGCAATGGGTTCTCCATACAATGATATCAAAGTGTCAGTCCAGCAAGATGTTTGGTCTGAATGTTATAGTTATGTTTTAATACACAGCACAAAAAAGTTACTTCTTGCCTACTGGTAAAGCTCTTGGACTATCGCTCAGCAGGTTGAAGGTTCAAATCCTGGTATCTCACGGTAGTGTGTCTGTTTATTTAGTAGTTTTTTAAAATATATTAAGCATTCCTAGTGATGAAACATTTATGTCTTTTTCCCACAAGAATCTCTGGTTTGAATGTCATAGTTATGCCTCAAGAGTGCATGGTAGGGTGTCACCTGTGGTCTACTGGTTTAGGTATTTGGCCTTCACGTTTAAGGTTGAGGGTTCAAGTCTCGGTGTGTCACTTGTCATTTCCCGGTTTTAATTTATTTTCAACTTCAAATATTTAAGGTACATACTGAAAGGTGATCTCACTCTTTTTACTTGAGAATTACATTTTTCTTTTCAATTTGCCCTAAAATATATCATTTTAACGATATAATTTATTAAAGTTTAGAAAAACTCTCTGGGTGGTTAACCGAAGTTGGTTGCAAGGCCTGGTGCGAGTTATAGTTACCTTACGGCGTGAGCTACAGTTACTTGAAATAACTCTAACTATAACTGTTGAATTTCTCTGGGTTTCTGCAAGGAAATTCAGAACACAACTATAAAGTACCTGTAAGTTATGTTTTTGGAGTGAATTTCAAAGGTTTTTTTTAATTCTATTTCCTAACTGTACCGTCCCTGTAAACTTGTTTTTCAGTATATATATATATATATATATATATATATATTTTATTACCTACTGATGGTCGCCAGTGGGTAGCTATAGTTAGGACCTAATTCCCATAGACAAAACCTTTTTTGATTTTCCAATAAGTTTGGCACAGTTTGGTGAAACTTCACGAAATTTTCAAACCTTGTACGCTAATGCATTCAGCTGCTGTATTGATAGTTTCAGGGTGATCTGTCAAGCAGGGGCCGAGAAAAAGGGGGGAGGTCCCAAAATGCATATTCCCCATGCATTTTTTCAAGAGGATTTCAAACACGACTGGAACTCGAACAACTGAACGAAATTACACCAAATGTGACAAAAAGCAAGATCTTGGTACAGAAAATCCCTTGTGATTTGGTGTGAATCCTTTTAGTACTTTTTGAATTAAAGAAAACTACATATCTAAGGAGGTGGATCCATTGTGGATGCACTGCGGCGGATCAGCTGATCTTCCCTCCACCAGCAATGCTGTGATTGGCTAGCTGCAAACTGACTGGAAAGTTGCAGCTGCCATTTTATGTGTCTAGACCAGTCCCGGGGAGTGAAGTTTGATGTGAAATCTACTATAAGGGGTCAGAGTAGAGGTACTCTGACCCCATGGGTGCAATAAAAGGGTCTATGAGGGACCTCAGTGGGTAAAAAAAAATATGTCTCCAAGTAAATCCACTGATCTGCCGCAGTGCTCAGTTCTGTCCCCATGTGAATCTGCAACGGATCCACAGATCCTGCCGTAAATGAAAAAAAAAAACACAGACCCCACTCAGACACTCACACACCCACTCAGAGATCCACACACATTCAGACACCCACTCACAGGCCCAGTGAGATAGCCACACCTCCCCCCCCATACACCCAGACACTCACACACCCTCTCAAAGGCCCACTCAGACACCCACTCACAGACTCACTGAGATACTTACACACCCACTCACAGCTCCACTCATACATCCACTCCCACACCCACGCACACAACCACTCACATACTCACTCACAGACCCACCTAGACACTCACATACCCACAAACATAACCATTCACACACCCACTCACAGACCCACTGAGGCAGTTAAAAAACCACATACACATCCACTGACATATCCGTAAGTGTTGCTATTGTGTATTGAATGTGTGCATTTGGTTTGTGAATCCGCAACGGATCTGTGGATCCTAATGAGATTCTTTAAAAAAGGTATTAAAAATTAAACCAGTGGTTGGAAAAAGGATTGGCTCAGAAAAGAGCATTTGTGTTTATGATAAGTTGATGGTTACTTCAGATAGAACAGAATGCAGTCTTTCAAGTTGTTCAGGAACACCCGTTGCCTTTCCCTATGAAATGAACTCCATTGTTTCTGTATATTTTCTGCATGTCAATACATAAATTGTTGTGGTATATTGATCTCATGTTGTGGACTCTGAAGAATGCAGAAACAGTTTACTGGTTTTGTCTATTTGTGGACAGAATTCAGTTGACCACTCCTACTTCTGCCTTTGGAAAATGTTGGAGAATACCAAGGCAGTGTGTGAGAAAAGTGATTAATTTACCAAAGGTATCCTTCTGTAGTATTTCCCGTCCTATCCCAGTAGTTGTGCCTAGACCATTGCCACCACAATGCACAATCATAAGGTCTGGATGTTGGCAGTCCACAACGCTTTCAACTAAAGGCAGCAATTGATGCCACATTAACCCGCTCTGGCCAACCCAGGTAATGTCTACCTTAGGTAAACCCAAGTCGCTGTCAATGCCACTCTTTCTAGCACGCTCTCTGACCCAAAACACAAAATTGTGACCCACAGTCCATACTCTGAGCATTTTGGAAGCAAGGAGGAGTAGCACACAGGAGAAGGCTGCAACTGAATGAGACAGTTTTCTAAATGAAAGGCAGTTAAAATGGAGGACAGCACCTGAAATTTAAAACAACATATTTGACTGTATGGTATAAATGTGCAGCTGCCTAAAATTAGGTAGTGAAATTGAGATAAAAGTAACTACATGTGTGTCAGTGAGACCGGATCCTCGGGGTTTGTGCCTGTTCCCAATACGTCCACCTCTTGGCAGCTTCAAACTCTGCTAGCTATCATAGCACAGATTTAAAGAATGGCCAAGTGGGGGATGGGGTTTTAGGTTGGGAACAGCGCGGAAGGAGACCTGTGGAAGCAAGAGTTAAGAACACAATAGCAAGGTTATTTACATTAATCTTCATGAACTTTGTTTTAATTATCTATACTCTAATAACATGGGAGATCAAGAACTTTTCAATAACTTGACCTTTTTAACTCTGGATACCTGGAAATAAAAGAAGGATTATGCAGACTTTCATATGAGCGTTTTCAAAATAACATCTTTCTATAATCATATACTCTGAACATTGAACTCTCTCAAGTTAGTCCTTAGAATAGCAATTACGTCATAACAAGAATCAATGAGTACATTTGTTCCCAAAGAATTAACTAATATAGGATTCATGAATGACACTGTAGAAGAGGTAAACTGACTAAACTTGTTTTGTCTAGAAAGATCACACTCTGTTTGGTCTGAGTTTCAAGATTCAGTCGCCCAGAAATTATTGCGCACCTTATTGCCAGACTGCGCATCAAGACTCAAATACCTGAAATGATTGCGCGCTCTGCTGATCTGAACTGCAAGGGTTAATTGCCAAGAATGAATCGTGCACACTGTTGCCGATTCAACCATCAAGATTCAAATGCCTCGAAATGATTGCGCACTCTGCTGATCCGAACTGCAAGGGTTAATTGCCAAGAATGAATTGCACACACTGTAAATCACAAGGCCAAAACTCGAATGCTTCTAGAAACGGAGTCGAGGCCTACCCCGACCTCCGCCTTACCGCCCTGCTTGAAGATCAGAAAAATAATGAGGACAGGACCAGGTAAATGCCTAAGTAGGCCTCCGGAACAGGAGTTCAGGGAAATGCTGCTGCTCTGCATAGGGACCTCTGAATAGTGAGCATGCGGAGCTGGGCTGGGTCCCTTAAATATACCCAAGCCCCGCCCACATGCCACACCCAGCCAGGCTGCAGGAAAGGCGTCTAGAAAGGCTCAGAATAGGGACCACACCCTGTATTCTTGCAGCAAAGCCTTGAAAATGCACAATACATTACAAACAGCATTAATGACATTTCAAGATATTTACCTGCAATGCAAAATGTTAATATACAATATCAACACATAATGCATGAATTATTACATTGCATAAGGTTTACCATTTTTCATTATGCTGCCCGTAGAGCGCGCACTGTCCTGGTGTTGACAAAGTGTGATTGCCTTTGGAGAAAAAAACAAAAACGTTATGCTGTTTGGGATATGTTTATAATTCCAAACAGTCAACCACACCTGCTACAGTTGAATTTGAAGCTAGTATGCTGCTCAGAGAAAGTGTTGTGAAAGTTTGACCTAGTGCTAGCATAGAATGTTTCACACTGGGTCACTATAGAAGTGGAGCTACAGGGCATTGGTGGGGGGAGGAGGGAACAAAAAAGACTAGTCTGTTAATCTGAAACAGAGAGTGGTATGGGAATATTGGTGATTACTGAGTGTTTGGGTTCAAAGTCAGTCATTTATATAAAGTAGTTTAGAAATGAAATAGTTTATCAACAGATTATTTGACTCACATATCGGTTGCGATTTTACACGGGGGAACGCCAAGTGTTGCGCTTGATCCACAAATCCACTCAAAACCCCTGCCAAAGTGGGCTTAATAACTGCAATCTGCCAGAGGGTTAATTAAGAGTGACCATTCAAATGTGGTGTAAGAAAATGCAATTTTGAAAGGACAGTTGCGATTTGATTACTATATCAGTATCACTAAAATCTAACTTGGTTGCTATAAATGGTTCTGAGAATGGTATACCGTTCCTGTATGTTTGATTTGAGATTGTTGCTGACAATTGTTTCTAACTGTTACTGAGCTACAAATTGGAGAAGAGCAAAGAGACCCTGAAGGTATGTCAATTGAGATGTACTTTAAAAAAGTATATATATTTCAAAGGTTATTATTGTATATAAGGTGAAATAAAATATGAAAGGCACTGTGAGGTCCCCTCAAACTCATATAAAGTTTTCCATGTACCCAATACTCAGTAAGTTATAGAGAGATGTACTCAGCTAGACATCTGGTAATAAATGCAGTTGTCCAGTCATACAGCCACTGAAATACCCATTCAATAAATCTTAGAGACATTTGCACACTTAGTGAGAGAGTGAGAGGGACACTTCGACATCTAGACCCTCATTACAAGTGTGGCTGTCTTAAAAACGCCACACTTGCGGTGGCAGTCGGACCACCCCCAAAGTGGTGGTCCAACCTCCACATTACGACTGTGGCCAAAGCGCCATGGTCGAACTGCTGGCACCACCACTTTTAGGCGGGCCGATTGCCTGACAGTGCCAGCCATCTTAATCTGCCAGGGCAGTGCTCGCTGGGGATTACAACTTCTGTGTCCGCCAGCTTTTGCATGGAGAAATGAACAAAGCCCTAATGTATGGTATAGTGTCTGAGGTTGAAATGTTTGGGAAGCTATTCAGTTATGTTTCTTTGGTCCTGAAGAGGAGTGTAGGCAAAATAAGGGTCTGGTTTCTTCAGGTATGGAGGAAGAGATCACAGATATGAGTACTGATAACTTTGCATGAGAAACAGCAACATTTAATGCAGTTTCTACAAAGAAACCAAGCTATGTTTGTGTTTGTTGTCAGCGCACTCAATACAAAGTCCAAACTAGAAAAGTTGATCTGTTATTCAAAACCGAACAAGAAAAGAGAGATAAGTGGTTAGAACTTGCAGTGTACTTGTTCGTTCAAGAAGGTTTTGATTTGTCAGAACGCTAAGTTATCTGTAAATATAGCTATAATAAATTAGAGGACAACAGGGTGCCTACCAGAGCAATACATAATAAGTTAGAGTTGGTTTAAATACTAGAGGAACTTCAACGTCTAAAAGTTTACAAAACAATACTGATACAGTCTATGCATCCTGTTCAAGCAATAGTTTGTATGAAACCAAAGACTGTGAAACTATCACTATTAGAGCTACAGAAAGGCCTTAAAGGTAGAGTTGTGTACTTACCTTTAGATTTTAAATGCAATATTGAAACTGTGGGTGTAGAGAGAAATGTAGATGAACCCCTTATTATTATAGTCAGTGGTGTGCCCACAAAGAGCAAAAAAAGTTGGCAGGAGCTTGTGGATGTGAATAAGGTGAAGAAAGCAACATTATAACGCAAACAGAATAATCTGTATTACCAAGATGTAGATGTTCTTATACATTGAACTTGTATGGAGGAAGAAATGTTGCCCTGAAGTGGACAGTTTGAAAAAACTGGATAAAACTAAATATGAGAAATATATGAGCACTAGAGCACCCATCCTCTCCATTCAAAAGAGATTATTGGAGGTGCCAGAGAACTCTATCAGATGAAACAAGATAAAGGAGCTCCAATGCGTGGGTAGAAGAAAAGTTCAGAGGCTCGCTGTTTTCCACAGCTTGTCCCAACTGGAGGAGGCAGATGATATGATGATTGCCCAGTGCAAATACCAGCAGCTGAGTTCAGATCAACAAGATTATATTCAGAAAACCCTACATTTAGACAAAGTATTCCATATATATTTTATCTCTAATTTAAAAGTGATTGCACTATCATAAGCTGTTAATCAAATTCTTAAAACAGGAGTTAATCTACAAATTATGTCTGCAAATACATTTCTTGACAAAATACATGAGAAAGATAAGAAGTTGGAATACAATTTGATAAATTTGATGGCATGCCAAGGTGGGACCAATGAATTTTGGTATCGCCGTCATCGTGCGCTAAAATGTATGTTACAAAGTGTAGGTGCACCTACTTGGTTTGAGACCCTGAGTTTTGCAGATTTTGCATGGGGTGACTTACATGACTTTTTGAGACTCTAATATTCATGGCATCAGTTTAAACACAGGAGGAGAACTTTTCTCTTTGGATCCTGCAAATGTTCGTAGGTATTGTAACCAAAGCTTTCAAGTCATGCTTTCCTTCATCTGCAACAAAAAAAAATAACCTTTTGGAGAAGTTGCAGATTCCTTTTGGTGTAAAGAGTACCAGGCAGAAGGTGGTCCTCATATTCATATGTTGGTGTTACATGTGCCATCCTAAAAGACAGTGATGAAAAAGCCCTAAAACAGCAAGGTCTACGCTTTCAAACACGTAGATGTGGGAAATACTGTAGTGGAAATACAGACCTTAAGGAAAGGCTTACACACAGTGTTGCTTTGGTTTCCCAAGACCTGTAATTTCCAAAGGAAGAGTGAACAATTTGTTGTCTGCAGTGAGACATACTTGCTTGAAAATCACCAAAAAGCACATACAACCTGAGAATAACAGACGCTTCCAGATATATTAATGACTACAGTCTGGTCAGTCACAAAATGTAGAAAGCCTATGTGTGTATTCACTTTGTGGCAGACAACTCCATTGCTGTTGCTCATTATGTCACTTCAAACATAACAAAATCAGAGAAGACGAAGGTTAAGGATATATGGGAGGAGATTTCTGCTCTATCCAATAAATGTACAGCTTCAGTTTGAAGATGCTTTCACACAGAGAAATTGTATGCCATGAGTGCTGTGACTTATTAAGCTCAGCTAGTTTATACTCCAAGTCAAGAGGAGATATTTGGGTCAGTCTGGACCTAGCATGCATACACAACAAAATTTGAGCCAGAAAGTGCTGACATAGTGAAGACAAACATGTTGGATACTTACTATCCAAAAAGGAGTCCACATCTTGAAAATATATGTCTCTATGAAATACTTCAAAACTACAGATATAAAAACAATGTCACAGAAAATGTAGATGAAGGGAAATTTGTAATAGTTGATTGTGATGGTTGTTTGGTAAGACACAGCAAATGCAGCGTAATTAATCATAGAAAACATTAGAGCCTGATTTAGAGTTTGGCGGGCAGGTTACTTCATCACAAACGTGATGGATATCCCGTCTGCCTTATTACAATTTCCATAGGCTATTATAGGATCCTTTACGGTGGACGGGATATCCGTCATGTCATTTCCTCTGCCAAATTCTAAATCAGGCCCTTAGTTGCCAAATTCCTGAAAAAAAGTTTTTTTTCTATTAGGCACTTCTACAGCTTTTTAAGCCTTGGCAATTCTGAACCTGAATTACTCAGAGGGTTTGTCTGCTACAAACATTCTTTCAATGCTGCAAAGGATACCATTGAGCGTTCAGTTTTTCCTAACTATTTGAATTGTTTAATGATGAGATTGAACATGAAGAAACAATTGGTGCTGAGATAACTAAGGGGTGTTCAGAAAGCAGCCTAAGTTCAGGTCCTCTAAGACAAGATCCTCGTAGATCATTGAAAAAGAAGGTCCATTTGCAGTGAATGCGCAATGTAACAAGCTAGCCTGGGAAGTATTGATTTGGAAGAGTTAGTTGGACAACTAAGTGACAAGCAAAAATACATATAAATGGAGGTGAAAGAGAGAGTTGAGCATGGCTTCCTCCAGGAGAAGAAAGAGTGTGCATGTACATCGTTTAATTCTATACTGTTGTATGTCAGCGGTCAAGCTGGCCCCAGAAAAAGCTTCTCACTGCTTTCATACAGAAGACTACAGAGTGTAATTTGTCATGTGTAGTAACAGCAACCACTGGATTAGCTGTACAGAATATTAAAGTAATTACTTTACATCGACTTCTCATGCTGCCTGTGAAACATGGTGTACCAAACGTTTTCTGCACTCACACAAACAATGACAGTTGCACACACAACAACATCCACTGCCTCCACTGTCTCCCCTTCCTCCCTCATACTCACATCCACACTCACACCTGCATGCACTGCTTCAAAAGCCAGCACCACCATCACCACACCAAGCAGCACACACACCTCACTAGCAGACACCTCCACAACATCCATCCACACGTCGCCTGTGTCCTCTCCCACCCTTTCTGTCCCCCCTTCCTAAGGGACACAAATGCAGGCACTCAGACTCCCAACAGCCATCCACCTCACATCAGCACACTGCCCATGCACCTGCACCCAAGTCCAGCAGACATACTCGTCCAACAACCACTCCCTCAACCTCCACTCCCATCCCTCCTCCCTCATCCCATCCCACCGTCCCTTAGAAGCTTTTCCCTGCCCAACTTGACCTCTTCTCCCCCCTCCACCCACCGTCCTGCCCACAAGAGCTGGGTCCCAACGACCGAACGTAGCCCCTCAGCCAAACAGTCCACAGAGACAGTGGAGGCACCTCCTAGTCATGGAGGCAAGAAAGTGAGACTCTCTCTCCATCAGCCAGGAAAGTGAAGGATCCCACACCACCAACCAGGAAAGGGAAGGATCCCACTCCACCAGCCAGGCAAGGGACAGATCCCACTCCACCAGCCAGGAAGGGAAAGGTTCCCACTCAACCACCACTGACAGGAGCAGTTCCCACTCAACCACCTATGACAGAACAGGTTCCCACTCAACCACTGATGAAAGGCAAGAAGCCCTCACCCCCAGCTGAGACACAGCTGCCCTCACCTCCAGCAGAGGCTGCCTAGGAGACACCTTCCCTAGCAGAGACAATGCAGCCCTCACCTCCAGCAGAGGCTGTCCAGGAGACACCTCCCCTAGCAGAGACAATGCAGCTCTCACCTCCAGCAGAGGCTGCCCAGGGGACACCTCCCCCAGCAGAGACAATGCTGCCCTCACCTCCAGCTGAGGGCATATAAGCCACCCTCCAGGGACTGTTGTAGAAGGAGCCTCCTCCAGAAGCAGTGGGTGAGTTCCCCACCTCAGAGACTGTGACCTTGTACTCCTCAGCATTGGGAAATGGGCATGGAGCCCTCTCCAGAACCAGTGGGCAAGTTCCCCACTTCAGCTGAGGTGCCCCCCACCCCACTTCCCCTTGGGTGGCCTGCCCACTTCCAACATGTTGCCCCTGCACAATTTGGTGCGGAGAATGTCAGGATCAAGTTGGGGCTTGGACGGTGCCCTGTGGCTATGTGGGTCTTTTGTACTTTGAACTGGGCATTAGTCGTTTCTGGACAATTGTTCACGTATATTTTTTGTCACTTCAGTACTTATGGGGGTTGTTGACATTCAAATACATTTTCAATTCTGCCTTACTGTTGTCCTTGCATTATTATGAGGTGTGTCCTATGACATTGTTTTTCGTCTGCAGCTGGTTGTTTGTATGGTGTGTATGTGTGTGTCACTCTCCTTTTCCTCCCTCCCTCCCTTGTGTGCTAAGTGGCTGTACTCACAGTCGTCATCTGCGTCGGCGTTGGTGTTCCAGGTGGAGCATGGCATAGAAAAGCATTGGGAAGACCTGCAGTTCTGGTTCCATGGTGGCGTTGATCTTCTCTGTGTCTCCGATGGTGAGTCGTTGGTCTTCTATATTGTGTTTCCGCCAGGCTTTTGATGGCGCTGGTACCGCCCCAAAAATCGTGGCGGCTTGCTGTGTCATGATATGATGGATGGTACCTTGTCTTCTGCCTGGCTGTTGATGGCTGCCGCCGTGGTGAGTGGTGTTAACACCCTGGCGGATAGTGTGGTACATTGGCTGTCCATGGGAGTTATCACCGCTACTTTAACAGTCACCATCACCGTCAATGTCATAATGAGCACTTATGTCTTTCACCTTTCACAAAAGATTTTTACAACTGGGCACTACACTGTCTTTAAAGTTAAACTGGATAGAAACAATGTAATGACAGCAACCTCAAATTCAAACAAACAATGCCTTGTAAGTTACCAAGTTTCGAGGAGAATTACAGTTGTAAAATTAAAATAGTATAGTTGTAGTAGATGCATTACAAGTATTTATGATATATACGGCCTACCAGGGGTGATTTCTTTGTAAGACTTTCCATATGCTGGTGTTTTATATATCTGTTAGTAGTACTGTAGCAATTCTAATGATGAAGGAATTATTTTCAGTATAAGTTTCTTTAGATTAGTGCAGCAAGTATAGCTAAAACGATCATTTGAAGAATGGTAGTTAGCGCAATGCACATTGTTGCTTATTTACAGTGACATAGTGTGCACTTCTGTTTTTTTTCTACAATCTATAAGCTTATTTTTTCCCCACTGTTCAAGGATGACTCTTTATACAGTACATCAGTTATGGTGTATAAGTATATAACCTGAGAACAATAAAAACGGGAAAATGAAATGCTTAAATTTATTGTAACATAGTATTGTACCATAAGCAATGTATGGTAAGTGATTCATATTATGAAGTTATGCTTATTGAAAATGTAAATATATTACCTCATTTTATAAATTGTAACTCTCACACATAATTGTTTTTTTTTTTTTTTTACTATACAGATCAATTGTGTCATCTGATGGAGTGATGTATTTTACAAATTGGTTCTTTCAGTATTGTTCCATAACACTACATTCTCAGAGTACACACCCAGGCAAATACCAATAAAGTCTCCTACACACTAAGGCACACACACCAATACAGACACTGACATACGCAGGCACATACCGATACAGCCTCTCACACACCTACATGCACTGACACAGACACTAACATACCCAGGCATACACCGATATAGCCTCTCACACACTGAGGCACACACACTGATACAGGCACTTATACTCCCAGGTACACACCCATACAGCTCCAGACACATCCATGCACACACTATTAGAGCTTTAACTGAACAAGGCATGCATAAATACAGCCAACAAATACAGCCACTAACTGAACCAGGCACACACTGATACATCCACTTACTGACCTGGGTACACACCAATACAGACACTAACTTATTCAGACACACATAGATACAGCCACTAACTCACGCAGACACACACCAATTCAGTCTCTCACACACCCAGGCACACACTGAAACAGGCACTGACACACCCAAGCACACACTCATAGAAATACTTTCACACCCAAGCACACACCAATACAGCACAGACCCATACAGCCACTAACACCCGCGCACACACTGGCACAGGCAATGACACACCCAGACACTGATACACCAATGCACCCACTCACAGACTAGGGCATACACTTATACAGCCACTAACATACCCAGGCACACACCTATTTAGTTCTCACACACCCAGGCTAACACTGATATAGTCACTGACACACCCAAACACACACTGATACAGACACTGACACATCCAGGCACACACCAATACCGCCACTAAGTGACCCAGGCACACACCGATACAGCCACTAACTGACTCAGGCACATATTGATACAGCCACTAACTCACCCAGGCGCACCCGTTTAGTCCCTCACATACCCAGGCACACACCGATACAGGCACTGATACACCCAGGCACACTCTCATACAGACACTGACACACCTAGGCACATACCGATACAGCCACTAACATACCCAGACACACACCAATTTAGTCTGTCACACACTCAGGACAGGACTGTTAGTGTTGTGTCCATCTTGTTGTGTGAATTCCTGTGCTGCCAGAACTGGCCAGGGGCACAGGAAGGCTGTCCCATCTCCCCCCCCTGCACATATGCAATATAAGTTAGGAATCAAACCTTCAAATCCAGCTGAAACCAAAGTCTGGAGCTGCCAAGTGACCGAATATGGCAAGCACTGTGAAAATAACAGAGACACTACAGGATCCACGTAGGGAGTGGTACTTCTGGTGTTTATGGATTGGAGAGCAAATGCTTTTGTGTAACTGTGGGATACTGATTCAGCCTTTAGATCCATGTGATCCAGAGTGGCTGGGAATGTTCACATATTTGTTGTATTCTGCTTGATGCTGGTGGGAAAACTATGGCCCTCATTATGACCATGGCGGGCAGCTTCAGCCACCCGCCAAGACTTGACCGCCGGGCGGCCGCCAATGCAGCCGCACTTCCACAATGGTCATTTTGAGATCCCCGCTGGGCCGGCGGGCGGAAACCTGGTTTCCGCCCGCCAGCCCAGCGGGGATCACGGCCGCAACACAGGAGCCGGCTCCAAATGGAGCCAGCGGTGTTGCGGGCGTGTGACGGGTGCAGTTGCACCTGTCGCGCTTTTCACTGTCTGCTATGCAAACAGTGAAAAGCCGCACGGGGCAGTGCAGGGGCCCCCATGGGCCCTGCGAATCCCCGTACCGCCAGCCTTTTCCTGGCGGTTCAAACCGCCAGGAAAAGGCTGGCGGTCAGGGACTCGTAATCCCCTGGGCAGCGCTGCAAGCGGATTATCACCGCAGGGGCAAATGTGTCGGGAAACCGCCGGCCCCAGCGGTGCGACCGCGGCGCAATCGCCGGGGTCATAATGAGCTTGGAAGCACCGCCAGCCTGTTGTCGGTGCTTCCGTCAAAACAGCCCTGGCGGTCTTGGACCGCCAGGGTTGTAATGACCGCCTATGTGTCATCAGTTACTTTTCAGAGTGTGGACACTATGGCAATGAGTCTAAGCCGGCCAGAGGTGTGTAATTTGCCTGGGGCAGTCTGAGGCACAGCGACCTGAAGAACCATACGACTCTGGGCTGCTTATCGTGATAAATTATTCTTGTAGTGCCTCATTACAAATTAAAACCTGAGAAGATTGAATGCATGACTAATGTATTTTAATGCAGTGAGGCCCACATAGGCATTAAAATGCATTAGTCTAACCCCTGTAGTATGGTACTTGGTAGGGTGCAAGGGATCCCTGAAACAATGTACAAGAATTGAGAATGATAATTTGTAGAGAATAACTCCATGGTCCTGTTACCTGTCATCAGCAGCAGCTAACTATAAGACCAAAAGCTTATAGCACACCTTGAGCTCTTAAAAAAGTTCCAGTGACCCATTATCAGCTGCCATTACTGAGGGAAAGCATGTGTCCACTGCAGCTTCCATGGCAGGTCTCTTAAGGAGGACAAATATCTCTCAATTCAAGCTTAGAAATTAACTAAACTATCTTTACAGGAACTTTATAGTTTGCATGCACTGTTCAAAAAAGTTAAAAGGATAATTATTTACGAATTCTAATTAAAAAAAACCTTAGAAGCTCACTGAAAATAGCAAAGGTTACAGGGATGTTATAGAAAGGAAAACAATTTTTTCAAAAAATTAGAAATTCACTTAAAAAACAAAGTTTAAAGGATATTATAGTTAGGAAACAGAATTTTAAAAAAACGTTAGAAATTCACTGAAAAAACAAAAGGTTACAGATAAGTTATAGCTAGGAAATAGATTTTAAAAAAATCTTAGAAAGTCACTTAAAAAAAACAAAGGTTACAGGGACGTTATAGTTGGGCACAGATTTTACACTCACATAAACATAAGAATTCAGTATATAGTTACCTGACCTAACTATAACTTATCCCCCGCAATGCATTGCTTATGACCTTACGTATTACATCACTCATGACATGGTCAGTGACATCACTGATGACATAATTTATAGAACCACTCACATTTCCACTCACACACCCATACAACCTATCATACACCCACATACCCACTCACATACCCATTCATAGGCCCATAGAACCACTCTCTCATCCATACAGCCACTCACACACCCGCTCGCTCACCATACAAACCACTCACACATCCACACAACCACTTACATTCCCATTCACACTCCTATACAACCACTCACATGTCTGCTTACTCACCCTTACAGCTACTCACACAGACAATCTCCAATACAGCCACTCCAACACCCACTCACTCACTCACCCATACTGCTGCTCACACACCCCCTTATTCACCCATACACCCACTCACCCATCAATACAGCTACTCAGATAGCCAATCACACACAGATACAGTCATACAGTTACTGACATAATATTTGTTAGAAATAGTATCACTCAATAATAGTACACAAAGGCGGTCATTCTGACCGCGGCGGTCGGCGGTCATTCTGACCGCGGCGGTCGGCGGTCGCCGCCCGCCAAGCGGTTCCCGCCGAAAGACCGCTCCGCGGTCAAAAGACCGCGGCGGCCATTCCGCCTTTCCCGCTGGGCCGGCGGGCGACAGCCAGAAGACCGCTGGCGGCCCAGCGGAACAGCCCCTTCAACAATGAAGCCGGCTCGGAATTGAGCCGGCGGAGTTGAAGGGGTGCGACGGGTGCAGTGGCACCCGTCGCAATTTTCACTGTCTGCTAAGCAGACAGTGAAAATCTCTGTGGGGTCCTGTTAGGGGGCCCCTGCACTGCCCATGCCAGTGGCATGGGCAGTGCAGGGGCCCCATGGCACCCGTTCCTGCCATCCTGGTTCTGGCGGTGGACACCGCCAGAAACAGGCTGGCGGGAAGGGGGTCGGAATCCCCATGGCGGTGCTGCAAGCAGCGCCGCCATGGCGGGTTCCCTGGGCCAGCGGGAAACCGGCGGGAAACCGCTGGCTCCCCTTTTCCGACCGCGGCTTTACCGCCGCGGTCAGAATCTCCCAGGAAGCACCGCCAGCCTGTTGGCGGTGCTTCCGCCATACTCCGCCATGGCGGTCATGGACCGCCAAGGTCAGAATGACCCCCAAAGTGTACTAATTTAACTTATGTCGTAGCTTAGTATATATGTTTAACACTCAAACCTTTAGAAAACACTCTCATTCACTGGATGATGTCATCAGTGTTGTAATTTGATATGTCAGCTGTGATGTCACTCACCATGTCATGAGTAATGTAATATGTGAGGTTATAAGAACTGCATTGCAAGGGTATAAGGTATAGGTAACTATAACTGCTGAATTTCTTTAGTTTTGTGAGTGTAAAATCTGTGCCTAACTATAGCATCCCTGTAACCTTTGATTTTTTTAAATGAATATATATATGTGTATATATATATATTATATATATATATATATATATATATATTTTTTTTTTTTTTCCTACTGTCTGTCCCAGCGCTACCTCAAATGCAGCTCCCAGGTGGGCCAGGTCCCGGGGGGCATTGAAATTTTAAAGGTGAGGGATCACCTGGCCCCCCGCGGCCCCGGGGATCACCACCTTCCCGGGGCTAATGCTTTTTTTTTAAATCTGGGATGCCATCCAGTCCCCCTGCTGCCCCATGGACAGCCACCTCTCTGGGGCTAATGTTTTTTTAAATGCAGGGAGGCCAATCAGTCATACCCCTCAGCCTTGCGGACCGGCACCTCCCTGGGGCTAATGTTTTTTTTAAATGTGGGAGGGGGTGGCACCCCTGCAGCCCTAGGGACTGCCTCCTCCACAGGGTACAATTATAAATGACATGCAGGGGCTGTCTGCCCCTGTAGGAAGTTGGCTCTGTATGTGCTATTTCAAAGTAAGGAATAGCATGCACAGAGTCCAAGGGTTCCCCTTAGAGGTAAAATAGTGGTAAAAATAGATAATACTAATGCTCTATTTTGTGGTAGTGTGGTCGAGCAGTAGGCTTATCCAAGGAGTAGTGTTAAGCATTTGTTGTACATACACATAGACAATAAATGAGGTACACACACTCAGAGACAAATCCAGCCAATAGGTTTTGTTATAGAAAAATATCTTTTCTTAGTTTATTTTAAGAACCACAGGTTCAAATTTAACATGTAATATCTTGTTTGAAAGGTATTGCAGGTAAGTACATTAGGAACTTTGAATCATTTCAATTGCATGTATACTTTTCAAGTTATTCACAAATAGCTATTTCAGAAGTGGACACAGTGCAATTTTCACAGTTCCTGGGGGAGGTAAGTTTTTGTTAGTTTTACCAGGTAAGTAAGACACTTACAGGGTTCAGTTCTTGGTCCAAGGTAGCCCACCGTTGGGGGTTCAGAGCAACCCCAAAGTCACCACACCAGCAGCTCAGGGCCGGTCAGGTGCAGAGTTCAAAGTGGTGCCCAAAACGCATAGGCTAGAATGGAGAGAAGGGGGTGCCCCGGTTCCGGTCTGCTTGCAGGTAAGTACCCGCGTCTTCGGAGGGCAGACCAGGGGGGTTTTGTAGGGCACCGGGGGGGACACAAGCCCACACAGAAATTTCACCCTCAGCGGTGCGGGGGCGGCCGGGTGCAGTGTTAGAACAAGCGTCGGGTTCGCAATGTTAGTCAATGAGAGATCAAGGGATCTCTTCAGCGCTGCAGGCAGGCAAGGGGGGGCTTCCTCTGGGAAACCTCCACTTGGGCAAGGGAGAGGGACTCCTGGGGGTCACTTCTGCAGTGAAAGTCTGGTCCTTCAGGTCCTAGGGGCTGCGGGTGCAGGGTCTTTTCCAGGCGTCGGGACTTAGGTTTCAGAGAGTCGCGGTCAGGGGAAGCCTCGGGATTCCCTCTGCAGGCGGCGCTGTGGGGGCTCAGGGGGGACAGGTTTTGGTACTCACAGTCGTAGAGTAGTCCGGGGGTCCTCCCTGAGGTGTTGGTTCTCCACCAGCCGAGTCGGGGTCGCCGGGTGCAGTGTTGCAAGTCTCACGCTTCTTGCGGGGAGTTGCAGGGTTCTTTAAGGCTGCTTCTTGAAACAAAGTTGCAGTCTTTTTGGAGCAGGTCTGCTGTCCTCGGGAGTTTCTTGTCGTCGTCGAAGCAGGGCAGTCCTCAGAGGATGCAGAGGTCGCTGGTCCCTTTGGAAGGCGTCGCTGGAGCAGAGTTCTTTGGAAGGCAGGAGACAGGCCGGTGAGTTTCTGGAGCCAAGGCAGTTGTTGTCTTCTGGTCTTCCTCTGCAGGGGTTTTCAGCTAGGCAGTCCTTCTTGTTGTTGTTGCAGGAATCTAATTTTCTAGGGTTCAGGGTAGCCCTTAAATACTAAATTTAAGGGCGTGTTTAGGTCTGGGGGGTTAGTAGCCAATGGCTACTAGCCCTGAGGGTGGGTACACCCTCTTTGTGCCTCCTCCCAAGGGGAGGGGGTCACAATCCTAACCCTATTGGGGGAATCCTCCATCTGCAAGATGGAGGATTTTTAAAAGTTAGAGTCACCTCAGCTCAGGACACCTTAGGGGCTGTCCTGACTGGCCAGTGACTCCTCCTTGTTGCTTTCTTTGTTCCCTCCAGCCTTGCCGCCAAAAGTGGGGGCCGTGGCCGGAGGGGGCGGGCAACTCCACTAAGCTGGAGTGCCCTTCTGGGCTGTGACAAAGGGGTGAACCTTTGAGGCTCACCGCCAGGTGTCACAGCTCCTGCCTGGGGGAGGTGTTAGCATCTCCACCCAGTGCAGGCTTTGTTACTGGCCTCAGAGTGACAAAGGCACTCTCCCCATGGGGCCAGCAACATGTCTCTAATGTGGCAGGCTGCTGGAACTAGTCAGCCTACACAGATAGTCGGTTAAGTTTCAGGGGGCACCTCTAAGGTGCCCTCTGGGGTGTATTTTGCAATAAAATGTACACTGGCATCAGTGTGCATTTATTGTGCTGAGAAGTTTGATACCAAACTTCCCAGTTTTCAGTGTAGCCATTATGGTGCTGTGGAGTTCGTGTTTGACAAACTCCCAGACCATATACTCTTATGGCTACCCTGCACTTACAATGTCTAAGGTTTTGTTTAGACACTGTAGGGGTACCATGCTCATGCACTGGTACCCTCACCTATGGTATAGTGCACCCTGCCTTAGGGCTGTAAGGCCTGCTAGAGGGGTGACTGACCTATACTTGCATAGGCAGTGAGAGGCTGGCATGGCACCCTGAGGGGATTGCCATGTCAACTTACTTGTTTTGTTCTCACTAGCACACACAAGCTGGCAAGCAGTGTGTCTGTGCTGAGTGAGAGGTCTCCAGGGTGGCATAAGACATGCTGCAGCCCTTAGAGACCTTCCTTGGCATCAGGGCCCTTGGTACTAGAAGTACCAGTTACAAGGGACTTATCTGGATGCCAGGGTCTGCCAATTGTGGATACAAAAGTACAGGTTAGGGAAAGAACACTGGTGCTGGGGCCTGGTTAGCAGGCCTCAGCACACTTTCAATTGTAAACATAGCATCAGCAAAGGCAAAAAGTCAGGGGCAACCATGCCAAGGAGGCATTTCCTTACACAACCCCCCCCCCAAACGAAAGAGGATGAGACTAACCTTTCCCAAGAGAGTCTTCATTTTCTAAGTGGAAGAACCTGGAAAGGCCATCTGCATTGGCATGGGCAGTCCCAGGTCTGTGTTCCACTACAAAGTCCATTCCCTGTAGGGAGATGGACCACCTCAACAGTTTAGGATTTTCACCTTTCATTTGCATCAGCCATTTGAGAGGTCTGTGGTCAGTTTGAACTAGGAAGTGAGTCCCAAAGAGGTATGGTCTCAGCTTCTTCAGGGACCAAACCACAGCAAAGGCCTCCCTCTCAATGGCACTCCAACGCTGCTCCCTGGGGAGTAACCTCCTGCTAATGAAAGCAACAGGCTGGTCAAGGCCATCATCATTTGTTTGGGACAAAACTGCCCCTATCCCATGTTCAGAGGCATCTGTCTGCACAATGAACTGCTTAGAATAATCTGGAGCTTTTAGAACTGGTGCTGAGCACATTGCTTGTTTCAGGGTGTCAAAGGCCTGTTGGCATTCCACAGTCCAGTTCACTTTCTTGGGCATTTTCTTGGAGGTGAGCTCAGTGAGGGCTGTCACAATGGATCCATATCCCTTCACAAACCTCCTGTAATACCCAGTCAAGCCAAGGAATGCCCTGACTTGAGTCTGGGTTTTTGGAGCTACCCAGTCCAGAATAGTCTGGATCTTGGGTTGGAGTGGCTGAACTTGGCCTCCACCTACAAGGTGGCCCAAGTAAACCACAGTTCCCTGCCCTATCTGGCATTTGGATGCCTTGATAGAGAGGCCTGCAGATTGCAGAGCCTTCAAAACCTTCTTCAGGTGGACCAGGTGATCCTGCCAGGTGGAGCTAAAGACAGCAATATCATCAAGATAAGCTGTGCTAAAGGACTCCAAGCCAGCAAGGACTTGATTCACCAACCTTTGGAAGGTGGCAGGGGCATTCTTTAAACCAAAGGGCATAACAGTAAACTGATAATGCCCATCAGGTGTGGAGAATGCTGTTTTCTCTTTTGATCCAGGTGCCATTTTTATTTGCCAGTACCCTGCTGTCAAGTCAAAGGTACTTAAGAATTTGGCAGCACCTAATTTGTCTATGAGCTCATCAGCTCTAGGAATGGGATGAGCATCTGTCTTGGTGACAGAGTTGAGCCCTCTGTAGTCCACACAAAACCTCATCTCTTTCTTTCCATCTTTGGTGTGAGGTTTGGGGACTAAGACCACTGGGCTAGCCCAGGGGCTGTCAGAGCGCTCAATTACTCCCAATTCCAGCATCTTGTGGACTTCCACCTTGATGCTTTCCTTAACATGGTCAGACTGTCTAAAGATTTTGTTTTTGACAGGCATGCTGTCTCCTGTGTCCACATCATGGGTACACAGGTGTGTCTGACCAGGGGTTAAGGAGAAGAGTTCAGGAAACTGTTGTAGGACTCTCCTACAATCAGCTTGCTGTTGGCCAGAGAGGGTGTCTGAGTAGATCACTCCATCTACTGAGCCATCTTTTGGGTCTGATGATAGAAGATCAGGGAGAGGTTCACTCTCTGCCTCCTGATCCTCATCTGTTACCATCAACAGATTTACATCAGCCCTGTCATGGAAGAGCTTAAGGCGGTTCACATGGATCACCCTCTTGGGGCTCCTGCTTGTGCCCAGGTCCACCAGGTAGGTGACCTGACTCTTCCTTTCTAGCACTGGGTAAGGGCCACTCCATTTGTCCTGGAGTGCCCTGGGAGCCACAGGCTCCAGAACCCAGACTTTCTGCCCTGGTTGGAACTCAACCAGTGCAGCCTTTTGGTCATACCAAAACTTCTGGAGCTGTTGGCTGGCCTCAAGGTTTTTGGTTGCCTTTTCCATGTACTCTGCCATTCTAGAGCGAAGGCCAAGTACATAGTCCACTATGTCTTGTTTAGGCTCATGAAGAGGTCTCTCCCAGCCTTCTTTAACAAGAGCAAGTGGTCCCCTTACAGGGTGACCAAACAGAAGTTCAAAGGGTGAGAATCCTACTCCCTTCTGTGGCACCTCTCTGTAAGCAAAAAGCAGACATGGCAAGAGGACATCCCATCTCCTTTTGAGTTTTTCTGGGAGCCCCATGATCATGCCTTTTAATGTCTTGTTGAATCTCTCAACTAAGCCATTAGTTTGTGGATGGTATGGTGTAGTGAATTTGAAAAGTCACTCCACACTCATTCCACATGTGTTTTAGGTATGCTGACATGAAGTTGGTACCTCTGTCAGACACCACCTCCTTAGGGAAACCCACTCTGGTAAAGATACCTATGAGGGCCTTGGCTACTGCAGGGGCAGTAGTCGACCTAAGGGGAATAGCTTCAGGATACCTAGTAGCATGATCCACTACTACTAGGATGTACATATTTCCTGAGGCTGTGGGAGGTTCCAGTGGACCAACTATGTCCACACCCACTCTTTCAAAGGGGACCCCCACCACTGGAAGTGGAATGAGGGGGGCCTTTGGGTGCCCACCTGTCTTACCACTGGATTGACAGGTGGGGCAGGAGAGGCAAAACTCCTTAACCTTCTGGGACATATTGGGCCAGTAGAAGTGGTTGACTAACCTCTCCCACGTCTTGGTTTGTCCCAAATGCCCAGCAAGGGGAATATCATGGGCTAAGGTCAGAATAAACTCTCTGAACGACTGAGGCACTACCACTCTCCTAGTGGCACCAGGTTTGGGGTCTCTGGCCTCAGTGTACAGGAGTCCATCTTCCCAATGGACCCTATGTGTTCCATTTTTCTTGCCCTTGGACTCTTCAGCAGCTTGCTGCCTAAGGCCTTCAAGAGAGGGACAGGTTTCTTGTCCCTTACACAGCTCTTCCCTTGAGGGCCCCCCTGGGCCTAAGAGCTCAACCTGATAAGGTTCAAGCTCCAAAGACTCAGTTCCCTCAGAGGGCAGAACTTCTTCCTGAGAAGAGAGGTTCTCTTTTTCTGACTGTGTTGCAGTTGGTTTCCCAACTGGCTTTCCTTTTCTCTTGGTAGGCTGGGCCATTTTTCCAGACTCCAGCTCTACTTTTTCACCCTGTGCCTTGCATTGTGCTCTTGTTTTTACACACACCAGTTCAGGGATACCCAGCATGGCTGCATGGGTTTTTAGTTCTACCTCAGCCCATGCTGAGGACTCCAGGTCATTTCCAAGCAGACAGTCTACTGGGATGTTTGAGGAGACCACCACCTGTTTCAGGCCATTGACCCCTCCCCATTCTAAAGTTACCATTGCCATGGGATGTGCTTTAGTCTGATTGTCAGCGTTGGTGACTGTATAAGTTTTTCCAGTCAGGTATTGGCCAGGGGAAACCAGTTTCTCTGTCACCATGGTGACACTGGCACCTGTATCCCTCAGGCCCTCTACACTTGTCCCATTAATAAAGAGCTGCTGCCTGTATTTTTGCATGTTAGGAGGCCAGGCAGCTAGTGTGGCTAAATCCACCCCACCCTCAGAGACTAGAGTAGCTTCAGTGTGGACCCTGATTTGCTCTGGGCACACTGTTGATCCCACTTGGAGACTAGCCATTCCAGTGTTACCTGGATTGGAGTTTGGAGTGGAACTTTTCTTGGGACAGGCCTTGTCTCCAGTTTGGTGTCCAGACTGACTACAGTTTCGACACCAGGCCTTTTTGGGATCAAAGTTTTTACCCTTGTACCCAGGATTGTTTTGTGAAGAGGCTCTGGGCCCACCCTCCTGTGCAGGTTTTTGGGGGCCTGTAGAAGACTCTTTACTATTTTTATTTTTGGCTGTCTCACCACCTTTCCCCTGGGGAGGTTTTGTGACCCCTTTCTTTTGGTCACCCCCTGTGGAAGTTTTGGACACCCTAGTCTTGACCCAATGGTCCGCCTTCTTTCCCAATTCTTGGGGAGAAATTGGTCCTAGGTCTACCAGATGCTGATGCAGTTTATCATTGAAACAATTACTTAACAGGTGTTCTTTCACAAATAAATTGTACAGCCCATCATAATTACTTACACCACTGCCTTGAATCCAACCATCTAGTGTTTTTACTGAGTAGTCTACAAAGTCAACCCAGGTCTGGCTCGAGGATTTTTGATCCCCCCTGAATCTAATCCTATACTCCTCAGTGGAGAATCCAAAGCCCTCAATCAGGGTACCCTTCATGAGGTCATAAGATTCTGCATCTTTTCCAGAGAGTGTGAGGAGTCTATCCCTACACTTTCCTGTGAACATTTCCCAAAGGAGAGCACCCCAGTGAGATCTGTTCACTTTTCTGGTTACACAAGCCCTCTCAAAAGCTGTGAACCATTTGGTGATGTCATCACCATCTTCATATTTAGTTACAATCCCTTTAGGGATTTTCAACATGTCAGGAGAATCTCTGACCCTATTTATGTTGCTGCCACCATTGATGGGTCCTAGGCCCATCTCTTGTCTTTCCCTCTCTATGGCTAGGATCTGTCTTTCCAAAGCCAATCTTTTGGCCATCCTGGCTAACTGGATGTCCTCTTCACTGGAGTTATCCTCAGTGATTTCAGAGTTGTTGGTCCCTCCTGTGAGGGAACCAGCATCTCTGACTATTATTTGTGGAGTCAGGGCTTGAGAAGCCCTGCTCTCCCTAAGTAGGACTGGAGGGGGGGAATTTCCCTCCAAGTCACTATCCTCATCCTCTGAGTTGCCATCCTCAGAGGGGTTGGCCTTTTCAAACTCTGCCAAAAGCTCCTGGAGCTGTACTTTGGTAGGTTTGGGGCCCATTGCTATTTTCTTTAGTTTACAGAGTGACCTTAGCTCTCTCATCTGTAGATGGAGGTAAGGTGTGGTGTCGAGTTCCACCACAGTCACATCTGTGCTAGACATTTTGCTTCTAAAAGTTGGAATACTTTTTAAGAATCTAAAACTGGTTCTAGAATCTAATTCAAACTTTTACAAACTTTTAAACTCTAAAAGAAATGCTAAACAGGATCTAACACAAGGCCCTAGCAGGTCTTTTAAGAATTTAGAAAACTTTTCAAATTGCAAAAATCAATTTCTAATGACAATTTTGGAATTTGTCGTGTGATCAGGTATTGGCTGAGTAGTCCAGCAAATGCAAAGTCTTGTACCCCACCGCTGATCCACCAATGTAGGAAGTTGGCTCTGTATGTGCTATTTCAAAGTAAGGAATAGCATGCACAGAGTCCAAGGGTTCCCCTTAGAGGTAAAATAGTGGTAAAAATAGATAATACTAATGCTCTATTTTGTGGTAGTGTGGTCGAGCAGTAGGCTTATCCAAGGAGTAGTGTTAAGCATTTGTTGTACATACACATAGACAATAAATGAGGTACACACACTCAGAGACAAATCCAGCCAATAGGTTTTGTTATAGAAAAATATATTTTCTTAGTTTATTTTAAGAACCACAGGTTCAAATTTAACATGTAATATCTTGTTTGAAAGGTATTGCAGGTAAGTACATTAGGAACTTTGAATCATTTCAATTGCATGTATACTTTTCAAGTTATTCACAAATAGCTATTTCAAAAGTGGACACAGTGCAATTTTCACAGTTCCTGGGGGAGGTAAGTTTTTGTTAGTTTTACCAGGTAAGTAAGACACTTACAGGGTTCAGTTCTTGGTCCAAGGTAGCCCACCGTTGGGGGTTCAGAGCAACCCCAAACTCACCACACCAGCAGCTCAGGGCCGGTCAGGTGCAGAGTTCAAAGTGGTGCCCAAAACGCATAGGCTAGAATGGAGAGAAGGGGGTGCCCCGGTTCCGGTCTGCTTGCAGGTAAGTACCCGCGTCTTCGGAGGGCAGACCAGGGGGGTTTTGTAGGGCACCGGGGGGGACACAAGCCCACACAGAAATTTCACCCTCAGCGGCGCGGGGGCGGCCGGGTGCAGTGTTAGAACAAGCGTCGGGTTCGCAATGTTAGTCAATGAGAGATCAAGGGATCTCTTCAGCGCTGCAGGCAGGCAAGGGGGGGCTTCCTCGGGGAAACCTCCACTTGGGCAAGGGAGAGGGACTCCTGGGGGTCACTTCTGCAGTGAAAGTCTGGTCCTTCAGGTCCTGGGGGCTGCGGGTGCAGGGTCTTTTCCAGGCGTCGGGACTTAGGTTTCAGAGAGTCGCGGTCAGGGGAAGCCTCGGGATTCCCTCTGCAGGCGGCGCTGTGGGGGCTCAGGGGGGACAGGTTTTGGTACTCACAGTCGTAGAGTAGTCCGGGGGTCCTCCCTGAGGTGTTGGTTCTCCACCAGCCGAGTCGGGGTCGCCGGGTGCAGTGTTGCAAGACTCACGCTTCTTGCGGGGAGTTGCAGGGTTCTTTAAGGCTGCTTCTTGAAACAAAGTTGCAGTCTTTTTGGAGCAGGTCCGCTGTCCTCGGGAGTTTCTTGTCGTCGTCGAAGCAGGGCAGTCCTCAGAGGATGCAGAGGTCGCTGGTCCCTTTGGAAGGCGTCGCTGGAGCAGAGTTCTTTGGAAGGCAGGAGACAGGCCGGTGAGTTTCTGGAGCCAAGGCAGTTGTTGTCTTCTGGTCTTCCTCTGCAGGGGTTTTCAGCTAGGCAGTCCTTCTTGTTGTTGTTGCAGGAATCTAATTTTCTAGGGTTCAGGGTAGCCCTTAAATACTAAATTTAAGGGCGTGTTTAGGTCTGGGGGGTTAGTAGCCAATGGCTACTAGCCCTGAGGGTGGGTACACCCTCTTTGTGCCTCCTCCCAAGGGGAGGGGGTCACAATCCTAACCCTATTGGGGGAATCCTCCATCTGCAAGATGGAGGATTTCTAAAAGTTAGAGTCACCTCAGCTCAGGACACCTTAGGGGCTGTCCTGACTGGCCAGTGACTCCTCCTTGTTGCTTTCTTTGTTCCCTCCAGCCTTGCAGCCAAAAGTGGGGGCCGTGGCCGGAGGGGGCGGGCAACTCCACTAAGCTGGAGTGCCCTGCTGGGCTGTGACAAAGGGGTGAGCCTTTGAGGCTCACCGCCAGGTGTCACAGCTCCTGCCTGGGGGAGGTGTTAGCATCTCCACCCAGTGCAGGCTTTGTTACTGGCCTCAGAGTGACAAAGGCACTCTCCCCATGGGGCCAGCAACATGTCTCTAGTGTGGCAGGCTGCTGGAACTAGTCAGCCTACACAGACAGTCGGTTAAGTTTCAGGGGGCACCTCTAAGGTGCCCTCTGGGGTGTATTTTGCAATAAAATGTACACTGGCATCAGTGTGCATTTATTGTGCTGAGAAGTTTGATACCAAACTTCCCAGTTTTCAGTGTAGCCATTATGGTGCTGTGGAGTTCGTGTTTGACAAACTCCCAGACCATATACTCTTATGGCTACCCTGCACTTACAATGTCTAAGGTTTTGTTTAGACACTGTAGGGGTACCATGCTCATGCACTGGTACCCTCACCTATGGTATAGTGCACCCTGCCTTAGGGCTGTAAGGCCTGCTAGAGGGGTGACTGACCTATACTTGCATAGGCAGTGAGAGGCTGGCATGGCACCCTGAGGGGATTGCCATGTCGACTTACTTGTTTTGTTCTCACTAGCACACACAAGCTGGCAAGCAGTGTGTCTGTGCTGAGTGAGAGGTCTCCAGGGTGGCATAAGACATGCTGCAGCCCTTAGAGACCTTCCTTGGCATCAGGGCCCTTGGTACTAGAAGTACCAGTTACAAGGGACTTATCTGGATGCCAGGGTCTGCCAATTGTGGATACAAAAGTACAGGTTAGGGAAAGAACACTGGTGCTGGGGCCTGGTTAGCAGGCCTCAGCACACTTTCAATTGTAAACATAGCATCAGCAAAGGCAAAAAGTCAGGGGCAACCATGCCAAGGAGGCATTTCCTTACAGCCCCCCAACCGAAGACCCAGGGACAACCACGTCAGAGCAAACACTCCAGTTCCAGCAAGTGAGAGCTGTTTGACAGCTCTCACTTGCTGGAAGCAGATGTTTCCTCTGTTTCCCTGCCTCTGAGGAAACAATTTCTCTAACAGAGAGGGAGCTGCTTGTTTAGCAGCTCCCTCTCTGTGGCAGCAATGCTAGCTCCTACAGGAGGCGAGGAGCCAGCTGGGACCGCAGGGGACCTTCAGGGTCCCCCGCAGTCCCCAATGATAGTGACTGGGTGCCCTGTGGGGCACCCAGGTGACATGGCCGGGTCCGGGGGAAGGTGTCCCTGGGGCCAAGGTCGGCATGAGAAGGGGGGCTATGCGCCCCACTCCCAACATCCCCAAAAAGCTTTAGAAGGCTGGGCTCTGGTGGATGGGGTCCAGGGAACCGAGATTGGCCTGGGGAGGGGGACTACGCAGACCCTCTCTCAAAAAATAATATATTAAGGCTGGGACCCCGGAGAGGGGGGCTGTGTGCCCCCCCAAAAAACCTTTTAAGAAGGCTGGGCCCCGGTGATGGGGTCCCCGAAGCTGAGATCAGCCTGCGGAGGGGGCCACGTGGCCCTCTCCCCCAAGAAAATAAATGTATTAAGGCTGGGGGATAGGGTACCTGGGGGCCTAATTCGGCCAGGGGATGGGGGCCCTTCTCCCTCCCCCAAAAATATTTTAGAAGGCTAGGCCCGTGGATGTGGTCCCCAGAGCCGAAATCCACCAAGTAGGTAGGCCGCACAAACCCCTCCCTTAAAGAAATATATTTTAGAAGGCCAACCCCGGGGGATGGAGTCACCAAGGCCGAGATGGGCCCGGGGAGTGGGGCCATTCGCACCTGCAGCCAACTCCCACTACACATGGCCAAGGTGGGGGGGTCCTTTTAGTAAGCTGTTGTTCTTCCTTGGAAAAATGATAACACGATATTTGGATTCAGTAGCAGATGACAAGAAAGAACGCACTCATCACGGTCACTACATGGTATATTGTGCTAAAAAAGCAAGAATGCAAACACCTCCTTCAAAGTTTACTGTTAACTTTTCATGGTGGAAATGCAGAGAAAACTCACTTGCTTTGCCTTGACCATGAACCCGAAGTTAAGATGATTAGTACTTTACTGAAGTGAAGCTTCAACTTGGGCACCTGCTTTGTTTATATTTGTAAATGCTTTTTGTTGAGGTTTATTTTCTGTGAATTGAGCATCGTGCCAGAATGAATCTTGCTCTGCATATTTATCTAAGAAGAGGCCAGCATTTTCAGCAGAATGTCTGCCCAACTGGAGTACTTTCTACTTGCGGAATGGTAAATGGTATCTTGTTGGATAAATGTATAGTTCATTACTTACACTAAAGCTGCCTAAATGACGCCAAGGCAAACCCTTCATTTTCTTTGTGAATCCATACCTTTCCTATTGTGATTGTTCCTCAGACGTCTCTGTCAGTTAACTTTACAAGGTGGGACGGCAGAGAAAACACACTTAGATGATTTGTACTATGCAGAAGTACGTACTTCTTTCTCCATTGAAGGGACTGCGGGGCAAACCTCAATGCCCCTGCAGTCCTAGCTGGCTCTCCTCCTCCTGCGAGAGCCAGCATTGTACCCACACACAGGGAGCTGCTGAAAATGCAGTTCCCTGCCTGTGGGAGCAATAGTTTTGTCTCTTTTCATGCCCATTTGTCCACAGGTAGGAAAAAGTTGAAAACTCCACTTCCAGCCACCAGGAGCATTTTCACAGCTACTGCTTGCTGACGCAGAATTATGTTTGCTTTTGATTGGTAGAGGCTGTCACAGCTCCTGCCAAGCAAAAGCAAACAGCTACCTCTCGAGGGTGGGCACCTCAGAAGATAGCAGGAGCCAGCCCTGGGGGGTGGCCATCACAGTTCCATATATGGCTCCTGGTGGGGGGTCGCGTGGCACCCCTCCTTGTTTATAAATATGTATTTAGCCCTGGGAGGTGGTAGTCCCTGGGACCCCTTCCTTAATTATATATTATTGTAGCTCCTGGGAGGTGGCAGTCATTGAGCCTTGAGGATGGGGTCCGCACAGCCTTCGTACACATATTTTAAAATTAGCCCCAACGAGATGGTGGAACCTGGGCGCAGGGGATCTGAGCTGCTCCCTGCATTGCTCTTACACATAGCCCCGGGTAGGTGGTAGTACCCAGGTGATTTTAACAGCCCTATGATGGGGGCCTGAGTGCCTCCCTCCTTAACAATAAACATTTGTATGCCCCTAAGACCTGGCCCAACAGGAGGCAAAATTAAAAGATAGCACAGGAGACCACTCTTTTTTTTTTAATTCACAGCCAAATTTGCAAATATTTGTGAATTTTGTAGTGAATGTAAAAAACGTGTTTTTTGTCCTACCAAGAGTAGGGGGTTAGGGTAAACATACCCTGCCCCCCCTTTCATTTTTTTTATTTTTGTTTTTGAGACTTGGCCGAAGCAGAGTCTCAAAATGGCTGCCAACACTTCCTGGTTGAAATGTTGGCAGCCAATCAGATCACTGCACAAGATTAGGAGCATTTGCAAAGTCTTCGCATCTCTAGATAGAAAGAATTGTTTTTCTTTTAATATTTCAACAAATAATAAAAATCACTCTTTCTGGCCCAAGAGCTACCTTTCTGCCAACTTTGGTGTAATTCTGTCCAGCGGTTTGGGCTGTAGTCTTGCAACTAGTTTGCAACTCTCTTCAGCTGCTGTCTTGAAAGTTTCAGGGTGATTCATCAAGTGGGTGTCTGAGAAAATGGGGCGGGGTCCTAAAACACATTTTCCCCATTAAATTTCATATAGGAATTTTGAGCACCACTATAGCCTGAACCGCTGAACGGAATTACACCAAATTTGGCAGAAAGCCAGATCTTGGCCCAGAAAGAATGTTTTTTTTGTAATTTGGTAAAAATGCATTCAGTCATATTGGAGTTATTAAAGAAAAAAAATTATATATATGTGGAGGTGTGGAGGGTCCTAGAATCCGACAGCTCTTAAAATGAGATCTGATTGGCTGCCATCTTTTCAACAAAGAAGTGGTGGCTGCCATCTTGGGACTCAAACTCGGGTCACAAGAAAAAACATTTAAAAAATCACAAGGGAACACAATAAGAATACCCTAACCCCTGAGGCCTGGTGGTGGGGTGACACTAGGAGGCCAAAACCCTTTTAAAAGATTTTTTTTTAAACTTTCCTGAAAATCCACAGAGAATCTGCAGGAAACTTAACAAAAATCAAATGAGGTTTCCCTTGCTTTGATTAGTCCCCCAGTGGGTCAGGTTCCCAGGGAGAATTATTTATAATGTAATTGGGGAGGGGGACACATGTGCCCCTTCCCCGGGACAATTTGGCACGAGACTCCATCCCTCAGGGCCCACAACCTTTTGAAATGAGGAGGGTGGCACACAGCTCCCCTGTCTGGGTCAATAGCAGCCCTGGGGAACCCATCCCCTGGAGCCTGTCAAAACAAATGAGGGAGGGGAACCTGTGCATCCCACTTCCAGGTCAATTTTGGCCCTAGGGACTCCAGCTCTTGGGGGCCAGCCTTAATAATATTTGGAGAGGTTACAGGGCCCCACCGGGCTAATGTCAGCCATGGTGATCACCACCCTCTGGGGCCTGGCTGTGAAAACTGAGCGGGAGGAAAATGGTTCAAGGAGTGGGGCCGTCGCCCCCAACTCTGGGCCATTTTCATCCCCGGCGGACCCAATTCCCTAGGGCCCGGACCAGCTATGTCTGTGGGTGCCCACCCATGTGACCTCGTGGTTTCTGTGCTCACACTGGTGCGGGCAGGGAAACCTGCATTTGCTGTCACTTGACTGGAGCAATTTCAAAGCTCTTGCCAAGCAAGAGCAAAGAGTAAGGGTCTAATTTAGATCTTGATGGTCTTACTGCTGTCCCACTGTGTCCCACCATGGCGGCAGTCTTAAATACTTTGTCAAACAGATGAAGTTCTGACTGCCATATTGAGATCTGTGGCGATTCAGCTACCCTCTGCCTAGGTGTAGTTTCCTCTGCTGCACCAGCTACATCCTGCAGCCGACGTGGTGGACTCCAATGTTAGCGAATAGTATTCCACTGCTGTTAGGATAGTGGGATTGCTCAGACCATATTTAGATCACACAGCCCTGCTGGTGGTGTACCAGCGGCGCACCCATTACAGCTCGAGTCCGTCACAGGACCCTTTCAGCATTGCACCATGGCTGTGGCTATTGGATGGATGCTAGCAACACACACATGATGTATATAGTGAACACATGAAAATTACACTATAGAATACATTTTAGACCATGATACTTTGCCATTCCACTGCATAATACCATTTCCCAGCTGTATATGCCACATACAAGACAGGTTATTTTCTTTTCACTTATTCCTCTGTTTTTTGCTCTTTTCATTTATTGTTTGGATTTTTCATCGTCTTTTGGGGCTCTGGATTTTCTTTTTTTAGCATCACAATGGCAGGGAGGAGGAATCCACGTTTCACAGAGGGAGAATTGTCTGCCATGGTGAATGAAATTATTAGAGTAGAGCCACAATTGTTTGGAGAAAAGGGAAATGTGATCCAGAATAGTCAACAGAGTGAGTGCTGTAGTTGACAAACTGCACACACAGGAGGAAATGAAGAGGTGGAACAGCCTGTGAGGCAGACTGCGTTCCTTGGCCTCCAAGCGACACCTAGTGGCCCAGAGGACTGGTGGTGGTTCTCCCAGTCACCCATTACAACTCTTTCCCTGGGCGGAGAAGGTCTTGCAGATCCTACATCTTTAAGACTTGACAGGAAGCCCTGGTAGAGTGGAGACTGGTAAGTTGTCAGTCACTATTTTATGCTAAGTATGAAAATGTAATTTGTTGTGTTGATCCAGCATGTTGTCACCTTCTTTTTACTCCACTGAATAATTGTAATTGCTTACATAATTTTTATTTTGTTGAATCAAAGATTTGCGATCAAGTTAGGTGACATGCTGAATAGAAGTATTATTGCCTGTAATTAATTTCAGGTCCAACACCCAGGGCCAGTAGACTACCGTTTGCAACTGAAGAAACCTCCACTCAAGCCCAGGATCAAGCCTTCAGTGAAGAAACCACTCCTGTAAGTCCGGATGATGGGGAGCCGACTGGTCCATTTGGTCTGTCTGGACAGACAGTTCCAGTGAGTCTCACTCGGCCCACACCTACACCCCCCACCCCAGCTGCCAGAACACTTCGGCCAATGGATACTTCCACTTCCTGTGTCCAGAGGAACATCACACCAACCTTGTGGCCCCTCAGTCTTGGCTGCTTGTGAGACCACTCCGCCTCCAGTTGTGCCAGGACCCAGTGGGATGGGGCACACTGCCTCTTGGGCACAGGGTAGAGAGGGTAGGGGTCATGGGAGGGAATATGTGGGCAAGCAAAGTGGGGCTACTGGCGTCACTGTCACCCAGACCGTCGACCAAGTCGTGTGAGCACTACAACAGTCCCAAGACATAAGGGGCCAGGTCCTAACAGAGCTCCGGGACATTGAATAGGTACTGTGGGAGCACAATGTTGAGATGCAGAATCTCAACTCCCAATTTATGCTCCTTGACTGAGGTGATATTTTATATTTATCGTCGTATGTGCAAGGCTTCTCCTGTGCCATCAACCCCTGTCCATGGTCCTTTAACATCAGGACAAAATACACCTACTCCAGCCACAGAAAGTGAGGCCCTGCCACAAGAGGAGACTGCTCCACCCACCCCAGTACCTGCACCTGTGCCAACCCCATACCCCAGAAAGGATGTTCATCCGGACCACAAGGAAAGGATGGCAAGACCTCCACCACCACTGCCAAGAGACTCCAAACCTAATTTCTTCCAATGTGTGTCTACCATTCACTCTATGTACTTTTTCAAGGACACATTTACCTTTTTTGAGGACAGTCGTATTTTGTACATTGGTCTCAAAACAATTTTTGCTCTACAAATACAGTTTCATTCGCCACAATGGACTTTAGTTTTTTTTCTTGTTCTTTTTTATGCTGGTTTCAAAGATATTTAACTCGTTTTGGTAGCAGAATAGATGCACATAACACAAAGTCAAAGACTGGTGTAGTATTTATTGTGGTATTTCCTTTTCTTCCTTAAACCATCATTTTTAAACCTGTCAACCAATAGGATTCAAAAACAAATAATAGATACATTGGTTATGTCTTTCCCATTAACAAAAAAGCCAGAAAAAGATACCATGAAATCCCAATGTCTTGCTGTCATGCATTTGTAGGTAACGAGTCTTTGACAAAATCGTAGATGATTTTCACTTCTCATGAATACCCAAATAGTCTGGGCTATTTAGAAGTTGACACTCCATGACCTTGACACCTTGGAAGAAAGGGAAAATTCCATAAAACCTAATTAAATAGGCAAACTATTATTGATTCTTGACCTCAACTGGAGCCAGACATCCTGCCCTCACAATAGGAATCCTACATCAACAACACCAATAGTCTACATAATGGTAGTAACAGAATTTGAGGCTGCATGTCCATTTTAGTGTTCTGTGGCAGTATCTGGTGGAATGTCACAACGACCATTCACTGGTGTGCTACAAAAAGTTTGTTCAGCTACGAGGAGGCACATCAACAGATTCATGCATGTGAAGGGAGATCAGTATGCTATCGCTTGACATATACATGTGGTTTGAGCAAGTTAATCAACACATAACACCTATGGCAACATCCAACAGGAAACAGGTCTGGTACAATCTAAAGAACTTCCATTGAATTTCAGTGCAAGTTATTTCTGTACAGAATCTGTACATCCAATGTGTGTGTCTGTCCCAGAATCAACCGTTGTTCTCTTTGTACTTTCTAACAGCAACATATCACTGCAAATGTCACAACTTTGAAATGTCTAAATGAAGATGACATGGTGAATGACCCTAAAACAGAATAACAGCAGAAAATTAATGTTTTCCGATAAGAAATTTGACTCAAATGATAAGTTAGGAGGACACATACTTGGCACAAGCAAAGATAATCTACGGCAGTAAACACAGTAGTCAATGTATGGAAACTTTGATCAACAGAAATCTTTACCATGGACTTTCCTAAATTGACTATGCCTACTAAATCACCATCAAAGACTGATATGTTCACTATGTCACAAGTTGTTCTGACATTGTATGTTACAGAATATGTACAGGTACACTTAAACTCAGGTGACAAAGTGGTCAATAACGTCTTGACGTAGGTCAATTCTTTCCTTTTAACCACCGTCATCTTCATTGGGCATTTCATTATCCTCACCCAATGGTTGTTCACGGTCTCCATCCTCTGCGACAATTGGGATTTTCCATTGCAGGGTGATGTTGTACAACATGCGGCAGCAAGAGTGATTTGGCACACCTTATCCGGTGAACAGAGGAGGAGAGGGCTCCACCGATCTTCTGCAGACAGCAAAATCTGGCCTTCAGGAGCCCCAAAGCCTGCTCCCTTGGCCTCTGTGTTCTTCCATGGGCCTCACTGAAGCACACTTCCCCTGGCACTGTTGGATTCCTCGGCTGTGCTAACTGTGGTCGGTTAGTATAAGCTGAGTCTCCTACATGGAATAAATAAATAAATAAAAATTATATCAAGCTATTGTGCATTCCTAAATTAGGATTAAAGCAAATGATCCTCAAGTCATACTGTACTTACCAGCAAGCCAGGCCAAAGTTGTGACGTTTGCAGGGATATGGTGCTGTTCCGTAGTACAAATAAATCATGTGTTGACCCTGGAAAGCTGACACACACACTTTAGATGTACAAATTAGGAAAGCAGAAAACTTGCACATTGATGGAATGGTTCATACGATTGTGGTAGACTTGTTCCCTGGCATGTGGTGGCAACAAGACAATAGGTGGGTCATCAATTGCTCCAACCCTTGTTGGTAGTCCATCTAAAGCATACAAATCTCCCTTCATTTTGGCCAAATCCTGATGGCTTGGAAACTGGATGAAGCTGTTGATGTGTCTCATCATTGAAGCAATGACTTCTTGTAGCACACCACTGAATGTTGGTTGTGACATGCCTCCAGATACTGCCACACGATTGGTGAGATCCTGTGGCCACAAAATGAAGTACTGTCATGAGTTTCACTATTGGTATTATTGCTGTTGTATACCTATTGTGAGGCAGGAGCTGGTAACATAAATCCACTATAGTTTCTCTATTTAATCTGAATTTCTTTGTGATGCTCCTTTCCTGCATAGTGGCAAGGTCTGGAAATGATCTGAAGACTTGAGGACGTCATCTTCCACCCCTCCCTGGGTTCTTATGTCTGCATTAAAGGAAATCAAAGTATCACTTAAAACGGTTACACAATACATTGATAATCAACACACATCTTATGTCTTAGTAAAACTAGTGATCTTATTTTGTCATATATGTATAGATAATCTTTGCATAATTTTGCAGCTTGAAACCTCAATTTAACGTGTCTGATATTTTTAACAAATAACATGCAAATAATACATCTTAAAAACATTATTTACACATTATATATATATTTATATATATATATATATATATATATATATATATATATATATATATATATATATATTTTTTTTTTGTAATGACCATCAGTGGAAATATAACATTCACTGCAGCACTATCGATGTTAAACACAGTAATGGGTCACTTTTTAATGTGTCATATTTTAGCAAAAACAGTGCTGTACGTATCTGCCATTAGTAAACAAACTAGCCACCATTTCCATTTTGAGTGGTGGTGAAGTACAAACAGTTTGAAAATACACTGCTTCACATCCTAAAATGGCAGCCGTCTGACCTTGATGTCAGGATATTGGCTATTTCATGGCCGTTGGTGGAGGTTGACCGCATAGTAGGTGTAACACTCCACAATGGACATATCCATAGGCTAACGTGTGTGATGGCTATGGATGAAAGCCAATGGCCGTGTCTGTCGTGGATCACGTGCACTGTGTACTTGTACGGGGCATGTCGAAAAAGGCTCACTTGCCTCCTAACACTGCAGCCAACACCACCTCCTTGACTTTTGCCCGGATGCTGGGCAAAGCAGGTGACAGGGCCAATGCCTTCTCCACTGAGGAGTTGGAACTTTTCGCCACAGAGGTCCTCTCCCTGTACAGCTAGCTGTATGGGGACCTAGAGGAACAGGTGCATGCTTGAGTGGGAAATGCTTTACTGAGTAACTTTTTCCTTCTTTGTAAACAGGCTAATTTGTCCCTTTTTGTTCATGAGTGAAGTGTAGTTATTGGAGTGTAGTGATCTGAATAATGTAACTGGGTACACAACGTTGTTTGACAATGTTAGAAATGTCTGTACATTGAAATGAAAATTCACCTGAAAGATTAAGCTGAATTTTCTGTTCATGTTACCCACAGTTCCAGATTTCATCAGACAAACTGCAGGCCCCTTACTTCCAGTGGCCGATATACACTGTACCAGTAGAATAAGTACAAACATTAAGCCCATGTCAAAATGAGATAAATGTAAGGTGCAAGAAGAAACTTTGAAGTTATATAGTTGTCTGAGGTTTTTCTTTCAAGTTGAACTACGATGCATATTTTTTTAAGAAGAGTGTGTGTTTTCAACATGTCACTGTGCCCCATATGGGGAAAGGTATTTCCTGTGCTGCAAGTATAAATGGCATAGGCTCTAAATCACCCATACAAATATGTCCCATTGCTACACACAATTTTTCATACATCACCAAACACCATACACTCACTGACACGTCATCCCTTCCATACTGCCCTTAGTCACACCATGTGGTTCAAACCATAGGATCTGACTTTCTTAAAATTAGGCAATAAACCAATGTGGCTTTGCATGGGGGTATGTGCAAAGAATGTACAGGTTGCTTAGCCTTTAGTAGCTCACAGTGATTTGGGCTAATCAGGAGTGGGTCTCCCTACAGGAAGGGTTTCCTAGCCCTGGGCTGGATGATGTGTGTAGCCTGGATTGGTAACATGAGGAGATAGAAAGTGTTGATGGTACTCAATAGATCACTGCAAATTGCTGTTTTCCTAGGAACTTTTAAATGTAGGTAAATTATCTGTACTGACTGTTTTAGAAAGATGAACAAAATCACTCCAAACATATTTTATTTTTATTTTTTCTCAGCCATACATTAGCAGATTGGCATGATGCCTTAGTCTACCACAATTGTGCATGTAAGCCAGTCGGTTTCAGTCAACATGAAATCTTTAGGCAAACTGTATTGATTGAATCAGACAGGAATGTGCCCACATTGTTAAAATTACAAGTGTCCCAAAGAACAATTTAGTGTTCTCAGTTATGTCCAGATGAGAAATCAATTATGGTGAGAAATGTGCAACTTTTTTTTTTAGAATATATATTTAATATCATTCTAACCATCGGCGAGTACAGTATCAAACATGACATTCACAGTAGCAGTCGTTATCAGTATGTTCTGACATAATCTATCAATGTATCACAGTACAGTTTTTCATCAGTGAATTCTCCACACATGGTATCACAACTGGGTCAAGTTGCCTTGATTGCACTTACAGTCACAGTTATTCTAACATTATATTGCTAACTTATAACTGTTATAACCATCAAAACATTGGTACGAAATTACTTCTGTTAATTCACGGAGGGGAATGGAGGGTGGAAGGTCAAGGGGGGGCACGCATCCCCCTTGCACTTGCCATGTATCACATTCAGTCACATACAGAAGAGTGAAGAGAAATGTGATAGTTAAAGGGACATTTGTAGATGGAAAGTTACATCACATATATGTTAGAGTATCCCATCTTGAAAAGTCAAAATCAGGCCCAAAACATGACTTTTGGAAACCTGAAAAAGTTTTTGCTTTGTATTGAAGTGGATTTGAAATGTGTCAAGGCCTGTGTATTTTCTCTTCTTGTCGAAGCCATTTGTCAGTCCACCACAAAAATATTGTTAAAAATATCTTCAACAGAATAGGTATTTACTTAGTGTATAATACATTTCTAAGCTAATTCAGTACAGACTCCACATGATATATAGTAGATTTGAAATATACTTTAGTTACTTGAAGTGTTACCTTTGTGAAATGGTCAAACAAACGAAACAGGTTTTCAGTTTATAGACATATTGGTACAACATTGGAGTATTTGTGAAGACACATAGATACATATTTTACTTTTGGTAACTGTAAATGATGCTGTTTATTTGACCTTGTAAACCCACTGTACAAATGTATTTTTGTTTGGCGTAATTTTTGTGGACATGATTTCAATGTTCTAAACAACAAATCCCTAGCAATCAGAGGTGTGAAACACTTCCTGTAATAAAAATGGATAGGAGACAAGGCCATAAATGATGTAGGAGCTAGCATGGGGAATTTAAACGCTGTGGCCAAATGTTTTCAGAAAGTGTTCCCTACATGCATGAGACACTGATGACGAAGAAGCCAAATTTGAGATCCTTGAAGCTAGTTAAATATGTCAACTTGGCAAATGTTTTGTGTGCAAAGGTCATATTCAATTATATTTATACAGATGCATTCAAACTGTTGTATCTGGAACAGGCGGAGGAGACCTTGGCCACATCGGCGGGGAAGCAGCTAGCCACTGTGGTTCTGGTGCTTGCACCAATGACACAGAGGGACCTAGTGCCAAGGAGGATAAGGGGACTGGCACGGAGGCCACAAGTTCATCTACATCACCTCTGGAGGTCTCCACAGAAGACCAATCTTTTGTGGTGGTGGACAGTACTGCGACTTTAGCATCGGCATCCTTTTCCACAACCCACATTCCGATCTACACCCTCCCTCTTGCTCCATCCCACAGTGGGCTGAACCCACCCGCCTAAAAGGGGTGGCATCTACTTCACTGCAGGCACATCCAACCTGCCCCTGACCCCACTGGATGCCCTGAGTGAGATGGCTATTGACCGCAAGATCTCTGTGGGCCATACTGCACTCCTGAATGCCATCCAGGGGCTTAGTTGCCCGATGCAGCAAATGTTGGCCTACCTTGAAAACATTCATAGTATAACATCTGGCCTACAGAGGTCATTCCAAGAGCTGGCATCCTCACAGACTGCATCCTCCCAGCCTTCTCAATCCCCTGCCCCAACTCCCACCCCTTCTCCATCCCAATTTTCTTTTTCCAGCCCTGTCCAAAGCATACTCATTCCTTTGCATGCACCCACTCCAACACACACAAGCAGCGCATCCACACATAAACATAAACACAGCAAAAACATAGACACAGACATCACACAACCACCACCACCACTTCAATCACGAGCACATCTGCAGACACCACACATGTACATCCGCATGCACCACCACATCTGCAAGCACCACACCCACAGGACAAAAACACCTGCACTAATGCAAACACAGACACCTAGTGAAAAACACACACTCAAACATACATCACATACACCAGACCCACAGGCAGTTGCACCCTAAACAGACACACACATCACCCACTGCCACTCCCTCTACCTCCCAATCCGAACTCCCTGCCATCCACCTACCCATTTTCCTAAAGAAGATCTTTCATTTGCCCTGGCCCTGACCCCTTCCACATCCCAAACCACCCCTCTGAAACATAAGCCCACCCATCCTGAACCCAAAAACCACCCCTGCCCCCAAACCCACCCATCTAAAACCCAAACCCACCTCTCCCACACCCAAAACAACCCCTCCAAAACCCAAAACCACACCGCCCAAGCCCATCCCCCAAGTAAGATTGTGGAGGTGCCTGCTCTGTGCCCAATCTTCCTGAGGAGATTGTACTTCGCAGTGCAATTAGGAGGCAAATGCAGGGCCTGAAGCCCTCTTATGAAATTGTGAACAATTTGAACATTGGTTCATAATATAAAAAATCTTATTCACTCAGATCTTATTATGATATTAAAATGTATTTAGTTTTTAAAACCTTTGTCATGCCATTAATTTTATTTTATTATTCATTTGCTGATAATGTTTATCTATGCAAATGTGTGTGACATGCAATTATTTTCATTTCTGACAGTGGCGTGCACAGATTATAGTTTTGACATATTTATATAGTGCATACATTTGTGATGGAAATGTTGATTTTGATGCAAGCATTCATCATGCGACTGGACAGTTACAGCAAAGGTATATATGTTTCTATTTTTATGACTTAAGAATGCATGTGTGTTTATTCCAAGATGTTGTGTTGATGATGTACACGTATGCATTTTTTAGGGAATTTGAGACTTTAGATTAAATGACATCTAATGTGTAACATAAATTGTACAATCCAAGCAGACAGGTGACCTTTAATACATCTCTGACATGTTTGAAGTTTAGAGGTTACATTGGTTGTACAATTATTTAATTGTGTTGTGCAAATACTACATTATATTGACTTCATGTATTTACAATGATGTGTGCTCCTTATGTATACGGAATGGTAGTTTATGTTTAATGATTACAAATCCCTCTATGGACACATTCCCATTTAGAGATTGTTGTGCCTTTTTGTGTAGGTGTACATTGGCATGCAGGCAGTTGGCAGAAGATTGGTGAGTGTTAATGATATGTCAGTGTTTTATTTTACGTTTTTGTAACAACCACATTACACACACATGTAATACTGTTGCTTTAACATATTTTTAAAACTTGTACGACTCCACTGCTAATGTACACAGGCAGTTCCGAAGATGACAGGTAAAACAGTGACTTACCTTTGGTTCCGGCTACAACGGTGTTGATTTTCGTATCGGTCCAGTAGCAGCAGCAAAGGTAGGACTTGTACCATCTAATTAATGGCCTCAGGAAATGAGAAAAGTAGTAAATAGGTAGGTTTCATGCTCTTATCCCTCCCAATCCACCAACTCAGGTGTGGCGGGTTAGCTGCCATAGTTGCGTCAGTGGGAAGGCACATCGTGATTGGCTTGCAATAAAAGTGACATGAGTCCTGCCGCCAGCTGCTTTTTCCTATGGCACAGTCGAAGCAGGTGAAGAATTCTGACGATGACGGCGGCTCGTCAGCGATCTTTCCTCTAGGTGCCTGCCAACATGTAAATAGAGCGAGTGGACCAGTAAGGCTGTGATCGGGAAATCCGAATGTAAATCAACGGTAGGACTGATTCTGCCAACATCTAGATCAAGCACTAACTCCACGGCCTGTGGTGTGGCCCTTGTGGCTACCTCTCTCATTTTTGTATTGGCCAGGCCCTGGGGGATGGGATACCTGGGGCTGATATTGGCCTGGGAGGGGGGCTGCGTGTCCCCTCTCCATTTCGAAAGGTGGAGGGCCTAGGGGGGTGGGACCAAATTGGGTAGTGGAGGGTGGCTGTGTACCCCGCTGGCCCTACATCATACGGCTGGAATCTGAGAGATGGGGTCCCCGGGCAAGAAATCAGCACGGGAAGGGAACTGTGTGCCTCCCTCCCAATATGGCTGGGCCTCGTAAGATGGGGTTCCCGGGGCTGAAATCGGCTCAGAAAGGAGGGCTGCGTGCCGTCTCCCCCATAAATCTAGCAGTGGGCCCTGGGGGGTGGGGTTCCAGGCCAAAAACAGCCTGTGAAGTAGGGTCACATACCCCCTCCCCCAATGAAATGTGGCTGGAAACGGGGGAGATGGCGTTCCCAGGACCAAAATCAGCTTGGTGAGGGGGCTGCATCCCCCCCTCCCGGGTTGGCTGCCCTGGGGGTTACCCAAAGGGTTTGGCTGAAGGCCACACATGGTGTGGGGTTGGCTGTATGTGGGGGGGTTGGCCGCAGGCCCTGGACTTTAGCCGTGATCAACGGCTGTTGAATTAATGCATGGTAATAAAATATTACTTTATGATAAAAAATAAAATAAAAATGGAAATCCACTGAAGAAGCCAAAGGTTACAGGAGCATTATAGTTAGGCAATTCCATTAACAAACCATAGACATTCACTGAAAAAAAACAAAGATTCATGTTATTCCTACACCTTTCTGACAAGACCATGTCCACTCTCCTGAATTCCAGGTTCCGCGGGGACCGATGAGGATAAAATCCTCACCCCTAAACACTATTGTCTTGTATCTGAAATGAACAGGGAACGAGTGAATAGCCTCCGGGCGAAAGGGGTAGGGAACAAGGATTTGGGTAGGGAAGAGAAACAAAATACTGGTTTACGAAGGAGCGTCACTGTTCTAAGAAAGTTGCCTCAGGGCTTGGTGCAGGAATTCTAAGACCAAAAACCAATCAAAAACAAAAGTCCTACAAATATCAGAGTCTTTCAGCAAAATAACAATAATTATTATCAATCAATTGGGCAATCACCTGGGGGGTCATTACAACATTGGCTGTAAAAGGCGCTTACCGCTGTGCAGAAGACCGACAATACACCGCCGCGGCGGCGGCATTCCGCCACAGCTATTATGACACACATCTTGGAATCCGCCGAAATTCAGACACCCACACAAGACCGCCACATCAAAGGTCAGTGATAACTGGCGGAAACAAATCCTCCACCTCCACGCCAACAGAAACACGCCCATGCTATTACGACCCACGAATCCACGCAGCGGTCTTTCAACCGCGGTATTCCATTGGCGGGACACACCGCCGCGCTCAAAATACACACACATATACAAAACACCTCCACATTGGACAATTCCTAATACACACACCTGATACACATACAAACAACACTCCCACACACCCAATACAATATAAAACACACACCCACATCACGCACAAACCCCTACGACCAAAAATCTATCACGAAGGTGACAGAGAGAGAGCACAGAATAGACAACCCCACTACACAGAGGCACACAACACCATCACCCACACAACATCCACGCACAAAACACCACACACCACTACACTCACCACAACCATCACCACATACACCACCCCACACATCACCCACACCAACCCATGGCACGCCAAAGACACCCCCGCTTCTCAGAGGAGGAGCTCAGGGTCATGGTGGAGGAAATCGTCCAGGTAGAGCCACAGCTATTTGGCTCACAGGTACAGCACACATCAATAGCGAGGAAGATGGAGTTATGGTGCAGAATAGTGGACAGGGTCAACGCCATGGGACAGCACCCAAGAAATAGGGAGGACATCAGGAAGAGGTGGAACGACCTACGGGGAAGGTGCGTTCAACGGTCTCCAGGCACAACATCGCGGTACAGCGGACTGGCGGCGGATCCCCACCTCCTCCCCCACAACTAACAACATGGGAGGAGCAAGTCTTGACCATCTTGCATCCTGAGGGCCTCGCAGGAGTCGGTGGAGGATGGGACACTGGTAAGTCAAATCTTAACTACCATATCCCCCACCCTACCTGCATGCTATCACACACCCCCGCCCTCACCCCCTCCCCTATCACTACAACTCCTCACCAATGTACCCATGACACAAACCACCCATCCCAACACCAAGCCCTGCATGACACAACTAAGCATGGACACCCCTCACTAAAGCATGCCCACTGCACATACCCAGTACACCCCCCCAACCATCACCACACAAACTCACACACAGGAATGCTTGCACTGGGGTACACAAACACCCACCCATTGCACACCATTACACACACACATGCAATAATCAGGCTCTTATGCCCCTGCAGGAACCCGAAGGACCGTCACCACACCAGAGGGTCCAGACAACACCACTCCACCCCCAGAAGAGGCCCACAGTGAAAAGAGTAGCTCTGCCCTACTGGATCCTGATGACCAGCCCGGACCATCGTGGGCCTCGGGACAGTCGGTTCCCCTTGCACAGGCACAGCCCAACACCGATCTTCCACCCTCTGGTAACACCAGCACAGCACCCACCCAGCGGGCCCAAACCTCCCTACCCAGGACAGGTCAATCAGCGGTGTGTCCACCACTACAGGGCACCCAGGGTAACCCACCACCCCAACAACAACAGGGACCTGGGGGCAGTGGTAGTGGGCACACGGTCCAGGGGACGGAGGCACAGGAACACAGGGGAACTGGGAGGGCTGCTGTGCGACAGGTGGCGGACAGGCCAAGGGAACCCACTCTCCACGAGGCCCTATCCTCCATCATGGGAGCATACCACCACTCCCAGGAGACGATGGCGACGGTCCTGGACAAGTTGCAGGAGACCCTGCGCCTGCAGGACGAGCTGTATTTGGGGTTCAGGGAGGAGCTCAGGACCATCAGCTCCGCCCTGGGCACCATCGTAGGGGTGCTGAAGGACATACAGCAGACCTTGAGGGACACCGTGGCACTCCAAGGGGCCCCTGACACTAGCCAGGACGATGAAATGCCCACCACCTCCGCCGGCGCTAGTGGACAGGACGCCCCACCACAGGACCAACACACCAGCACCCCACCCCCTGCAGACGGACAACCACCACACAAGCGGTCCCTGAGATCCAGGAACAGGACAGAGCAAGATGGCAAGACCCCAGCCAGGAAATGAGACCACCCTGATTGTCCTCCCACTGCCCCACTTTGTTACCCTGTCCATACTTTAACTGCCCCAGCTCCACTTCCTATGCACAGATGGGCAGTGCACCTGTGAGACTAATAGACTGGACTCTGCCATGGACATTCCTCCACCATCACCCATACTCATTTTACAACCCCCTCCCATTTCTGAGCACTTCAATAAACACCCTTGAAACACAAAACAATCTGGAGTCAGTCTGTGATTTAGTAAAAATTTATTATCAATGACAGTGTCATAATGGGTGTACCATTCTAAAGCTAACATACCTATGTCACACATCACAAGCCCTTGAAGGATGCAAGCAGTTGACACGTAGGTAACCACACCTGTGAAACCGTAATGGAAGGGTACAACTCAGTTACCAAATAGTGACTTAAATTGAAAAACAGGATAGAGGTAGACCTGTGAAAGTTAATGTAATGCTGAAAATGAAAATGTTCTCACCTGTGTCTCACTGGAAATATTGCTGTATGACTGACTCCCTGTTGTCGTTGTCTTCTTCATCAGCTTCATCCTCATCACTGTCCACAGGCTCCACAGCTGCTACAACACCGGCATCTGGATCATCCTCCTGCAGAAAAGGCACCTGGCATCGCAAAGCCAAATTATGGAGCATGGAGCAGGCGATGATGATGTCGCACACCTTCTTCGGTGAGTAGAATAGGGATCCACCTGTCATATGGAGGCACCTGAACCTGGCCTTCAGGATGCCGAAGGTGCGTTCGATCACCCTCCTAGTCCACCCATGGGCCTCATTGTACAGTTCCTCTGCCCTGGTCCGGGGATTCCTCACTGGGGTCAGTAGCCACGATAGGTTGGGGTAACCAGAGTCCCCCAATAGCCATACACAGTGCCTCTGGAGTTGACCCATCATATCAGGGATGCTGCTATTCCGCAGGATTTAGGCGTCATGCACTGAGCCAGGGAACATAGCATTTACCTGCGAGATGTACTGGTCTGCCAAACAGACCATCTGGACATTCATGGAATGATAACTCTTCCTGTTCCTGTACACCTGTTCACTCCTGTGGGGGGGACCAGAGCTACATGAGTACCATCAATAGCACCTATGACGTTGGGGATATGTCCAAGGGCATATAAGTCACCTTTTACTGTAGGCAAATCCTCTACCTCAGGGAAAATGATGTATCTCCTTACGTGTTTCAGCAGGGCAGACAACACTCTGGACAACACGTTGGAAAACATAGGCTGGGACATCCCTGATGCCATGGCCACAGTTGTCTGAAAAGACCCACTTGCAAGGAAATGAAGCACTGACAGCACCTGCACGTCAGGGGGGATTCCAGTCGGAAGGCAGATTGGTGACATCAGGTCAGGCTCCAACTGGGTACATAGTTCCTGGATTGTGGCACGGTCAAACTGGTAGGTTACGATGACATGTCGCTCTTCCATTGTCAACAGGTCCACCAGCGGTCGGTACACCGGAGGATTCCGCCATCTTCTCATATGTCCCAGCAGACGGTGCCTACGAAGGACAACAGCGAAGAACCAGTCATTATTCATCCAGGTATGTACCCACAGTCACACACAAGACTACACCACTCACAAAACCCTTCCTGTATGTGTGTTGAGTGTAGGCCTAGCTATGTGTGACGCAGTAGTAAATGAAGCCATGTGGGCCCCTGAAATGGCAGATGGCTGACCTCTAAAGTGGGACAATGGGATTGTGGGGTAACAGCGCTGGCGTTACACACCGTCGTGGTAGGCGGTCGTAGACCGCGGCGCAATGCTGCATTGGTTAACATTGGACCCTATGGGTCCCAGGAGCCAATGAACAGGTGCGCTGGCGGTGATGATGCGCACCGCCGCGGACGTCACCGCCATTTTCTATCTGTTCAATCACTAGATACCTGACCTTCGACAGGAGAGGACCTACACTGTAAGTGCTGCTGTGACCTCAGTCTGGAAGCGACGATGGCTGCTCCATCTGGGGAAAGGGCCCCTGCCTTCACTGCACAGGAGTTGGAGAAACTGGTAGACGGGGTCCTCCCCCAGTACACGCTACTCTACGGTCCTCCAGACCAACAGGTTAGTACACAGGGAGCACGTTGTATGGGCTAGGCCTGGGTGGAGAAGGCTGGTTGGAAGAGGGAAGGGGGCAGAGTCCATAGAACATTAATGCATGGGAATGAATGGGCCACATGGCCAGAGTAGGGAGGGGGCCACTCACAACGACGGTGCAGTTGGTAATGACTGTTCCTCTTTCCTTGTGCATGTCATGTAGGTCAGCGCCCACCAGAAGAGGGACATTTGGCGTGCCATCGCCAAGGAGGTCCGGACCCTGGGGCCCCACCAGAGACGGGGCACCCACTGCCGTAAGAGATGGGAGGACATTCGCCGCTGCAGCAAGAAGACGGCGGAGGCTCAGCTGGGGATGGCCTCCCAACGTGGGAGGGGTGCCCGTCGCACCATGGCCCCCCCCCGGATCCTGGCGGTGGCCTACCCGGAGTTGGATAGGCGCTTGAGGGCATCACAGCAGACACAAGGGGGTGAGTACAACCTCATTCTGCTGACTTTGCGTGCAGTGGAGGTGTCTGGGTGGGGGAGGTGGGCTGTGGGTGTCCCTAGGCCAGGGCAAGTTAGGTAGGCAAGGCCCCTCCGTAATGTAGGCCATGTGGCACTCTACCCCACCTCAGCAGACTGCCAAGTCGAGGTATAGTTGCCCCTGTGGCATCCATGTGCGCCGATGTCCACCATTGCCATATAGGCCATATCCCAGAAATTGCATGTGCAGAGGGCAGGAGCACAGCGTAATGCAGGGGGCATCTGCGTTTGTCTTGTCCGCCAACGGTAGCGGTATGCCATGCACTAAAACCCTCTTTCTTCTATCTCCCCCCCTTTTTCTGCTCTCCCTGTCCTTTTGTACATCAGCATCAACAGGCGGAGGTAGAGTGGCACCGGAGCACGAGGGAGCTGCATCCCACATAGCCATGGAGGGGCACACCACGGACTCTGAATGCACCAGTGGGATGGAGGGCGAGGGGAGCTTCACGTCGGCCACCGGATCACCAAGCAGCGACACGGACTCGTTCGACGATGTGGGCTCCCTTGTGGTGGCGGCACCATCTGTGCCCCCCACCTCTACAGGTACAGCCGCCACCTCTCCTACCAGCACCGCCCTCCCAGCAGCCCCTCAGCGTTCGCCCTGTGCCCGCTCACCCAGGAGGGTGGGCATCACCTTCGCCCCAGGCACCTCAGGCCCTGCCCCAGTCACCCCTGCTGCCCTCAGTGAGGAGGCCATTGACCTCCTCAGGTCACTCACTGTTGGGCAGTCTACCATTGTGAATGCCATCCAGGGTGTAGAACGAGAGTTGCAACACGGTAATGCATTCCTGGAGGGCATTCATTCTGGTCAGGCTGTTCTTCAGCGAACCCTGCAATCTTTGGCCTCAGCACTGATGGCAGCAATTGTCCCTGTGTCTAGCCTCCCCCTCCAACTTCCTCCACCCAGACCCAATCTCCTGTACCCCAGCCCAACCCAAGCACACCTACAGACCAGCATGCACACAAGTCAACACACACAAGTAGCTCAAGCAAACATAGGCACCACACACACCACAAGCACTCACGCAAGCATCACCCACATACAGACACAACAACATCCACTGCCTCCACTGTGTCCCCCTCCTCCTCTTCTCCCTCCTCCCTCCCAGTCTTGTCTACACACACACCTGCATGCACCACATCTACAGGCACCATGAATCGCACCAGGACACCCAGCACCACAAGCCGCTCACCTGCACTCACCACCTCCACTGCCATTTACACGTCCCCTGTGTCCTCTCCCAGTGTGTCTGTGACGCCCCCTCTCAAAGTACACAAACGCCGCCAATCACTCACCCAACAACCATCCCTCACGACAGCCTCCAGTACCTGCACCTGCACCCAAAACACCTAAAGTGACACCTCCGACAACCACCTCCTCTTCCTCCACTCCCAGACCCCCTCCAGCTACCCATCCCAGTGTTCGTCAGAAACTGTCCCTCTGTAAAGTTGACCTTTTTGCCCCCCCCCTCCAATTCATCAGTCCCGTCGTAGCGCCTCAGCCAAATAGCCTCCAATACCAGTGGTGCCTGTTCAAGGTTTTTGGAGTGCACCGGCCACCAGGGCAGGCAGTAGGACCCGGAGCCAAGGCACTGGCAGCCCACCCCCTGTAAAGGCTCTAAAATTGGAGAGTGGACGCCGCGACCGTGTTAAGACTCCTGGTGGGAAAACAACTGACATGGGTTCCAAGGGGATTGGAGAGTCAGCTGTGACTCCACCAAAGGTGGGGAAGGGCCAGAGGAAGTCTCCCCAGGCTGTTGTGAGTGTCACGGCGGAGAAGTGCGCCATCATTTCCGGCGGTCGAGACACAACCGCCAGCACCATCGTTCCTGGTCCAGAGCCCACCGCCATAGTCACAGCCCAGGAGGGCCCAAATATCGTCACTGGTCAGGATACCACCGCCACCGCCGGAGTCATTGCCCAGGAGGGGCCAAGTATCGTCACTGGTCAGGAGACCACCGCCACCGCCGGAGTCATTGCCCAGGAGGGGCCAAGTATCGTCACTGGTCAGGAGACCACTGCCACCGCCGGAGTCATTGCCCAGGAGGCGCCAAGTATCGTCACTGGTCAGGAGACCACCGCCAGAGTCACAGCCCAAGAGGGCCCAAGTATTGTCACTGGTCCAGAGACCACCGCCAGAGTCACAGCCCAGGAGGGCCCAAGTATCGTCACTGGTCCAGAGACCACCGCCAGAGTCACAGCCCAGGAGGGCCCAAGTATCGTCACTGGTCAGGAGACCACCGCCAGAGTAAGTGCCCAGGAGGGCCCCACTATTGTCACTGGTCCAGAGACCACCGCCGGAGTCATTGCCCAGGAGGCGGCAAGTATCGTCACTGGTCCAGAGACCACCGCCAGAGTCACAGCCCAGGAGGGCCCAAGTATCGTCACTGGTCCAGAGACCACCGCCAGAGTCACAGCCCAGGAGGGCCCAAGTATCTTCACTGGTCCAGAGACCACCGCCAGAGTCACAGCCCAGGAGGGCCCAAGTATCGTCACTGGTCAGGAGACCACCGCCAGAGTAAGTGCCCAGGAGGGCCCCACTATTGTCACTGGTCCAGAGACCACCGCCGGAGTCAGTTCCCTGGAGGGCCCCGGCTGCCACAGCCCCGCTGGGCAATGATGAAAAGTCATGCCACACACCAATGTCCAGTGTAGAAGACGTCATGCCACACACCAATGTCCAGTGTAGAGAACGTCATGCCACACACCAATGTCCTTATCAGAACCGCCATGTCAAAGCACCGCTGAACAGTCCTGAACCGCCAAGTCAAAGCACCGCTGAACATGGCAAAGACCGCCATGGCCAAGCACCGCTGAACAGTCCTGAACCGCCATGTCAAAGCACCGCTGAACAGGGCAAAGACCGCCATGGCAAAGCCTTGCTGAACAGTCCTGAACCGCCATGTCAAAGCACCGCTGAACAGGGCAAAGACCGCCATGGCAAAGCACCGCTGAACAGGGCAAAGACCGCCATGGCAAAGCACTGCTGAACAGTCCTGAACCGCCATGTCAAAGCACTGCTGAACAGGGCAAAGACCGCCATGGCAAAGCACCGCTGAACAGGGCAAAGACCGCCATGGCAAAGCACCGCTGAACAGTCCTGATCCGCCATGTCAAAGCACCGCTGAACAGGGCAAAGACCGCCATGGCAAAGCACCGCTGAACAGGGCAAAGACCGCCATGGCAAAGCACCGCTGAACAGTCCTGATCCGCCATGTCAAAGCACCGCTGAACAGGGCAAAGACCGCCATGGCAAAGCACTGCTGAACAGGGCAAAGACCGCCATGGCAAAGCACCGCTGAACAGTCCTGAACCGCCATGGCAAAGCACCACTGAACAGTCCTGAACCGCCATGTCAAAGCACCGCTGAACAGGGCAAAGACCGCCATGGCAAAGCACCTCTGAACAGTCCTGAACCGCCATGTCAAAGCACCGCTGAACAGGGCAAAGACCGCCATGGCAAAGCACCGCTGAACAGTCCTGAACCGCCATGTCAAAGCACCGCTGAACAGGGCAAAGACCGCCATGGCAAAGCACCGCTGAACAGTCCTGAACCACCATGTCAAAGCACCGCTGAACAGGGCAAAGACCGCCATGGCAAAGCACCGCTGAACAGTCCTGAACCGCCATGTCAAAGCACCGCTGAACAAGGCAAAGACCACCATGGCAAAGCACCGCTGAACAGGGCAATGCACCGGGTAGGAATGAATGGACCGCCACATCAGGCATCCTTATCCCATGTGCAGCTGGGACAGTGACAGGACACGACCTTTCACGGGGAGACTCATCCAGTCTGGGCACCAGTCCCCCCCAGTACCAGTAGAGACCTGCATCAACTTGAGAGACTGTGGTTTTGCACTCCCCAGGATGGCACAGTGGGCAAACCACCCACTGTAGGGACTTGAGAGATTGTGGCTTTGCACTCCCCAGGATGGCACAGTGGGCAAACCACCCACTGTAGAGACTTGAGAGACTGTGGCTTTGCACTCCCCAGGATGGCACAGTGGGCAAACCACCCACTGTAGAGACTTGAGAGACTGTGGCTTTGCACTCCCCAGGATGGCATAAATGTGCATGGAGCCCCGTCGTGGATCTGGCTTTGCACTCCTCCGGCTGAGGTGCCCCCCCTTCCCGGTGCCTGTAGTATTTCTATCTGATGCCCCGGCAGTGTATTCTCCGATTGTGGTCAGGTATCGTTTGTGGGCCTCGACCATGCATTTTTGGACTGATGGTGCACGGACATTGTTATGTACATTAATGCACTACTTCTCGTATTGTATATAATTATGACTGATTTTCAAATATATATCTGTATATTTTTGTATGACATGTATATTGGCACATTACATTGTTTGACCGATTTTCGCTTTGTGTATTCATTCTTCCGGGGGGATTGTGGGTTGTTACTGTGATTTTTGTGAATGCATTGGTGTATATGTTGTCATATGCGAGGGTGGGGGTGTTTGGTGTGTGTCCCCCTAACTTTTGCCTCCCCCCTCCCCCATGTCGTAGGTGCAATACTCTCCGTTGTCTGCGGCGCCTACGTAGCTGTTGGTCGTAGAGGAGCAGAAACACAAGGGCAGGGAGTATTTGTAGTTCCGGCTCCATGGATTCCTCGTGGGATATGTTCAGGTGAGCGTTTTCCCATAGCAAAAGCTGTTTCCGCCGTGTTTTTATCCACGGTGAATCCGCCCCGGAAAAGGTGGCGGATTGGCGGGTTGTAATACTGTGGGTGGTACATTGTCTTCCGCCTGTCTGTTGGCGGTGACCGCCGCGCTGCTTGTCTGTACCGCCGTGGCGGGCGAAGTGTTAAAGTGGCTGTCTTTGTTGGCGGTTTCCGCCAGGGTCATAATTCCCTTTTTTTGTCCGCCGGCCTGTTTGCGGTATTTCCGCTGCTTTAACACCGTCCGCCAGGGTTGTAATGACCCCCCTGGTCTTTGAGCAAAGTTACAAAAATTATTTGCTCCAGATTGCTCGCTTTTGTAACTCACAACAAAATCGTTATAAAATCAAACTTATGAATTTGTCTTTTGTTATTTGTTTTCACTCAATAGACTTGCTCCAAAACAATCAGAATAAATGTTTAAGTTTGCATAGATATCGAGCGATGCTTTCAGGAGTTCACAACACTTAACCTCAATGCTGCTTTCAAAAATACTTCTCAAGCTGTCTTTGGAAAATAGTCTTGTATCATGGGTTTCTCCGCATCGACAAATGTCTTTCATAATGCACCAAAAGTCACTAACCTCAAGAAGGCTGAAAACAGAGAGACAAGAGTGGAATTACTCACGAACCAACTTCTGCTGCTGCAAATGTAATCGGCTTCAGAGAGGGAAGCTCCGATGAAGCTCGCACTGAAAAGACGACTCCTGAAAGAAACACGGAACTCCAGCTGAACCAGGAACACCTGCGAGCGAAGGAAGACTCGAAGCCAAGCACAGGAAACACCTTGGCAGTTCTGTTTATAGATTGGTGAGGAGTCATCAGACACATGCTGGTGATGAGTCATTAATCACTTCTGATGATTCATATGAAGGAATTCTGGTGATGAGTCATCACACACATGCTGGTGATGAGTCATCAAACACTCCTGATGATCCATAGATGGAATTCGATGTATCCATAAACCACTTGGCACACAGTTCACAAATGGAACAACACTTGCTTTTATCAATATAAACAAACATGCAATGTAGTGTTCCTCACACGTTATAGGGAAGTGCTGCACTGTAAACAAATTCATGACATGTTTCATTGTTCTTCATACATGCTGATTTATTTTTTGAGGGTGCAGCAAGAAGTGTGCATGTGTGAGTGTGAGTCCTAACACTTTCAAACCCAAATCTGCTCCAAAATCTCCCTTCTTGGCATGCTCTGTGGCAAATTAAACTATGCCCAACAAGACAAACACGAAACATGTTGCACCTGCTTTGACATACAAGAATGAGGAACACAGACCTAAGAAAACAAACATAGAGTTAGCTGATTGGCCAGTAGGAAAGAACATTATATTAACAACTTCATTTTAAAAGAAGGACAATGATTGGCTTAAAAATACAATTGGGGCCATTAATGTAGCACAATACTACCAAAGGCCAACCAAAATTATTTTTTTTATATATATTTTTTATTAACATTTTACTTACAAAATAGACATAATTTCAGTACTGTTTACATTACTTGTTTCTATGTTCACACTTATTGCTTCATCATACATTTTGGGTTATGCATAAGGCCAACCAAAATGATGTAAGAAAATAAAACTAGTCTGCAACAATGGAGTTTCACAACTTGAAACCCATATATGATCACATGACAATGAAAACTAATAGAAAGATAGGTAAGGATTGCAATTAAGAAATAAAGCATTATGTGATTGGTTATTAGCACACAGTTGGCTATAAACTCAGCCTAATACTACTAAACACAAATTTCTGCTCACATGAGTATGAAAACCAGTAGAAAACTAGATAACAAATGCAATGAAGAAGTAAAGCATTAAGGCATTGGAAAATAACACCAACAGCCATAGACACTCTGGTGGCTGTTGGCAAGCAAAAGATCTCTGTTTGTTCTTCAAATATATTACAGAGAATTTGCAAACTATACCTCATCACTTCCCAGCTATATATTTCTACATAAAATAGGCATATTGCTTCATGAAATACTTTTTCAAAATCATACAGATGAATACATTAAAAAGCTACCTGTAGTATTAGGAAAATAACTTCTATAAACAACACTGCCTTTTCTAAAATATATGTGCCTACATTGAACACAATGCCTACAAAACAGTAGCTGGAGTGGCATAAAATGAAACTATTACAGAGAGAATAGTAAGAAAAAAATAAACCGAGAGGAAAAGGATGCTACAGAAAATCAATAGTACGAGTAAGACCACTGAACATTTTTCAACTTTTTCTACACACCCTAACAATAATAAAAAGGTTAATAAGAAGCATTTGCCAAAAAGACCACAATTAACAATCATTCCAACAAAGAAAGCACTGCCTCTTCTACAAAAAGTACACTTTCACAACAAGATACACAATTAGGAATATACATGCAAAGCATTATAAAACTCATGTCCTCAAAATCTGCTTTAAACAATTCCTCTGAAAAGGAAAAGGACAGAGAAACTCACACAGAAATACTATGTTTAACATATTGTTGAAAAAGCATTTGAAAAGAAAACTCTTCATTTTCATAATGAATTGCCTCAAAACCCTGAACCATTTAACTTCATCCTATGAAATACGTAAACTACACAAGAAACAACTAACAAAACTAAACTAATGCAACATTTCCAGGAAATTTGGAGACATACTTTAAGTACATGATAAGAGCTTCCATCAACAGAATAATATTGTGCTTTCAATAACACATGAAGGCCGGTGTTATGAAGGTTTACATGGAAATGTAGTAAGAAAAGAAAATTAAAGGAAAACAACGGTTTGCTGGAAAAAAAGAAAAATCTGTCTATAAATGGAATTGCACTTCTATTTGTAACATCAGAAATACATCTATTCTGAAGCCAGTGGCATTTCTAATGACATACGTCATCACTACTTTAAAAAATCAAACTACTATAAAACGTGTACATCTGCCCATTTCAGACCATTACTAAACTCTAAGGACATTCTTTGGGTTGCCTGAGAAATCACGTGTGTTACACCAGATTTCATCATATGAAATTGCTCTCCATACATCATTCATAGATAAGGAAGCTTGTGCGTACATATTACTTGGTGATAACACCAGCATTGCAATTGGAACAACTAACCTTTGCTCTGCATCACTCACTCTAATCCAGCAGTAGTCAAAAATATTACCAAATATTTCCAATCTAAATACTGTGATGCATTGTCTGAGAACAAGAAATGTCCAGAGGTTGCCTTAACTCAGAAAATCTATTAATCAACTCAGCCAGTAACAAAATTGATATTTTGAATTTCTAGAAACTATTTTAAAAGCCCTCATCAGTTTTTCATTTCTTTGCTGAAGAACACTTTGGGACTCATTACGACCCTGGCGGGTGGCGGTAACACCGCCATCAGACTGGCGGTGTTCCGCCAGCTATTATGACTGTGGCGCTATAGTCAAGGCCATACCGCCAGCCCCCAAGCCTGGCGGTCATATTCCCCAGGGCAGCGATTATGAGTCCCCGACCGCCAGCCTGGCCACGGCGGTAAACACCGCCATGGAAAGGCTGGTGGTAAGGGGGACTTGGGGTGCCCCTGGGGGCCCCTGCACTGCCCATGCATTTGGCATGGGCAGTGCAGGCCCCCCCAGGCATAGCCCCATTGCGCATTTCACTGCTCGAATTTCGGGCAGTGAAATGTGCGATGGGTGCTACTGCACCCACTGCACATCAGCATTGCCGCCGGCTCTACTACGAACCTGCAGCAATGTTGATGTGACTTTTTAGCTGGGCCAGCGGACGGTAACACTTTTACCGTCTGCTGGCCCAGCGGAAAAGTCGAAATAGGGAGCCAGAAATACCGCCATCACTGGCGGTATTCTGGCGCCCGCTGCTTCGGCAGTCTCCTAAGAAGTCCGTGAGGTTGTAATGAGGGCCTTCAAAAGATGCATGTAAAAAGTATTGGTCTTCTTGAAAAAAATGAAAATGAGGGTAAATTGGAATGGAGAACTCTGACTCTCTCTGCAGAGGAAAGATAAAATGTCTGTGAATACTATGTACTCTGAAACCACTGCCTTGGAAAACTATAACACAACGTTATGCTTTCATGTGGAATTCATAACAATTTGGAAACTTACCCAATTCCATGAGAACTACAGAAACTGAGTTTATATGAACGCATTTTAATTTGAATAGTGCATATTTTTCAAACCATTGTTAGGGTCCACCCAAAATCTGGAAAATGTTGTATGCACACTGAAAGGAAAAGTTGTTTTTCTACCATTAGATTTCAATCAAAACATAACTGCTCTTGAAATTGAAAGCAAAATTGAGGGACCTTTTTTGGTTTTAGTCAGTAGAGTACCTACAAAAGACACAAATGTTTGGCAAGAACTAATTAGCATAGACAAAATTCACAAAGCACTACATAACCTTCAGAAAAACAAAACATACTCTACAAATGTTGACATTCCTAATTCATCTCGTCTGCCTACTTATCATTTGGAAAAGAAAATCAAACTGGACAATTTAAGCAGATTACTGAGGAACAAACTGAACAATTATATGAACATTATAGTATACAGCAACTACACTCCATATACATGGTGGGTGATGCTTTAGAGCTGTATCAGATGAAGGAAGCTAAAGGAGAGCCTATTAATGTATGCTCAAAAATGTAGGTTCCCCTGCTTGCTTTATTACTTTAAGCTGTGCAGAGTATACATAGGACGATTTGTATCAATGTCTTCTCAAATTGAAAGCTAATGTTCCAGACATTAACTGCAACACACCTGCAGAATTATGTTCTTTGGATCCGGACAGTATTTCCAGATATTTCAACCACAAATGTCAAACTATGCTTCAGCACTTAAGCAACAAAAAGAAAAGTCCTGTTTGAGAAATCTTGATTACTTTACTTACAGCAGGTCCAGTTATCCCTTATTAGTGAAGTAGTAGTGTTCTAGCAGCTTAGGCTGATAGATGTAGCTATAGCAGAGCAGCTTAGGCTAAACTAGGAGACAAGCAAAGCTCATGCAATACCACTTATATTTACACAGTACTTATACACAAGTAAAGACAATACTCAGTGTTACCAAAAATAAAGGTAGTTTATTTAGGTGACACAGTACCAAAAATATCTTAGAGACAATACTCCTTCTGGAGGTAAGTATTCTAAACAATATATACACTAGACATCAAAATTAGACAAGTAAGTAGTCATAAAACAATGCAAACAATAGGAAATGCTATAGAATGCAATGGGAAAAAATAGGTCTAGGGGCAACACAAACCATATACTAAGAAAGTGGAATGCGAATCACAAATTCCCCCCTAGACAAGTGTAGTGTGTGCAGAATCGCTGGGAGAGTAAGAATACGGTAAAGGTAAGTACATTACACCACCCAGAGCCCAGAAAAGCAGGAGTAAAGTACTGCAAGTTCCCTTAGGACACACTACACCTCTTGATTGGTATTTTGCAGTAATTCCCAAAGTCTGTAAACAACAACTGCTGGATTCCTGGACCTAACGACCTGCAAAGGAAGGGGACCAAGTCCAGAAGTCGAAAGACGTTCCAGGAAGGGCAGGAGCCTCTGCTAACCCAGAAGAGGGTGCAAAATAAGAGTCCCCGGTTGGACGAAGTCTACAGGAATGCACTCTAGGAAGATGCCAGCGGGTTCCTGCATGATGCAAAGGATGTCCCACGACGTGAAGATGGATGCAGACATGATTTTGTGTTGGAAGTCGCCAACAAACCTTGGTTACAACAAAAGTGCATTTTACGTCAAAATGATACTGGCTGGACCCAGGACGGGCCTTGGGGCCTCAGCTCTGTGTGAGGAGGAAGAGGTGGCTCTCAGCACTTTAGAAAGCCCTCAGGATACCAGGCAGCACCCACAGGAGTCCCATGACACGGGGACAAAAGAGGTGCAAAACACGGTTGGTGCAGCACAACAAAGGAAGGTCCCATGAAGGAATTTTGCAAATAGTGCACAGAGGCCTCAGGAGGTGAAGAAGACGCAGTACACAGGGGTACCATCGCTCTCAGGGAAGGCAAGGTCTTACCTCCTCCAAATTGCGTCAGCAGGACCTCAGGACAGTCTATGTCGATGGGGTCCACCCTCTGTGTCCTTAGGAGCACGCTTGCCGCCGTGAGAGGAGTCCAAGGGTACCGGTCGTCATCTTGGAAGGTGCCTGCGTGAGCTGGGGAGTGATTCTGTCACCCGACAGGAGATTTCTTCGGTCCTTCTGGTGCAGGGTGAAGACAGGGAGTCCTCAGAGTGTGCACACCGTGGAAACTGTTGCAGTTGCTGGCTGGAGCTGAAGTTGCAGAGGAAAAGTATCCCTTTTGGATACTTTGTTGCTGTTACAGCGGTTCCTGGAGCAGGCTGCGGTTGATCCGAGGTCAGAGGATGAAGTAGTAGTTGCAGAGGATTCCTAAAGGAAACTTGCAAGCAGAATCTGAAGAGAACCCACAGGAGAGACCCTAAATAGTCCTGAGAGGGGGATTGGCTACCTTATCAGGTAAGGACCTATCAGGAAGGGTCTCTGACGTCACCTGCTGGCACTGGCCACTCAGAGCCCTCCAGAGTGCCCCCACACCTTGCAAAGCAAGATGGCTGAAGTCTGGGACACACTGGAGGAGCTCTGGGCTCCACCCCTAGGGTGGTGATGGACAGGGGAGTGGTCACTCCCCTTTACTTAGTCCAGTTTTGTGCCAGAACAGGGGACAAGGGGTCCCTGAACCGGTGTAGACTGGCTTATGCAAGGAGACCATCTGTGCCCTTCAAATCATTTCCAGATGCTACCCCTCCCCAGTCTGTAACACCTATTTTCAAAGGGAGAGGGTGTAACAACTTTTTCTCAGAGGAAATACTTTGTTCTGCCTTCCTGGGACTAGTTGCTCAGACCCCAGGAGGGCAGAACCCTGTCTGTGAGGTGGCAGCAGCTGTAGCTGCAGTGCAAGCCTCATGGAGCTGGTTTGGTAGTACTTGGGGTCCATAGTGGAGCCCCCAGGATGCATGGAATTGGCTTATCCACACCAAATTTGGAATGGGGGGGATAATTCCATGATCTTAGACATGTTACATGGCCATATTCGGAGTTACCATTGTGAAGCTACATATAGGTATTGACCTATTGGTAGTGCACGCTTGTAATGGCGTCCCCGCACTCACAAAGTCCCGGGAAATGGCCCTGAACTATGTAGGGGCACCTTTGCTAACGCAACGGTGCCCTCACACTTAGTAACTTTGCACCTAACCTTCAGCAAGGGAGGGTTAGACATATAGGTGACTTATAAGTTACTTAAGTGCAGTGAAAATGGCTGTGAAATAACGTGTGCGCTATTTCACGCAGGCTGCAATGGCAGACCTGTGCAAGGGTTTTTCTGAGCTCGCTATGGGTGGCAAAAGAAATGCTGCAGCCCATATGGATCTCCTGGAACCCCAATGCCCTGGGGACCTAGGTAACATATACTAGGGACTTATAAGGGGGGTCCAGTGTGCCAATTAAAATTGGTAAATGAAGTCACTAGCCTGCAGTGACAAATTTAAAAGCAGAGAGAGCATAAGCACTGAGGTTCTGTTTAGCAGAGCCTCATTGACACAGTCAAGCACTACTGACAACACACACATTAGGCCACAAACTATGAGCACTGGGGTCCTGACTAGCAGGATACCAGTGGGACAGGCAAAACACACTGACATATAGCTTTTTATCTATTAGCACTGGAGTCCTGGCTAGCAGGATCCCAGTGACACAGTAAAAACACACTGAAACGCACTCACAAACAGGCCGAAAGTGGAGGTAACCATGCAAGGAAGAGGCTACTTTCTCACACAATCTTAGAAGAACACAAGCATCACAATGGGTCAATGACTGCAACATTTTAATTCTGCATATGTGGGATCCTAAAAGGGATATACAATTTGTTGCTGATAACTCTACAGTGGTTGCATGTTATGTTAATCCTACGTTACAAAGGCAGGAGAAGCTAAAATGAAGAACTGTGGGAAGGACTACCTGATGAGCAAACCTTAACTAAAGTATGCCACTGTACTCAACGCCACTCGACTATATGACATGTCACTCCACTCTACTACATGCCAGTCTACACTGTGACATCCCACTCCACACTATGCCACTCCACTCTATGTCCCTCCACTGTAACACACTTTATGATACCCCACTGCATGACTCAACACCCCACTGTATGCTACTCCAGTCTACTGACTCTATGCCACTAGACTCAACAAAACTACTTTTGACTACACTCTACTCTACGACACACTACTTAACAACAATATACTGTACCCAATGCACCCCCACTCCACTGTACCCAACTCCCGTCTACGCCATTGTATGACCATCTACTCCACTCTGCAAGACTCTGTGTTTTTCCACTCTGTGACACCCTACTTCACTCTGCCACTCTACAACACTCTACTCCACTCCATACCACTGTATGCAACTCTAGTAAACTCTACGAAACCCTACTCCAGTGTACAACGCTCTTTACTTCTCCACTCTACAAGACTCTACTCCACTCAGCAACACTCTAATCCACTGTATGCCACTGTATTCCACAACACTCTATTCCACTCTGCCACAGTCTATTAAACTCCACTGTGCAAGACTCCACTGTATGACACTCCACAGCAAAGCACTCCACTCTGCAAAACCCTTCTCCACTCTACACCACTTCACTTCATGCCAGTGCACTCTATGCCACTACACTCTACAAGACTCTACACTCTCTATGGCACTATGCAACACTACACTCAATGACATTCCTGTCGACAACACTCCCATCGACGAGACTCCACTCATCAACACTGTACTCTGACACTCCACTCAATGAAACTCCGCTCGACAACACTCCACTCACGACACTCCACTCTACAATGCTCCATTTTACGACAACACACTCCACTTATTCCCCTCCACTGTATGACACTGTACTCCACTTTAACCCCTACCGTGCACTGGACGAGGTGATCTCGTCCAGGGCACCGGTTCCCGGGTGCCTTGGACGAGATCACCTCGTCCTGCACCCGGGAACTGGGGGGAGCGCTAGCGCTTCCCCCATGTGCTCCCCACCCACCCCCCCAAGGCAGGGATGGAAGGGGAAGCCCTTCCCCTTCCACCCCCAAACCCCCCCAACCCCCCTGTGACGTCAGCGCATATTGCGCGCTGACAATCACAGAGGGCCTCCTCCCATCGCGCTGGAAGCTCAGCATCCAGCGCGATCAAAAGAGAAATGCAAAGCATTTCTCTTTCGCTCACGTGGGGGAGGCCCAGAGAGGCTTCAAAGGGAAGGAAAGGAATTTCCTTCCCTTTGAAGTCTCTCTGAGCGTTTCAAAAGCCGGATTGCTTGCAATCCGGCTTTTGAAACGCCCACTAGACACCAGGGATTTTTTTTATTTTTATGAAATGGACATAAGGGAGCGACCCCTTGGGCAAGGGTCGCTCCCAGGGTGGGCATTTTTTTGGAAGGCCTTTTCTGCCCTCCCTGGGGGCAGATCGGCCTATTTTTATGAGGCCAATCTGCCCCAAGGGGGACAGAAACCACTAGACACCAGGGAGTTTTTTTTTTTTTACGTGAATTTCACGCAAGGGGAGTGACTCCTTAGGCAAGGGTCGCTCCCCTGGGGGGGAAATTTATTTTAGGCCTATTTTGATTAGGCCGATCTGACCCCAAGGGGGACAGAAACCACTAGGCACCGGGGATTTTTAAAAAAATTTTGTTTTACAGATGGGGAGTGACCCCTTGGACAAGGGTCACTCCCCTGGAGGGGAAAATTGTATTTAGCCCATTTCTGCCCCCTTTAGGGGCAGATCGGGCGGTTTTTGCTACGCCAATCTGCCCCCAAGGCGGCAGAAACCACTAGGCACCGGGGATTTTTTTTTTGCGCCAATGTCTCGCAGGGGGAGTGACCCCGTAGGCAAGGGTCGCTCCCGGGGAGGGGTTGGGGGGGTGGGGGGGCAAATTTATTTTAGGCCATTTCTGCCCCCCCCTGGGGCCAGATGAGCTAGAGGCCAAAATCCACAGGTAGGCACTTTGCAAAAAACAACTCTGTTTTCTTTGAAAAAATGTGATGTGTCCACGTTGTGTTTTGGGGCATTTCCTTTCGTGGGCGCTAGGCCTACCCACACAAGTGAGGTACCATTTTTATCGGGAGACTTGGGGGAGCGCTAGGTAAAAGGAAATTTGTGGCTCCTCTCAGATTCCAGAACTTTCTTTCACCGAAATGAGAGGAACAAGTGTTTTTTTGACCAAATTTTGATGTTTGCAAAGGATTCTGGGTAGCAGAACCTGGTTAGAGCCCCACAAGTCACCCCATCTTGGATTCCCCTAGGTCACTAGTTTTCAAAAATGCACAGGTTTGGTAGGTTTCCTTAGGTTCCGGCTGAGCTAGAGGCCAAAATCTACAGGTAGGCACTTTGCAAAAAACACCTCTGTTTTCTGTCAGAAATTGTGATGTGTCCACGTTGTGTTTAAGGGCATTTCCTGTCGCGTGCGCTAGGCCTACCCACACAAGTGAGGTATCATTTTTATCAGGAGACTTGGGGTAACATAGAATAGCAAAACAAGTGTTATTTCCCCTTGTCTTTCCCTACATTTTTTCCTTCCAAATATAAGAGAGTGTGTAAAAAAGACGTCTATTTGGGAATCGCCCTGTAATTCACATGCTAGTATGGTCACCCCGGAATTCAGAGATGTGCAAATAACCACTGCTCCTCAACACCTTATCTTGTGCCCATTGCGGAAATACAAAGGTTTTCTTGATAGCTATTTTTCACTCTTTATATTTCAGCAAATGAATTGCTGTATACCCGGTATAGAATGAAAACGCACTGCAGGGTGCAGCTCATTTATTGGCTCTGGGTACCTAGGGTTCTTGATGAACCTACAAGCCCTATATATCCCCACAACCAGAGGAGTCCAGCAGACGTAACGGTATATTGCTTTCGAAAATCTGACATTGCAGGAAAAAGTTACAGAGTAAAACGTAGAGAAAAATTGCTGTTTTTTTCACCTCAATTTCAATATTTTTCTTTTTCAGTTGTTATTTTCTGTAGGAAACCCTTGTAGGATCTACACAAATGACCCCTTGCTGAATTCAGAATTTTGTCTACTTTTCGGAAATGTTTAGGTTTCTGGGATCCAGCATTGGTTTCACGCCCATTTCTGTCACTGACTGGAAGGAGGCTGAAAGCACAAACAATTGTAAAAATGGGGTATGTCCCAGTAAAATGCCAAATTTGTGTTGAAAAATTGGGTTTTCTGATTCAAGTCTGCCTGTTCCTGAAAGCTGGTGATTTTAGCACCGCAAACCCTTTGTTGATGCCATTTTCAGGGAAAAAACCACAAGCCTTCTTCTGCAGCCACTTTTTCCCATTTTTTTTAAAAAAACTAAATTTTCACTATTTCTTGGCCTCCTTCGGGGGAACCCACAAAGTTTGGGTACCTCTAGAATCCCTAGGATGTTGGAAAAAAAGGACGCAAATTTGGCTTGGCTAGCTTATGTGGACAAAACGTTATGAGGGCCTAAGCGCGAACTGCCCCAAATTGCCAAAAAAAGGCCTGGCAGCGAAGGGGTTAAATACAACTTGATATCACTGCAGTACTGTTTTACAAACTTACCATTAGTTTAAAGCCACCATAAGGCATATGTTTAACTTACCTTACACCTATTTTTTTATCTCCATAATAATTACAAAATTGTATTTGTTACATCTGAAAAAATATGGTTAATTGTGATTCAGGCTCTTTATTTTTTTTAGATATTTAGTTGGTTCTGAAAAGAATGTTTTTTCTTTTTGTATTTTTTTCTGGAAGTGTTTTTTAATTCATAAGGTCACTATGACACATAAAAAAAAAGTCTTAAGAGAAAACAGCAGACCCGAAAGAGACACTAAGAGTGTTGAGGAGGACAGCGATGAGCTATAACAAGCCTGCAATATATTTATGTTTGTCTCGCTGGCAACAATCATTGTATGGCGTAATAGACAGTATGTTGCAGTGCTACCATACGGCTCAACAGTTTCTCTATCCTGTCGCAACAGATGGCCTGGCACCACGGTACCAGGAGCAGTCACTGATGGTGGGACAGGTGAAGTAGGTGGTGGTAGAGGTCCTGCTGATGCTGAAGTGGTTTAAAGGTGCTGCAGTGTCAGAAGAAGTGGTTGCTGCTGATGTTGCTGTTGCATTCTCCTGTGACTCCTTTTTCCACCTCATCTCAGCCCGCACCAACTTCGTAGTGGTAATCACCTCCGGGTGCTGGCACATTCCTGTTGGGCAGAAACAGTGCTGGTGTCCTGCCACCTGAGAAACTACCTTTTCACAAAGGTTGCAGATGACCAGTTTTGCATTAACTTTTGTTCTCCAGCTAACAAGGAGAAAAACTGCCAAACAACATACTCTTTCAGCATCTTTCGGCTTTCCGCCTTCTGTTCTTCCTGCCATGTCATCTGCTCTTCCTTTACTTCCCTCTTCTCATGTATGATAGGTTCTACTTGCTCAACCATTAGAGCACTACACCAACTGGACAGTAACTTCAAAAACCAGATTTTCCAGGAAAAGAACACACCCTTAATCTTTTAGGATCGCAATGGAAATGGTGAAAACAAGTGAAACTTCCCATTTCCTACAATAGACAGATTTGTAAGCCAATGGAAATACAAAATAAATTAAATGCCACAAAATAAACATACACATTATAAAGACTTCCTGTTACAGCACCCTTTGTGTTGCTTTTTAGGAAAACATACTCTACAAGCAATCAAGCTATTATGTCAGTGTTTAATAGCACCAGATAGGCTATACACTGAGCCCAATAATACTAAATAACCGCCAACAACCATAGTGACTATGGGGACTGTTAGAAAGTAAAACAAAATGGTCTGTGAATACAGCCCAGTACTACTAAATACCAGTAACAACCATAGAGATTATGCTGGCTGTTAGAAAGCAATACAGATTTGTTTCTTTTTCAAATAATTAACAGAGAAATAGAAATCTATACCTCCTCAGATCCACGTATATATCTTTCTACATAAAAAACTATACATTTCTATATCAATCTGTATGGCTATTTTGCAAAACAATAATGGATTTACTTTCTTTTATGTTACAAAACATTTTCCATACATTAAACAAAAACATGTCAATTTAATTAAAAAAATAAAAGGTTAAAGTTTAGTTATAGTTAGGAAAACTTTATTTATTCTTTCTATACAAAACCAACTTAAACTACACAAACCTTGGAAATTCTAAATAACTTACAGTTATAACTTGTGTCCCATGTGAAACGTCCTATAGCTCGAGTATCTCAGTACAGTGTTATCAACTCACTAGCCACACTACAGTATATGAATTATAAGTCGCCCTGCTACCATGCAGTGTTCTCATAAAAGATGTGATTGTGGAAGTGATTAGTGTTGTTATGAATGCTATGATTTAACACAGTATTTGTGATGTAATATGAAAGCATATAAGCCTTGCATGGAGAATGTGCGTGTTATAGTTCATGTAGTATGGCGAGCAAGTTGACAACACTGAATTTGATTTATTGGAGCACAATTTCTTCTTTAGTGACAATCCAAGACAAGGGGGTCATCTCCTGGTCTGAGCGCAGTTATTTGAGATGTTATCAGTGATGTCATAATTGATGTCACAGAACATCAGAACATATCATGAGTGATGTAATATGTGAGGTCATGACAGAGGTGCAATTTATAGTTAGCTCTCCTAACTATAACTGGTGAATTTTTGTTTTTTTAGTTCAAAACGTTAATGTTGTCACTGACATATTCACCTAACTATAACATAATTTTAACCTTTGTTTTTGTCAGTGAAAAAAATAATATAGATATATATACATACATATATATATACATACATATATTTTGTGCAAGTTAATTAAAATCCTAATTATAACGTCCCTGGAACCTTTGGTATAGTGTGAGTATGTGTGTGTATAAATATATATATATATATATATATATATATATATATATATATATATATATATGCACTGAGAAAACCAAAGGTTACAGGGACGTCATAGTTTTACCCGTACAAAACCATAGAAATTCAGCAGTTGTAGTTATACTTGTATTTATACCTATGTTAAGAACCTATAACTTATGGTCTAAAGTTATTTTATGGCACAATTTAATTGTTTCTTCAGATAAGTATAACTATAACTATAACCTCGGATTTTCTATGATTTTGTATGAGTAAAACGTCAACCTAACTATAATGTTCCCATAACCTTTGATTTTCTGAGTGAATATCTGTGTTTTTTTTAATGTAAAGCAATATATAATTACTGTATTTTAATACAACCACCACCGTGCACAGCCAAAGGCAGTGAGCGGCGGGGGTTGGACACAGGTCCTGGCCTGTGTTCAGTCCTTGTGACTAACCCCTGCGCATGCAACATTGGTGGTAAATCCCGCTTACCGCCGTGCAGAAGACCGGCAACACACTGCAAAGGCGGCGGAATACCGCTACAGCTATTACGACCCACAGCCCGGAATCTGCCAAAAGCCAGACACCCACACAAGTCTGCCACACCAAAGGTCAGTGATAAACTGGCAATAACAAAACCTCCACCGTCACGCCAACAGGAATACGCCCACACTATCACGACCCACGAATCCACATGGTGGTCTTTCAAACACGGTATTCCATTGGCAGTACACACCGCCGTGCTTAAAATACACACACACTTACAAAACACAACCACATTGGACAATTCAAAATACACACACCTGCTACACATACACACACCACTCCCACACACCTAGTACAATATAAAACACACACCCACATCACCCACAAACCCCTACAACAAAAATTGAGAAAGAAGTCCAGAGAAAGACACCACCAGAAACAACACTAGCATCCACAGGCACACAACATCCACGCACCTCAGACAACACACAAACACATCCCCTCACACATCACAGCCCACACATCACCCACACCACGGCACCGCAAAGACACCCCAGGTTCTCTGAGGAGGAGCTCAGGGTCATGGTGGAGGAAATCGTCCGGGTAGAGCCACAGCTATTCGGATCACAGGTGCAGCACACCTCCATAGCTAGGAAGATGGAGCTAAGGCGCAGAATCGCAGACAGGGTCAACGCAGTGGGACAGCATCCAAGAACTAGGGATGACATCAGGAAGAGGTGGAACGACCTACGGGGGAAGGTGCGTTTTGTGGTCTCAAGACACCAGATTGCAGTACAGAGGACTGGCGGCCGACCCAAACTCCTCCCCCACAACTAACAACATGGGAGGAGCAGGTCTTGGCTATACTGCATCCTGAGGGCCTCGCAGGAGTAGGAGGAGGAATGGACTCTGGTAAGTCAAATCTTAACTATTACATCCCCCACCCTACCTTCATGCTATCACATACCCCACCCTCACCCTCTCCCCATCACTCCAACACCTCACAAATGTCCCACTATCACAACCCACACATCCCAGCACCAAGCCCTGCATGCAACACCAAAGCACGGACACCCATCACCAAAGCATGTCCACTACAGATACCCACACAGACCCCAAATCAATTATCACACAAGGTCCTACACAAGAATGCAAGCACTGGAGTACAGGGTCACCCACCGATTGCACACAATGGCACACACAGATGCAATAATCTTGCCTTTACACCCCTGCGGGACCCGTACCCAACGTCACTGGACAGGGTTCCAGACATGTCCACTCCCCCCACAGAAGAGGCCCAAAGTGATGACAGCAGCTCTGTCCAACTGGATCAAGATGATCATCCCGGCTCATCTGGGACCTCAGGACAGTCGGTTCCCCTGACACTGGAACAAGCCACCACAGAGCCTCCCCCTCAGTAAACACCATCACAGCACCCTCCCAGCGGGCCCATCCCTCTGTCCCCAGGACACGTCAAGCAGCAGTGTGTCCACCACTACAGGGAACCCAAGCAAACCCACCAACCCAAGAAAATCAGGGACCTGGGGGCAGTGGCAGTGGGCACACAGTTCAGGGGACAGAGGCACAGGAAAACAGGGGAACTGGCAGGACTGCTGTGTGACAGGGGGAGGACAGGCCCAGGGAACCCACTCTCCACAAGGCCCTCTCCATCATCATGGGAGCGTACCATCATTCCCAGGAGACAATGGCAACGGTACTGGCCAACTTTCAGGAGACCCAGCGGCTGCAGGAGGAACAGTATATGGGGATCAGGGAGGACTTGAAGTCCATCGACACCACCCTGGTCACCATTGTAGGGGTGCTGAAGGACCTTGTGAACCCCATGAGGGACACTATGGCACAACAAGGGGCCCCTGACACTAGCCTGGATGATGAACAGCCCACCAACTCCGCCGGCGCTAGTGGACAGGAGGCACCGCCACAGGACCACGACACCAGCACCCCACCCCCTGCAGAAGGAGAACCACCCCGCAAACGGTCTCTGAGATCCAGGACAGAGTCAGAGAACAATGCCAAGATCCCCGCCAGGAAATGAGACCCCTCTGAATGTCATCCTTCTGTCCCACTTCGTCACCCTGTCCATCCATCAACTGCCCTAGCTCCACTTCCTATGCCCCTTTGGACAATGCACCTGTGAAACAAATAGAATGGACTCTGCCATGGACAATCCTCCACCATGACCCCTGCCCATTTTGCAACCCCCTCCACTATTTTGCACTGAAATAAACACCCTTGAATCACAAAACAAGCTGGAGTCAGTCTGTGCTTTCACAAATGTGTATTTGCAATAACTATGGAATATAGCAATGTCGAGTGTATTGTCAACATACTGATGTAACACAGCTCTAGTCCATGAGGTAATATAGCAGAGGTCACACACTGGGACCCACATCTGTGAAATGGAAAGGCAAAGTGACAAGTCAAGGTCCATACACTGGGTGAAAGTGACAGACATATGATAGGTCTAACAATTGTATGAGAGGTGTGAGGCAGTGACATCTTCTTACCTGTGTCTCACTGGAAGTATTGCTGGATAATGTTGTTTCTGTTGTCAATATCCTGTACTTCTGCCTCCTCTTCCTCACTGTCCACAGGCTCCACAGCTGCCACAAGACCTCCTTCTGGACCATCCTCCTGCAGATCACTCTCCTAGCTCGCCCATGTGCCTCATTGTAGCGTTCCTCTGCCCTTTCCCTGGGATTTCTCACTGGAGTCAGTAGCCATGACAGGTTGGGGTAACCAGAGTCACCTGCAAATGTCGAGGGACAACTGTTAGAAACACACTAACCCTCAGGGACAACCCCAGACCCAGACAACTATTCACAGGGTATAGTGTTCTTGTCCTCACCTATTAGCCACACACGGTGCCTCTGGAGTTGCCCCATCACATAAGGGATGCTGCTATTCCTCAGAATGTAAGCGTCATGCACTGAGCCAGGAAACTTGGCATTCACATGGGAGATGTACTGGTCGGCCAAACACACCATTTGCACATTCATTGAATGGTAGCTCTTCCGGTTTCTGTACACCTGTTCACTCCTGCGGGGGGGGGGGTTACCAAGGCCACATGTGTCCCATCAATGGCACCAATGATGTTGGGGATATATCCCAGGGCATAGAAGTCACCTTTCACTGTAGGCAAATCCTCCACCTGAGGGAAAACGATGTAGCTGCACATGTGTTTAAGCAGAGCAGACAACACTCTGGACAACACGTTTGGGAACGTAGGCTGGGACATCCCTGATGCAATGGCCACTGTTGTTTGAAAAGACCCACTTGCCAGGAAATGAAGTACTGACAGGACCTGCACTAGAGGGGGGATTCCTGTGGGATAGCAGATTGCTGTCATCAGGTGTGGCTCCAACTGTGCACACAGTTCCAGGATTGTTGCACGATCAAGTCTGTAGGTGACTATTACGTGTCTCTCTCCCATTGTCGACAGGTCTACCAGCGGTGTGTACACCGGAGGATGCCGCCATCTCACCACCTGCCCCAGCGGACGTGCCCTATGGAGGAAAACAGCGAACAGAGAGTCAGCCAACACTGAGGTATTACTAAATGTCATTAGCAAACATTTGTAAATCCGCAATGTGCCTGTTACTGTGTGTATGCAAGGCCTAGATAGGTGTACGCAGTTAATATTAATTCCATGTGGCCCCCTGAAATGGCGGCTGCCTGACCTGTAAGGTGGGACAAGGGGATATGAGATAACTGTGCTGGTGTTCTACACCATTGCGGTAGGCGGTCGAAGACCGCAGCACAATCCTGCATTGGTTAACATTGGACCCTATGGGTCCCAGGAGCCAATGACGATGTAAGCCGGCGGTGACGGTACGCACCGCTGCGGACGTGACTGCCATTTTCTGTCTGTTCACTCACTTGATACTTTACCTTCGACAGGAGAGGACCTACACTGCAAGTGCTGCTGTGACCTCAGTCTGGAAGCGAAGATGGCTCATGTGTCTGGGGAAAGGGCCCCTGCCTTCACTTCAGAGGAGTTGGAGAAGTTAGTGGATGGGGTCCTCCCCCAGTACACGCTACTCTACGGTCCTCCAGACAAACAGGTGAGTCCACTGTGAGCATGCTGCATGGGCAATGCCTGTTTGGAGTGGTGTGGATGGAAGATACATGGAGGCGGGACTGAGGCCTGCATGTGTGGACAGTGAGTGTATGTGCGTCAGGGCAAGGGTGGGAAGGTGGGTCAATGACTGTGACGGTCCAGACAGTTAAAGATTTTCCTTTTCCCCTGTACTATTCCTCTAGGTCAGCGCCCACCAGAAGAAGGATATTTGGCGTGCCATCGCCAAGATGGGAGGACATTCGCCGCTGGAGCAAGAAGACGGCAGAGGCCCAGCTGGGGATGGCCTGCCAACTTGGGAGGGGTGTCCGTCGCACCATGACCCCCCTGATGTTCCGGATCCTGGCGGTGGCGTATTCGGAGTTGGATGGGTGCTTTGGGGCATCACAGCAGCCACAAGGGGGAGAGTACAGACACATTCATCTGACTCTGCGCGCATTACAAGGTGTCTGGGTGGGGGAGGTGGGCAGTGGGTTACCCTATGCCAGGACAAGCTTTGTAGGCAAGGACCCTTTGTGAGGCAGGCTATGTGGCACCCCAACCCCACCAGTGGTAAGAGCCATCTACACCTAGTCAGGCTCATGTGACTTCCATGTGTGTGTGCTGCAATCGGGCATAGGCCTTGTACCCCATGGGCATGTGATTAATCTAGGAACTCTAAGTGCATGGCGTAGTGCAGAGGGCTGCTGTGTCTGTAGTGTCCGCCAACAGTAGTGGTATTGCATGCATTGAACATGTATTTCTTCTGTCTTTCCCCCACCCTTTTTGTGGTCTCCCTGTTCTTGTGTGCAACAGCATCATCAGGCGGAGGAGCAGTGGCACCGGAGCAGGAGGGAGCTGCATCCCACTTGGCCCTGGAGGGAGAGACAACAACTTCTGAAGCCACCAGTGGGATGGAGGGCGAGGGGAGCTCCATGGCGGGGACAGGTGACATTAGCGACAGCGGCTCCTCCTCTGATGGGAGCTCCTTTGCGGTGGCGGGCCCCTCTGTGCCCCCGCATCAACAGGAACAGCAGCCACCCCCCCTACCAGCATCGCCCTCCCAGCAGCCCCTCAGCGTGTGTCCCGTGGCCGCTCACCCAGGAGGGTGGGCATCTCCTTCGCCCCAGGCATCTCAGGCCCTGCCCCAGTCAGCCCTGCTGCCCTCAGTGAGGAGGCTATTGACCTCCTGAGATCCCTCACTGTTGGGCAATCTACCATTCTGAATGCCATCCAGGGTGTCGAGAGGCATTTGCAACAAACTAATGCATACCTGGAGGGCTTTCGTTCTGGCCAGGCAGCCCAACAGAGAGCATTTCAGGCTCTGGCCTCAGCACTGATGGCAGCCATTGTCCCTGTGTCCAGCCTCCCCCCTCCAACTTCCTCCACCCAGACCCAATCCCCTGTACCTCAGCCTATCCCAAGTACACCATCAGAACAGCATGCACACACCTCATCACACAGGGGTGGCTCAGGCAAACATAACCACCACACATCCCACAGGCACTCACACAAGCATCATTCCTATGCAGACATACCAACATCCACTGCCTCCACTGTGTCCCCCCTCTTCCACGTCATCCTCCTCTCTCCCTGTCTCGTCTCCACTCACACCTGCATGCACTACATCTTCAGCCACTACCTCCATCACCAGCACGCCCATCACCACACACCGCTCCCATGCACTCACCACCCCCAGTACCATTCACACATCCCCTGTGTCCTCTCCCAGTGTGTCTGTGAGCCCTCCTCCCAAAGTACACAGATGCAGGCACACACATAACCCAACAGACATCCACCTCACAACAGCCTCCAGCCCATGCACCTTCACCCAAATTCAGCAATCGTACACCTCCTACAACCACTATCTCTTCCTCCACTCCCAAACCCACTCCATATACCCGTCGCAGTGTGTCTAAAAAACTTTTCCTGGCTAACATTGACCTCTTCCCTACACCTCCCCCCGTCCTTCCCCTCTGGCAGGCTTTCCAGGTCCCAACCCAGGACCTCAGCCACCACATCACAGGGCACAGTGGTCCCAGCAACAGCTGGCTTTTGGAGTGTGCCAAGCATCAGGGCAGCCAGTGTGCCACGGAGCGAGGGCAAGGACATTCTTCCACCTGCGAAAGTAAAAAAGTTGCCCACATCCCAGAGGGAGAAGGCGAAAACACCTGCTACTAAGGGCTCAGGGAAAACAAAAGGGGATAGTGGCAAGACAGCTGCGCCACCATCCAAGGTGGGGAAGGGCCAGAAAATCAAGGGCAGGTCACGAGAGGGCATGGTGGCACCGACTATGGGACCAGTGTCACACCTTCTGTCCACGTTGACGCCAACCAGTACGTCCGAGAAGACCGCCACCAGCACCGCAGTCACTGAGCCCGCCACCAGCACCGCAGTCACTGAGCCCGCCACCAGCACCGCCGCCACAGAGCCCGCCACCAGCACCGCCGCCACAGAGCCCACCGCCAGTACCAATGCCACAGAGTCCGCCGCAAGCACTGCTGCAACGGAGTCCGCCGCAAGCACCGATGCCACAGAGGCCGCTGCCAGCACTGATGCCACAGAGGCCACCTCCACCACCGCCGCTACTGACACCGCCGCAAGCACCACCAGCGGCCCGTGACATCCTGAGCCAGTGGCACCACCGCAGACATGGCTGCCATCCCCAGTGGTCAAGCGACCGAGCCTGGTGGTCAGTTACAGGAGCCTGGTCAGCTTCCATGATGCAACACCTTCAGTGGAGAAAGCCATCCACTGCCTCAGTCCTTGGCAGGATGAAGCACTCTGGACACAAAGCCCCCTCCAGAACCAGTGGAGAAAGGCATCCACTACCTCAGTCCTTGGCAGAATGAAGCACTCTGGGCATAAAGCCCCCTCCAGAACCAGTGGATTATCACATCCACTACCTCAGTCCTTGGCAGGATGAAGCACTCTGGGCACAAAACCCCCTCCAGAACCAGTCGAGTATCACATCCACTACCTCTGTCCTTGGCAGGATGAAGCACTCTGGGCACAAAGCCCACTCCAGAACCAGTGGAGAAAGGCATCCACTACCTCAGTCCCTGGCAGGATGAAGTACTCTGGGCATGAAGCCCCCTCCAGAACCACTGCAGTATCACATCCACTACCTCAGTCCTTGGCAGGATGAAGCACTCTGGGCACAAAACCCCCTCCAGAACCAGTGGAGTATCACATCCACTACCTCAGTCGTTGGCAGGATAAAGCACTCTGGGCACAAAGTCCCCTCCAGAACCAGTGGAGAAAGACATCCACCTGAGTGACTGTGGCTTTGCACTCCCCAGGATAAAGCAGTGGGCAAACCACCCACTGGAGACTTAAGAGACCGTGGCTTTGCCCTCCCAGGATAAAGCAGTGGGCAAACCACCCACGGGAGAGACTTGAAAGACTGTGGCTTTGCACTCCCCAGGATAAAGCAGTGGGCAACCCACCCACTGGAGAAACTTGAGAGACTGTGGCTTTACACTCCCCAGGATAAAGCAGTGGGCATGGAGCCCCCTCGTGGAGCAGTGGCATCGTGCACTCATCCGGCTGAGGTGCCCCCCCCTTTCCTTCCCCCTGAGGTGCCTGTTTCATTTCGATCTGATGCCCCTGCAGTGTTCTCTCCGTTTGAAGTCTGGTATCGAGTGTGGGCCTCGCCCATGCATTTTGGGCCCAGTGGTCCACAGACAATAATTGGTGCACCATCCAGACTTGTGTAGTTGGTGTACATGATTGTATATACTGTATTTTGACTTTTGACTACTGTTTTTTTCATGATTACAATTGTTCAACTCATTTCCTTTTGTCCTTGCGTTCTTGAAGGGAGGTTGGGGCGGGTGTATATGTAATGTTGCAGCATGTATTTATGTGTATGTTGTTGTGGGGGTGTTGCGTGTGTGTCACTCTCTTTTCCCTCCCCCTCCCCTGTGTTGTAGGTGCAGTACTCACCGTGGTCATCGCCGCCGTCTTTGTTGCTCCTGATAGAGGAACAGGAATACCATTGCAGGGAGTATTTGGAGTTCTAGCTCCATGGCGTCCTGGTTCCTGGTGGGGTGTGGAGAGGTGAGTGTTTTCCCTTCCAAGTCCTGTTTCCGCCGTGTTTTTGTTTGCGTTGGTTCTGCCCCAGAAAAGGTGGGGGATTGGCCTCTCATAATAGTGTGGGTGGTACACTGTCTTCCGCCTGTCTGTTGGCGGTGGCCGCCATGCTGTTTGTTTGTACCGCCGTGGCGGTCGGAGTGTTAAAGTGGCTGTCTATGTTGGCGGTTTCCGCCACTGTCGTGATTCCATTTTGTTTTCCGCCGGCCTGTTGGTGGTATTACCGCCAGTTTAACACCGACCCTAGGGTTGTAATGAGGGCCTAAATTTGTTTTCGGTCCTTTAAGTGGATTAGTTCTTTTCTTTGCAACCGCACCCAGCAAGGCCACCTAGGATTAGTGGAATCATCTTTGGGCATATCACTATCTAGTGATCCATAGGGATATGCCTTTTCCTTGTTAATTTCCAACTGCTACATAGACCCCTACTCGGATATCAGCATAATGTCCACTTCCAGATGTTTGTAGATAACACACAAGTCTGTAAACAAATAGATTCTTCCTTGTACCAACACTTATCCCATTTATGATTGATTTAAAATTCAAATAGGATGCACTAAAACACTCACAATTTAATTACACCCCCTATGATAATACACATGATTTTCTCCCATATAGGGATTAGGGTTTGTACAGGAGGGACTCTATTTGTTTACAGGTATAACCTACCCCGTCCCTTCTGGAAAAACATGGGTAACCCTCCCTGTGGTTGGAATAACACACAAGTCTACATCCACATACAACATTATTCCGAGAACAACTCTAACAGCATCACTTGTCTAGATAACATTTGACAATGGATAAAAGAAAGCTCGTTTTTGTATAAACAAAGACAAAAACTGAAGTTCTAGACCCTTGAGGTCTATTCATAAGCTTTCTTCCTTTTCACAAGTCCTACGGCCCATTTCTTCCCTCTGTTAAGATGCCTTGATGTAGAACAATTATCAATGCTATTTGTACAGGCTTCCCAAAGAACCTTATAGACGTACTTAAAAGCCTACAAAATCAAGCAGTGATGTGCCTGAAGAGAGAAAAAACTTAAGTCCAAACTCTGATAGGTATAAACACTACCTTTCTTTCATTTAACCCAATAACCTAGTCTTGCTCTCATGACTGTTCAGAGGCTTAAAACCTGAGGATCTTTTTCTACCTGCATTGCCGATTGGTCCCTTAAATTATTATTGTGGTTAAGGATGTCAGTATGCAAGTATGCATGCTTCAGTACATCCTCCCTCTTCTTCATATCTCCAATTGGATTGATTTAACAAGATGTCTTGTAATGGGACGATTATACTACTGTGATGTGATTTTATTGAACAGGGTGATGGGCACATGGTGTAATTGTTTTCTTTAATTCTTTATTTGGAATGGTACAGCTGAGATTTTGGGACATAATACTTCAGACCCCCTTTCAAATGTTTCTTTAATTATTTATTTTGTGTGGTATCACAGGATTTTGGGGGATATTACTTCATACCCCCTTTCTATAGGTCAATTGCATAACCTTGCAGTTAGTAGTTTGCACAAGTAGAACATGTTCACTTAGGAAACAATCACTAAGACCTATCCTTTTTTATTAATTCAGGACTCTGTACTGGTCAGGGATGTCATAGAAAAAGGAGAATGGTGAAGAGTTCTGACTCTGCTGCTTTTCTGTTCCTCTTCTCGCTATCATATAGAGCTTCTCCTTCATGAGTTCCACCTCTCTAAAAATGCTCTTCATTTGGATAGTTTGAGGGACATTAGCCTCCTCTTTCTTCGACTTGCTCTGTGATATTGAAGATTCTGCTGCAGGGGCTCCCCTACCGTTGCCTCTCTATGAAGGATCACTTCTATATGTCTGAACTATTCTTTATTATTTGCATTCTGACTTGGCACGGTCTGTACTTTGTCCTGTTTGGCCCTGAGAGTCTCAACCTCAGCTCTCTCCTATAATCTTAAACGTTCTTGTTTGCTGCTGAAGAAACACTGAGATTCCAAGGATGGACTAAAATGCCCAGCAATGATGCAACACTTCCTAAGGGTACTGATCCATCATGTACAGTGGTTGGCTTTCTTTAAGTCCACCCTCAAGCACGGTCACTGTGTAATGCCAGGCTATATAGTATGACAGCTGCAGACCAGACTCTGTGCCTTGGTTTGAAAGTACCATTTCTTCCTCAAAGATTTATGTAGACTTTCAAAAAAATATAGACTCACCTTCAAGACTTCTAAATCAGGCCATTAGGATGATCCTGGACCTGCAAAGGTATGACCATTACAAGCCAGAACTGAAAATACTCCAGTGGATTCCTGGATTAACTTTAAGGTAATGTAGAATGTATAAAGCCTACCACAACAAAGGCCTTTATACCTATACTTAAATTGGCCCTTTTCAGGGAACCTCAGCTTAGCATCTTTGTGCTTAGTCGCCAGAACGACAGTAACCGACCCTTCGTCCTGAACTTTAAAAGCCACTAGATCTCCTTCCACACACTGACCCAAACTATCCGATTCAATAATCTTAAACAGAACCTCTTAGGAGATAATTTAGCTCTGTTTTTCCACCAGTTTGGTTTAGGATTCTCACCAAATTCTGCTCAAGTGTACCAGCTTTTAATTACCTTGAATATGTTTTATTTTCCTTTCTACATATCTCAGAAGTTATTATATGATTACAGCTAGCCCTTTATATAAAAATGGGTCTGTTTTGCATGTGGACATTGTTAGTCTGATGAAGAAATCTGTGAATTTGGACATTCCTAAAAATAGCTTAGCTTTTTCAGGTTTCCCTGTCTTGAAGATACTAGATATTTACTTGTGATTTTCTTGAAACAACTTACTTAATGTATCTGAGCTGTTAGCATCTACAGTACTTTGTAGCACTGTAGTAGCTGAAAAGGCAAACTTTCAATGTACCGCTTATGCAGGCATCAACCTGATCTAGGATCAAGATAATAACCTATTTAACTCACTCCACTGCTTCACTGTTTATCGCACAAAAGCTTAAATCTGTAACGAAACTCAGAAGCGTATGGCCCGATTCACAAAGCTCTATTTACTTCTGATGGCTATCCAGCAATGAAGATATGCGTAGTAAATAGTATCACTAATGTGTAATTTGCTGCCAAAAATACTTACAATTATACACGCACATAATGCATGGCGGTGAGAGGAACTAGGCAGGTTTTGCTTTGGGAGTTTGTGAGCATTCACACATTTTTTGCTGGCCCGTAAACACACTAGACAGTGTCAATGTTTTACTACTGCAAAGGGCAGGTTTTTTATTTTTTTTTATTTTTATTTTTTACTTCCAAAACAGTTTATTACTAAGCATATTTTTATTCATATTTAAAGATGATGTTAACAACAAGCACATCGTTTATTTAAATTCAGAAATCAATCAGTGATGTCATCAATGAAATTATTTGGAAACCCATCAGTGATATCAACCAATAACTTTGTTTCGGGATTTAAAGATCTCACAAACATACATGACCACAGAAACAGTGCTTGCATAAACAGTTAGGATCGTAAACAAATCAGAATAATGTGCAATATACGAAATCCATTTTACCAAATAGTATATACACATTCAGAATATGCAGAGCACAAAGTGGATCATGCAGTAGTCGCAGCCTAAAAGATGTCGGAAAAACTCCCAAAATAGGTAGAATCAGAAATTTAGATTAGTTAAATAATGATAGTCTGCAAAAATGCAAAATCTGACTGAAGTCGCAGTACATAGCAACAATATAGCTAATACATCTCTCAAAGAAAACAGCTAAATGTATCTATTTTCATTGTGGATAATCTGTGGTGTATTTTAAAAGAGATTATTTACAAAGTGCTTCCTAGTCTTTTTCCTTTCAGCCAGACTGCATAGATATACCTACTCATGGCAAATACTATAAGCTGGTATTTGTTCGACCTTAATGACCTAGAGGCAGATACATAATGGCTAAATTACAGCAGAATGGTATAAATCATTCACCTCACAATTGTCACTAGGGAAGAAAGAGGCCATTTGAAAGTTCATAGTGGATAAAATCAACAGTGTAGGCAAGTCAAAAGGGCAGTGGTAACAAGCACAGGACCAAGTAGAAACTGGCCAGCATCCTAAAGGCAGCCACGCAGAGCATAGGAGGAGGACCTGAGGTCCCAGAGGAGCAGGTTGCCGCAGTCTGTAGGAAAGTACCATCTTGCCTGGCATGTTACCCCCATTTTTCACTGTATATATGTTGTTTTAGTTGTATGCGTCACTGGGACCCTGCCAGCCAGGGCCCCAGTGCTCATAAGTGTGCCTGAATGTGTTACCTGTGTTATGACTAACTGTCTCACTGAGGCTCTGCTAATCAGAACCTCAGTGGTTATGCTCTCTCATTTCTTTCAAATTGTCACTAACAGGCTAGTGACCAATATTACCAATTCACATTGGCTTACTGGAACACCCTTATAATTCCCTAGTATATGGTACTGAGGTACCTAGGGTATTGGGGTTCCAGGAGATCCCTATGGGCTGCAGCATTTCTTTTGCCACCCATAGGGAGCTCTGACAATTCTTACACAGGCCTGCCACTGCAGCCTGAGTGAAATAACGTCCACGTTATTTCACAGCCATTTTACACTGCACTTAAGTAACTTATAAGTCACCTATACTGTATGTCTAACCTTTACCTGGTAAAGGTTGGGTGCTAAGTTACTTAGTGTGTGGGCACCCTGGCACTAGCCAAGGTGCCCCCACATTGTTCAGGGCCAATTCCCCGGACTTTGTGAGTGCGTGGACACCATTACTTGCGTGCACTACATATAGGTCACTACCTATATGTAGCTTCACAATGGTAACTCCGAATATGGCCATGTAATATGTCTATGATCATGGAATTGCCCCCTCTATGCCATCCTGGCATAGTTGGCACAATCCCATGATCCCAGTGGTCTGTAGCACAGACCCTGGTACTGCCAAACTGCCTTTCCCGGGGTTTCACTGCACTGCTGCTGCTGCCAACCCCTCAGACAGGCTTCTGCCCTCCTGGGGTCCAGCCAGGCCTGGCCCAGGATGGCAGAACAAAGGACTTCCTCTGAGAGAGGGTGTTACACCCTCTCCCTTTGGAAAATGGTGTGAAGGCAGGGGAGGAGTAGCCTCCCCCAGCCTCTGGAAATGCTTTCATGGGCACACATGGTGCCCATTTCTGCATAAGCCAGTCTACACCGGTTCAGGGACCCCTCAGCCCTGCTCTGGCGCGAAACTGGACAAAGGAAAGGGGAGTGACCACTCCCCTGACCTGCACCTCCCCTGGGAGGTGCCCAGAGCTCCTCCAGTGTGCTCCAGACCTCTGCCATCTTGGAAACAGAGGTGCTGCTGGCACACTGGACTGCTCTGAGTGGCCAGTGCCAGCAGGTGACGTCAGAGACTCCTTCTGATAGGTCCTTCAGGTGTTGCTAGCCTATCTTCTCTCCTAAGTAGCCAAACCCTCTTTTCTGGCTATTTAGGGTCTCTGCTTTGGGGATTTCCTTAGATAACGAATGCAAGAGCTCATCCGAGTTCCTCTGCATCTCTCTCTTCACCTTCTGCCAAGGAATCGACTGCTGACCGCGCTGGAAGCCAGCAAAACTGCAACAAAGTAGCAAAGACGACTACTGCAACTCTGTAACGCTGATCCAGCCGCCTTCTCGACTGCTTTCCTGGTGGTGCATGCTGTGGGGGTAGTCTGCCTCCTCTCTGCAGTAGAAGCTCCGAAGAAATCTCCCGTGGGTCGACGGAATCGTCCCCCTGCAACCGCAGGCACCAAAGAACTGCATCACCGGTACCCTGGGTCTCCTCTCAGCACGACGAGCGAGGTCCCTTGAATCCAGCAACTCTGTCCAAGTGACTCCCACAGTCCAGTGACTCTTCAGTCCAAGTTTGGTGGAGGTAAGTCCTTGCTTCCCCACGCCAGACTGCATTGCTGGGAACCGCGACTTTTGCAGCTACTCCGGCCTCCGTGCACTTCCGGCGGAAATCCTTTGTGCACAGTCCAGCCTGGGTCCACGGCACTCTAACCTGCATTGCACGACCTCCTAAGTTGTCCTCCGGCGACGTGGGACTCCTTTGTGCGACTTCGGGTGAGCACCGTGTCACGCATCTTCGTAGTGCCTGTTCCGGCACTTCTGTGGGTGCTGCCTGCTTCTGAGAGGGCTCCGTGTCTTGCTCGACGCCCCCTCTGTCCCCAGACGCAATTGGCAACATCCTGGTCCCTCCTGGGCCACAGCAGCATCCAAAAACCCTAACTGCACGATTTGCAGCTAGCAAGGCTTGTTGGCGGTCTTTCTTCAGGAAAACACTTCTGCACGACTCTCCACGGCGTGAGGGATCCGTCCTCCAAAGGGGAAGTTCCTAGCCCTTGTCGTTCCTACAGAAACCTCAGCTTCTACTGTCCAGTGGCAGCTTCTTTGCACCCACAGCTGGCATTTCCTGGGCATCTGCCCATCTCCGACTTGCTTGTGACTTTTGGACTTGGTCCCCTTGTTCCACAGGTACCCTCGACTGGAAATCCATCGTTGTTGCATTGCTGGTTTGTGTCTTTCCTGCAGAATTCCCCTATCACGACTTCTATGTCCTTTGGGGAACTTTAATGCACTTTGCACTCACTTTTCAGGGTCTTGGGGTGGGCTATTTTTCTAACCCTTACTATTTTCTAATAGTCCCAGCGACCCTCTACAAGGTCACATAGGTTTGGGGTCCATTCGTGGTTCGCATTCCACTTTTGGAGTATATGGTTTGTGTTGCCCCTATCCCTATGTGTCCCCATTGCATCCTATTTGCACTGTTTTCTAAGACTATTACTGCATATTTTGGTATTGTGTACATATATCTTGTGTATATTTGCTATCCTCATACTGAGGGCACTCACTGAGATACTTTTGGCATATTGTCATAAAAATAAAGTACCTTTATTTTTAGTATATCTGTGTATTGTGTTTTCTTATGATATTGTGCATATGACACTAGTGGTACTGTAGGAGCTTCACTCGTCTCCTAGTCCAGCCTAAGCTGCTCTGCTAAGCTACCATTATCTATCAGCCTAAGCTGCTAGACACCCTATACACTAATAAGGGATAACTGGGCCTGGTGCAAGGTGTAAGTACCCCTAGGTACTCACTACAAGCCAGTCCAGCCTCCTACACAGTCAACCCAGGAGAGTTGGTGGCAGGAGTGGAAGGACCCAACTCTGCAGCCTATGAGGATCAACAAGACCTACAGGGTAAGAGGCAACAAAGGACAATGGGCCAGATATACTTAAATGGAATTTTGCATTTCCTAAATAGCGACTTTATAGAAATCGCCATTTAGGGAAATCTCAATTTCGGAAATGCCAAACCAAGGATGGCTATGCGAAAAGGCCCCCTTTGTGCACCGCAGAAATAGTGGTGCACATGTAGAGCACACATATCCCCAAGGGGCAATTGTATGCTCTGTTGCACTTTTAAAAAAGCATCTTGAGGTGTTTTTTTTTTTTAATTGGAGATGGTTACCATCAACTTGAAGTCTATGGTAGTTACATTTCCTAAATGCTCAATTTGCATTTAGGAAATGCTTTGTACATGTGCCAAAAAATCTCAAATAGGAAATCCCTATTTGAAAGTTCCTGTTTAGGGCATCACAAAATGCAATTTCTACAGCACAGAAACCGCATTTGCAATTCCCTAAAGGCCTTTGTGCATAGAAAAGGCTGTTTTGCATTTCTTCTCAAAATTGTGATTTGGCCCATTAGGAAATGCAAAAAGCCTCTGTACATCTGGCTCAATATCACCAAATATATCATGCTCTGAGGCGCAGCATGCTACGATCCTGAAATGGGATGGAAATGGCCACATGTCCAGTCACACATCATAGAAATGTAAGTTAAAATACCAGTCACATGTTGCCCATCCCAGTCCAGGTCTGTCAAGTTTGTTCCGTCCATGTTTGATGTGCAGCACCAGTCCTGCTTCACCTTTGTATATTGGGACTTGTTGTGCAATGTACAACATTATTGACCAGGACTACAAGTCCCACAATACCAAGCAAATGTTTTGGACTGGAGGACCACAACATGGCAGGAGACTGGAAGCTTGGCCACCCTGACTTGGAAAACACATGTTCCCTTGCTCCATGAGGGTTGTGTGTTTGTCTTGGGGCCATGCAGCCAAGTCTGGACTGCAAAGCAAAGAAATGGAATGGAGTAAGAGGATAAACTCCTTACCTCACCTGAGAGGAGAGTCAGGTGTTGGGCATGTGAAGTACCACAACATAGGAACACGTGAAGAGCCATGCCAAAAGTCACTAGCATGAAACTACATTGTACACAGCTGCCCTTATGAGTAGGGTGTTAGCACACAGGTGTAGCCTGCCATGGTAGCCACCACCCTAACTCCTGTTATGTACAAACTCTTAGGGGGGGATGCAAGTGATGCCCAAAATAGGAACATGTGTGTTTGTTCACACAATAGACTGGTGAGCCCCTGGTAGTGGTGTTCAATGCGGTAATACAGTACAGGCAGTGTGGCTTGCCTTGGCATACACCAACTGAACTTACAAAAGGCTGCACACGTTGCAGCCCTCACTCACTCCAGTGTTTAATTATGGGAGGGCTGTGGCACATTTGCAACACAAAAGGTGGTCAATGCATCACACAGGATTTTTGATAAAATTTCCAAAACCACACAAAGGCACCGTAAGTAGCTTACATTGGGCTCATACATATTGATTTAGGCAATGCATGCTAAATAGTTGTGTGGCCTTACTCAGCGCTCAGGAGGCCTGCCATGAGGGTTGCAGGGTGTTTACCCATGCAACATCCATGGTGTGTGCCAAAGCCCCAGCTTAACAGGAGCATTTAAACCTGGTGATGCAGTAAATCTGTATGTCTCTTGAGGTGAGACCTAACCAGGAGTTTTATCTTCATTTCTCAAAGTTATTTCCCTTCCAATATGTTCTGCATTTTGCAGAACACATAAGAAGAGGAAAACACCAAGAAGGTACCAATTTCCACAAAAAGAAATACAAACAACACAGGCACCCTTGCACCATGTTGCCAGGGTGCCTGTGTTGGTGCTCGGCAGCAAACATGGCACAAGTGCAGGGCAAAAGGCCAGGAACACACTGCATTGCATAAATACAGTGCATTCCTTCCCTTTCACTTTGTGCAGCAAAGTGACAGGTTGCGCTGCCCTAAGCCAAATCCCCATGAATCCGGGCCTAATTACATCTGCAGAGATGTGATCTTCCTGTGAGCCTTCTTACATATACCTAAAAGTTAAAAACATAAGGCCTGATTAAAAGTTTATCGGAGGGGGTTACCCCATTCCAAATGTGACTTACATCCCGTCCACCATATTACGATCCCTTTCTAGCCTTTGGAGATCGTAATACAGAGGAAGTGATATCTGTCATGTTTCTGACAGAGTTACCCATGCACCAAACTCTAAAACAGGCCTGCAATCATTGTCCTTAGGCAGTCGTCAAAAAACTTTGGACAGACTCTGTACTGATTCACAGACTGACAGCTCATTGATGTTAGTTGAGTGTTACTTCACACCACACATCACAATTGATAATTTTAACCTAGATCCTGCAAAGACATAATTGTACATAGATATACTATTTACATTTACTGGTTGCAGGGATCTTAGAAAGATTGAACCTCTCCTCATGAAAATGGAAGATGGCCACCTAGAACACATGATAGAGGATGTAACAAAGAGAATATTGCATTTCACATGTTAACATTATTATTTATTACTATACTATGAAATCACAGTATTTATAAAGTGCACAGCCTCATATACACACATTTAGCATTAAAGACAGCTCATTGCAAGCATCTAGTCTTTTGCAGAGCAGGGGTTATGCTGAACTTAAGGGTACCCATTATGACATGCCTGTAGTATGCGTCTAGGATGATACACAGTGAGTAATGCCTGGCAACATAATGGCAAAATCCAGTGTACCATGACACATGGGTGTCATAATTTAGCCTAGCAGTCCCTAAGGGTCAAGGTGATGGGCCCCTTGTACTGCACCTGTATACATTTTGAGATGCTGCAGTGCGCCATATCTCTACGTCACATATATATGAGGTGACACAGAGTCACTATTATTTGCTTAGTATGGCCTCATAGAAATGTGGTAAGGCAATGCAGCACAAATTGCAGCACAGACTTAGTGCTAGGGATGCCTTCTGTGGGCCTTGTGGAGAATGAACCTAACCAACACGCATGTATAATGACGCATAACCAGAATTATTAGACTTGTGGACTTGGGGATGTGTATAGACTATATGGCTCCCCGGGGGGGCACAAAGAGGAGACATTTTCTGAGTTCTCCTCATGTTCTCTTGTTTGCATGTGTGGCACATTCCAAAACAAATATATATGAAGGAGAAGGGGTCACAACATTCTATTTTGTGCAGGTCGTTTCATATTCCTGCATAAAAATAATCCTTACTATGGTGCAAGGGTGCCTGCGTTGGGGCTAGTATGTTAGAACGGCATAAGCACAGGGTGAACAAACAGGAATACACCTTCTTCGATAAATATGGTGCATTTCTACCCCTAAACTTTGTTGTTGGGCAGCACAGCAAGCCTCCTTGCTGTGCTGGCCTAACCCAAATTAGAGTTACATTACTTTACATTATCTCCTCATATATTTTTACAGATATAACTGTTTCACATCCCTGTATTGTTGGAAAACACAATGAGTTACAACTCCTGTTTAATTTTAACATTCAGATAATGATACAGCACTAAATGCAGACATGACATAGATATTGACAGTTCCACCAATCTCCAGCCCCAGGAAGTCAATGACATCAGCCTCCCTGGCAATGTCTGCCCTTCGGTGCTTCAAATGGTGCACACCTGCTCCCACCTGTTACACTTGTCCTTTGCAGGGTAGCCTTGGCTAACCCTGCCACCAGCCTCTGGAATCTGTGTGAGGTAGTGAGCAATCAACTATATCAGTCCTCCTAGCTGTGGCTCGCTAAAATTACACCCCCTCCCAGACATACTGCAAACCTTAAACAATCCCCAAACAAACCCTGCATAAAATCTAACCCCCCAAAACACTGTACCTACCCCAACAAATATTCCCCAAAAAAACAAACTTCCAACAGTACAATTACACCACAAATACAATGCAATGACAAAACACAATATACAACAGTGACAGGGACAAGATCTAAACAGAACACACTCACAATAGCACTATACACAGCTCCCACACAGACACTCTCAAGCAACCTCCTCCACAAAGCACAGACTAACAGGGAGTAAGTGAAAACAGAAATAACTTAACCCATGCTAGTTTGCAGCCTACCGCTTCCAAAGCATAATTTCCTGCCTGTATCCCACCCGTTTTGCATAAATGCGTTGTTTTTTTCTGACTCATCGGTACTGAAATTGCCAATGCATGATTGACGCAAGAAGCATTCTCTTCAAAGTGTTTTGCAATGCATTGGCACCGACGCGCAGCTTACGACCAAAGCAACAGTTGCAGTGCGTCATACAAGTGAGTCAGTGTGTGGGTTTTGACCCAAGCAAGTGGCCTATTGGCTGTGATACACAATAGTGATTAGTAGAATGCAGGTGAACACAGGTTGGGGCACACTTTCCTTGGTTCTCATGTCTCACCAGGCAGACTTGATATTTTCTGATGTGTGGATTGTCAGTACAAAGCGTGCTTCTATGTGTGCCTTTTTGTCTTTGACATGCAGACATAGTGATTAATAAAATGTGTATGTGAGGAACACATGCAAGTTGTGATGAGTAGAGACTTCACAAACAATTTCTTGCTTTGCTGGCTTGTAATATGCTTGGCTGCGGAGTATACATCTTTTTGCTCAACTATATTGCACTGCTGTGCATATGAAACACACTGTTGTATATGCTATAATTCTTCATATCAACAGTCATACAATCTATCTTCATTGCTGCCCTAGGTTTGGTTATGGATGGAATCCACACTTACGGAGGCACAGAGACTGGCTGCTTCAGCCAGGCTATTGTGTATATGACATCCTGCTTACCAACTTACCTTATCAATAGTATCAGTATGTTGTTAGGTCAATATGACACCTGTGATAGTTGAACAGGCAACAATTAACACTCTAGACTAGCAGACTTCCACCATGGAATTTCATGCTGCAAACACATCTGCTCTCTGGCCTTTATGTCTGAAGCACCTAGGATCATGTTTTGGAAAAAAGTGTTGGACAATGGAATAAGCATCACAAGTCAGCCTTCAGTAGGCCAGATAAGTGCGATGAATCCCCAGTGCCATGATATAGATAATTTCCCTGCATTGTATTACTCTACACCAGAGACGGATTCCTTGACCTTTGCATGTGGTAGCCTTGCACATCAGCTGGTAGTGTGTGCATCTACTGGCAGACGACAGCAGGCAAACCCGATAAGGATCAGTTATTACTACCTGCACTGAAGTGATATTACATGTACCTTGACATCTTATATTTAGTTCTATTTGATCCTAATCCACATTAACAACAACTCCACCCTCAGAGGTACACTAATCTACAGACCACCAGGACCACGCCCTGCCTTTTGCGACACCATCGCCGACACCATCAGCTCGCACGCCCTCACCTCCACAGACTACATCCTCCTCAGTGACTTCAACTTTCACTTGGAGAACCTACAAGACCACAACTCTACCTCCCTCATAGACAACCTCACCAACCTTGGACTCAAACACCTGGTCACCGCACCCACCCATGCAGCAGGACACACAGTTGACGCTATTTTCACCTCAAGCCAACACATAGTCTACACCCACACCACCGAACTCGTCTGGACTGACCACCAATGCGTCCACTTCTCCTTTGCTAAACCCCCAACACACCACCATCAACACACCATACCCTACTGCATGTGGGACAAGATCCCCACAGTACGCCTGAACTCCCAACTGGCCCTCAACCCCCCCCCACACCAACAACCCCAACACAGGAGCACACAACCTCTTGAAATGGATCACTACCTGCGCAGACACACTAGCCCCCCTCAGAAAACACATCGCCACCTGCAACATCAAGAATGCCCCATGGTTCACCCCGAACTCTAAGCTTCCAGGCGCAAATGCCACCAAACGGATAAAATATGGCGACAAGAACCCTCCACAACCAACTTCTCCACCCTCAAAGCCACCATTCGCACCCATCACCAACTCATACTTACCGCCAGAAGAGACCACTACAAAATACGCCTTGACAACAACTCTCAAAACAACAAAGAACCCTTCACCATCATTAATGAACTAGCCAAACCCAAAGCCACCAACATAGACCCTTCACACACACAGCCCCTATGTGACGCCCTCTCCAACCACTTCCACCACAAAATCCTGGACATCCACAACAGCTCCATACCACACACACCCACCACACGCACCCGTCACTCACCCAGCTCTACCCCCACTCATGATCCCCCCACCACACTCACCACCTGGACCCCCACCACACACGAAGAAACCGAAAAAAACATGAACGCATCCACTCCGGATCCCTCTCCGTCCCCTGTCCACATCGCATCTACAACAAAGCCAGCCCAACCATTGCCCCCATACTCCGCGACATAATCAACTCCTCCTTTGACTCCGCCACCTACCCAGACCCCTGGAAGCACGCGGATATCTCCGCTCTCCTAAAGAAAAAACAAAGCCGACCCAGAGATCCTCTCCAACTATCGCCCCCATCTCCCTCCTCCCTTTCCCCGCCAAGGTCGCTGAGAAACTAGTCAACACCCGACTATCTCACTACCTCGAAGTGAACATCATTCTTGACCCCTCACAATCCTGGTTCCGCAAGAACCACAGCACGGAAACCGCCCTCATCGCATGCACTGACAACATTAGGACCAAAGTTGACAAAGGCGATACCGTCGCACTCATCCTCCTAGACCTCTCCGCAGCCTTTGACACTGTCTGCCACCACACACTCCGCACACGCCTCCACAACATAGGAATTCGCCACAAAGCCTTAGACTGTCTCACCTCCTTCCTCACTGACCATACCCAGAGAGTCCGCTTCCCACCTTTCCACTCCACCACCACCACCAAGATCATCTGCGGAGTCCACCAAGGGTCCTCTCTCAGCCCCACACTCTTCAACATTTACATGATCCCCCTAGCCAACATCCTCCGATCACACGGAATCACTATCCTCTCCTACGCAGATGACACCCAACTGATCCTCTCCCTCACCCGCAATCCCACCACCGCCAAAACCAACCTACACGCAGCTCTCCTCAACACCGCCAACTGGATGACAACTAACCACCTCAAGCTTAACTCCAACAAAACCAAGATCATCATCTTCGGCCCCAACAAAACTGTATGGGACGACTCCTGGTGGCCCACCGCCCTAGGACCCGCACCCACCCCCGCAAACCACGCACACAACCACGGCATCATCCTGGACCCCTCACTCTCCATGACACAGCAAATCAATGCTTTAACCTCCTCCTGCTTCCACACACTCTGCACTCTAAAAAAAATCCTTCAAATGGATTCCCCCAGAGACCAGGAAGACAGTCACCCATGCACTCATCAGCAGCAGACTAGACTACGGTAACGCCCTCTATGCCGGCACCACACTCAAACTCACATGCAAACTCCAGGGAATCTAGAACACAGCCGCACACCTCGTCCTTGGTCTCCCCCACCACAAACGAATCTCACCACACCTCAAAACCCTTCACTGGCTCCCCATAAACAAGAGAATCACATTCAAGATCCTCATTGACGCACACAAATCCCTCCACAACACCGGCCCGACATACCTCAACGAAAGAGTGAACTTCCACACTCCCACCCGCAACCTCCGATCAGCCAACCTCGCCCTAGCCACAGTCCCCTGCATCCAACGCACTACCACAGGAGGCAGGTCCTTCTCCTACCTCACCCCCAAAACCTGGAATTCCATCCCCACCAACCTCCGCAAAACCAAAGACCTCCTGCTCTTCAGAAAGAACCTCAAAACCTGGTTGTTCGAACAGTGCCTCCATCCTCCCCCCAAGCGCCTTGAGACCTTCACAGGTGAATAGCGCGCTTTATAAAAAAATGTTATTGATTGATTGGTAACCTGGGTACTGCAGCACACAGTTGAAGTTCTGGGGCTAACAGCAAGTAAGTAAAAAGATGCACCATATCAGTCACATCCATTCCTTCCTCTAAGGTTGAAACCAGGCTACCAAAAGTCTTGGCGAACCTTGCAGGCTGCCACGTGCTTCACATGCCATACATGAACTGCTACATCTGTTGGACCCAGAACTTGGAATGTCTACCAGCCCAAAACCTGGAGACCTTGCTTGGCTTTTGCTCCCTGTGGCACACAGTTCACCTGGCCCACTCACATGATGAATCATCTGGACCAATACAGCAATCTGGTCTTTAGCAGTCTAAGTCAAACTGGTGATTCCCATGGGTCCTGCTCCCTCCATACCGGCTTCCTCGCTGCCTCCTGCACAGCTACTCATGCCTCAAGATTTTCACCAAACTTCAGACAGCTGTAAGAACTAGGCCTAGCACTAGATATCATGTAAGTGTGCACTAATCCTTCTATAGTCATCAGTAGGATTGAGTATTAGCTTCCTCTAGAATATTGACTTGTCTCCTGTGCCTCTTCATGATTTCCTCCAGGGCAGCTTGTCATTTCCCGCTCTAGAGCCTTCTTACTACACTGGCACTTGAACTGGGAATAGCACAAGCTGCTGTGCGTCTCTGATGAACAGTAGTGCCAAGAGAGATCCCTTCAGAGCACTTGAAAGTTGATGAGACCTTGTACCGAACCCTGTGTTCAAAGTTTGTCCTCGGGAGTGCTATTTTCTCCAAAATGTGTTCCAAGTTTAGCCTTGGGAGTGTCAGTGACTTCAATATGGGTTACAGCAGACTACTGGGAGTGCAGGGAACTCGATTAAGAAAATCAAATTTGTCCTTGGGAGTCCCAGATTTTCCTATCTGTGGTCTTGTTAATTCTGCTCACATGCTGTGCTTCATAATAAGCCTGTATGTGTGTCACTGAAGTTATAGCATTGTCAATGTATCGAGAGGCCTGTTAAGTGGCTATGGTAACTGCCTCCTCCTGACCTTTTCAGTGTGTTGCATCTTAGACAAACCAGAGGTTCTTGTCCCATGCGCATCTATCTCCCACACACAGAAGGCCTCAGAAGAAACAAGCCCTGTAATGCAGTGCTGCACAGCAGCAGGGCAGAACAAGTTACTCCTGCCTCTATTTTTCTATTTTGATCCCAAACCACCTTCCTCCAGGGGCCATACAGGATTGAATGAGTTTTTTTTCCTTGATGCTGTGCAGAGCTGAGAGTGATAGGAGCTCCAGCATGGTATCCAAGGTCATCTTACTGGTTTGGAGTGGGTGTCAGTCATGAAGTGCAGGACACACAATCAGTCATCCGACACTCTTCGATACTACACACACTTTGGACTGTGGCACGGGGTCTGTAGCTGAACACACAGTAGCAGCGCACACCATCTTAAACAAACTTTTAAACTGTTTTTTTAAACAAACTTTAATGCATTCTCAGTACTCAAAAACAACATTATTCACATCAGGTTATTACACAAATGATAAATTGTGATTACATGCAACAAATCTTACTATGTGTGAACAGCCCCACTGCTTATTACTTATTAATGCATTCCTACTGTAAGCAAACCGATTCCCTCCCTCTCCCTTTTCATCCGTCTGTTGTTTTCTAATTGTGTGTATACCTGCATGGGGTAATGTTGTTAGTAGTGGAAGATAGTGTGTGGATCGGCATATCTGGTTAGCTGAACTTGTATGGCACTATTGGGTCTGATGTTCTGGCTCCTTTGGGCTTGGAAAGGGGCAGTGGTGTACCGCATGAAGTTATTCATATCCTCTGGGGAGTGCTGTGGAAGGATGACATATCCATTGGGGCTGTGTCCCTTGTGTATCTCTATTGTGCGGTCTCATCCTCTTCATTTCTTCCCTGGAAGGACTCTAGCAGTGCATCCCATTGGATCGATGGCAGTCTTTTAAGTAGTCTTTGTATTTTTCGTGTCGGAGTGCCACGCTTTCCGCCAAGTCTCAGTGCAACACCTCATCACACAATCGGGCAATTGGGGGAGCTCGCAGTGACTCCCAATGCCGGATCAATAATCATTTTGCCAAGACTAAGGGGGTCATTCCTACCCTGGCGGTCATAGACCGCCAGGGTAGGTGATGGAGGAAGCACCGCCAACAGGCTGGCGGTGCTTCTGGGGGCGTCAGAAAAGGGAAGCCGGCGGGAAACCCGCTGCCCCAGGGAATCCTCCACGGCGGCGCTGCAAGCAGCGCCGCCATGGGGATTCCGACCCCCTTCCCGGCAGCCTGGTTCTGGCGGTTTTCACCGCCAGAACCTGGCTGGCGGGAACGGGTGTCGTGGGGCCCTAGGGGGCCCCTGCAGTGCCCATGCCACTGGCATGGGCACTGCAGGGGCCCCCTAACAGGGCCCCACATTGATTTTCAGTGTCTGCGTGGCAGACACTGAAAATAGCGACGGGTGCAACTGCACCCGTCACACACCAGCAACTCCGCCGGCTCCATTCGGAGCCGGCTTCCTCGTTGCTGGTGCTTTCCCGCTGGGCGGGCGGGCGGCCTTTTGGCGGTCGCCCGCCCGCCCAGCGGGAAAGTCAGAATCACCACGGCGGTCATTTGACCGCGCTGCGGTGTTCTGGCGGGGGAACTTTGGCGGGCGGCCTCCTCCGCCCGCCGAAGTTAGAATGACCCCCTAAGTCTATAAATCATGTGCTCACCTTGGAATTATGTGGTCGGGGAAGTAAGACCAGTATGCATTGTTCCAATGTTCACCACTGATCCGTGCCTGGTAATTCAGACAATCTTGTCCCTATTGTCCAATATTCAGTAAGCGACGGGTATGCCCATAGTATGTGTATTAGGTCAGCGTCCGATGCTTGGCACCAGGGCCATCTGTGCAAGACTGTGGGGAACATCACATTGAGCCTATGCGGTGTTGAGTATGCATGATGGAGTATTAAAAATTGTATACATTTAAGTCAAGAGTTACGGGAAATCGCTTTGTGGTGTTGTAAAAGAAAACTCCATTCTTGACTCAAAAGCACCCTATCCAGATCTGCTTCCCATTTGGTTTTGAGGGGTTCCAGTGTAGTCTTCAGGTGTGCCCGAACCCCTCAGCATAACCAACAGATCAGATATCTAACATATCCCATGGTATGGAGTGCTTGAACAATTCATGCGTTACCGGCTCTGCCACATCCGGTGCCCAGTTCTTTCATACGTAGCCTATTATACTGGTGTGTGTTAAACATAGTGCTTTATAACCTGTGGGACCTTATATAGTCAGTGTGTTGCATTAGTGTGCCTTCTTCAAACAAATCTCCCAGCGATAATTCCCCCCTCCCCCTGCTCCCAGGGGCACAACACAGCAGCTTCCAGGTTGCCCAGGGATGTAGATAGACCACGTAGTGGCACATTTCGAGAATAAGGGTTCGGAGAGTCTGTATATCTCCATTTTCCAGTAGGCCAGTGCTGTGCGTAGCACCAGATTAGGGCCCACTGTGAGTACAGGGCACAGTAACTGGTGCAGCTGCCTATTATGTAGCATCTCAGCAGTATAGTCTTCTCTGTGTAAGTGTCATTAAAGGAAAATGCATAGGATTTATCAGCATTTATCTGGGGCCCAGAGAGGGCGCCCAATCTAGACAACAACACCGCCATGCTACCGTGATCTGCTCGTACGTCGCCGTATTACAAAATCATATCATCTGCATTGAGTGATATTGAGTGGACTACCCCAACCAGTGGCTCCACGGTGAACATGCTGAGCCAGTGGTTCTACTGCCATAGCAAACAGGAGCGGTGACAGTGGGCATCCCTGTTCAGGTCCCCGTGATATGGAGTAGGTGGACAAGATATGTTGTCCTGTCTGTGCTCCTGCAGTTGGTTCTGCATATAATAGCCACACCCAGCAAATGTATTCGTCCAACACATCAAACGTGGCACATACCTCTAGCATGAAATTCCAGCTTAATGTGTCAAATGCCTGTCGGTTGTCAAGAGACAGGCAACCTGCATGTGGGTAGTGTTCTCTAGCCACATCCATTAGGTGGAATAGTCGGCATATGTTGTCTGTGTGCAGTATTTGAGGGAGTAAAGAAAGCAAGTGTGTGGTCAGAGTTTTACTAGGGATTTTGTATTCCGTTGTCAGTATTGGTAAGGGTCTATATCATGAAATGTCAGTAGGTGCTTTACCAGGTTTTAGTAGAGCTGTTACTAATGCTTCCTGTGTCGACGGGAGGAGCAATCCCCTTTCTAGCGAGGTATTGTACAATTTCTCGAGAGGTGGGACTAACCGTGCAGCATAAGTCAAATAAAACTCTACTGGGAAGCCATCTGTGCTGGGTGTTTTATTACACACTAGTGCCTTGATTGCCTCTCATATCTCATTTACTGAGATTGGAGCCTTAAGGGAATCTCTGGCTATGGCTGGTAATTTGCGCAATCTAATCCGGGTTAGGAACTCCTTCAAGACTTCCGAGGTGGGGGGGGGGGGGGAATTGAGGGACTGGCGGTGCACAATTCTCTATAATTGTTTAGAAATGCAGAGTTTAGCTTTGTCTGCGTCATTACTGTGCCATGGGTTGGGTTTGTATGGCAGGACTGGGGACAGGCGCTTGTTCTGGTTTTATCAGCCTGGCTAGCAGTGCCCCCAGTTTATCTGGTTTGGCATGTATCTTGTGGGTGTAAGCCATGTAATCTATAACTCTGAGGCACTCAAGTAGTTCTGCATATTCTAATCGGGTGGATTGCAGCCGAGCTTCGTCACCCTCCCCTTGTGCCTCAGTATGTTCAAGTGGGCCCATGCTGTTTTCTACATGTGTAAGCTCCCTCAGCACCTCCTGCCTTGCTCCCACCAATGTGTTCATGGACTTCCCGCTTATTGCCACTTTAAAAGCCTCCCACTCAACTAATGGTGAGGAGGCAGTACCAGTGTTTTCTTGGAAGTATGTGGCAATAGTTTCCCGCAAAGCTGCGTCTTCTAGTAGCATGGGCTGGAGACGCCAGATTGGGGTTGGCGCACAACCCCAGATGATAGCAACTTTGAGTGGGTTGTGATTGGAGGGTGTATTACCTAAATATGTAGCCTGAGTAATTTGTGATTGTAGCTGGGATGTACAGAGAAATCTGTCCAAGCGGGAATGAAGCGCATGTGGGGGTGAATAGAATGAGTATTCTCTTAAACCCATATCACGGTTGTGCCAGACATCTGTTTATTACCCACTGCTGTAGCGCCTTAGCCTGATGCGTTGGAGCGGCTGTTGGTAGGGGGAGTGAGCAGTCTAAATGTACATCTAGAACTACATTAAAATCCCCTCCCAATAGCCATGGGAGATGTGCCCACTCTGATAGTATTGTTGAAAGTTGGGAGAAATATCCTTCTTGCTCTTGATTTGGTGCATACAGACATTCATGTACCACAGGTTTCCCATCCAGGGCACTACTTAGAAATACATGATGACCTTGTGTATCAATTTTAGAGTCATGGACTGGTAGAGGAACCCCCGCATACACCCATATTGCGGCTACCCTGGAATATGAAGAGTAGGTGGTATAGAAGAGTTGACCTCTTCATCTTTTGCGTAGCTTTTGGGCTTCTGTGTTGGTGAGATGTGTCTCCTGTAAGTAAGTGATGTGAATTTGGCGTCTGTGTAGTTGTGCTAGCACTTTGTGCCATTTAAACAAGGACCCTAGCCCTTGGACATTCCAAGTGAGCAGATTGTAAGAGTTAGGAATAGTGACCATTCTATGGTGGGTGTAACCTGCAGCTAATGGCATCCATCTTACGAAATTGATTCCCCCATGCTATAATCACTGAGGATGGACTCAAAATTGTGAACAATACACCAAAATACTCAGTCCGGCGAAGAACATTTGTTCGACCATTTAACCTTGATGACCATAACAGTACAACGAAACATAACCTAGGGCCTAGGCTTGTGGGGTGCATTATCGGATCTCCCAGGTGTTCAGCACTAAGGTGAGTTTGCAGTTGTATGCGAGGTCGAGGTCAGACCATGGTCCCAGGTATGACAGGATAGTGTAGTGGCCTGGCGTGTATAAGCAGGAGTAAGAAGTTATGTGCCTGGGTCTCTGTACCTTGTTAGTCAAAACTAAGAGGGGACTCATACTACACGTTATAATTGTTTGTACATGCATTTTGGAAGGGAGCGCCCAGGGCCCCACATGTGTGTTGGCATGGAGCCCCCCAGTCTCTCCAGGAGCATTCTAGTATAGGCCCCAGGTGGTGTCATCATATTTTACTGTTATCTCATACTCAGTACTTATGCCCTTACAATTTATTAGCTGTCTGCGATATAATGACCGGGAACAGTGTTATGCTGCCCTCAGTGTCTGTGTCCAAGGCACTTCCCTGGGAGGACCCAGAGCTGGAGCGGTAGCCAGTAGCCCTCAGTGCAGTTGCAAACTGGATCGCCTCACGTTGGACCTCCAGGACCCTCCTCTCTGTGCCTCCTCACACCTCCACCAACTTGTTGTTTCTTATGCAAGAGCTGGGTCCCTGGGGCATAGGGCTGTGCTTGAACACTCCCTTGTGAGCCGGGGAAGTGGACGTCCAGTCAGTCCTGGGCCATCTCTGCAGAGTCATAGAATTGCGCATGTTGTTCATGAATCACTTTTAGCCTAGACGGGAACTATAAAGTGTAGGTGCGGTCAATGGCGCATAGTCAACATTTTACTGCTTGATACGACCCTCTTTGATGCTGAACAGTCAGGGTGAAGTCAGGGAATATTCAGACTTTGGTTCCTTCAAACAGCAGTAGTGCATTGTCACAGGCTGCTCGTAAGAGTTGGTCTCGATCTCTGAAGTTCAGTATTCGCACAACAGTTGGTCTTGGGGGGGACCCTGGGATTGGTTCCCCTGCTGGTGCGCAGTGCGCCCATTCCACCGTGAAGTAATTAGATACGCCTGTTGGGGTCACCATCGATCAGAGCCAAGTCTCCATAGATATTGTAGCTTGTGTGCCCTCCGGCACGACCACTATGCGGATATTATCCCTGCGCACCAGTCCCCCTGTAACCTTGCCAATGGCTTGGAGTTGCTCTACTCGCCGACCCTGTTGCACCACTAACGTTGCTTGTTCTGCTTGTCCGGGCGTTAGTGTGGATATTGCCTGGTTGGTGGTTTTGACTCTGTATGACAACTTGCGATGGTCATGTTTCATCAGGCTGCTGTCTGTGGTTATGACGCCTAGTTGCTGCTCTAGGGCCACCCTGGAGTCACAGATTTCTTAGATTATTATGTCCAGTTTGTTCATGGGGGGCACTGTTATGATAGGGGGCACATAATCAGCAGGAGGCACCCTCCTAGGGCGAGGAACAGGAATGAGAATGCTTGTCATTTTGGGCAGTTTTGGTTTAGTGCTCCCCATTGCGGTTTCATTTGGTCACTGTCTCCAACATCCAGGTCCTCTGTGTTCTGCGGGGGAGGGAGGACGGCAAGAGGGCCAGTCAGATCAGCCTCTCAGAGTATAGCTGGAGTTTTGCTTATGTCCCCGCGCCCGCCTGCCCCCCCCCCTGGTCCTCTCCACTGCACTGCACTTCCGCCCCATTGGCTACTCTCTGCTCTCCCTACCTTGTGGCTGGAGTCTCATCCGGTCCTCAGGGCCTGGTGACAGCCGCCTTTGAGGTCGGGCCAACTAGGCTGTACCAGCCACTCCGAAGACCCCGGGACTCGATTCACTGTGGCTCCTTTTGTATTGCAGACAGCTCCTGCCCTGTGCAGATTCCACTCGCTGATCTGCGGGGCTCCGATCAGCAGGAAGGACAGCACCCCAGGGGGTCTTCTCCTGCAGGCTACCCTAAATGGCAGCGCCCTGGCCCTGCAGCAGCCTGTGCCGCAGACTGCGCCCAATGTGGCCGGCCACTACGGTGTCATTGTCCACCTGCAGACGAGAGATCGCAGCGCTCCTCAATCCTCCAGGCAGTCGCAGGACCACTAGGTGCGCATCATGTGCCACATCCAGCTCTCCCCTGATCAGAAGGGAAAAGTCATCTCACCTTAGTCCCCGGCCCAAGGTCCATGCACCTCAAGCCCAGCTCCACACCAGCCTCCAGGCTTCTTAGTCTGACAAACGTCCTGCGGCCTGGAATTCAATCGGGCAGCAAGTGGCAGGGAATCGCCTCTCTTTGGCATGACAGCAAGAGTCGGCTGCCGCTATCTAAGTCCGATATTTATCGAGATCCTGGGCCCCGGCCCAGGAGTTCCAGCATTACACTTCTGCCATCTTGGGCGGTTAGACATGCCTCCATCCTGCTTGTGTACATTGTTAACCACTGCTGTCTTTCTGTTGTGTATGTGTTGCATAGGCATACGTATTTCCCACACATATTTTGGTCTACATGATGTTGTGCTGGGGTGAGTGTAACACCTAGCTACAGACTTTTGGGATGGGCCAAATTCAAGTTGATGAGATGTGAGTGTTTTGATGTTTACAGTGACTGTGATATCAAATTGCAAATGCAAAGGTAGTGTTTAAACATTTATTGACATTTTGCAAAAGACATTAAAAAAAAAAAGATTTTGGCCATCATATTACATCACATTTACGTGAAGAAGTTTAGACAATGTGAATGTGTAACTGGTTCCCACAACTGTGGATAAATTTTCACCTCTGTGCTCATCCTCATCCTCTGCTTCCTGCTCTTCATGGGCCATGTCCTATGGGACATTTGTCTTCACACACATTTATAGCAATCTCTCACCTGACATATTTACGCACCAGAAGTGTGACTTCAGGACCTCAAATATCATCTCAATGATACTCTTGGTCTTGCCCAGTGCCTTGTTGTAGTTGCGTTCAACCTCTGTCTGAGGATGTGCAAATGAGGTCATGACCCATGGCTATAGACCATATCCTTGGTCAGCTGAAAATACACAAAAAACAAATCAGTCAATGATTATGGTGTTTGATACACCCACATTCAAGTACATGTCTGTTATGTGTGTTGAATGACTCGTACACATTTCTGCCAGTATTTGACAATATTGGTTACATAAACATTTGCACATTTTATTCCACATCTCTTCCGGTTTTTTGTGTCATATAAAAAGATATACATGCCCTGCTACTTTTGACACTGCCACAACACAAAAATAACATTTGGCAGTAGCTTAGTGTGTTGGGTGTTTTGAAAGGTCCAATACTACTGTAGGTTATGTGCACTCATTGCATGTGCAAAGTGACAGTATGTTGTTCTTAATTTGGAGCTTTTGGTCATCCCTAGGTAGCCTATGGCAGTACCAGCTTGTTTTCACACCGAAGCATACATTTGTCCCCGTGGAACTACTGATCTGGTTGCTGCACTACTTGACAATGTCAAAGCCTTTGAATTGTTCACTTAATTTAGCAAGTGATTTTGGTGAGCACATGTGGTGCATTCGAAACATGTTCCATCGATTTGTTAGCCTTCAACTGCTGCTTTTCATCAGTCAATATGTCATGGTGCACTGGGATTGACACATAGGGATGCAATGCTGGGCTTTTCTATGTAGGACACACTGATGTTGGAACTGATATCGGTCTACAATAGACTTGTACACAATACATTGGTTTTCACAGAAATGCATTGTACTGTAACTTGTTGTTGATTGTATGCTTATATGCAATGATTCTGTAATCACTGCTGTGTCAAAAGAATGTTTAGATTAGTTTTCTGAGTACACTATGGTGACTTGTCCAGGTTTCATTATATTCTATGTCAAAGGTCTTCAATCTGGGTGTCGCGACCGCCGGGGGGGCGGCATGGAATCCTGGAAAGGGGGTTGCGCATTCCCCCAGACGATTGTTAAAATGCCTTTGGCGAAGTTTGATTTATTGAGTCTCCTGTGCTGTGAAAGTTGCACAGACAGCTAAGGAGGCACTCATACCAGGGCGCCTGCCTTCTGAATGAAATGTAAATGTACTCTACAAGCTGATCTGCAAATGTAAAGAGTAATCTGAAACTGTACAGGATACTTGGGAGCTGATTGAATCACTCAAAGCTTTGTGATGATAAACATTTATTCTTTTTTAGGGGTAGTGTAAAGAGTTAAAAAGTGTGTGTGCTTTTAATTGTAGTTATACAGCTCTTACGTCACCTGGAGGTTTTGAAGGGACAGCTATTTAAAAAAAGGGTATTGCATATGCTCTGGTATTACTTAAATCTACATTTTGGAAGCACAGTTTTATCTTAAACCTTTTTGTAGTGGTCTATCTTATACTGTGTGTAAAACAAGTATAAAACAATGCCTTACATATTCAAAGTGCTTTCTGTCACAGGCTGTGACCTCGTGGCACCAAAAATACATGTCACTATTCTCAACTGCACCAACAAGAATTTAATTCTGTCACTCTCCAGTTACACACAGACCTTTGCAGTCCAATATCTAATAGAGGTTTCATAATGCATTTCCCCACTGAGTAACAACTTTCTGTTATTTTTTTTTCATTTAAGCTGGCTGTTATTTTATATGTAGTTACCTGAAGGTGAAAGACTTAAAAACAACTTAGAATATTTTGGGGTTTATTTATGAGAGGTTTGTGCTGCTGAAGCATCACTTTTTTAAAATATTCCAGTGGCACAAGCCTCTCAATCATACTTTGAGGTGACGCAAAGCCACCCTGTGTGGCTTTGAATGGCCTCATAGATATGGAGTAAGGTAAACCAGCACAAGCCACTGCATTGCCTTACTTTGCATCAAGGAGGTATTCCATGGTCATTGCAGTGGGTTTCCCACGCAACTCCCATGGATTTTGATGCTGCCCCAGATTTACAAAATCAAGTAATCTGGAGCAGAGCCAAAACCTTACACCTCCCCAGAGCAGGCATAATGAGGAGAAATGTTTTAATTTCTTCTTATTTTTCCTCTATCCATGTGTGTTGCTATCTGCCACACATATAGAAAGCGGTACAATGCCTCTCTGGATTGTTTTTTTTGCAGGAAAGTGCCCCTTCCTGCACAAAAACAATCCTGCCTACGTTGGCGCTAGGTAGCAATTTGTGCACGAGCACAGGGGTAAAGGACAGAGATGCACTGTATTTCATAAACATGGTCCATTCCTGCCCTTTTGTATTGGCGTAGGGCAGTGTAGCAAGAAGACTTTTGGCACTGTCCTACGCCAAATCTTCATAAATGAGGACCTTTGTTTGTAGCTACACCTTTGACCACGCACCCACACTCACTGACCTTTGGTTTGCTAAACACTGTTTAACACTAATATTATTTCCTCACCGTAAAAATGATTTGCTGTGGAAAATGGGGACATTTATTATTGCCGATGATGAGGAGTACCAGGTTCTAGAATTCTTTTTTCATGAGGGGGTCTTTACACCTAAATTCTTTTGAGAGGGGGTCCCGTCATCAAAACGTTTGAAGACCTCTGTTCTATGTTGACGATTGTTGAATGCCATATTTGGCAACATTGTGTTAGTGTGTGTGACTTGCACATTGCCGAATGTTTTTCCTGTGGGCAACTTACCCCACAGAACAGGTGAAACAACACATTGTTTGCATCTGTTGACGTGGCTGTAAACCTGAGTATATGTCTGTATGTGGGCTGTAGGTATGGCAGAGACATATGTGTTTTTGTACTGTTGATGTCTGTGATCAAGTATAGACACGTCCTCATATCTGGAGCCTACACTGACATTGCATGGCACACATGGCCTTTCAAAATTATTCTTCCTTTGTTCCGGACACTTTCATCTAACATACCAGTATACTGGTATGTGTGACACATTTACTAATTAACAAAATACATTTTCTCACTCCCCTGAAGATGATGAGTCTAGGTACTCCATTGAGGAGACACTTATCTCACACTTCTCTATTGTGTTGGCTTGGTACTCATATTGGCTTTTCTGGCCTACCAAATGTTTTATTTGTGATTTGTTACCCGGTGCACATGATACGGTCCCATTCATTCACACAGAATGAAATGACCCATTAGTAGTCGCTGATGTTATGTAGCTACAGCCATTGATAGATTAGTCAATGTGGAACATTGTGTACATGCTGCATTGTGTTGGGCCCTCTATGTAGAAAGGGAACAATGGCCCAGATATTTTGAAATGTGGCACAGTACAGTCACCAATCAGCACTGTAATATGTCACTGAGAAAATGCAGTGTAGGACATATTTTAGGCCATAAAGCACAGTCCAGTGTTTTCAAGCTGCTCTGGCACATAATAGGCTATGTAGCACAGAGACAGGAACACTTGCAACATGGTGCTTTTGTGCCTGCATTTCATGTGGGATTTACTATGTGCATGAGGGACCCTTGGAGGCCTGATTGTCTATGTCTGTGTGCCACAGAATGCACCACGCATAGTGTGTGTTGGGTGACTTAACTTACTTTTACCTGGTGCTCATCCTGGGAAGAGCAATTGATTTGATACATTTCATAGTTGACCTGGTGTGGGATACATGATATGCCTCATGAACCATGGAAGTGGCATGTGGACGAACAGACAACAGCCATGGAAGCCCTCCCTTGCACACAGTGATGCAACACTGCATTTTTCCTTGCGTTGCATTGCTCTAGTTCTTACCACCATTGAAAGGCACACACTCAGTGGTTTTGCGTGTCTTAACACGTGTGACTTGTGGGTTTGCATTGCAAATGTGCAATGATGTATGGTGCAGGTATGAGGCACACCACTCCTACATATGCCCTCTCACAGTCCGCAGACACAGAGATGTCTATTTTGTCATACATTATTTACTGTTATTAGGTCTGTTATGTACTTCAGATGTACTTACCAATAAGTATACCATTCCCATGTCACCCATTCTGGAAGTGCTCATTGATGATGGAGTGCCTGAAGATGTAGGCATCATGAGCCCTCCCAGGGTATTTGGCCAGCACACTTGTAAACATCCCAGGATGGTTCACAATTGCCTGGACATTGATGTAATATGCGTGCTTTCTATTGTGGAACAGGTGTGATGTTGCAGCAGGAGGAACCAGTTGCACGTGTGCAGTCCAAAGTCCCCAAGATGTGTGAGAACCCTGCAAAGCCATAGGAGCCTTGCTTGGTGTCCAGCTGTTGTTGTTGTACCTTGGGGAAAAGGATGTACTGAGGTCTAAGGCTGATGACTGCATCCAGGACAGAGGGTATGATTTCAGAGAAAGATGTCTGTGATATTCCTGCCATGCTGGCTGTTGTGGTCTGGAATTGGCCTGGCAGTTGGTGGCTCCAGCTTTGGCGCAATCTGGTTCAGCAGTTGAATGAGAGACTCCCTCCTGAGTACTTAATATGTGATAATCCATCTTCCCTGAGGTCAGTAAGGGAAATTTGCTAGCAGTAGACTCACTCCCTTGCCCTGCACTGCCTATGTGGTTGTGGTTGTCATGGTCTCCTCGCTACTGCAAGCTGCAGAATAAGCACCTCCATGGCGTAGTTGAGCTTGTCAAAGTGCTTTGTGTGTGTTCTCTTTATGTACCAGAGCCACTGTGTCAGTTCTTACTCCTGGATTGCTGATACAGAGGAATTTTGACACATTTCAAGCTCTGCGCGGTGCTTACAGACGATCCGTCACTTTTTCCAAAACTCGTAAATATTATTGTGTCAGTTTTTAAGTTACAATTTATGAGGAAATGGCTAACTTGCATATTTTAAGGAGTGCGTGGTGCAGCTGGTTCTGGCACAGGTATTTTCTGACGCAGGCTTACAAAAAATGACATATTGGCCTAAAGATGTCACATTGTAAATATGGAGTACTGACTGTGCCACTGGTGTGTCAAAAAAATTATGCAACAGCAGCTAAAGCAACTCGAAAATATGCCCCTCAGACATTTCGCTTAACCCCAGGATAAGACAAGATGCTGAATATTGCACAAATTCAGTGTATAAGATACAGGGGCCAGGGTCGGCGGGAGCACCGCCGACAGACCGGCGGTGCCCCGCAGGGCATTCTGACCGCGGCGGTTCGGCCGCGGTCAGATGCGGGAAACCGGCGGTCTCCCGCCAGTTTCCCGCTGCCCTGCAGAATCCTCCATGGCGGCGGAGCGCGCTCCGCCGCCATGGGGATTCTGACACCCCCTCCCGCCATCCTGTTCCTGGCGGGTCTCCCGCCAGGAACAGGATGGCGGTAGGGGGTGCCGCGGGGCCCCTGGGGGCACTGCAGGGGCCCCCGTAAGAGGGCCCCACAAAGTATTTCAGTGTCTGCTATGCAGACACTGAAATACGCGACGGGTGCAACAGCACCCGTCGCACCTTCCCACTACGCCGGCTCAATTCTGAGCCGGCGTCCACGTGGGAAGGTTGATTTGCCCTGGGCTGGCGGGCGGCCTTTTGGCGGCCGCCCGCCAGCCCAGGGCAAATCCCAAAATACCCTCAGCGGTCTTTCGACCGCGGAGCGGTATTTTGGTGGGGGAACTTCGGCGGGCGGCCTCCGCCGCCCGCCGAAGTTAGAATCACCCCCATAGACTCAAGAGGGGTAAGCATATTCTGGCACTACCTCAATTAATATATATTTGTAGTGATGTAGCAAGGGTGTAGTGGGCACTAATGCAAGGAAATGGGTCTCCCTTCACTAACATCCACAGAAAGCCTTTCCTCAAACACCTCTGACATAATCTGCAGTTCCTACTCCATCACTCTTTATCTCCCCTAAGCATACAACATTCCCCTATAGTTTTGGGAGGCAAAGCCATAATTTTCCAAAGAGGAGTGGCAGTGAACGTTCAACAGATTGGTTAGAATTGTTTTTGATTGGACTAAACTATCAATATCTATATCAAAATACGAATTTGATAAATGGAACTTACTTTGCCTCAAAGTATTCATTCTTTACAGTTAAAGCCGTGACCAATTATCATTTATACTAATTGCCATATACCTACATGTGGTAGTAGTTAGCACAAAAGCAAGTAGGTATCAGCTACATTAGTTCATTTATCTGCAAACAATGCACACGTATTTTGAAATCCTACATTGTCTCTCTCTATGATGAATGTCAATCCGTGCGTATATCTCCATGAAAAGGTAACACTAGGAAGTAATAAGGATCGAATTGGAGGTAATTTCATTGAGATATATAGAGAATAACTCTTAAACTATAGATTGTAGCAAAACATTCACCTGTCCTTTTCATAATCTCTACCAAGGAACACATGCTGTACATGATAATAATGCTTCTTATGACTTGATAAGAAGCCGAATGCCCTGATGCAAAACAGATGAACGGTCTTAAAATCCAGGTTGCAGATATCCATGCAAAACTACAGATCGTTTTCATAATAAAAAATAAAAATCACAGTCATCCCATGTCTGGTTTGCATACTTTTAAAATTTGTTTGGATTTTGTCCAGTGCAGTTATTTAAAAATATGTTTCCCTAATCTGACCTAAATCACAAAAATGTAATCTCACAAAACATATCTCAATGTAACTGTGTCGCTTTTCGGTTGACTACCAAATATAAATTCAAACATGATTCACGTAGCATCATAAACTAATTCAAGCATCACCATTAAGCTTTAGTTTTTATGCACTAGTCACTGTCTATCATGCATGCACGTTTTATCATGCGATGCGATCGGGCAGCAGAAATACCCACTAGACACCAGGGAGTTTATTATTTTTATGTAATTGAATAAGGGGAGCGGCCCCTTGGGCAGGGATCGCTCCCTTGTGGGACAAATTGTATTTGGGCCATTTCTGCCCCCCCTTGGGGGCAGATCGTCCTATTTTTATTAGGCCAGTCTGCCCCCAAGGGGGGCAGAAACCACTAGAAACCAGGGATTTTTGTTTATTTTATTTTATACTTGTGCATAAGGGGAGCGGCCCCTTGGGTACGGGCCGCTCCCCAGGAGGGGCAAAATATCTTTGGGCCTTTTCTGCCCCACCCCCAGGGGGCAGATTGGCCTATTATAATTAGGCCAATCTGCCCCCGGGGGTACAGAAACCTCTAGACACCAGGAATATATATATTGTTTGGTTTACTTATGTTTTTAGGTATGGGGAGCGACCCCTTAGGCAAGGGTCGCTCCCCTGGGAGGTAAATTTATTTTAGGCCATTTCTGCTCCCATTGGGGGCAGATCGGCCTATTTCCCAGTAGGCCGATCTGCCCCTGGGGGGGGGGGGGACAGAAACCACTTTGGCACCAGGGATTGGTGTGTCTGTATGTGTGTGTTTTGTTTGGGGGGGCAGCCCCTTGGGCAAGAGTCGCTCCCCATGGGGGCACATTACTGTTGGCCATATCTGCCCCCCTTGGGGTCAGATCGGCCTATTTTGGAAGGCCCATCTGCCCCAAGGGGGTCAGAAAGCCCACCAGAGACCAGGGAAGTTTTTTTTTTTTCAAAATAAGAGAGTGGGGGTATGGCCATACCCTCACCCCAAAGAAATGGGGCAAAGTTATTCTGCCCACCAGTGGGCAGATGGGTCAATTACCCCCGATTCACACCCTGGGAGGGCAGAAAGTCTACTAGATGCCAGGGAATAAAAAAAAAATCCAAAAATAGTGTGGTGGCTACTAACCAGTAGGGGCATGGTTATGCCCCCACCCCAACTGAAAGGGGTAACAGTCTATCAGCTCTCCCCCCGCACACTAAAACATCTTATCCCACAGCAAGCAAGAGGACATTTGATTATTTTGGGTTTTGGTTTTACATTTGGGCCATGAGAGCTTGGCTAACTCTCAAAATCGGCCCACTTGGAATGGAAGGTTGTACTTTTTGGACTTTGGGACATTGCCATGCAGGAAAATTCACAAGACCTAGACACATCTGAAAACTAAACATCTGGGTGAGTCCAGGGTGGTGTGCCTCACATGCACCTTGCACCATTTTCTTACCCACAATGCCCTGCAAGCCTCCAACTTTGCTGGAAATCACACATTTTCCCCACATTTTTGTGATGGAACCTTCTGGAATCTGCAGGAATCCACAAAATTCTTTCCTCCCAGCATTGTCTCACCTATACCGATAAAAATTCTGTAGCACTTGTTAGCCTAATTTTTTTTTTTTTTTTGATGAACCGCCCTTTGTTGACCCGCTTTGGTACTCCCTCGATTTTGACATTTTTTGGCTCTTCCCTGTCACAGGCACTTGGTCCACCTACACAAGTGAGGTATAATTTTTACCGGGAGACTGAGGGGAACGTTGGGTGGTATGAAATTTGTCCTGGTGCGGTGATCCTACACGGAAATGTGGGAAAAATTTTATTCTGTAGCTAAATTTGAGGTTTGCTTAGGATTCTGGGTAAGAAAACATTGAGGGATCCACGCAAGTCAAACCTCCCTGGATGCCCTCAGGTGTCTAGTTTTCAGAAATTTGTAGGTTTGGTAGATTTCCCTATATGGCTGCTGAGCCCAGGACCAAAAACGTATTTCTCCCCACCCCCGCAAAAACAGGTACTTTAGTATTTGATAATTTTGATTTGTCCACATAGTGTTTTGGGGCATTTCTTTTTGCGGGCACTAGGCCTACCCACACAAGTGAGGTACCATTTGTATCGGGAGACTTGGGGGAACGCTGGGTGTAAGGAAATTTGTGGCTCCTCTTAGATTCCAGAACTGTCTGTCACTGAAATGTGAGGAAAAAGTGTGTTTTTGGCCACATTTTGAGGTTTGCCAAGGATTCTGGGTAACAGAACCTGGTGAGAGCCCCACAAGTCACCCCACCTGAGATTCCCCCAGGTGTCTAGTTTTAAAAAATGCACAGGTTTGGTAGGTTTCCCTAGGTGCCGGCTGAGCTAGAGGCCACAATCCACAGCTAGGCACTTTGCAAAAAACACATCAGATTTCAACATAAAAAATGTGATGTGTCCATGTTGTGTTTCTTGTCGCAAGCATTAGGCCTACCCACACAAGTGAGGTACCATTATTATCTGGAGACTTGGGGGAACACAGAATAGCAAAACAAGTGTTATTGTCCCTTGTCTTTCTCTACATGTTTACCTTCCAAATGTAAGAGAGTGCAAATAACCACTGCTCCTCAACAACTTATTGTGTGCCCATTTTGGAAACGTTTTCTTGAAACCTATTTTTCACTCTTTATATTTCAACAAATGAATTGCTGTATACCCGGTATAGAATGAAAACCCATTGCAAGGTGCAGCTCATTTATTGGCTCTGGGTACCTAGGGTTTTTGATGAACCTACAAGCCCTATATATCCCCGCAACCAGAAGAGCCCAGCAGACGTAACAGTATATTGCTTTCAAAAATCTGACATGGCAGGAAAAAGTTAGAGTAAAACATGGGGAAAAATGGCTGTTTTTTAACCTCAATTTCAATTTTGTTTATTTCAGCTGGTATTTTCTGCAGGAAAACCTTGTAGGATCTACACAAATTACCTCTTGCTGAATTCAGACTTTTTTCTACTTTTCAGAAATGTTTAGCTTTCTGGGATCCACCCATATCTGTCACTAACTGGAAGGAGGCCGAAAGCACAAAAAATAGTAAAAATAAGTATGTCCCAGTAAAATGCCAAAATTGTATTGAAAAATTGGGTTTTCCGATTCAAGTCTGCCTGTTCCTGAAAGCTGGCAAGATGGTGATTTTAGCTTTGTTGATGCCATTTTCAGGGAAAAAACTACAAGCCTTCTTCTGCAGCCCTTTTTTCCTATTTTGTTTTTAAAAAACGAAATCTTTGCTATATTTTGGCTAATTTCTTGGTTTTCTTTAGGGGAACCCACAAACTCTGGGTACCTCTAGAATTCCTAGGATGTTGGGAAAAAAGGACGCAAATTTGGCGTGGGTACCTTATGTGGACAAACAGTTATGAGGGCCTGAGAGCAAACTGCCCCAAATAGCCAAACAAAGGCCTGCCACCTGAGGGGGAAAAGGCCTGGCAGCGAAGGGGTTATGGCTTACAGTTATAAATTCATAAAAATGGCAAATGTGTTTAAGCATTGACTGATTTTACACACAAATGCATATTAAGCTCTACAGTGGCAAGATGTGGTTCTAAAAATTCTGGACCCATGTAATTTACTTTGCCACAGCAGTACGATTTTAGTATCAAAAGACCGATAATGACTAGTACACTAAGCATGAGCATTTTCGCTCAATTCCAGCAGCGTTTTCACCTCGAAATCGCCATTTTCGTCCTGCACTCGTGGCTCCCATTTTATACACGGCAGCCATTTTAAAAGTTGCCCTCACATAGGCTTATAATACAGTCAGATTTGATTCCAAGGACACGTACACCTTGATTGACTTTTCTCTGACCTGGGCAAGCTGGAACCATTGCCTCAGGCGAAACCTGTTTGGTCAGTCCCTCTCCCAGTGGCCGAATCAGATAGCATCAAGGCACACCAGGCCATAAAACCCTTATTATCGCTCACACACCCTGCCTAACTTGCTCACACCTGCACCTGCTCTTTTCTTCTTCTTACTTTACAGGGGGAGGTGCCCGTTTTTATTAGGGGTCCACACTTATCTGATGTAAAATACTAGGCCTTGCCGGGTAATTTATTATGGGTTGGATGACATGAAATATGAGGTTTCATCATGACACTGTTTTTTCCTTTGTAGTGAAAAACATGTGAATGACCAACCAAAATGTCAAGAATGTTTGCCTGAAGCTTAAAAAACTGTATATAAGGAAACCTGACTTTGCATTGAAACACAGTCTCCTGAGAACATACAAATCGTGCTGTTGTACTTCTAGGACACTTGTCAATTGGTTGCAGCCAATAAATTCGATCTTTGACTTCACCTAGAAGACTCTGAGTTTCTGTAGTCTGAATCAGGAAAGTACCCGAGGTCTTTGGGTGTACCCTGGCACCGCTGGGTTACCGGATCAGTACCGGTTCTGAAAAACCCAGTACCTCAGTTGGCGCCCAAACGTGGGGCGATACCAGCGGTACCGGTCCAAGCCTGAGGTCCGTGGGGAGCTTCGTGTGAAAATTCTGGAGGAAGGCCGCCACTTCATCGACCCCTGCATGTCGATGTGGTCCGAAAGTCTTTGTTGCGAGGTTCCCCGCTTCCCGACGGCTATGAAGGACTGCTGCCCTGGCTATCGCCCTGATTTGGACCCTTGATTTTTGGTAGAGCGAAACGATAAGACGAGTCTTCTGGTGACGTCATTGATATTTTCAGTTAAGTATAAGTGGAGCGTCTCCCAGTCCTTAGTTGGACACTTGGTTTGGTCCTTAGTTGGACTCTTGGTTTGGTCCTTAGTTGGACACTTGGTTTGGTCCTTAGTTGGACACTTGGTTTGGTCCTTAGTTGGACATTTGGTTTGGTATCCCTTTGGGATCACTTTGATTTGGAACTTGCAAGTACCAAAGCCGAAGGACTCGTGTATTCACGAGACTATCGTAAACGATAATCCTTTGAAGTTTGAAGCTAGACTAGTGAGCGAAGATGCCTGGTCTTAGCAGACTTGGAAATTTGTTTTGTCTTGGTTGTAAAAGGGACTCCCGGTTGGAGGACTCATGTCCGGTTCCTCCGATTGGAACTCCAACCTATGAACTATATGTGAAGCACGGAGTGGGCCCCATCACGTTTAATAAAGTATGGGTCCGCTATTCTTGGAAATAATTGAGAAAAGTTTTCTTTTTTTTCTTGTAAATATGACTTACAACTAGGATCTGCAAACGGTTCTGTAAGTAAATTGCGACGGCGCTATTTATGAAAAATGGCTAAAGCGCGCTGTATTATGTGTACTGAGTGTTTTCTGTTTATATCTGAAATGAGCTCAATGTGTGTTTGTGGGTCTTCTTGATGTTTACAGTTTGTTAAGTAAAATGTTGGTTAATTAATATTAAGTAGAAACTTAGAAAAAATCCAGAAATGAACCATGTGATGTGCTAACATAGCTATATGTTGCTCTTTAATTTATAGAATGAGCAATTGTGCACATATACAAAACTGCCGTTAAATGCTTAATAAATTAGAAAACACATTCAATAGATATAAAAAGGGCCCCCCCCCAAAAAAAAACGAAATTATCTATTTTCAATTCAGCCAGCACTTTCCCAGTTAAACATGGGTGGAATTTTGCATAACCTTCCTTTTAAATGAAAGTGGCGCAAAAATGTGACGCATTTCAAGTTAGGCTTATGCGCTTAGGCTTGTGAGTTAATGTATCCCAAATAATAGGCAAGGGATGCAGCTTGCTTTTATATGTGGAATTATCACAAAAAAAAGAATAATTGGGTTTTTATTTTATTTTTAAAGAAAATTATTAATTATGGAAAAATTATTTAAAAAAATAAGTGCCTTTCAAAATCGTTTTTTAATATTTATAAAGCTTAATACCTATACTATGACCTCCTAACATTAAAATTTAATTCAAGTTATGTTGCACCACTAAAATGACATTTGTATGTGCAATTTTCCCTTGGCGCAGGAGCAAACAAGCTCATTTCTATAAAGTATAAGTTAATATTTTCAATGGCTGACTCATGGATTGTGTAATAGACATTCTGGTAATGCATATTATGCAAGGAAATTGTAGGATATTGATTTTTTAATGCCTAAAATATCAAAGTCGATTTTGGGCAAAAGCACTGTTTAAACTGCATTTTCTTTCATTCAGAGTACTTTTTAAAGTGTCTCAGGCTTCAGTAAATGCATACATTTAGGTTTGATATATATTTGCAGGTTGTGCCTTCTTATGATTCAATGAGTCAATGTGCCAGCGCAAAGGCTTGTTTTAATATCAAGGTTGAAGGTTCTAACTTCAGCTGGGCCTACTGAGACGTTCATTCATTCGAGGTTGATGAAATATGTACCATTGCATGGGATTGCAACAAGCATTTATTCTAACAACTGGTATGTGTGTTATTAAGGTTTGTGAATTATTCACAGTAAATGTAGTTTAATAATCTGGAGATAGAGATAGTTTTTTTTTTAGCGCCTAAAAAGGAAAAAATATTTTTTTTAAATAGAGTGAATTATTGCAGGTTAGAAGGAAAATAGAAAGGCCTACTGTCTTTGACAGATTCAGAGTGGCAGAAGCTAGGAGAGCTACAGAGGCTGGCTCAAGTCATGCTGCTGAGATGCTATCTTTAGTTTTCCCATAGACAATGGAGGAGGCTGTCGTGTTGACACTTGTGACCTTTTAAATTAGGGCCTTGTCTCTGTAAAATGCAGAATGACCCTACAGGCCTCTAAAAGTGGGATTTCTGGTTTCTCCAGAAGAACATCAATACAATTAAAGAACTTAATTCCAAAGGGAAAATATAAAAAAAAGGGGTTTCTTCGAAAGTCCCAACATCATGTTAAATGCTCTGCAGAACTGATACATTTGTGTCTCCGCTCTAAAAAAATAAAACGATGCCTGCTAGTTGCTTTTATTTGACAGAAAACGAAGTGTTGCATTAAGTCTTAGACAGAAAATAAGATGCAGCCCTTTTCTCAAATTTTGAAGGCTACATGCCTTAATGAGAACGATTTGCTAATTAAGACTTATTTTTCACAGTGGAAATTGTAGGTGCCAAATTAATATGGAGTGTCAGTGTAACAATTTTTACTTTTAGAAAGGTAAAACTAAGGTGGCTTGATGTTGCGAAGTAACTGACAAGAGGGTAACAGTTAAGTAATGGAAATTTATTTTCATGTATTTGGTCCTATCATGAATTGTTCTTGCTGGTCCTGTATGTTAGAAGAGAAACAGTAAAGTTATATTTGACAGCAGATTTCCATTGCCTGGTGATCTACTGTCAAAAGGAGGGTAAGGATTTTAAACCAGACAAATTAAACAGGCCCAAATATTGGGTTTTGGGCTGCAGGTTTACAGTGCATAAAGTACATGACATGGTGTTGTGTGTCACCGCTTATTCACACATGCTATTGTTTTGTCTATGCTTTTTGTGCTTGATACACAGCAAGTATATCTGATGGCTTGACGTTTTGTGCGTTTTTATTATTTTTTATTTGTTTTTTGCATGTTTGTTGCTGCTTTTGATACTATTACAAGCTCCCCTGTGTTGTTAGGGGATGGTCATGACGATGCCCATCGCTACGCAACAGTTGGTTGAACTTGTTCTGGTTACTAAATTCCACAGATAATGATATTTCATGCTGTGAACATAAAAGACAACACTTCACCAGTGAATGTCTATTTGGCTATAATGGTATTGAAGGAAAATAAAAAGAGATATACAGGATCAAAGTATGTCACCTGCAGTTAGTCACGTTACTGCCCCTTCCCTTAAAGGAACAGGCAGCCCTACATTTATGTATCCTTGATTGGACCTAAGGATGAAATTATAGATCTGTGACTCAAGGTGGCCTAATTTCTATATTACATTAGTTAATGATGTTGTGTTTCCTAAGTAGCATATGGCTTTCGTTCCTTAAAAGAAAACCAGGTTTTCATTTTTTCCTGAAGAAGGAACTGAAACATTAGCTAGGAGTACCGTATATGTTGTAGTCGCCAACGGTAGAGTTAAAATTTGTGTAACTTTGGCCTTTGTGTATCACCCGTACTCTCGGTGTTGTGTCACATGCCTGACTATCACCCAAATATTTTTTTTTTGTTCTTCCTATAGATTTTTTCTTTTGTTACTTCCCCTGACCAATGTCGCATCATGCTTAGTTATTGAGATTTTAGCTATGTCCTAGTCCCATTTCTCTTTTTCGAATTCCTTTCACCAGTCAGCCCTTTTATTATTATTGATGTATTGTTCAGGTTCACAGTTCCAGACTGCAGTGATATACCAGGGACCCCCATGTTATGTATAATTCCCTTTGGTATGACCAGACTGGTTTTCAAGAATTTGCCTTAGGCCTGCTTCAATGTTTTCCAGCCTGACTGTCAGGGTAGCGATAGACTGGTTAACTGACTCAATATTATAGTAAGACAAGTTTTCCATCTCAATAGGAGATATCTTATGTTTACCTTTTTGAACATGACGAATTTTCAATGTCTATTTTAATTTGGTTTTCGGTTCCCTTCTGTTCCTGCTACTTTAATTTTTTGTGGGATCAGATGTGTCCTAATCATGCAAATATCAGGACCCTATAGTTCTTGTCTTTTTGTTTGCACATTTGACTATTAGCCTGTGTATTGCGTAGTGCACCTGATGCACAGTTTTTAAAGGAAGGTTTCTACATGTCCCTGATAATCGGTATCATGTGATTTCTCTATTGAGATGTTCTAAGGTAAGGAGGAACACCTAGACTTAATCATTGAGGCAAATATGTGTTTACCCCATTAGACAATGCCACTGTGTGAGGAAATCCATTCAGATAGAATTCTCATGTAGCTATAGATGGCAGAGAATAATGGAGAAAACTGAATTAAAGATGCTACAGACCCTGTTTTGCCCTTCTGCCTTTGTCTTTGTATTTTATGCCCATGGTGTATGGCTACTCCTTTGAAGATTGCAGACCACCTGCTTGCAGTCCCCTTGTTAAAAACCATGAACTGTTTTTGTACTAAATTGAAGGAAACTAACAGCTGTGGCACACTTCCTACGTCACTAGATTCTGCAGGTATCAAGTCATAATAACCTGCAGGACATTGATTTAAGCCTAATTCCCATCAGTGACAGCTACAGATGAAAGACGGACGTCTTGGCCCTACAGTCTCAGCACCCAGGAAGTAGCAAAGCTGGACAGCGATCGCCAGCGCATGGTATCGTACTTGCTCCATCAGACGGCGTTGGACATCACAAAACCAAAGTTTCAGTGTAAAAGAGCTAAAGAGAAGGATTCCTGTTGTTGATGGCAGAGCTGTTTTGAGGTTTCATTTCTCTACCAGTCATGTGCTGGTAACCTCTGACAGTGTGCAATCCCTTGAGCCCCTTGGCCTGAGTTTTGGCCACACACCCACTTTTCTTTGCTCCAACGGAAGAAGGGCAGTGCACCGGAGATTTCAAGTTTGGAAAAAGGCACTATATTTTGGTGCCCATGAAAGAGCAGCTTGAGCGTCCTCTGACACTAAATAATGAGTGTTGGAGTCTGAAAGTGCTGCTGAGCTTGAGCTATTTCCCAATTAATGGTGCTTGGGTCTGCACGAGATGATTTGTGCCCTTGATCAATGAAGAGCACATTGTTTGTAGTATCTGCCACAGAGGAGAGACACTGGTGCATTGCTTTAAGACATTGAGACTTTCGAGTGAGCTGTGGGTGTTTGCCAGGAGGGCACTCCAACTAAGCAGTACTTTTCTCACGAAGAGGCCTGAATTGAGAGGCCCATGCGAAAGAAAACAACAAAAGAGAATTTGATGGACAATAGAAGCCTGCCAGAGAGGCTTTTTGAACGGACTCTGGGCATAGTTGGTTTCACAAGAGGTTTCCGTGTGATTGTATAGACTAGGTGTTAGGAGACTGATTGTTTTGCTGGCATTGTTTTAAAGTACTATTCTGTTTAGTAAAAGCAGAATAAAGTCAATTTTCTGTGGAAAGAGTACCCCCTTTTCACCTTAGAGCATTGATGAGAGTCACCACTGTTCCACCTGAACATACAAAAATTACTGAAATGCAGAGGAGCCCTAAAAATGTTACTAGATAATTTTAGGATTTGCTTTTTGGTTAGGGTTGTGAAAAATTATTATTTCATTTGTAAATAGTGGTCACTACTTTCTCCCGTTGTCTATATGTTCTTAATAACGTGTTTTCTAGTGTCTTTTAAACATGACGTTGTCATTTATGAGTGGGATTGTTTTTCTCTACTCAATTGACTTCTGCACCCACTTCCCAACCTATGTCTTTTCCTACTATTGTTTCTTTGCACTCTTTTCACCCTTTTCCTGAACATGAGCAGGTTAGAAGATCAGAATTTGTAAGCAATTCTTTTGTACAGCTTCTGCATCAACACTAGTTAGTAGTGAACATCACTAATTGTTGGGTGTGTGATCTTATGCCACCTACTGCAGATAGAGGTATTCCTTATTTTGTCCTGCCATATGTGGCCTTTTGTGCTACTTCATGTTCGAGGAGACCTGTCCAGAGAGAGTTACCAAGTACTAGAATTTTGCTCCAGCAACATCTCCATGGCCTTATAAACATAGACCTGGACTCAGATTAGCATGAGAATAGGTTTATTGCCTATGTAAGGGCAAAAGGAGGGTTTGTGGTTCTAAAAATTCTGGACCCATGTAATTTACTTTGCCACAGCAGTACGATTTTAGTATCAAAAGACCGATAATGACTAGTACACTAAGCATGAGCATTTTCGCTCAATTCCAGCAGCGTTTTCACCTCGAAATCGCCATTTTCGTCCTGCACTCGTGGCTCCCATTTTATACACGGCAGCCATTTTAAAAGTTGCCCTCACATAGGCTTATAATACAGTCAGATTTGATTCCAAGGACACGTACACCTTGATTGACTTTTCTCTGACCTGGGCAAGCTGGAACCATTGCCTCAGGCCAAACCTGTTTGGTCAGTCCCTCTCCCAGTGGCCGAATCAGATAGCATCAAGGCACACCAGGCCATAAAACCCTTATTATCGCTCACACACCCTGCCTAACTTGCTCACACCTGCACCTGCTCTTTTCTTCTTCTTACTTTACAGGGGGAGGTGCCCGTTTTTATTAGGGGTCCACACTTATCTGATGTAAAATACTAGGCCTTGCCGGGTAATTTATTATGGGTTGGATGACATGAAATATGAGGTTTCATCATGACACTGTTTTTTCCTTTGTAGTGAAAAACATGTGAATGACCAACCAAAATGTCAAGAATGTTTGCCTGAACCTTAAAAAACTGTATATAAGGAAACCTGACTTTGCATTGAAACACAGTCTCCTGAGAACATACAAATCGTGCTGTTGTACTTCTAGGACACTTGTCAATTGGTTGCAGCCAATAAATTCGATCTTTGACTTCACCTAGAAGACTCCGAGTTTCTGTAGTCTGAATCAGGAAAGTACCCGAGGTCTTTGGGTGTACCCTGGCACCGCTGGGTTACCGGATCAGTACCGGTTCTGAAAAACCCAGTACCTCAAAGAGGCTGCTGGAGGAAAATCTATCAATAAAGTAAGACAGAACAATTTGACACAATAATATGGTTTTAATTAATTTATCAGTTGGGAACATCAGTCAGTCTCAAAAAGAGACCAAAGTCTGAAGTGCAAAGTTCTGGATTACAAGCAGTGGTGTATATATACTGTAAAAGCCACAAAAAACATGAGTTACACATTTCTGTATGACGTAAATAGGAAGCTGGGCAGATAAGATATTGTCAACATACGTACGTTTCCAGGAATTGTGTAGTGTCCATGTTTAGCAGAAGCCCCCTTTTGTGTTTTGCTTTGTAGTTCTCAGAATAAGGACGAGATAACCTCGAAAAATATTTTTGGTTTCCTGCATAGCGAGTGCTTATCTCTTGTTTGATGTCATTGGGTCCAGGCCAGCCTGACTTAAATATATTGTCAACAGGCTTGCGCTAAGGCAAGTTTCACCCTTGTTGACACCCTGTGCTGAATAACGACGCAAAACCTTTTTCTTCTATCAACCTCTTAGTGTGTTTCTTAAAACTAGTGTGCACTATGACCTATATATTTATGGCTCAGTGATATTGTTCAGCACAGCCATTTATTTTGCTTAGGCCGGTTCACTACTTACATAGGTTTTTAAACTATCCCTCACCTGAAATGTTTGTATTGGGGCTTGGGATTTTATATGTGTGTTTATGTCTATAAAATATATTCCTATAATTTCCCTACATCAGTCCCCCCTCTAGTTGATTCTTCAACTATCTTTCCCATCTACTAGTGTGATCACCTTATGCTCACTATTCTATCCCTCAACATCCTTAGCGTTTTTCCTAACCAAAAAGGCTCCTCACATTTTAGCTGTCATCTTTTTACAACATGCTATTATTAACTGAAAAATAAACATGTCAAGAGCAATATCACTTCAAAAGGTAACAAGGCCTTAGCAACCCCGACATCCAGTACGGCACCCATTCGAACCAGCCCTCGAAACCACCTGTCAGGGGCACCCCCTTCATCAACCATTTTCTTGTATAGTTCATGCAGTGTCTGAATGGCCTTAGTCAGTATCCCATTGTCCACATCATAAGTACAGCAGCCGACCCAATCTTCTTACACACCCCTCCTTCCATGGCCATCATTAATTCCAATACATATCGGTGCTGCATCAGTCTAAGAGCTCGGAGTTCTTCCTTGATAGCACTGAGTCCATCCTCAGTTGCAATGATTGATCTTCATTACCTCCCAGTGCATCACTTGGACCCAGCGGGCCATTGCTTTTGCCTGAAAAAAACAGAAGAATGCTTCCAAAAAGAGATGGGCATCATTGAATAATCTATATTCCTGTGGGACTTCTTTCCAAACTTTTGTACAATAGTATTCCGTAGTTCTTTTTGTCCGGTGCTGATGAAGTAAGGTTGTTGGACAGCCCATGGGACGGTCATGTAACTGGGAGATGTTCACACCTGGTATCACCCGGGAGGGGGTTATAAAGTCACGAGGGAGCCGAGGCCATTGAAGTTCAGGGGTAGTTGCATGTGGAGCTGAGCCCTACACATCCATCAAGCTGTAAGTGCTGCCCTGCATATTGGGTTTGTAGGTGGTGATCTTACAGCTAAGGTTACTCCCCAAACTTAATGTCCCATGTCCTCTGAAACAAATAGAAAACTATGTTAATTTCTTTGCTATTCTAGGGTGCATGGTAATTCCTGTCCATTTATATCTCTGTAGTTTTGCATCCCTTATTTCTTGACACTGGCCTTTTATTTTATCAAATGTTAGGTGAGTTTTTCATAAGGATATTGCTCTACATGTGAACTTGGCTCTAGTGTGCCATTTGTCATGGGCAAATACTGATCCTGTAATGCTAAGACATGGTCCGCTCGCACAATCAGGTGGTAGATGGTAAGCTAAATAGTTACTACATTTGTACGATGGGTAAGACCTTCCAAAAATGCCTCATTGTAATACCCTTTTCCCCTACTCTCTGTGAGCTGCTTTTTGCCCTGCCTTCTTCATTCTTGATATCTTTTCCATTATCTCTTGTTTTTCTGTCAGGATCAGTAGGACGTCAGGAGTGTTCTCAAATCTAGTTATATTAACTTGTGCAGTTATAGGACTAACATGAGTGGGTTGTAGCTATGTATTTTTTCTGCATTAAAAGAAGTGCAGGAGACAGCTTGTCATATTAGGGGATACATCTTTATGGAGATGCAATGTGTCTAGTTTAAAGTTTATTTTATTTAGGATATGGAACTCCCATGGACGTCCACATAAAACAAACATATAAAAAGAAGACCATAAAAAACCTTCATAAACAATTTACATTCCCCGTTTCTGCAAAGTAATTCGATAATTAAATTAATACACAGATAACAAGCATTTAGAAAAGTTAAAAATTCTGTAGAAAAACATTTCGTTTGTGGGAGCAGAGAAGGCCTGCAATATTTCTGAAGCAGTGCATACGGAAAATGTAAGACAGATAGGACGTAACTATCTATGACAGAATAACAGCAAGGCCAGACATATGAAAACAACAAGATTCAGATCTTGATCACCATTGTGACAGAAATTACAAATTGGTGAAGATCCATACCATCTAGCCCACAATGTGTTTAGAGGGAGTAGCCCCTGTTGCAGTAGGGGCCAGAATCTTCTGACCCTATGAGGCAGGTCCAGCTGAGGTAGGGCTGCATTTCCTTCAATAGTATAGTGTCAGTTACAGATTGGAAGCCCTGCCTGTGTGCACAAGCCCTTTTATCCAGGCAGAGGCTTGCTGACCAAGTTACTTGCCTAATAATGGATTTTCGCTATAACAGAGGAAGTGTGGGAATGGATGCAGGATCTAACTGTAAGAGATCTATGGCATGTGTAAAATACCTGCCAATGGTGTATTTCGTCCTGCTGCTGGCCAAAATGTATTTTTTTTTAACAGTGACTTCAGAGAATCATCATCACAATTTATCAAGCTAACCACCCAGCGTATGACCCCAGCCAGTTCTTGAACAAATCCGCTTTGCAAGCCCATCTCAAGCCTTAAGGTTGCTGCTGAGAGGGCTGAGTTTGCGGATGTAAGATTCCTCAAGACCCAGCCCTCTGGTTTATGTAAGAAACCCCATTTAGGAGCTTCAACATGCTCTAGGCCTTAAAGGCCTTAAAGTTAAGACTGAGGTATCTTCGCCCGGTATACCTCTAAGAGATGTTTAAAATGTCTCCTGTTGGTTGCCCTATGGAGAGCATTCAAGCCATTAGCTTAGGATAGAGACTTATGTTAGTTATGTTCTATGTGTGGCCTGTCACTGAGGTTCCCGCAAACAATTTTCCCCAAAAAAGTATATGAGTGTACCCTTTTGAGTTTCTGGCCAACAGAAACAGTTGTATTAAAACCTTTTTTTAATGTGAAAACATAGAAATTTACTTTTGGAGCAATTTATTTGTAAGAAGTGGGCTTCTGTAAATTGCCCTAGGGCTTGAAGGAGATTATTTAGCCCTTTTCGTGTGCGGTCCAGTCTGATTATATCATCAGCATAGAGCTAACAGGATATTGGCCTTCCTCTCAATATGGGGGCGAAAGCCTTGCTCCGACTTAAGTGAGTAGGTAAGTCAGAGATGTACAAGGAAAACAGCAACGGGACCACTATGCAACCTTGTTTTAAACCATTCTGAGTTGGGATTTCATGGGACAAGCCTCTATCCCCCCCTAATAGTACCCTACACCATGTGGAGGAATGGAGATCTAAGAGGATACCTGGTATGCCTAATATTGAGAGCTTTTCCCACAGCGTGGCCCAATCTACTTTATCAAATGCTGTAGAAAAATTGAATAACGCTGCATAAATCACCCCCCTCTCACAGAGACATGTTTCTCGTTTATTACCTGGGGGACGAGATGGTTTTGTTCCTTTCTGCCCAGTCACTAATCTGGAAAAGCAAATATTTAGCAAATATTTTGCCAACCGAATCCAGCAGAGCAATCTGGCGGTAGTTCCCGGGATAGTTGCGGCTCCCTTTTATTATATAGGGGAACAGTAATACTACCCATCCAGGAAGGAGGAATTTTTCTAGTTTCATAACAGCACTGAAAGACCTGGGACAGGATTTTACTCCAGTTAAGAATATCATGTTTTATAACCAATACAGGGATTTCATCAGTACCCATTGCTGACAAGCTAAGCATGCGTTTAATAACATCATCAATTTATTTCATAGTGGGTTATGTATATGAGGGGTCATCACCAGTTTGAGGAAGCTCCCATTGGATGCATGGAGACCAGATATGAACGTGGACCAGCTTGTTTGGTTGATGGCCATTTGAAGAGATCTAGTTCTCGAGCCACACCCATCTGCTACCAATGACCAGAAACACCTTGAAAGGCCATTAAAATTAGCTTTCCTTACATCAATCCAGAATCTGTAAATAGCATCTCCTATTAGATTTTCTCTTAAACGCCTCCTTCTTCTTTTTAATAAGCCCAACTGAAAATGCCTTTCTAAAGTGTATTCACTTTCTAAAGTGTATTCCCTGTATTGCTTGCGAGTAAGGGCATTGATTTCTCTGTTCAATAAAAGTAGGGGGCAGGGTTTTACCATACGCTTGCTTGGGACATTCTGGCGGGTGATTGAAATTAGCTGATGCATAAACTCAGAAAATTCCTCCAAAACATTTCCTGCCCAGTTTTCGAGTTTGCCAGAGACGGTCTCTAGAATACCTTCAAGCCCCTTAACCCTGTCAACCAATGTGTTCTGCCAGTTTTAATATTAAGCTTTGATTTCAACCCATCCAGGCTCCAGGAATCAGCGGGGAGAACTTTCAGGTTAATAGATGCTACCAGAATATTAAGCTCACCGAGTGCTGTCTCTATCACTTTTATGTCCTGTATCAAGGAGAATGTCTGATAGATGGTTACCACATAATCTAGAATAGCAGTTCCACCCCCAAAGTTTGTGCGTATAGTGGTTTGACGAATCAGAGAGAAGTCTATCATTCGCTATGATATAGTCTCTCATCTTCAAGTGCTCTAGGACAAGTTTCTCACGCTTATCAGTTTTTATTTAATGGGAAAGACACAAATGGGGATTCCAAATGCTTCCACTTTTTCCTCATCCCAGTATGGTAAGAGAGCGAGATTAGAAATTTTACAGTTTAAGTCCCTGACCATGTTAATCGAGCTGCTGGCTCCCTATCACTAAGCTCGGTAATAAAAAGGAATATCTTAGCTAAGAGGCTATCGTGGGGGGCACCAGGGAGGATATAGGAATTTACCAACACCAGAGGAGCTCCATCAGACCCTTCTCCAACACTGTATAAAATTATAGAGAAGAACAGATTGCTGGGATCTCTAAAACATTTGTAGCCCCAGTTAAGCCTATTGGTCAGCAAGCAGACTACCACACCCTTAGCACAGCCTCTCTTTGAGGGGGTAGTGTTACAGAAAAACGAATAATATTTGTTGCACAAGAGCTCCCCAGTGGACCAAGTCTCTTGTAGGCAGATTACATCTGCATTTAGAGAGTTCAAAAACTAATTTTTTCCCCCCTTATTTTTTTATGCCAAAAACATTCCAGGATACAACAATGAGCCCATTGTTAATGTGATGGTACTATTGGACGGGACATTGTGAAGGAGCTGCTTAAAGCAGCCGGTAACCAATTCCAAGAGTAGGTGTTTGCACTTAATTCTTGGGGTGGACTCATCGGGGGTCCCCAAGTGACACTTCCCTTCCGTGTTTCCCTAGAGAGATTTTTAAAGCCTGTTGACTGAGAGGGTAGTTGTCGGATTTACTTAGGGGTGGGGGAATGGATAAGTGCTTCCCATGACCTTCGTGGGGGTACAGTGAGACCTTACCAGCTAGCATGCTCCCCGACTCCCTCAAAATAGGAACAACATCAATACCTTTGTATTGCAGCCATTCAGAATTATTTCAAATTTTGTTGACAATCTGTTTTGAGTAAAAAAGCACTCTTGTTTTGGGGCCAAGACCCAAGTCCTCCATGTACGTTATTACTTTCAATTAGTCTAAGCAACTCTACCTCTGAAAAACACTTTAGAAGTAGAGATTTATTTAGTAATAGGTCTGTGTCAAACAGAAGCATAAAGTCTAAAGCCAAAGTATCCACATAATTTTGTCTCTCCTTCCTTCTTGAGAGTAGCGACCGGTCCGGCTGGGGCTTTGACCCACGTTGGGGCCCCAAATGGTTGCTCTAGGGGATTCAAAGGTAGCATAGTTGTCTGTAATGGATACGTATTTTGACTCACGGTTGGGCCATCCATACCTGGCCCACAGGGGGTACATAGAGGAGCATCCAATACTCGAGATTCAGAGATTGCAGTATGGTGTTGTAGAACGGGATCCTCCAGGGGTGAGGATCTTGTGGCGTAAGGAGGTGCCTCAGTGAAACGCACCTTTCTCCAATCTTTTTTTTAAAATCCTTCGATTTAGTTTTTTGGGCCTCTTGAGATTTTTCTTTTTGCACATAGGCTTTTGCGTCGATGAACAGGTTTCTCCGGTCACTGTGTTCACCTTTGGACATGCTTTAAAACTGGAAATACTTCCTGTACTGTGCTTTGCAGTTCAAATTCAGAATATTTTCTGGTGAAAAATCACTCAATACAAATTTGATAGAGTCTACCGGGGTCTCGATAGAAACTGAGTTCGTGGGGAGTACTTTAACCTGAGGCTTACCGGCCTGGGAGCAGAAATCGATCCCAGGATGGGTAACCTTGTTCTCTGCAACACAAGGTCGTGCTGAAGCTTCTTCTCATTGTAATGTGAATTTTTCGTTGTTGCCTCCTTTGCTAGTAATTAGTTATTTTAGTATGGCTGTAACAGTGCCAAAGATACAGTCGGATCCCCTGGCAACATTTTCTAATAGATTTAAAATGGATGATAGAAGTCTCTCTAGGCTGAGGAGAGAGGAAGAAACCTGTGTATTTTGATCCGGGGGATTCCTTGGGAGATTGATATTTATGCTCAAGTCAGGAGTAACTGAGAGGTGTGAGCATAATGAGGGATGGATAGAGAGGTGTACTGCTAAAGAGCTGTAAGCCCATGGACAATGGCAAGGGAGAAGGCTGGAGAGTTTTCACCCCCTGCTGAGAACCATATCTTTTATATAATTCTAAGTCCAGATCTGGAAGAGTGAAGTCATCCAACCGATGTTCCTGCTCAATACTTTGGGAGGAAGCTTCTTTCATGGCTCCAACGAGCAAGCCCTCCCTTTTAGGGGCAAAACAGTCAGAGTTACAAGCTGAAGGGAGGATGGTACTGTGGGATGGCGAGGCAACTTTGCATGGACCATGGACCGCAGTATGGTAGGGGGATACTAGGGAAGCAGAGGAATCCAGAATGGCTTCTTCAAAGATGTTAATGCAAGTTAACCCCTTGAAACTAGGATGCTGTAGTTCTCCTAGCCGAGGTATGACCCTGTTGCCAGAGGGTCTAGACTCGAGGGGTTCCGGAGGAGCCTTCTCCTTATCCCAGAGAGAAAGAAATTAATTTCTATGTTTCAGCCCTGGGGAAACTGCACCCTTGTTGCAGAGAGGGTTGAATTTGATTTTTGAGCAAGACCTCCGCTGGAGTAGACCGCCTGATCGCAATTTTTTGGCGGTCATTGTGCCTTTTCCAGTGCCTACAGCAGTCAGTCACAGATGTTGCTTCCTGCTTTCCTTAGGCACCGGTGGAATATTCCGGTGTACAGATAATTCTGCTAAGAAGCTTGGGGTGCAGATGATAGTCAGAACAAAGAAAGGATGCACCGCCTTGCAGTCCAATCAAGGATATATTGACAGTCAAGGCAGCAATACTTTATTTTCAAGTTGGGGCAAGGAGGACAGGAGGTACAAGGAGGAAGGAGGAGAATGGCAACAAGCCGCACCACGAGGGACCCGTGGCAGCTTCCGTTGCCAAGACACTGTTGACCTCTCCTGTTTGTTACCTCCCCTCTGTAGCTCTGGGGAGCCCTGTGGGCCACTCAAGGCTTCCAGTAGACTTTTAACTCTTTTCCGGATGTGTGGCTCCCGGTGCTGGAAGCCTGAAGTGTTAGATGTGCTGCATGCATCTTCTCCGAGGGCAGGTCGCGCTGGGAAGGGCACTGTGAACACAGACCACACTGTCCCTTTCAGGGGCAGGCTGTGTGATAGGCCACAACCACCAGATTTACTGCCCCCAGGTGCAGAAGCCTCCTGTGATCTCGGACTCCTCGCTGCTAGGGGTTTGCGCCCTGATGCTTGTGGACTGGGGCCTTGCAGTCTGGGACCAGGCTTGCTGCTTTCTTTGAATTGCAAGCCACTCCGGTGCAAGCCTACTGCACGGCCTATGTAGCCTGCACAGCTCCCTCAGTGTCCTTCTGGGGGACTGCCTTGCTATGTGCTATGCGGTCTTAGTGCAGTCTGTCGCGTGATCTGAGGCCTGTGCTGTCCGAATTCATCAGGGCCTCCTTGCCGTGAGCCGTGGTCTCCCTCTGTGTGGGTCTCTGAAGGAGGAGGATTGGGGGTGCTGAGGGACAAGAGAACACCCGTATGGTGACCACTTCTGCCTCCAACCTCCGCTTGATGGGCTGTGGCCAGCAAGCAGTCTCTTGGCCACCTGGCACCAGACATGCCCTTCTGCGGCTTCTGCGGCTCAGCACGAATGCAGCGGGCTCCCAAGGTCCCAGCTTTCGTGGCTTTGCTTAGGACAGCCGTTTGGAACAGCCGACGGGTAGCGGCCAGCAATCATCTTCCCAGCTTGCGGCTTCCGACACGTCACAAAGTTACATTTCAGCAGGAAAAGCAAAAAACAGCAGGCAGGCAAGCCATAGAAAAATCTGTCTAGTACAGCAGCATGGGGGATGAGTGAGCATACATTACAGTTGGATGTGCCCATAGTATGTGTGTGCTGGTACCACATATTCTCAAATAACAGTATGGAGAGGGTGATGGTGAGTATCATTATCAACAGTTCTGCACATGTGTGTAATAGTTGATGTAGAATCAAAGTAATAAAAATGCACTAAGGCTAAGAATAGAAATATTAGTGCACAGAGAAGGAAAAACAAACAAGACATACATAACTTAAAAGAAGTTGTGTCTTTCATTCGAACAATAGAGGGAGGCTTTACTCCGGTTCCTTCTGATGTTCTCCCCCCTTTTTTCCCTGCTCGGTGTCCAAAGGGATGGATGGCATGGTCGGGGCTAGGCAGATATCCATCAGATGAATCCATGGTGTGTGGCCTTGAACTTTAGCCACTGTAATCATGCTTTCGGTCACAGGGAATGGTCCATTAAAAGTGCTATCTTTCCACTTGCGCCCAAAATATCTGATGTAAACTAATGTTCCCAATGCCATTGGAGTCTCTTGGTCATGTACAGGAGCTGCGTGGGCACTCTTGTCGGCTGTGTGTGTAACCTGGTTAGAGAAGAACTTTGCAATCTTTGTTAACTCAAACATAAATACATTCATTTCAGTTTGTACAACTTCAGGTAAACTCTCAGTCTCCAACTTATGCCTAGTTAATGGCACAAATGTGCTTATTGCCTGTCACGATTTGATGAGGAGTCAGATGGTGATCTGATCCTGGGGTGTTTCTCAAGGCATACAGTGCCAGTGGGAGGCAGTATTGCCATTTCCTTTTCAATGTCACACATAGTTTACTTATTTTATTCTTGAGGGGGTCATTAAGGCGCTCCACAAGGACAGTTTGTGCATTATTCCGAACAAGGTGATGAGATGGGAGAAGATATTGACAAAGTGGATGCCATTGTCAGATCCGATTCCTTCAGTAACGCACCACTGGGACATTACCTCGCAGATCAGAAAATTAGCAGAAGACTTGGCCTCACAGTGAACGAACACAAGGTCCTGCTTCGATCCACCTTGAGAATGGGCAAACTACAACTATGAGGTAGCCATAATTATTACATCTGTCAATCATATCAATGTAGTCAAATGTGCAGTTCCTTAAATGGTCCTTGTGGTATTGTGAAAGCTATTGCCTTAACGTAGGACTTGGTGATTACATACACACCTGTACTGTGTGCCAGCAGTAATCATCTCATGTAGGTTGAGGACAAACCAATCCTGGGATATTTGGAGGGACCTGTCTCTGGCAGCCTGTGAAGGAAAATGTAACTGGTTTAGAGCTACAATGCTTGGGGCATGACCGGCTTTCCTGTTGATATCTGTCTGTATATTAAATCTGTTCCTGTCTGTATGCATCATCAGGCTTCCCACAACGGTTTATCATGCTGTGCGGTACTTTCTTGCAGGCCTGGGCAAAAAACTTTGCTCCGCTTGCGGAGTTTGCGGAATTCTGCAATTCTGTGTTTCATGGAGAACGTGGAGTTACTGATAGACACTGCACTCCGCAACGTAGCGGAGTTTTTTTCAGTTTTTCCCCCACTGGTGCGCGCTTACTGTTATTCCACGTGCATGAGATTGAGACAAGAGACTTCCTGTCTCTCGCGAGCACAAACATGATTTTTTTACCCATTTGCGAGAGTTAGCGCCGCCCCAGCGACTTCCGGCACATTTTCTGTGACATAGGCAAGCGCGATTGAGCACGATCGACTGCTGCTGCAACCTGGCCCAGAGGCATCAACTTCCTGTTCCTGTCCAGCAGGCTCCTACCACTGCTTTGACCAGCTGCTTGTCACTTTTCACTTGGATTTCGAGCTGAAAGGATCACTTTTTGTCTCCTGGATATATCATTGGATTTAAGGACTTTGTTGTATTCGAGATTTCACAAGTAAGTTAAAAAACAGTTGTATACAGGTGTTGTACAACTTGTTTGTTTGATAGAAGGCATGCACCAAAATTTATCTGTACTTTCATTTATTTGATTTTTTTAAATTTATTGTGGTGGGTGGCCTGCATTGGGGCCTATTTATAGTTTTATGTGTATTTTTTGTTCTACAAAGGAAAAATGTTTTACAGTTCACTACATTTTCTTCATGTTTTGTAAATTTGCAATATTCATTATAATCACTATATTAATATTAAGTGGCCTAGCCTGCTAATGCAATAGGCCTTCCAGCTGTAGGCCCAGTACTAGTCATGGGTGCATGATGAAACAACTGTTTGTGGTGTCTGTGGAACTGAAACACCATGGATGGCATTGGATTAAAGAGAACAAAAAGTTGTTTAGTAGTATTTCACTTTTTTCTGCAAACAGTGTATGGTGGAGTTATAGTACTTGATGCCTTTGTATGATGTGTTGTTGTAAAATATTTAGCCCGTTTAATTTTAGTTTCTGGAATTAATGACAATGCTGTTTTGTTCTCCCGTACCAATGCCTGTTTTGTCTGACCAATGTGTGAGAGTGTTGGTCATGGCTATCATTCGACTTTGCTCCCCATGCCATGTGGCCAAGGGCCCTTTTTGTATAGTCAATTAGAGTCCTACACCCATATGTGTTTTTTGTTTTCTATTCATCCTGCTTGTTGTTTGACCATGTGGCTGGTGGCATTTTGTGTAGACAGCCATTAGTCCTGCATGTGCTCTTTTTTGTGGTGGTGGCTATGTCTCCTTGTTGGTTGACTATGTGGCTGGCGGCCATTTTGTGTAGGAAGCCAGTGTGCTTTAGGCCTGCATGTGTTCTTCTTTGTTGTGGTGGCCATGCCTCCTTAATGGTTGCTCTTTGACCATATGGCTGGTGGCCATTTTGTCTAGGTAGCTAGTGTGCTTAAGGCCTGCATGTGTTCTTCTTTGTTTGGGTGGCTGTGCCTCCTTGCTGGTTGTTTGACCATGTGGCTGGCAGCCATTTTGTGTAGGCAGCCAGTGTGTTTAAGGCCTGCAAGTGTTCTTTGTACTGGTGGCCATGCCTCCTTGCTGGTTGTTGTTTGACCACATGGTTGGCGGTCATTTTGTTTAGGCCGTCAGTGTGCTTTAGGCCTGCAAGTAGTGTTCTTTGTTGTGGTGGCCATGCCTCCTTGCTGGTTCTTGTTTGACCATGTGGCTGGCGGCCATTTTGTGTAGGCAGCCAGCGTGCTTTAGGCCTGCATATGTTCTTCTTTGTTGTGGTGGCCATGCCTCCTTTCTGGTTCTTGTCTGACCATGTGGCTAGCGGACATTTTGTGTAGGCAGTCAGTGTGCTTAAGGCCTGCATGTTTTCTTCTTTGCTGTTCATACTTAATTGTTTAAATCATTGCAATAATGGCACTTTTAAAACATGGAGCAATTTGGTGAGGAGAGGTGTGAGGGTTCCAGTCAAGGTGGTGATGAAGCGCCTCCAGAAGGAATGCCAAGTCATTATTATGGCCATCATTGTTGGGCTCCATACATTTATTTGGCATAAACAATGGAAGGAGCTCACTGAGAAAGAAGGGACTTTACAATTTCCCCATTACGGTACCTATAGTTTGAATATAATTGAGATTTTGAGACAAATGTTATACGACATGAAATCTGTACCTAGACCAGCACACTATAAAGCTTTGAATTCATGGGAACTACTGCACATGCAAAGAATAAAGAAAAATAGAGTAGAGCTAAGACAATAGTTCATAGATAGATGCTAAGTGGGATGCAGAACAGCAGGTGTGGAGAAGAGACATGATTGTGGGAGCTAACTTATGCCCTATATTGACAAATGAGCAGCCCAAAAAAATAAGAGTGCAGGAAGATGAGGATACTGATGCCCAGTGCACATCTAGTACTGATAGTGATTCTGGGTATAATTTCTTGGAGGAGTTACTATCCTCCTGACCATCACCCTATGATGCAATTCGGCCCAAAAATGGAAACATCCCAGATAATAATAATGGTGCAGCTGCACCTATTGATCCCCTTTTAACCCACACAGAAGGACCTGCTCTGACAGCCTTAGTTGTGACTGTCACAACTCAGATAGCACCCATAGTGACAATTCCTATTACTACTGCTCTATGTGTGCCGATTCCAGTCATGGCTACCCCTGTTATAATTACAGACTGTGACTGTCCCTGTAGTGACCACCCCAATTGCCACAGCCCCTATCGCTGTGGTCTGTGGAGGCGCTGTCACTGTTACTGTCCCCAAGATTCAAAACTCAGGTAGGTATCTGGAATTCCAGTCTGGTCTAAGCTGTAGCCTCCTATCTGACTTTAGTTCACAGCACCGGTTGCTGGGGGTGCTACTAGTTTTTTTTTAACTAGGAGCATGGCCCGAGGTGGGGGAGTATCTTAGGGAAGTGGGGAACCAAAAGAGGTGGATGACAGTCCTTTAGCTAGAATTACTTTAAGACCTTTAGATGTTCCCAGATTGAGTGTGGAATTGGATGAGCTTATTAAAGGAAATGTAGATGTGTCTCCCCTAAAGTGTCTCTGTTTCAAAATATGGCCACGGAAACCACATGATTTGCCTGCAGACATGTAGGAGGTTGACATAATTGCCTGAAAGAGCATAATATTGACATATCCAAAAGTCGTGCACTGAAAAGGACCTTTAAATTTCATATTGACAAGGAAATGATCACTACTATGAGGACTTGGAGCAATTTGCAGAAGATGTTGGATCAGAAAGGAAGATACTCGGGGGAGCTAATCCCAATCCTTTTGTAAATCAAGCCAGTTTCCAACAGTTCCTTGTCTTTAATGCTTCTGGATTTGATGGATCAGATTAATCACAATGATAGGGCCTGAGGAGGGAGGAAGACTGCATAGTTGGCGCAGTCTTGGAGGTAAACCAAAAAGGTCTATTCGTGGAAGGAGAGGTAAACGGCCACCAAGTGTCATTTTTGATTGGCACTAGTGCTATTTGTCTCAAACCTACTCCTCTCTAGAAAACAGATCCAAGTTGTTTTTGTTGCACATAAACACATTGTGAAACCTGTATCAATCAATCCGGGTTTGTGGGAGGCTGGCCTGGCTTGTAGTGGGTACCAAGGGGTACTTACACTCTGTACCAGGTCCAGTTATCCCTTATTAGTGTAGAAAAGGTGTTTCTAGCAGCTTAGGCTGATAGAAGGTAGCTATAGCAGAGCAGCTTTGGCTGAACTAGGAGACATGCAAAGCTCCTACTATACCACTGGTGTCATATGCACAATATCATAAGAAAACACAATACACAGATATACTAAAAATAAAGGTACTTTATTTTTATGACAGTATGCCAAAAGTATCTCAGTGAGTACCCTCAGTATGAGGATGCCAAACATACACAATATATATGTACACAATACCAAAAATATGCAGTAATAGCAAAAGGAAGTAATGCAAGCAGTGTAAAGTTACAGTAGATTGCAATAGGAGCACATAGGTATAGGGGCAACACAAACCATATATTCCAAAAGTGGAATGCGAACCACGAATGGACCCCAAACCTATGTGAGCTTGTAGAGGGTCGCTGGGGCTGTAAGAAAAAAGTGAGGGTTAGAAAAATAGCCCACCCCAAGACCCCTGTAAGGTAGGTGTAAAGTGCACCTACAACTCCCAGAGAGCACAGAAGTCGTGATAGGGGGATTCTGCAAGGAAGACCAACACCAGCAATGCAACAACAGTGGATTTCCGGACCTGAGTACCTGTAAGACAAGGGGACCAAGTCCAAGAGTTGCGACAAAGTCGAGAGTGGGCAGATGCCCAGGAAATGCCAGCTGAGGGTGCAAAGAAGCTGCCACCGGATGGAAGAAGCTTTGTGTTCTGTAAGAACGGAGAGGACTAGAAACTTCCCCTTTGGAGGATGGATGTCCGACGTTGTGAAGAAGCTTGCAGAGGTGTTCCCATGCAGAAAGACTGCAAACAAGCCTTGCTAGCTGCAAGGGTCGCGGTTAGGGTTTTTGGATGCTGCTGTGGCCCAGGAGGGACCAGGATGTCGCCACTTGGATAAGGAGACAGAGGGGGCGCCCAGCAAGTCAGGGAGCCCTCACAGAAGCAGGCAGCACCCTCAGAAGTACCGGAACAGGCACTTAGAAGAGGAGTGAACTGGAGCTCACCCGCAGACACAAAAGGGAGCCCCACGACGCCGGAGGACAACTCAGGAGGTTGTGCACTGCAGGTTAGAGTGTTGGGGACCCAGGCTTGGCTGTGCACGAAGAAAATCCTGGAAGAGTGCACAGGAGCCGTAGCAGCTGCAAATCACGCGGTACCCAGCAATGCAGTCTAGCGTGGGGAGGCAAGGACTTACCTCCACCAAACTTGGACTGAAGAGTCACTGACTGTGGGAGTCACTTGGACAGAGTTGCTGAGTTCCAGGGACCACGCTCGTCGTGCTGAGAGGGGACCCAGAGGACCGGTGATGCAGTCTTTTGTTGCCTGCGGTTGCAGGGGGAAGATTCCGTCGACCCACAGGAGATTTCTTCAGCGCTCCTAGTGCAGAGAGGAGGCAGGCTACCCCCAGAGCATGCACCACCAGGAAACAGTCGAGAAGGCGGCAGGATCAGTGATACAAGGTTGCAGTAGTCGTCTTTGCTACTTTGTTGCGGTTTTGCAGGCGTCCTGAGCAGTCAGCGGTCGATCCTTTGGCAGAAGGTGAAGAGAGAGATGCAGAGGAACTCTGATGAGCTCTTTCATTCGTTATCTAAAGAATTCCCCAAAGCAGAGACCATAAATAGCCAGAAAAGGAGGTTTGGCTACCTAGGAAGGAGGATAGGCTAGCAACACAGGTAAGAGCCTATCAGAAGGAGTCTCTGACATCACCTGCTGGCACTGACCACTCAGAGCAGTCCAGTGTGCCAGCAGCACCTCTGTTTCCAAGATTGCAGAGGTCTGGAGCACACTGGAGGCGCTCTGGGCACCTCCCCTGGGAGGTGCAGGTCAGGGGAGTGGTCACTCCCCTTTCCTTTGTCCAGTTTCGTGCCAGAGCAGGGCTGGGGGATCCCTGAACCAGTGTAGACTGGCTTATGCAGAGATGGGCACCATCTGTGCCCATTAAAGCATTTCCAGAGGCTGGGGGAGGCTACTCCTCCCCAGCCCTGACACCTTTTTTCCAAAGGGAGAGGGCGTAACACCCTCTCTCTGAGGAAGTCCTTTGTTCTTCCTTCCTGGGCCAAGCCTGGCTGGACCCCAGGAGGGCAGAAACCTGTCTGAGGGGTTGGCAGCAGCAGCAGCTGCAGTGAAACCCCGGGAAAGATAGTTTGGCAGTACCCGGGTCTGTGCTAGAGACTCGGGGGATCATGGAATTGTCTCCCCAATGCCAGAATGGCATTGGGGTGACAATTCCATGATCTTAGACATGTTACATGGCCATGTTCGGGGTTACCATTGTGACGCTGAACATAGGTTGTGACCTATGTACAGTGCACGCGTGTAATGGTGTCCCCGCACTCACAAAGTCTGGGGAATTTGCCCTGAACAATGTGGGGGCACCTTGGCTAGTGCCAGGGTGCCCACACACTAAGTAACTTAGCACCCAGCCTTTACCAGGTAAAGGTTAGACATATAGGTGACTTATAAGTTACTTAAGTGCAGTGGTAAATGGCTGTGAAATAACGTGGACGTAATTTCACTCAGGCTGCAGTGGCAGGCCTGTGTAAGAATTGTCAGAGCTCCCTATGGGTGGCAAAAGAAATGCTGCAGCCCATAGGGATCTCCTGGAACCCCAATACCCTGGGTACCTCAGTACCATATACTAGGGAATTATAAGGGTGTTCCAGTATGCCAATGTGAATTGGTGAAATTGGTCACAAGCCTGTTAGTGACAATTTGGAAAGCAGAGAGAGCATAACCACTGAGGTTCTGGTTAGCAGAGCCTCAGTGAGACAGTTAGTCATCACACAGGGAACACATACAGGGCACACTTATGAGCACTGGGGCCCTGGCTGGCAGGGACCCAGGGACACATACACTAAAACAACATATATACAGTGAAATATGGGGGTAACATGCCAGGCAAGATGGTACTTTCCTACAGGGTTGTTGTAGACTGCAGCTACTCACCCGTTAGGATCTCAAGGCACTGCCGGGTGCAGTTCAGTCGAAAGCCAGGTTTTAAGTTTCTTCCTGAACTGAGGCAGTGAGGGTGAGTTTCTAGGATGTACCGTTAGAGAGTTCCGCCAGGCGAGTTCTTGGGGATCCTTGGGATAGTGGGCAGGGCCTGTTGGGCAGAGCGGAGTTGTCTGGTGGGTGAGTAGAAGGAGAGTCTGTGGTTGAAGTATGCAGGTCCGATGCTGTGGAGGGTCTTGTAGGTGTGCGTGAGGAGCCTGAAGGTGATTCTTTTGTTGATCGGGAGCCAGTGAAGGTCTCTCAGGTGACCAGAGATGTGGCTGCTGAAGGAGATGTTTAGGATGTGGGGATCCACTTCAGAATCACCAGAAGCAGATGGAGCCTGTGCAAGCAGGATAAGACACTGTTGATTTGGCGATTCATTGAGAGCGAGGAGTCGAGGATGAATCTGAGGTTAAACGTGTGTTGGGTGGGTGTGGGTTCAAAGAGCTGTGGGCCACCAGGAGTCATTCCAGGCAGATGGGGTGGTGCTGAGGACGAGGACTTCGGTTTTGTCGGAGTTGAGTTTGAGGCAGCTGTCCTTTATCCAAGCAGCGACTGCCTTCATCCCATTGTGAAAGTTGTTCTTAGCAGCTGTAGGTTCATCAGTGAGGGAGAGAATCAGCTGGGTGTCGTCCTCGTAGGAGATGATGTTGAGTCTGTGGTGTTTGATGATGTATCAGAAATTGTTGCAGTTAAGAAAAGTTCCTTTGAAGAAGACCATCTTTTCATACTTTGTCATTTTAGTCCAGTCAACCTTTAGGCTAAGACCTATTATACAAGTTAAATTGCACCATTTACTGTACACTTGAGGGCGAAATTCAGACATACGATGAAGATATGGATTTTAAATTAGCAAAGCAAGGGACGGTGTTTGAGCTGTTCCCACTGATGACTGTGGAGGATTTGCCTTCAGATTTAATAGACACAAGAGAACCTGAAGTTTGGGTTTTTTCAGGCAAGGACATCAGACTCATTAATTGTATAGAGCCTGTCCAAGTATCTGTTAAACCTAATGCTAAATATCCCCTAACACCACAATTCAATCTTTCACCAGAAATGATTGCTAGAATCTCCCCATTGATTGAGGCCATGATACAGCAAGGGATTTTGAAGGGGATTTTGGGGAGTCCATGCCATTTCCCCGTTAAGGGCCTGCAGAAACCTAGTCCGACACACAAGGATGTGTCTGATCCAATACCATGGCACAACAAAAGCATAAATGCCTTCCTAGAGTTGAGAGAAAGTCTCTGCTGAGCCCAAGACTTAGGAATGCCAGATTACAGTACAGTTTATAATATTTTGCAATAGGAGGGAGGGATGAATTATTTCAGTGCTTACCAAAGACATGGTGATTCCTAAAGAACTGTAGCATATTTTTCAGCCATGTTTAATCCTGTAGCAACAGGGCTGGCCAGCTGTCTTACAGCCATTGAGGCAGTTGGTGTCAGCATCAAGCAAAGTTAGAATATAGTCATATGCTATCCTCTTACAGTGATGGTTTCTCACTCTGTTGAAGTACTTCACACTCACATGAAACCCAACATCTGACCAGCAGTACATTGACAAAATATGAATATGATGAGGGAGGGATAGGTTGTACCCTTAATAGTAACTGTTTCTTTTCACAAATGGAGATCCACAGGACCATTTTGTTTTAAGTAATTTTATTTGGAACATCAGGAATCAAACCTGATGTAAAGTGTATAGCCAACACTCGTTTCACCCGTTTGGCTTGCACTATGTTTTTTTTTCAAGGCTACAATTGCGTCTGGCCCTCACAAATTCTGAGTAAGGGATGTGTGCCGTACATAAATTATGTTACACATTGATACACGTAGTAATAAGCATTACAATGAATGACATTAAAAAGAAATTAACATTTTAACCAGACATGACATAGCAACATAGGACATAAATAAAAAAAAACTGGGAGGAAGAAAATATCAAGGCACAAGTTGAATTCATATTCTTATGCATAAAACTAATTTGTTATTTTCATCTGGCAGTGATATGGTGAAGATTTTGTGGACGAGCATATTATGAATTATTTTACAGTGCCTTTATAATTCACATGCATATAGAGTAATTCATTAGTAATTTATTGTGATAACTGATGTAGATCAAAGATTGTTTAGGTTGCATAAGTCATACATGGCCGAATAATATTTAACTTAGATTAGGTGCCACCAAAAGGAAAGTCATAGAGGAAAAAAATCACCCGAGAGAAATCTGAGAGAGTTAAAGCTCTGTGCTTACCAGTTCAAAAAATAATACCTCCAATCTAAATTTAGGGAAGAATGAAACTAATGAAATCTATCTGTTAAGTAATATATCCGTCCACATGAGTCTGTCATGAACGTTATTAAGCACCAGACTCACCTGCGCGATGTCGGTTTGCGGCTCACCAAATGAGTTTGGGATGGCTTACAGTGGCTGAAAATGGATAACAAAGGTCGGTGCTGGTAATAGTGGATTCCTATACATCGGCCGTCAGCCTAGGCTAGGGTATGCGGCTTTAAAGGCATCTGCATAATTACGCGACATGGTAGGTATCAGCATATTTAAAGTTAATACAGTCTAGGGCTTACGTGCAGTAGTGGTGTCGTCAGCCGAGGGTTTCATAGACATCAACAGAATACATTAATGTACGTGAGCCACTTGCCGAAAGAGGTAGTCACGAAGCTGTTGCAGCAAACTGTGCAAAATGGAAATGAAGCGTCCAACTAAAAACAGAATGCTACACAATTGGTAAGGAGAAGACAAGTAATGTGCAGATGCCAGCTTACCATTGTGAAGTGAAGTCGGAAGTCGTAAATACAGTCTCTGCGGTCGCTTAATGTAGTTAACCACTTCGCTGCCAGGCCTTTTCCCCCTCCTGTGCCAGGCCTTTTTTTGCCTATTTGGGGCAGTTCGCGCTTAGGCCCTCATAACTTTTTGTCCACATAAGCTAACCAAGCCAAATTTGCGTCCTTTTTTTCCAACATCCTAGCGATTCTAAAGGTACCCAGACTTTGTGGGTTCCCCTGAAGGAGGCCAAGAAATTGGCCAAAATACAGTGAAAATTTCATTTTTTTCAAAAAAATTGGAAAAAGGGGCTGCAGAAGAAGGCTTGTGGTTTTTCCCCTGAAAATGGCATCAACAAAGGGTTTGCGGTGCTAAACTCAGCAGCTTCCCAGCTTTCAGGAACAGGCAGACTTGAATCCGAAAACCCAATTTTTCAACACAATTTTGGCATTTTACTGGGGCATACCCCATTTGTGCAATTTTTTGTGCTTTCAGCCTCCTTCCAGTCAGTGACCGGAATGGTCATGAAACCAATGCTGGATCCCAGAAACCTAAACATTTCTGAAAAGTAGACAAAATTCTGAATTCAGCAAGGGGTCATTTGTGTAGATCCTACAAGGGTTTCCTACAGAAAATAACAGCTGAAAAAGAAAAATATTGAAATTGAGGTGAAAAAAACATCAATTTTTCTCTACTTTTTACTCTGTAACTTTTCCCTGCAATGTCAGATTATCGAAAGCAATATACCGTTACGTCTGCTGGACTCCTCTGGTTGCGGGGATATATAGGGTTTGTAGGTTCATCAAGAACCCGAGGAACCCAGAGCCAATAAATGAGCTGCACCCTGCAGTGCGTTTTCATTCTATACCGGGTATACAGTAATTCATTTGCTGAAATATAAGGAGTAAAAAATATCTATCAAGAAAACCTTTGCATTTCCAAAAAGGGCACAAGATAAGGTGTTGAGGAGCAGTGGTTATTTTCACATCTCTGAATTCCGGGGTGACCATAGTAGCACGTGAATTACATGGAATTTCTCAAATAGATGTCTTTTTTACACACACCCCTATATTTGGAAGGAATAAATGTAGAGAAAGACAAGGGGCAATAACACTTGTTTTGCTATTCTATGTTCCCCCAAGTCTCCCGATAAAAATGATACCTCACTTGTTTGGGTAGGCCTAGCGCCCGCGACAGGATATGCCCCAAAACACAACGTGGACACATCACAGAAAACAGAGCTGTTTTTAGCAAAGTGACTACCTGTAGATTTTGGCCTCTAGCTCAGCCGGCACCTAGGGAAACCTACCAAACCTGTGCATTTCTGACAACTAGAGACCTAGGGGAATCCAAGGAGGGGTGACTTGTGTGGCTCGGACCAGGTTCTGTTACCCAGAATCCTTTGCAAACCTCAAAATTTGGCTAAAAAAACACATGTTCCTCACATTTCTGTGGCAGAAAGTTCTGGAATCTGAGAGGAGCGACAAATTTCCTTCCACCCAGCATTCCCCCACGTCTCCCGATAAAAATGATACCTCACTTGTGTGGGTAGGCCTAGCGCCCGCGACAGGATATGCCCCAAAACACAACCTGGACACATCACAGAAAACAGAGCTGTTTTTAGCATAGTGACTACCTGTAGATTTTGGCCTCTAGCTCAGCCGCCACCTAGGGAAACTTACCAAACCTGTGCATTTCTGAAAACTAGAGACCTAGGGGAATCCAAGGAGGGGTGACTTGTGTGTCTCGGACCAGGTTCGGTTACCCAGAATCCTTTGCAAACCTCAACATTTGGCTAAAAAAACACATGTTCCTCACATTTCTGTGGCAGAAAGTTCTGGAATCTGAGAGGAGCCACAAATTTCCTTCCACCTAGCGTTCCCCCACGTATCCCGATAAAAATGATACCTCACTTGTGTGGGTAGGCCTAGCGCCCGCGACAGGATATGCCCCAAAACACAACGTGGACATATCACAGAAAACAGAGCTGTTTTTAGCAAAGTGACTACCTGTAGATTTTGGCCTCTAGCTCAGCCGCCACCTAGGGAAACCTACCAAACCTGTGCATTTCTGAAAACTAGAGACCTAGGGGGATCCAAGGAGGGGTGACTTGCGGGGCTCGGACCAGGTTCTGTTACCCAGAATCCTTTGCAAACCTCAAAATTTGGCTAAAAAAACACATGTCCCTCACATTTCTGTGGCAGAAAGTTCTGGAATCTGAGAGGAGCCACAAATTTCCTTCCACCCAGCGTTCCCCCACGTCTCCCGATAAAAATGATACCTCACTTGTGTGGGTAGGCCTAGCGCCCGCGACAGGATATGCCCCAAAACACAACGTGGACATATCACAGAAAACAGAGCTGTTTTTAGCAAAGTGACTACCTATAGATTTTGGCCTCTAGCTCAGCCGCCACCTAGGGAAACCTACCAAACCTATGCATTTCTGAAAACTAGAGACCTAGGGGAATCCAAGGAGGGGTGACTTGTGTGGCTCGGACGAGGTTCTGTTACCCAGAATCCTTTGCAAACCTCAAAATTTGGCTAAAAAAACACATGTTCCTCACATTTCTGTGGCAGAAAGTTCTGGAATCTGAGAGGAGCTACAAATTTCCTTCCACCCAGTGTTCCCCCAAGTCTCCCGATAAAAATTATACCTCACTTGCGTGGGTAGGCCTAGCGCCGGCGACAGGAAACACCCCAAAGCGCAACGTGGACACATCCTAAATTTTGGAAAAAAACAGAGGTGTTTTTTGCGAAGTGCCTACCTGTAGATTTTGGCCTCTAGCTCAGCTGGCACCTAGGGAAACCTACCAAACCTGTGCATTTCTGAAAACTAGAGACCTAGGGGAATCCAAGGAGGGGTGACTTGCGGGGCTCGGACCAGGTTCTGTTACCCAGAATCCTTTGCAAACCTCAAAATTTGGCTAAAAAAACACATGTTCCTCACATTTCTGTGGCAGAAAGTTCTGGAATCTGAGAGGAGCTACAAATTTCCTTCCACCCAGCGTTCCCCCACGTCTCCCGATAAAAATGATACCTCACTTGTGTGGGTAGGCCTAGCGCCCGCGACAGGATATGCCCCAAAACACAACGTGGACATATCACAGAAAACAGAGCTGTTTTTAGCAAAGTGACTACCTGTAGATTTTGGCCTCTAGCTCAGCCGCCACCTAGGGAAACCTACCAAACCTATGCATTTCTGAAAACTAGAGACCTAGGGGAATCCAAGGAGGGGTGACTTGTGTGGCTCGGACGAGGTTCTGTTACCCAGAATCCTTTGCAAACCTCAAAATTTGGCTAAAAAAACACATGTTCCTCACATTTCTGTGGCAGAAAGTTCTGGAATCTGAGAGGAGCTACAAATTTCCTTCCACCCAGCGTTCCCCCAAGTCTCCCGATAAAAATGATACCTCACTTGCGTGGGTAGGCCTAGCGCCGGCGACAGGAAACACCCCAAAGCGCAACGTGGACACATCCTAAATTTTGGGAAAAAACAGAGGTGTTTTTTGCGAAGTGCCTACCTGTAGATTTTGGCCTCTAGCTCAGCCGGCACCTAGGGAAACCTACCAAACCTGTGCATTTCTGAAAACTAGAGACCTAGGGGAATCCAAGGAGGGGTGACTTGCGGGGCTCGGACCAGGTTCTGTTACCCAGAATCCTTTGCAAACCTCAAAATTTGGCTAAAAAAACACATGTTCCTCACATTTCTGTGGCAGAAAGTTCTGGAATCTGAGAGGAGCTACAAATTTCCTTCCACCCAGCGTTCCCCCACGTCTCCCGATAAAAATGATACCTCACTTGTGTGGGTAGGCCTAGCGCCCGCGACAGGATATGCCCCAAAACACAACGTGGACATATCACAGAAAACAGAGCTGTTTTTAGCAAAGTGACTACCTGTAGATTTTGGCCTCTAGCTCAGCCGCCACCTAGGGAAACCTACCAAACCTGTGCATTTCTGAAAACTAGAGACCTAGGGGGATCCAAGGAGGGGTGACTTGCGGGGCTCGGACCAGGTTCTGTTACCCAGAATCCTTTGCAAACCTCAAAATTTGGCTAAAAAAACACATGTTCCTCACATTTCTGTGGCAGAAAGTTCTGGAATCTGAGAGGAGCTACAAATTTCCTTCCACCCAGCGTTCCCCCACGTCTCCCGATAAAAATGATACCTCACTTGGGTGGGTAGGCCTAGCGCCCGCGACAGGATATGCCCCAAAACACAACGTGGACATATCACAGAAAACAGAGCTGTTTTTAGCAAAGTGACTACCTGTAGATTTTGGCCTCTAGCTCAGCCGCCACCTAGGGAAACCTACCAAACCTGTGCATTTCTGAAAACTAGAGACCTAGGGGGATCCAAGGAGGGGTGACTTGCGGGGCTCGGACCAGGTTCTGTTACCCAGAATCCTTTGCAAACCTCAAAATTTGGCTAAAAAAACACATGTTCCTCACATTTCTGTGGCAGAAAGTTCTGGAATCTGAGAGGAGCCACAAATTTCCTTCCACCCAGCGTTCCCCCACGTCTCCCGATAAAAATGATACCTCACTTGTGTGGGTAGGCCTAGCGCCCGCGACAGGATATGCCCCAAAACACAACGTGGACATATCACAGAAAACAGAGCTGTTTTTAGCAAAGTGACTACCTGTAGATTTTGGCCTCTAGCTCAGCCGCCACCTAGGGAAACCTACCAAACCTGTGCATTTCTGAAAACTAGAGACCTAGGGGGATCCAAGGAGGGGTGACTTGCGGGTCTCGGACCAGGTTCTGTTACCCAGAATCCTTTGCAAACCTCAAAATTTGGCTAAAAAAACACATGTCCCTCACATTTCTGTGGCAGAAAGTTCTGGAATCTGAGAGGAGCTACAAATTTCCTTCCACCCAGCGTTCCCCCAAGTCTCCCGATAAAAATGATACCTCACTTGCGTGGGTAGGCCTAGCGCCGGCGACAGGAAACACCCCAAAGCGCAACGTGGACACATCCTAAATTTTGGAAAAAAACAGAGGTGTTTTTTGCGAAGTGCCTACCTGTAGATTTTGGCCTCTAGCTCAGCCGGCACCTAGGGAAACCTACCAAACCTGTGCATTTCTGAAAACTAGAGACCTAGGGGAATCCAAGGAGGGGTGACTTGCGGGGCTCGGACCAGGTTCTGTTACCCAGAATCCTTTGCAAACCTCAAAATTTGGCTAAAATAACACATGTTCCTCACATTTCTGGGGCAGAAAGTTCTGGAATCTGAGAGGAGCTACAAATTTCCTTCCACCCAGCGTTCCCCCACGTCTCCCGATAAAAATGATACCTCACTTGTGTGGGTAGGCCTAGCGCCCGCGACAGGATATGCCCCAAAACACAACGTGGACATATCACAGAAAACAGAGCTGTTTTTAGCAAAGTGACTACCTGTAGATTTTGGCCTCTAGCTCAGCCGCCACCTAGGGAAACCTACCAAACCTGTGCATTTCTGAAAACTAGAGACCTAGGGAGATCCAAGGAGGGGTGACTGGCGGGGCTCGGACCAGGTTCTGTTACCCAGAATCCTTTGCAAACCTCAAAATTTGGCTAAAAAAACACATGTTCCTCACATTTCTGTGGCAGAAAGTTCTGGAATCTGAGAGGAGCCACAAATTTCCTTCCACCCAGTGTTCCCCCACGTCTCCCGATAAAAATGATACCTCACTTGTGTGGGTAGGCCTAGCTCCCGCGACAGGATATGCCCCAAAACACAACGTGGACATATCACAGAAAACAGAGCTGTTTTTAGCAAAGTGACTACCTGTAGATTTTGGCCTCTAGCTCAGCCGCCACCTAGGGAAACCTACCAAACCTGTGCATTTCTGAAAACTAGAGACCTAGGGGGATCCAAGGAGGGGTGACTTGCGGGGCTCGGACCAGGTTCTGTTACCCAGAATCCTTTGCAAACCTCAAAATTTGGCTAAAAAAACACATGTTCCTCACATTTCTGTGGCAGAAAGTTCTGGAATCTGAGAGGAGCTACAAATTTCCTTCCACCCAGCGTTCCCCCAAGTCTCCCGATAAAAATGATACCTCACTTGCGTGGGTAGGCCTAGCGCCTGCGACAGGAAACACCCCAAAGCGCAACGTGGACACATCCACAATTTTGGGAGAAAACAGTGCCTACCTGCGGATTTTGGCCTGTAGCTCACCCGGCGCCTAGGGAAACCTACCAAACCAGTGCATTTCTGAAAACTAGAGACCTAGGGGAATCCAAGGAGGGGTGACTTGCGGGGCTCGGACCAGGTTCTGTTACCCAGAATCCTTTGCAAACCTCAAAATTTGGCTAAAAAAACACATGTTCCTCACATTTCTGTGGCAGAAAGTTCTGGAATCTGATAGGAGCCACAAATTTCCTTCCACCCAGCGTTCCCCCAAGTCTCCCGATAAAAATGATACCTCACTTGTGTGGGAGGCCCAGGTGCCTGCAACATAATAAGGCCCAAAACCTGAAGGGATAGAAGGGATAGCACAGCAAGTTTATAAGGGCATATTCTTTTATACATCTTTAGACGGACTCTGCTTTGGGGACCCACATAAGTGAGGTGTCATTTTACTTGGGAGACTGAGGGGAAAACTGGGGAGTAGGAATTTTGTGCTGGAGCGGTGATCCTACTAAGAAAAATCAGGAAAATATGCTTTTTTATGCAAATTGTGAGGTTTACAGAGGAGTCTGGGTAAGAAAATGTTGGGGGAGCCACACAAGCCACACCTCCCTAGACTCCTTGGGGTGCCTAGTTTTAAAAAGTTTCTGGGTTTTGTAGGTTTCCCTACATGACGGCCGCACCCAGGACCAAAAACATAGGTGGGCCCTCCCCCCCAAACACAGGTATTTTTGGAATATATCACTTTGATGTGTGCACATACGTCCGTGATGTTCCAAACACTAAAATTGTGAAAAGAAACACACTTAGGTTATGTGAAGAAGACCCCTCACCCACCAACCAAGTTGGTGGCATGCTTCATCATCGGGGTCCCACCTGAGGCACCTAGCGTGTCTCAAGTGTGCTGCGACGCCTGATTACAGCGGAGCAGGTTTTGTCATTTGTACCACACATACTGGTTGGATTTGGCACGAGGGTGAGTGATGGTTCAGTAGATCAAATTTTATTAACAAGAGATTTCACAAAAGTGAAATGCACTGGTAATAACTGAAAGGCCAAAAAACTGAACCAATGACTCACAGCTCGTGAGCTGTAAAGCCACGACAAGGCACCAACCGCTTTACAGTCCATTCACACACCTTTCATACATGACATGCACTAGACCATTCACGCCGCCAGCCACGGGCCCAGCACATTACAAGACTCGCATCCACAGACAGCGCCAGTCAAGGGCCCATCACTTTCATACGCCCACATGCCTGATACAGCAATCACACCAGCTGATGAGTGTGTGGACTGGCGTTTGGCCGGCACTGCCAGCCAAGCGCCACACCACCAGCCAAGCGCCACCCCACCCACACCACCAGCCAAGCGCCACCCCACACACACTGCCAGCCCAGCGCCACCCCACACACACCGCCAGCCCAGCGCCACCCCACACACACCGCCAGCCAAGCGCCACCCCACACACACCGCCAGCCAAGCGCCACCCCACACACACCGCCAGCCAAGCGCCACCACACCCACGCCGCCAGCCAAGCGCCACTCTACACATGCCATCCCCTTTTTTTTGTTTTTAAACAACAAAGAAACCACTAATCATAAATTAGTACAAAACTACAAACACAAAAGCTCTAACTGAATACATGACTAATGCCAACCGTGAAACCGAACATATAAAAATATAAAACACCAGTTTACGCTCACGGAATTTCCCAATAATTCTTCTGTGTGTGGTAGCTCCTGAAACAGCCACCCACACACAGCCCAGGCTTTGAAGGACAATCAGGGCAGTACATCCTAGTCTCCTTCCTGATACCTCTTCGAGCACAGACTCTACATCTCTTAGCAGGAAAGTTTTTTTTGGCCGTGGGAGGAATGTGCTCAGCAAAGTGACGATCTTTCAATCTAGCCACATCCTCCACCACTGCTTCTCTAGGAACTCTTGCCTGTTCCAGCACAACAAGGCTAGCTATGAGAGACTCCTGAAATTTCACAAATGTCATCCTTGACTCTGGAGAACTATCCTTAAACACAACAAAAGCATTAAAAGTTGCCAAGTGGAACAAGTGAAGCGCTAATTTCTTATACCACACATAAGACTTACGAGCAGCAGTGTAAGGTTCTAACCTCTGATCTACTCTATCAACACCACCCATGTGCTTATTATAGTCTAAGATGCACACAGGTTTGCGCACTTCGGCAACCTGACCCCAAACAGCCACAGGTGAAGTACTCTCATCATGGATGGTGCTTAGCATGTATACATCCCTCTTGTCTACAAATTTCAGAGCTAGCAGCTCATCATTCCGCAAGGCACTGCACTGTCCCTTCTCAAGTTTTTTACAGACAAGCTCTTTTGGATAGCCTTTCCGATTAGAGCGGATTGTGCCTCAAGCAACAGTGTCCACTCTGAACAACTCCTTGAACAACCGAACTCCAGTGTAGAAGTTATCTACATATAAATGGTGACCTTTGTTAAACAGTCGTCTACCAAGTTCCCACACAATTTTCTCACTAACTCCAAAAGTGGGAGGACAACCAGGGGGGTCAATATTGGAATCCCTACCAGTGTAGACCCGGAAATTATAAACATATCCTGTACTACTTTCTGACAGCATATACAATTTAATTCCATACCGTGCCCTCTTGCTAGGAATGTACTGCCTAAAAACCAAACGACCCTTGAACAGGACCAAAGACTCATCTACAGATATTTCTTTCCCTGGAACATAGATCTCTGAAAACCGATCTACCAAATGATCAAGGACAGGTCTAATCTTAAAAAGACGGTCAGAATCAGGATGATCTCGTGGCAAGGCTAAAGCATTATCTACAAAATGCAACATCCGAAGAAGAAGCTCATACCGGTTACGACTCATGATGGCAGGAAATATAGCAGTTGCCATCAAGGGACTAGTAGACCAATATGAAGACAGCGACGGCTTCCTTATCAGCCCCATCAAAAAAGTTAAACCCAAGAACTTTTTCAACTCTTCCAGATTTGTGGGAATCCACCGGCTAGCTCTAGAGTGTGGCCTAAGTCTGGCAGCGTTGTCCCTCAAAAACTGCTCTGCATACAAATTAGTCTGCTCAACAATCTCTTCCAAAAATATATCGTCCATAAACAACTCAAAAAAGTTGACGGGCAAAAAGTTTTCCGTATTAACTCGACACCCTGGAAAACCAGTAAACGCAGGCAACTGTGGCTGCTCCATGTTTGGTGCAACCCATGCGTCAGGTCTTCCAATGGGAAGCCTTTCAGCCGCTGGCTCCTGCACCATTGGCACATCACTGTCCTCCTCTAAAACAGGCCCTTCATCAGCACTGAGAGTGGCTTCATCATCAGATGATTCATCTCTGACAGAAAATTCACTTCCAGAATCCTGCACTTCCTCCTCTGCCTCAGATGCAGAGTCAGTCTCATATTCATGGTCAGAAGATGACTCAAAAAGCACACTAACAACCTGCTGAGCGGTCATCCTACGGCTGGCCATGATCCTTCCTACTAAAATTAACTGGACAAATACACCACCAACAACCAGCACTGTGTAAGATAAGTAACAAAGTATAGGTTTATCACTAAGAATTATAAACTCAAAAACTATACTGCTCACTTGCCTGAAAAAGCTTGACTCACCAGCAACTACTCTGCACAGCCACAGCAATCACCAACGATATCCCACTAAAAAGAGAAAAAAAAAAGCAAATTAGACATAAGACAACACAATAATCATTGTGCATAACTCTAAGGACAATTTCACACACAATCCTGCATTCAGTACACCACCTACAAACATGTCATTCATGCATTGCAACAATACTCACTTGGAGTAAATTTATTTACTTACCTAAAACATGCAACTACGCAAACCGCAGGACAACTACTGCCAAAACTGCAACAAGCCACAGCAAAGTCAGCAAAAGCTTTGAACTAAAACAAAAAGGAGAAAAACTGTTATTATCATAAAAGTAAATACTTCGCCAGTTGACAAACACTCCGCCACTAACCATTTTTTCATTTTCCCGTGTCTAGTCTTCTCTGCTTGGGGGAAGATGGGCCTAAAAAAAAATAGGCCAATCTACCCCCAAGGGGAGGGGGCAGAAATCGCCCAGATTACATTGCACCCTTTGGGGGGGGCGACCCTTGCCCAAGGTGCCACACCCCCACACAAAGCACACACACACATACATAGTATCCCTGGCGCTATGGGGATTCTGCCCCCCTTGGGGACAGAAAGGCCTAAAAAATAGGCATATCTGCCCCCTAGGGGGGCAGAACTGCCCAAAAATACATGTGGGCCCCTGGGGGCGACCCTTGCCCAAGGGGCCACCCCCCAACACAAAAAATAAAAATCAACAATAAAATCCCTGGTGTCTAGTGGCTTTCTGCCCCCCTTGGGGGCAGATCGGACTAAAAATAGGGCCAATCTGCCCCCAAGGGGGGCAGAAACGACAATAAATACATTGCGCCCCTGGGGGGAGCGACCCTTGCCCAAGGGGCCACCCCCCAACACAAAGCACACATACATACATACTATTTCTGGCGCTATTGGGATTCTGCCCCCATTGGGGGCAGAAAGGCCTAAAAAAAATAGGCCTCTCTGCCCCCAAGGGGGGCAGAACTGCCCAAAAATACATGAGGGCCCCTGGGGGCGACCCTTGCCCAAGGGGCCGCCCCCCAACACAAAAAATACACATCAACAATAAAATCCCTGGTGTCTAGTGGCTTTCTGCCCCCCTTGGGGGCAGATCGGCCTAAAAATAGGGCCAATCTGCCCCCAGGGGGGGCAGAAACGACGTAAAATACATTTGCCCCCAAAGGGGAGCGACCCTTGCCCAAGGGGCCGCCCCCCAACACAAAAAATACAAATCAACAATAAAATCCCTGGTGTCTAGAGGCTTTCTGCCCCCCTTGGGGGCAGATCGGCCTAAAAATAGGGCCAATCTGCCCCCAGGAGGGGCAGAAACAACGTAAAATACATGTGCCCCCAAAGGGGAGCGACCCTTGCCCAAGGGGCCGCCCCCCAACACAAAAAATACAAAGCAACAATAAAATCCCTGGTGTCTAGTGGCTTTCTGCCCCCCTTGGGGGCAGATCGGCCTAAAAATAGGGCCAATCTGCCCCCAGGGGGGGCAGAAACGACGTAAAATGCATGTGCCCCCAAAGGGGAGCGACCCTTGCCCAAGGGGTCGCTCCCCTACACTAATATTCACACACACACACACACATACAGAAATCCCTGGTGTCTAGTGGGCATTCCTGCTGCCCGATCGCATCGCGATCGGGCAGCAGGAATGCTCAAAGAGACATCGAGGGAAAGGAAAACCCTTTCCTTTCCCTCGATGCCTCTCTGAGAGCACCCCCACCCCGCAGGAAGGTGAAATACTCACCTTCTCCCTTGACGCGCTGGAAGCAAATGGCTTCCAGCGCGTCATTCCCCCTTTCCATGAAATCAGCGCGCGATCGCGCGCTGACGTCATGGGGGGGGTGGGAGGGGTGGGCGTGAAAGGGGAAGGGATTCCCCTTTCAGCCCTGGCCTGGGGGTGTCGGGGGGCGGCCCTCGGGGGAAGCGCTAGCGCTTCCCCCGACTGCCAGTCCCTGGACGTAATGGTTACGTCCATGGCGCCACACGGGCGCTGCCATGGACGTAACCATTACATCCGTGGCGGGGAAGGGGTTAAAAACCAGCATTTCTTTTGAACACAAAGCTGGAGACGGAAGTCCAGGTGAAGGGTGGGGAGGTCAAAGTAAGGCGATAAAATGTCGGCCATCTTGAGGTGTTCATCGTTTGGAATAATCAATGGGAGGGCAAATAATCTAGGGTAACAGTATAGTATAAATATTGTTGGAAAGGGGCAAAATAATGAAAAATTGTTCTTGCAAAGATCAAAAGTGAGGAGGAAAGATTGTTTAAATTGGGGCCAACCTGAGATGTACATCATAAGCTCCTACTACTGTGATAGGAGCTGTAGCAGGATACAGCCTTATTGCGAAGGTTGATGTGCACATAGCGTATTGATGATAGAGGAAAAGGTGATAGGAGAAAAGAGCAAAGATATCAGGAGATTGTATGATTTTGTGGCAAAAGGAATAGAATACGAAGGTGGGGGTCCATAGGGAAAGTACCCCTAGTTTTGTCATTTGGTGTAGAAGAGATGCGATCATACGATCAGAAAGGGGCCATGAATTTAATGTAACCAGTGGTGCATGTCTGTATTTTTATTCAGACCACTGTTCACATTACCCAGTCTTAGTATTAACTAACTCTCCCTAATCTTTATTACAAGTTCTCTGTTTCAGCCTCGTGAATGTATGATGGTATGCTCAAGGCCAAAGAAGGAGAGGATTTTGTGGTGAGAATGATGTTCTTGGTAGTGTTCTGTGAGGGAAGGGCCGGGCCCTCCTCTGATTTATTGATATTTCAATAGTGTTACAAGATTCTTGTTTTTAGAGGTCTGATGGTGCTACCTACGTAAAGTTTATGGCGAGGACATATGATAATGTGGATGACGTAGCAGCTGTTGCAATTAATCCAGTCTTTTAGTTTCATTGAAATCTCTGGTATTGGAGAGAAATGTGTCTTTTTGTTTTGACCAAATTTGTATGACACATATAAAATCTGCATAGTTTTGTCAAAAAGGAAGTGTTTGATGATGGTCCACAAATTCTGATTTCTGTAAGATTTGTTTTAGATTTTGTGCTCTATGATAACCTATTCGGGCAAATTCCGAAATTTGATCTTTTATGGACATGCCTTTTGTTCATCACTAGATACCAATGCTTTTCAAAGACTCCGAATAAGATGGTGGCTATTGTGAAAGTCAGTTAAGAACCCTGTCTGAGTGGTACTTTTCGAACTGGATAGTGAGATTTTTGGTCGGAGCAAATCATTATTGCCCTCATTATGACATTGGCGATAAGTCCTGCTTACCGCCATGCTGACGGCCGCCAACATATTGCGACCGCAGAGGTTTACCGCTACCCATATTATGACCCACACATAGCAATCCGGCACTATACAGACATACACACAAGTCCGCCAGCCCAAAGGTCAGTGATAAACTGGCGGTACCAAAACCCACACCATTATGCCAACAGAACTAGGCCCACAGCATTATGACCCACGAATCACTGCGCTCAAAATACACACAACCTAACAAAACAACACTAAATTGGTCAATTCAAACTACACACACGTGACACCCATACACACACCACACCCACACACCCATAACACTATAAAACACACACACACATTATCCACATCCCTTTAGGACTAACAAAAATTGCCACTAGAGAGGGAGACAGCAAGAGCACCCACACAATCAGAGCCACAGAACACCATCACCCATACACCATCCATGCACCTCACAGCACACACCCCAACACATCACCCCACACACCCTCACACACACAACTCACACTACACCTATGGCACCACAAACACACCCAAGGTTCTCAGAGGAAGAGCTAAGGGTCACTGTGGAGGAAATCATCCGGGTTGAGCCACAGCTATTCGGATCACAGGTGCAGCAGACATCCATTGCTAGGAAGATGGAGCTATGGCTGAGAATTGTGGACAGGGTCAATGCTGTGGGACAGCACCCCAGAACAAGGGAACATATCAGGAAGAGGTGGAACGACCTACGGGGGAAGGTGTGTTCCGTGGTAGCAAGACACCAGATAGCAGTACAGAGGACTGGCGGTGGACCCCCACCTTCTCCCCCACAACTAACAGCATGGGAGGAGCAAGTCTTGGCAATACTACATCCTGAGGGCCTGGCAGGAGTAGCAGGAGGACTGCACTCTGGTAAGTCAAATCTTTACTACTGTCACCCCCTACCTGCATGTCATCACATACCCCCATCCCTACCCTCACCCCCATCACACCCCCACCTCACATACACCCCACCCATCCCATTACCCAGCACTCCATGCAACAACAATGCATGGACACCACTCACAGCTCTGCATGGACACCCATCACCACAGCATGCACACTAGAGAGAATCACCTAGCCCACAACATAACTACTCACACAATGCAAAGCTGACAGGGCACTCACAACCATAGAGGCCAACTCTGCATTTCCATACCCATAGGTCCCACACCCAACGTCACCAGAGCGGATGTGCCAGCAACATCCAGCCCCCCAGAATAGGCCCAGAGTGATGACAGCAGCTCTGCTCGCCTGGATCAGGATGACCAACCTGGCCCACCCAGCAGGCCCATACCTCTGTTCAAAGGACACGACAGTCAGCAGTGTGTCCACCACTACAGGGACCCCAGGCCACCCCACAAACACAGGATGATCAGTGTCCTCGGTTCAGTGGCAGGTGCACACTGTTCAGGGGACAGGGGTACAAGACAACAGGGAAACTGGGAGGACTGCTATGCGACAGGGGGAGGACAGGCCCAGGGAACCGACTCTCCACGAGGCAGTCAGAAACATCCTGAGAGCATATCACCATTCCCAGGAAATGATCGGCAAGGTACTGGCCAAGTTGCAGGAGACCCAGCGGCTACAGGAGAGACAATACCTGGGGATCAGGGAGGACCTGAAGGACATCCACACCACCCTGGTCACCATTGCAGGGGTGCTGGCAGACATGGCCAACACCATGAGGGAGGCAGTGGCACACCAACGGGCCCCTGACAGAAGCCACTACCTCCGCTGACGCTAGTGGACAGGAGGCCCCACCACAGGAACAAGAGGCCACCAGCACCCCACCCCCTGCAAAAGGAGAACCACCACGCAAACTGTCCCTGTGAGACAGGCAGAAGCCAGAGAACACTGCCAAGACCCCGCCAGGAAATAAGACTCTCCTGATTGTCACCCTTGTGTCCCACTCTGTCACCCTGTCCACCTTGAACTGCCATTGCTCCACTTCCTATGCCCCCTTGGACAATGCACCTGTGATACAAATAGACTGATCTCTATCCGGGGCTCTCCTCCACAACCCCCCCCCCCCAGCCTATAGCAATACCCCATCCACATACTAGCACATGAATAAACATACGTGTAAAAAATACAAGTATTGAGTCTGTCAAGGGATTGAATTATGTATTTGTTTTCACAATCTGCATTCAGTACCCCAGGAGCCAGAGGGGGGCACATATATCTGTGAATAGACATATCAAAGGGTACAGTAAGTGGCCATAGTGGTTGGAACATCAGCCTGCCAGTGAAAATTTACTACACAAAACTGCAATGGTAGGTGAAGTTACAGTGTCTTACCTGTGTGTCACTGGGACTACTGTCGAATGACTGCTGTTCTGTTGTCCACATCCTCATCCTCTGTCTCATCTTCGTCACTGTCCACAGGCTCCTTGGCTGCCACACACCCATCTCCAGCCTCATCCTCCTGCAGAAAAGGCACCTGCCGATGTAAGGCAAGGTTGTGCAACATGCCACAATGATCTGGCACACCTTCTTGGGTGAGTAACACAGAGAACCACCTGTTAGATGGAGGCATCGAAACCTGGCCTTCAGGAGGCCAAAGGTTCACTCTATAATTCTTCTTGTATGCCCATGTGCCTCATTGTAACGTTCCTCTGCCCTTGTCCTGGGATTCCTCACTGGGGTCAGTAGCCAACAGAGGTTTGGGTAACCAGAGTCACCTGCAAATACTGAGGGATACCAGTTAGCCAGACACTAACCCTTAGGGCCAACCCCACACCCATATACCAACATCCACTGAGTGGGGACCATGAGCTCACCTAATAGCCACACCCGGTGCTTCTGGAGTTGAGCCATCACATATGGGATGCTGCTATACCTCAGGATAAAGGCATCATGCACAGACCCAGGATACTTTGCATTCACATGGGAGATGTACTGGTCCGCCAGGCACACTATCTGCACATTCTTAGAGTGAAAGCTCTTTCGATTTCTGAACACTTATTCATTTTTACAGGGGGGACAAAGGCAATATGTGCACCATCTATTGCCCCAATAATGTTGGGGATATGTCCCATTGCATAGAAGTTAGCTTTCACTGTGGCCAAATCCTCCACCTGGGGAAAAAGATGTAGCTGCGCATGTGTTTCATCAGGGCAGACAACACTCTGGTCAGCACGTTTGAGAACATTGGCTGTGACATTCCAGCTGCCAAGCCCACTGTCACTTGGAAGGAGCCAGTTGCCACGAAATGAAGCACAGAGAGTACTTGCACAAGAGGGGGGAACCCAGTGGGGTGACGGATAGCTGAGATCAGGTATGGCTCCATTTGGGCACACGGCTCTTGGATTTTGGCCCTATCAGGTCTGTAGGTGAGGATAATGTGCCTGTCCTCCATTGTTGCCAAGTCCACCAGGGGCCTGTACACGGGGGGATGTCTCCATCTCCTATTCATCTTCAGCGGTTGTAATCTAGGGGTAAAACGATGAGCAGCTGGTCAGTTTTCAACATTTCCTAAATGTACAGTACATTGCATTTTGTGACAGAAACAGTATGTTAATGTTTATCCCCAAAAAGTGCCTATGTGTGCTGCGACGCCTGAAATGGCGGCCGCCTGTCCTGTGTGGATGGACAGGTGAAAATGAGGTAATGCCGCGCACCGTTGCGGGAGGCGGTCAAGGACCGTCGTGCAACTCCTCATTGGTTAACATTGGGCCCTATGGGTTACAGTAGCCAATGGTGATGTACGCCGGCGGTGACGGTACGCACGGCCACGGACGTGACCGCCATTTTCTATCTGTTCACTCACTTGCTACTTGACCTTCAACAGGAGAGGACCTACACTGCAAGTGCTGCTGTGGCCTGTGTCTGGAACAGACCATGGCTCGTGTCACTGGGGAAAGGGCCCCTGCCTTCGCCGCTGCGGAGTTGGAGAGACTAGTGGATGGGGTCCTACCCCATTTCCGAATGCTGTGTGGGCCTCCAGACCAACAGGTGAGTACACTGTGAGCACGATGCATGGGGTATGAATGCATGGAGTGCTGTATGTGAGGGCCTCGTGTAAGGGGGGGTGTTTGAGGGGTCCTGGGCAGTGTGGTGCATGTATGGTGGGCAATATATGTGCGTAAGGGGATGGGAGGGATATGGTGGGCCATGTGTGTAACAGGCCGGACAGTGTGACGGATACCCTTTTCTATGTTTATTTCTCTGCAGGTCAGCACCCATCAGAAAAAGGGTACATGGCATGTCATCACCAAGGACGTGCGGACCCTGGGGGTCTATGGCAGTTGGAGCACCTACTGTCGCAAACTGTGGGAGGACTTGAGAAGCTGGGCATGGAAGACTGCGGAGGCCCAGCTGGGGATGGCCTCCCAACAAGGAAGGGGTGCCCGTCGATCCCTGACCCCCCTGATGTTCCGCATACTGGCGGTGGCCTATCTGGAGCTGGATGGGCACTTGAGGGCATCCCAGCAGCCACAAGGGGGTGAGTACAGTTCCCAATATACTACTTGCGCGGTGGGGTGGTCTCTGGTTGGGGGATGTGCGCCTGTTGGTGCCCCTAGGCCAGGCCGGACATTGCAGGGTAGGTTCCATGTTGAGCAGGGGCTGATGAACTCCACCTCCAAACAAGCTAGTGGGCATCCACTACGGGGCAGGGCTCTGTGGGTATCAGGTATGCAGTAACTGGCGTTAGGTATTACTGTCCATGGCCTGGTGACTAGCATTGTGACTGGTAGTGCAAAGCCTAGTGCATAGGGCTGTTCCCTGTGTGTTGTGTACGCCAACGGTGGTGGTGTTGCTGCCGTTGACCAGGTATATCCTCTGTCTCTTCCCCCTCTGTTTGTTTTGTCATCCTGTCCTTCTGTGCATTAGCATCATCTGGTGGAGGAGCAGAGGCACCGGCGACAGAGGGAGCTGCATCCCACAGGGCTCAGGAGGCCGAATCCACCGACAGTGAGGGCACCAGTGGGACGGAGGGCGAGGGAAGCCCCACGGCAGAGACAGGAGGGCACAGTTCTGAAAGTGATACCTCCTCCGATGGAAGCTCCCTAGTGGTGGCGGACAGCTCTGTGACCACCCCAACTACAGGTGCATCTGCCGCCCCGTACCAGCACCGCCCTCCTAGCAGCCCCTCAGCGAGTTTCCCGTGCCCGCTCACCCAGGAGGGTGGGCATCTCCTTCTCCCCAGGCAGCTCAGGCCCTGCCCCAGCTAGCCCTGCTGCCCTGAGTGAGGAGGCTATTGACCTCTTGTGATCCATCTCTGTTGGGCAGTCAACTATAGTGGATGCCATCCAGTGCCTGGCAGGGCATTTGCAATATACAAATGCATTCCTGGAGGGCATTCATTCTGGTGTGGCGGCCCAACAGAGATCATTCCAGGCTCTGGACTCCTCCCTGATGGCAGCCGTTGTTCCTGTCTCTAGCCTCCCCCCCTCCAACTTCCTCAGTCCAGTCCCATTCCCCTGAACCCCAACCTATCCCAAGCACATATTCAGACCAGCATGTACCCTTGACAAAACACAGGAGGGCTCAGGCAAACACAAGCACCACACATCATCCCACAGGCACTCACACAAACACCATCCAGAGGCTGACATAACAACATCCACTGCCTCCACTGTGTCCCCTTCTCCTCCTCGTCCACCTCCCTCCCAGTAGCGTCTACAATCACACCTGCAAGCACTACAGCCACACCCACTACCTCCATCACCATCACACCTATCTCTACACGCCCTTCACTGGCAGTCACCACCCCTACATCCATGCACATGTCCCCTGTGTCCTCTCCCACTGTGTCTGTGTCCCCTCCTTCCAAAGTACACAAACACAAGCACTCAGACACCCAACAGCCATCCACCTCAAAACAGCATCCAGCACTTGCACCTGCACACAAACACAGCAGACAGTCACCTCCTACAACCACTCCCTCTTCCTCCATTCCCAAACCTTCACCCTCTTCCCACCCCAGTGTCCCTAAGAAGCTTTTCCTCTCCACCGTTGACCTCTTCCCTACCCCTCCCCCCGTTCTTCACGTCGGGCCAGGGAGGGCAGAACCCAGGCTAGCACCTCAGCCACCCAGTCCACAGCCACTGTAGTTTCAGCAGCAACTGCAGGTGTGAGAGGCTCCAAGGACACATCCATCAGCACCAGCTGCCAAGGGGAAGGGCAAGGATGTAACACCAGCTGCCAAGGGCAAGGAGGCACCACCAGCTTACAAGGGGAAGGGCAAGGTGGCACCTCCAGCTTACCAGGGGAAGGGCAAGGAGGCACTACCAGACGGCAAGGGCAAGGAGGCACCACCAGACGGCAAGGGCAAAGGGCCTGCCCCTGCAGGCAGGAGGGACAGGAAGCCTGGTGCTGTGACAGAATCTGAGCCCCCAACACCAACCATGGCGCTTCAGACATCTGAGGCTGCAGGGAAAGGGCTGGAGCCTCCACCCACCACCTGCACCACCATCAGCACCGCCACCTGCACCGCCACAAGCACTACTGCCAGCAGCAGCAGCCCCATTGGGCAGCTGTCCAAGGCTGCAGGGGAAGGACTGGAGCCTCCACCCACCACTTCCAGCAATACCACCTGCACCGCCATCAGCACCGCCACCTGCCCTGCCACCAGCACCACTGCCAGCACCGCTACCTGCACCAGCACCACTGCCAGCAGCAGCAGCCCCAGTGAGCAGCCATCCGAGGATGCAGGGGAAGAGCTGGAGCCTCCCCCCACCACTGGCAACACCGACACCAGCACCGGCACTGCCACCACTGTGCAGCTGTCTCCACCGGAGGATGGTCTGTAGTCCTGCCTCCATGGAGTGTAATGCATCCTGCCCACTGCAAATCCTGTGGATATGACACCCAGATGAGAGACTGTGACCTTGCACTCCCAAAAATCTGCATCACAGGGCACAAGGCCCCCTCCAGAAGCAGTGGAAGAAGCCATCGACTCACCCCCTCCTTGCTAGGATGAAGCACACTGGGCACAAGGCCCCCTCCAGAACCAGTGGACGAAGCCATCTACTCAACCCCTTCTTGCCAGGATGAAGCACACACGGCACAAAGCCCCCTCCAGAACCAGTGGAAGAAGGCATTCACTCACCCTCTCTTTGCCAAGATGAAGCACACTGGGCACAAGGCCCCCTCCAGAACCAGTGGAAGAAGGCATCCTTCACCCCCTCCTTGCCAGGATAAAGCACACTGGACAGAAGGCCCCCTCCAGAACCAGTGGAAGAAGCCATCCACTCACCCCCTCCTTGTCAGGATGCAGCACACTGGGCACAATGCCCCCTCCAGAACCAGTGGAAGAAGGCATCCACTCACCCCCTCCTTGCCAGGATGAAGCACACTGGGCACAAGGCCCCCTCCAGAACCAGGGGGCAAACCATCTACTTGAGAGATGGTGGCCTTGCACTCCCCAGGACCAAGCAGTGGGCAAACCACCCACTTGAGAGACTGTGGCCTTGCACTGCCCAGGACCAAGCAGTGGGCATGTTGCCCCCTCCAAGACAAGTGGTGTTCTACCATCTTCCGGCTGAGGTGCCGCCCATTCCCTGTCCCCCTGAGGTGCCTGTGTATTTTTGGCCTGATGCCCCAGCAGTGTACTCTCCATGTTGATGCAGGAGTAAGATGGGGCCTCGGCCTATGTGATGTGGCCTTGTGGCCCACGGACATTATGGACTGGGCAGTGTCCCTCCATTTGTATATATGTAAATACTGTTTTGAATTTTGAGGACATTTTTCTGAATTTCTATCTTATTACACTCACTTTAATCACTTCCTTTTGTCCTTGCATTATTCCTGAAGGGTATGGGTGGATGTGTAATGTTGTGCCATCTGTTTGGGTGTATTTTATTGGGGGTGGGGGTGTTGAGTGTGTGTGTCACTCTCTTTTTCCTCCCCCCTCCTGTGTGTGCTTGGCGGCGGTACTCACTGTGGTCGTCGTCGCTGGCGTAGGTATTCCTGTTGTAGGAGGAGGTAGACCAGCATGGGGAAGATCTGCAGTGCAGGCTCCATGGTGGCGTGGTTGTTCCCTGAGTGTCCAGAGGTGAGTTGTTTGACTTCTGAGATCTGTTTCCGCCGTGCTTTTGTTGTTGTTGGAACCGCCCCGGAAAAGGTGGCGGATAAGCCTCTTGTAATACAATGGGCGGAACCTTGTCTTCCGCCTGGCTGTTGGCAGTTACCACCGCGGTGCTTGTTGCTACCGCCGTGGCAGTCGGTGTGTTAAAGTGGCTGACTGTGTTGGCGGTTTCTGCTGTGGTCATAATTCCATTTTTTTCTTACTGCTGGCTTGTTGGCGGTATTACCGCCGCTTTATCACCGACCGCCAGGGTTGTAATGAGGGCCTATGTCTCTTAATCCCACAATCATTAGCAAATATGAATAGCGTAAATTGGTGGCTGACACCATCAACTTGAATTGTTGCTGTACCCTAAATCCTACCATGTTGTTGCCTCTGCCTGGGAGAAAAGCTGATAGGCGAAAAGTTGAGCAAGACCGTCTTGATGTCACTTGTACAATGTCCAATTCCAAGACCTGATATTAACTGTGAACTCCTTGCAGAACTTGATTATGTACTGTTTGTGGACTGCTCCTGCCTTAGAGATGAAAGGGAAATTTGAGAGCTGCATGTGCTGTTTGCAACTTGTAGGGTGACATGGACGCCTCCTGGCTCTGTCATGTAACTTCTGCCCAACTGGCCAAATTGGTCACACTTACTAAAGCTTGCTGTGTCTCAGACCAATTGAAGGTTAACATTTTAACTGATAGTAAGGCTTTGGTGTTGTTCAGTACTTTGTACAATTGTGGTCACAAAGAGGGTTTATGGCGTCTTCTGTGTCCCCGATATACAACAGCAACTATGTAATGCAACTATTGGAGGCATTACAGATTCCTCGAGAAATTGCTGTAGCTAAATGTGTAGGACATGTCAGTGCCAACGATTATGTTGCAGCTGGAAATCTGTTCGCCAACAAAGTTGCCTGCTATTCTGCTCATGGGTCCTGTATATTTAAAAGGGACTATTCAAAGGAGTCTGAAAACAAGACCAATTCCAATTTGATGTTCACTGTGGCTGATACGTGAGAAAAAGTCAAGAGATTGCAGGAAGAAGCACCAGAGATTGAACAGCAGGGCTGTGTCAGAGCAGGTTGATGAAGAATGAGAACGAGATCCAAGGTTCAGCCGATGGAAGATCTGTGTTACCAGATAGTTTGTTGTCCCCAAAGGATAGACATTTCCATGATCCCACACATATTGGTAGGGATGCCACATTGCAACTGTTCAGACAAAATTGGTTTAAACCCCAGTTTAGAGTGATGAACAAGAATCTTTGTCACTGTTGTGTAGTCTGCCAGAAAATGAACGTAGGAAGGAGAATGCCTGTAATGTTGAGTCACATAGAAAGATCAGGAGGTCCCTTCAAAATGATACAGTTGGATTTGATAGAAATGCCTGTGTGAAATGTCTTAATTGTGGTGTTTATCTTCTCCTGTTGGATAGAGTCTTACCTCAATGGAAGGAATGACAGTCTCACTGTGGCCAAGTTACGGTTGTGAGAATGAATACCTTGTTTTGGGTTTCCAGTTTCTTTGGGTCATATTGTGGAACTCCGCAATGATGTACTGAGAATGTTGTGCTTAGGCTTGTGGGTCAAACAACGTTTGGACTGTAGTTACTGGCCTAAGTCATCTAGCACATTTGAGTAAGTGAATATGACCTTGAAGTCCTGCCTGGCTAAGGTGCATGTTTCTACCTCTCTGAAGTGACCAGGGGCCAGATGCAGGAAACGATTAGCGAGTCGCAAACGGCAAAAATTGCCGTTTGCGACTCGCTAATCGCATTTCCCTATGCAGAAATGCATATTGAGAGTCGGGACCGACTCGCAATATGCATTTCAGAATCGCAAATAGGAAGGGGTGTTCCCTTCCTATTTGCGATTCGGAGTGGCATGCAATACCATTTGCGACCTCATATGCGGTCGCAAATGGTATCGCAGTTACCATCCACTTCAAGTGGATGGTAACCCACTCGCAAATTGGAAGGGGTCCCCATGGGACCCCTTCCCCTTTGCGAATGGACCCAAAACTATTTTTTCAGGGCAGGTAGTGGTCCAAGGGACCACTACCTGCCCTGAAAAAATACCGAAACTAAAGGTTTCGTTTTTTTTTTTAAGTGCAGCTCGTTTTCCTTTAAGGAAAACGGGCTACACTTAAAAAAAAAAACAGCTTTATTGATAAAGCAGTCACGAACATGGAGGTCTGCTGACGACAGCAGGCCTCCATGTTTGCGAGTGCCTAGACTCGGTATGGGGCCACAATTTGCGACCCACCTCATTAATATTAATGAGGTGGGTCACTGCGACCCCATAGCGACTCGCAGACAGTGTCTGAGACACCGTTCTGCATACCAATTTGCGAGTTGCAAATTGCGAGTCGCAGGGACTCGCAATTTGCAAGTCGCAAATTGGCATTTTCCTACATCTGGCCCCTGGTGCTTCGCCTTTGGAGTTGCCGAGTCTTCGCAGTACCCCTGATAGGTGGACAGGATTCTTGCCTCACAAGATCATCATGGAGACAGCCAAGAGGTTGCCTGCTGTGCCTGGCAGAGGGTTTGTGAACATTTCAGGTGATATGGTTCTCGATTACTGCAAAGCACTGACTGAAGTGGTGCTTTCTGTCTTTTACCAGGTTTAAGCTGTATTTGCCCTTCCGAATCAGGAGCAGTGTCACAACCTCAATCCTTAAGATTGCATCCAGGTGAAGAAACATGTCAGAAAGTTGTGTTCGAAGCCCCGTTGGTGTGGCCCCTTCCAGGTGATACTGGTCACCAAAACAGCCTTCAAATGCCTAACTTTATAGACACCCCCCATACCTAGCGAGTGAGATGCCAGGAGGAAGAAGTGGTGACATCAACCACTGGATCGCAAGCCAAAATCATGGTTACTTGGAAGAAGCACCCAATTGCCTCAGAGCCAACTTGTGATCCAAAATCAAGAGGTGACAGAGACTTGAATTGAAGCAAGTCCTGAGCCAGTGGTAAATGAGACAAGAGTAACCACAGTGGTACAGCCTCATGCACAAGTAAGCAACAACTCTGATCCTGGAGATGGACCTAGCAATGTGACCAGTGTTAGCCACTGAAGAGGAGGTTGGCCAAGAAGTTGTGAGAAACTGACCAAGCTTACATAAACCCATTCCCGAAACTGTCACAGAGGAGAATGAGTGAAGATTAACAGCTAGTAGTTCTGAGATCCAAGAGAGCCACGATACTGAGTCAGTGGTATTCAGCACGTCAGTGGATATATTGCACACTGAGAATAAGTGCTATGACGGTGAAGGATTGGACTTTGCTTTAGGTGTCTGATTTCAACTGCAATAGTTGAGTAATAACAGACTGCACATTTAAACTGCATTTTGATGAACTCTGAACTTTGTTGAATTCTGAAGAATCCATAGAGCCAGGGTTCCTGTAGTAGGGTTGTCATTTTAGAAGAAAATGGATTACGGTTGTGGCTGACTCATGAATATAACTGTACCCAAATTACTTCTTTGAAAACACCATCGTTTTTCAGTTTTGCACAAGGAGCATAAGAAAAGTCATAATGATTTGCTTTCAGCTGTTCTCCTTTTAAGGTCTGATTCCAGAGTAACCATGGTTATCCTTGCATAGAACCAGTATAGATAAATTGTAGCTGTAGTAGTGATTGTCAGTAGTGATTGTCATTATCATTTCCACAGTCATTTACTGGTAGCACTGAGTTTACCAACAGATGATAGTCCTATAAAGGTAACCCCCTCTGCTGTTGCCACTACTTCACATCCTGTCCAACAGTATCAATTTGACCTAGGGTTTTTCTTCCAATATGTATTTTAAATTATTGCATTTATATTCAAATTTGATTCAGGCTAAAAACTTATATCTGCACTCATTTACCTGCATAGGTAGAAGAAGGCATGGTGTACCATCATATTGCTCTTAAATATAGTTTTTCAGGCAGTATCATTCTTAGCTTACTATATCACCAAGAGCATTTTGAGGATTCCTTTTCAAACTATGATGGTCCTGTTGGACGTGCACATGTGCAAAACTTTGAATCCATATGCTAATGCAAAGGTGATGGATGCTGCTTGGCATTTCTTTAGGTCCCGAGAGAAACTTGGTATGACCCATTCTTCATGGACAGAACCTGACTTCTTTGATGAGTCAGACTGAAAAGAAACTTATTGTAGATTTGGGGGCATTATTGTGGTAAGGACTGACATGGGGAGAGGTATCAGTAAAAATAAACGGGTAAAGGAAGGGGAAAAACATAGAGATTTGATAACACAACCCAAGCTGAGTTTAGCCTGGAAACAGAAGAATATGCTGTGCTTCATGCAGAGAGAGGAGAATGTTCTGAATTTCCAAAGGGTTGGATGGAGCAATTGTCATCATAGTTTTGAGGTTTTTGGTTACACAGACCAGATATTTGCAGGGGATATACATACACCCTTGCTGATGCTCAGAGTCAGTATCTATTGGTGACTTTCACCCTAGCCGGGCACATGTTATTATTACTAAACTAATATGCCTCAAACGTAGACTCTCTGGAATACTTTTTGACACTGCAAACACTTCTAGACAGGGAGTATACCGATCACATTATTCTAGGCGGGGACTTTAATGTGCTCCAGGACCCTCGGTTTGATACCACTGCCCCCCACCCCACTGGCAAACCTCACTCCCTGTAGGTGCTGCGAGACCTATGCGACACCAATAGCTATTTATCCTTACTGATGGACCAGATTATTTCTCCTTCGCAGTTGGGTTTTGTCCCTCATCGCGCAACTTCACTAAACTTACATACAGTCTTCAGGGGCTTGCATAGAATAGCTCCCACCGTCCCCACCGCAGTGGCCCTATTGGATACAGAGAAGGACTTTGATTTGCTAGAGTGGCCCTTTCTAGCAGCAACCCTCCTCAAACTCAGCATGCCACGAGGCTCACACCCACTTTTCTAATCCCCAGAGGCACCCGACAGGGATGACCTCTGCTACTGTTACTGTTTATTATCAAAATGGACACCCTTGTGCAACACTTGCAGGAGAAGCACATACATAGGGGTTTGCAAATCCGTACTGGCCCTCTGTTATTCTCCCTCTACACAAATTATATTCTGCTGTTTCTAAGTCACCCAGCTGAAAATCTGGCACTGGTCCTGCAGGAGATAATCCATTTTGGCAGTTTCTCCAGGGTGCAAATAAACAGGTCTAAATCGTATCTATTCCCCCTAACAGAGAGGGCGACACTTGTACATTGTGAGTTCCCCCTGACCTGGCAGAAAGACCAAGTTAAATATCTAGGTATATATGTTCATCGCAATAGGAAACCAGTAGTTATACTTAACTATGGGCCTGTCATGGATAAACTGAACACCCTGATAGACCGTTAGGTATGACTCCCCCTCCCCATGACTGGCCATATCACCATTATCAAAATGGTGATCCTGCCCCTCTTCATATACCTATTCGTAAACATTCCAATCCCCCGTACTAGCTCCTTTTTTATGACCCTCAGGGGTTCTCTGCTGCAACTGGTCTGGGCAGGAAAGTGCCCCCAAAGTTATAGGGAAATCCTGACACTCCAATACGAGCGCCGCGTGTCTGGGTTTCTCCAGGGTACAAATAAACAGGTCTAAATCATATCTATTCCCCCTAACAGAGAGGGCGACACTTGTACATTGTGAGTTCCCCCTGGCCTGGCAGAAAGACCAAGTTAAATATCTAGGTATATATGTTCATCGCAATAGGAAACCAGTAGTTATACTTAACTATGGGCCTGTCATGGATAAACTGAACACCCTGATAGACCTTTAGGTATGACTCCCCCTTCCCATGACTGGCCATATCACCATTATCAAAATGGTGATCCTGCCCCTCTTCATATACCTATTCGTAAACATTCCAATCCCCCTTACTAGCTCCTTTTTTATGACCCTCAGGGGTTCTCTACTGCAACTGGTCTGGGCAGGAAAGTGCCCCCAAATTTATAGGGAAATCCTGACACTCCAATACGAGCGCCGCGTGTCTGGGTTTCTCCAGGGTGCAAATAAACAGGTCTAAATCGTATCTATTCCCCCTAACAGAGAGGGCGACACTTGTACATTGTGAGTTCCCCCTGGCCTGGCAGAAAGACCAAGTTAAATATCTAGGTATATATGTTCATCGCAATAGGAAACCAGTAGTTATACTTAACTATGGGCCTGTCATGGATAAACTGAACACCCTGATAGACCGTTAGGTATGACTCCCCCTTGCCATGACTGGCCATATCACCATTATCAAAATGGTGATCCTGCCCCTCTTCATATACCTATTCGTAAACATTCCAATCCCCCTTACTAGTCCTTTTTTATGACCCTCAGGGGTTCTCTACTGCAACTGGTCTGGGCAGGAAAGTGCCCCCAAATTTATAGGGAAATCCTGACACTCCAATACGAGCGCCGCATGTCTGGGATTCCCCATTTTTAACTTTACTATTTGGCAGTGCAGTGTTGTTATGCATATCATTGGTACCATGCAGAGTCCTGCTTTCCGTACACCATACCTGAGAAAGACTTAGCTAATCCCACCACCCTGCATGCAGAGCTTCCCATTGGGACACCCTAGGGACCTGACGGATATACAAACGTTATCCATGACAAGCTGAGTCTGGCGCAAATTGACTCGTCTCTTGGCCTGTAACCTGCTGTACTCCCCAGTGATGCCATTGGTTGATAACCCGTGGTTCCCAGTCACTCAAGATGCATTGGTCAAGCGTACGATCTCCTAATTTGCCCTACACACATTTGAGGATCTTTTTCCAGATGGCCATGTGTTTTCCCATACAGAGGACAAACGTTTCACTTCTGCCACATACATGGATTATGGATTATTTCTCATTAAGACGCCTACAGAAAGCACTGCTCTGCCTTTTGCCTTTGTGGCCACTGACACCAGACAAATTCTCCCGCTTACATTAATCATCACAGATGATACAAAAGTAGATTGATATCCAAGCTATATCAAACATGTCTTGAACTCCTCCCAACTTCAGAATAGAGTATATGTGAGGCCTGGGAGGCGGATCTGGGACACTTAATATCAGACAGCGTGTGGTATGCCTGCTGCACGCGAACATTGCCACAAATTAATACATTATAAATTCCTACGTCCAGTCTACATGTCCCCGGCTGCTCTGGCCAAGATAAACCAACACGCCTTCCCAATTGCTCCAAATGTAAGGCACCCACTGCAGATTTTGCACAGATGAACGGACTTCTGCCACCATTGTGGCCTATTGGGGTGACATTTTTGGAAGGTTAACCTTGATGTTGGGTACTCCCTTCACACCTGACCTCCTGATGACATTGATGGGATACGTCAAGACCATCCCAAACCCATAAGGCGCTTTGTGGCTGCTGCCTTACTATTGGCCAAACGAGAGATAGCCCTGCATTGGGGCTCTAGATCACAAAACCTGGCTGGACTGCTTCATATATCGTGGCACCACAAGAGAGTTATATGCCTCTTTGCAACCACCTACATCCCAGACTAAGGACATATGGCAACCCCTGAGAGACTACCTCCTAACACTGGATAAATCAGAACTGGCCGCCTCCCCTTAATGTTTGGTGGACTAAATGCAATGTTCTAAAAAGATGATCTCTGCATAATCTGTATTTACACTACTACTTGGTGGGCTTCTTGCAAATTATATTATATGCAATTATGTACCTGTTATTTTCAGATTCCTATCTGTCTTGTACTTTATGGGTTCAGAGATTAATAAACCGATAAAAATAAATTAAAGATATTTGCAGGGAATTAACCCATTATTACTGGAGTTTATTACGTATGTGTATCAAATGCTTTAAAATTCCTGCCAGTTGGGCGTGAAGCTGTTACCTATCTTTAATGTTTCCTGAGAATTATCATGTAAATAAGTTGGATATTCGAGCAATTGGACTTCGTGTTAGGCCTAAGTTAGTTGTAGTGCTTCACAAATAGTGGACGATATTTTTAGTGTTATGCTTCCCTCTGTGGGTGTTGCTTTATATGGTGTGAATATTAGAAAGCTTTCAACGTAAGTAGATAAACTTGGTACTAAACTAGCCAGAGCACTACTTGTTGTACTTGATAACTATTAGATTTATGGTCTGGCAAAGGAAGGTGGATATTAGAAATTCAGCAAGGCTGCACTTATATCCCAGACAAGAGATTAGGACGATTGCTAGGAATCTTACTGAAGTGTTGACAGAATTAAAGGAGTTAGAAGCTGCAGGAGCTTGGGAAACGATTGTGAAGGGCTTTTCTGTGGCAAGTAGTTGGCCTAGCAATATTTGTAGTAGACCTCTAGGAGCTGTTTTGAGACTTATTTTGAACATTGTGTTTGTATAATTTGCCTATTTGCTATGGTGAAGGATTTCAAAATATGAAGACTAAGGAAAGCCCTGTAGAGGGAGGAAGAGATGGTAGGAGGTGGAGAGAAGAAGTTGATTTGGAGGATGAGCAGTGTGAATTCTATGATGAGATGAAGGAGCTGGAGGATTCAAGACAAAAGCAGACAAAAGACAATTCATTTTTTAAGGTGATCTCACAAATGTTGATTGTGTTGTGTCATGGCTATTCTAGCCATTTTAGGTTGGATTTTGTGCTTCATGTATTTATGCATCATATTTACATGGTTTTTATAACAATGTTAATCTGTGTGCATCATATTAATCAATTAACATTAGGGGGGCTGTATTTACATGTAGTAAGAGCCACATATATAACAGTATTACAATCTTTGTATTTTCTCATGCTGACTGTATTCATAGGTTTCCATCTTTCCTTTCATAGATGACCTTGGTCACTCAAGTTGTTTCTTTAATCAGTATATTGCAAGGTTCATGTTTTCTTCCCTCTGCAGGTGCCTTATCAAGGAGTGCTCGTTAGTAAGAATATAGTTATTGTTTAGTTTTCATAACTGTGCGTTTTAGCTTGCCTAATTACATTTTAGCAGTAGACATGTAGCATTTTGGGATGGAAAATATCCTCCTGTATCAGACAGTCCAAACCGTTGCTACGTTCAAGGCCACACAGCTGTACATTCTTTGTCGGATGCTGGGAACCTCGGGAGGCTACCTGCTCCCAGAGAAGCTTGCCTTCTGATGGGGGTGGGCTGGTGGGAGTTGGTGGAACAAAGCTTCCAGAACATTTTACTGTGTATATAAAAAAACAAGGGACTGGGAGTATTAGTACACGTCCAGTGTGCAGTCTCCCTGGGCAATAAGTAACACTCAAGCTGAGCACACTGTTCCTAAGAAGAACAGAAAGATGGGCACTTCTAAATGTAGAAGCTGGAACCCTCACATATCCATTGGATGTCATGCTTCATCATCAGGTCTGCTCCTCGTCGGTCTGGCGCTGCAATGCCCAACGGGCCCATAGGAGGGGGCTCTGTGCCAGAGATCTTTTAATTGTGTGCAACGAGGATAATTAGGAAATAAATCAGACCTACTGTGAAGAGTAGAGAACTAGGACTTTAAAATTGGCTCGAGAACCACCCAGCAACACATTTATTGTGAATGATGGGTCTCCGACAAGATTAAAAAGACAGGGAGCGTAAGGAAAATAATGTTCCTATACTCTAACCATTGACATGTAGGGCACAAAGGACATCAGCTCTCACCCTAGCTATAAGGTCGACATGTTTCACACCTCAGCTGTCCCTAAGGATCAATTGGCTTTTCATCAGGACCACAGGAACCTTACCTACTCACAAAAAAACACAAAAACACACATTGGGCAAAAGTGAAACAAAAAAACTTACATGAACAGCTACGCAAAAAAGAAAATAGCCACAATCTGCGTAAACCCCTCCTCTAGTAAGGAACGGGCATCGTGGGTAAAGTGCTGGCCAAAGGACTGTCATCACAGATGTGGACAGGTCCCAAGCTGGAACGCCTACCCGTGGCCGCACACCCATTCTACTGTGTATTCATTTGTGTTTCTTAAAATAGTTTAGCAGATCCTGTCCTGTCTTTACTTAGAGAAGACCTTTCTAACCTCTGCAGATTCCACCAGCCCAGGGTGTTGAGCTTTTTGCTATTACTTCCCCATAACCTTAACTTTGTTCTTCTGACACTGACATCATCCCCTTTACCTTCCCCTTGCCACTTTTGAAGCTTTATTTAGTTTAGAGAGGTTCCTTTATGCTACCTACCTACTTTATATTCTGTGCTTTGTCCCTTATTATATTTCTCATCTTTTTCTCCATAATATACAATTTCAGACTGCATAATTATATGGATATGTACTGCTTTTGGGTCGATTGAATTTACAAATGATGGTTGTTTGTAACCTAACTAAATTTTGCTAATAAACCTTCATGGTTTAGACACCATCCTCTCTGTCATTGTAGTTCCAAATTGGTGTCACTGTTACTGAAATGTTTTGCTGTTGCTAGCTCCTTTCATATGCTTTCAGTTGACAACCAAAGGTCCATACAACTAGTGAAGGGTGATGACCACACAAATGTATTTAAGTACAGAAAATATTCCAGGAAAATCCACCCCATCACTGGATTTGTAAGACTTTAGATACATGCTTTCTGCTGAGAGAATGCCTTGCTGCAGTACGCTTTGAGTGGGCATGCTGTGATGGGGTCCTGGGGAAGGTCTATCATGACATCTGTAAAAGCACCGTGTGCATCTGCTCCTGCCTACCTAATCAATATACATACGGTATGCATTTGCACACACATGCAGCTACACAGTTCCATACTCCAACATTCATGCCCATCCACACTTACAAAACCTCAAACTCTCTCAGTTCCCTCCGCACAAATTAGGCACATTTATATCCCTTATAAACACATAACCATTCATACATGCCTCACAAACACACACGCTCATATTCACATTTATAACTGATACCTTTGTCCAAACCACATCAGACTCTACCCTGGATTTTTCATTTGTAACTTTAAAGTCACATTGTCCTTTTTTCTCATAGTAAAAGCTGAGTTCACTATATGAGGACACACTCTTGGCCTTCGAGCATAGCTCCTCAGAGGTCAGTGTAAAATATAAATGTGTGTTTCCCCTTAGATAGGTATTATACATTCGCTGAAATGGTTTATCCCTACTTTGGTTAGGCCTGACTACGAAATGATCGAGAAATATAGGCTGAAAGAGAGCTGCTTTTCTCTTGAAATATAGACCACAAATACCCATGTCTTGATCCCTGCATGCCAATTGAGCCCCCTGGATTCAAGCAGCACCAGGAACAGAGTACACAGGACATTTTCTTAGGAAAATGAAAGCAGCTTTGGAATTCCCGCAGTAGTTAGGGTTGCCACCCGGCCGGTTTCCCACCGGCATCCCTGGTATTTTGATGTCCAGGGCAGTACAAAAACAAGCGAAATCACCAATAGCCGATATTTGTAATCTCTGTGTACATACACCAAATAAATAGAAATGTATCTGTACATACACTAGAAAATATTTTACAGGATTTCTAGAGCTGCATTAATGATCCATTATTAATAATTAAAGTAAACAGAGACAGAAAAGTCAAGTTTCCAATTAATACGCACAATTTTGTGACAACTCTAGGCCTTTGCAGACAATTAAAGCAACAACAAATGGCGGTATTTTTCATTTGGAAAGGTGGCAACCCTAATAGCAGTTGCTGCAAACTTCTCTTGCTAGGGACAGTTGAAAATTGCTACTGTCTGAATTTGTCTCATCGCTAAAGGGTTTTCCTAAATTGTTGCTTAGCAACACACCCTTCAAGGCTTCCTAGGTCCAAAGCTCCACCAGGCAGGAACATACTTCACCTGCAATCTCTGAATTGGACAAAGCAGCATTAAAAGACATCAGAACTCATGGAGAATAGTCTTTGCCAATCATCCTGTGCTGCTGGGCACTGTAGTGTCGCGGACCAGTGACGGAACTGGTCATAGGATACTCTCATTGCTTGCCGAAGGCTAGGGGTGGACATAATTGCTGGGATAACTCTTGTTACATGGCAACGCCCCTGAGGTGTGAAGGTGTGGTGGTATGGCCCCGAGTCACGTGGGATCAAGGTATCAAATAAAGGGTGTGGCCCATGGCGTGGCAGACACCATAGCGGCACACTGATGTAAACGTGTCCGTGCATTGTGTGGCTGAAACGTCTGGGCCTCACGGACCGAATACACGTGTGTCATGCGTATCCTTGCAAGTGTCGAATGTGGTGTCCAGTAACCCACTCGACACTACAAAATTGGCGACAAGGGTGTTTTCGTTACCTGCTGTGCTGTTCCCTGGTGGCGGCCGTCTCCCCGGTGGTGCTCGTGCCACAAGGACATGGCGCAGCGGTCGGGCGCGTTCATTTAACGCCGCCGCTCTCACTCGCCGATCTGACGACATCGGAACCGACGCAGTGAGCGTCCAGAGAGCTCAACCTCACCGCGCGCAGAGCGCTCGCTCCGTCCTCAGACACCGGAAGGTAGGCCACGCCCACCCCGGCTCCCTGGGGGCAATCCTGTGCCGTTAGGCTGCGCAAAGCTCAGGAAGGAGCTGCCAGCCTGCACATAAACTGTGTCTAAAGAAGACAGTGCTGCGCATCACCGCACCAACTTAAGCCCTTGCAACTCCACAAAGCTAGTGACAATCATCCCAGTCGGAGGGGCACTCCCACCACCTCACGCCCAACTACGTCAACCATGTCAGTCATACCACCAGTTGAACATTTCGTAGTTGAAGGAGCCCCATCAGCCCAGGCACCAAAATGGAGAGATTGGGTGGACAGGGTCCTACTATTTTTCGAGGCCACCAAGGTGGAAGGCCCCCAAAAGCGTGCAATGCTTTTGCACCTAGGCGGCAAAGACATTCACAAAATAGCAAAGAACTTGGTGGAAGACACCCCCAAAACACATACCACTCTCATTGCAGCTTTAAACAGACACTTTGAACCAATGGCGAATGTTGACTATGAGCGGTTCATTTTTCGCCAAGCCCGACAGTACGCAGAAGAGTCAATTGACTCATTCCACATGAGGCTAAGGGAACTGGCCAGCACCTGCAGATTCAAAAACGAGGTGGAGGAGATAAGGGGGCAAATAATACAAGGCTGTGCGTCGGCAAAACTCAGAGAACGGATACTGGAGGAATCAGGAAGGTCCCTCCCACACATACTTATGATGGGATGCACGAAGGAGCTATCTAAAGCCAGAGCATCTCATATGGAGGCAGCCCTCGAGAGCCCAATAAAAGAGGAAACCATCAACGCTGTAACTGCCCAGGCCAACAGAACCAAACACCGCCCACCCAAACCGACCACGAGACAATGCGGGTACTGTGGCGGTCCAGTACACAGGCCATCGGAATGCCCGGCCAGAGGGAAAAAATGTGCAGGCTGTGGAAAGCTAAACCATTTCGTGAGGGTATGCCGATCAAATAGACAGGCTCGTCACAGTGCTGCCGCCATTAACAGTACCACAGATAAGTCAGAACAAGGCAGCAACCCGGATATGGATGACAATGAAGATGGGGAACATGTCATTCACTCCCTATTCGCAGTCGGGAACACAGCGCAGTCAGCCAAGAAACTGCCAAAGTGCCCATTACAGGTAGGCACCCACAATCTGGTAGCCGTTGTCGACACAGGAGCATCAATTAATGTCCTCGCGCGGAGGAGTTTGGCCGAATGAACCCGACCCCTGCGCTGACCAAAGCCAAGATCCGAGTATATGCATATGGACAACACACACCACTAGCCCTAAAGGGAGTGTTTCAAACCACCATCACCTATGACACAAAGACGATCCCAGGCGAATGTGTATGTAGCAGAAGAGGGACATGGAATGCTACTGGGCTGCAAAGCTGCAGAAGAACTGGGGGTTGTCACATTCGCTTTCAGCGTGCATCAGGAATCGCTGACGGAACTACTTGACCAATACAAAAAAGTTTTTGAAGGGATTGGATGTCTGAGAGGAAAAGAAGTAAAACTGCACATTGACAAAACTGTGCAACCAGTCGCGCTTTGCCATCTGCGCATAGCATTCCACCTACGACCCCAGGTCGAAAAAGAACTAGAAAATCTGGAGCGGGCTGGCATCATAGAAAAGGTAACATGCCCTACACCGTGGGTGTCACCCATTGTCGTCGCGAGGAAGCCTAAACAACCAGGCGAAGTCTGCATTTGTGTGGATATGCGACTTCCCAACGCCGCCATCAAGCGCGAAAGACATTTAACACCCACTATCGATGACATCCTCAGTGAACTCAGTGGGTCATGTTGGTTCTTGAAGCTTGACCTGCAGTCTGGATACCATCAACTAGTTTTATCTAAGGAATCACGTTGTATCACCACGTTTTCCACCCAGGTAGGGTTAAGAAGATACAAGCGTTTGAATTTTGGGATATCAAGCGCAGCAGAAGTATTCCAAAACACAATACACAAACTGCTTACCGGTCTGCCTGGCACCATCAACGTCAGCGACGACATCTTGATATTTGCGCCCACCATAGAGGAACACAACTTGAGACTCAAGAATGTGCTGCAGCGAATCCAAGAAGCGGGCCTGACACTCCATCGCAAGAAGTACGAATTCCTAACTGACAAGATACAGTTCTTCGGATACGTGTTCTCTGCACAGGAAGTAGCCCCAGACCCAGCAAAAGTGCAAGATGTAAAGAGCGCACCCTCCCCCACCAACGTGACTGAAGGAAGGAGTTTCCTAGGCATGGTGAACTACTGCGGTAGTTTCATCAAGGATCTGGCACTATTAACTCAGCCCCTCAGGAGATTGATCAAGTCATCAGAGTCTTGGTCGTGGAAGTCGACCGAACAAGTAGCTTTCGACGCTGTCACAGACGCCTTGTCGAGCAACACGACTCTCAGATACTTTGACCCCAGAAGAGAAACGAAGATTGCCGTGGATGCGGGACCAAAAGGTCTAGGCGCGGTGCTGTTCCAACGACAAGAGGGGGGTGACTGGTCCCCGGTGGCGTTCGCCAGCAGGTCCCTAACCGAGACCGAACAACGCTATTCTCAGATAGAGAAGGAAGCAATAGCGGTACACTGGGGGTGCAGGCACTTCCACCTTTATGTCTATGGCCGGCCATTTCTCGTTACCACCGACCACAAGCCTCTCATTCCTTTATTCACTGGCACAGCCTCAAAACCACCACCAAGGATAGAGAAATGGATGCTACAACTTCAGGACTATGGTTGCCAGTTGGAATACCACCCTGGGGCGGACAATCCAGCCGACTACCTGTCAAGACATCCCCGAGAGGCCTCTCACTCCGAGTTACAAGGAGCACAAGAGGCAAAGGAATATGTCAAGTACGTGTCGGACAGGTCAAGGCCCTTACCCCTATCAGTGGCCGAGATCATCAAGACCACCGCCGAGGATGAATGCATCCAGAAAGCTCTGGGAGCGGTCCAGACCAATAAATGGTATGTAGTGAAAAGACAACTGCACACTCTGACTTCCCCATGTCAGCGCATCTTGGGGAGCCTTTACAACGTGAGAGACGAACTCACCGTCGATGCTGATGGCTGTCTCCTCAGAGGATGTCGCCTGGTCATCCCGTCCTCTCTCACCGAGAGGGTAGTACAGCTGGCACACCATGGTCATCAAGGAATAGTCAAAACAAAGAACCGCCTGAGGTCCAAAGTGTGGTTCCCCCTCCTGGACGACCAAGTGGAAAACATGGTAAAGTCCTGTAAGTGGTGCCAAGCGTCAGGTGAGCCCAACAGGCCACCCCCTGTCGAAACTGAACCGGGTCCGGAGTCACCTTGGGTGTCCGCGAGTCTTGACTTCGGAAGTCTCTCAGACGGATGTCACACCATGGTTCTGATTGACGACTTCTCGAAATACCCAGAGGTAGAAATCATAAACGCCCTGACAGCTGATGTTGTAATTTCTCGAATTGAAAAGGTGATGGCCACTCATGGTCTCATTGCAGAAAAAAAGACAGACAATGGCCCTCCATTTCAAAGCTGCGAGCTGGCAGAGTACTTTGCAAATGTTGGAATTCATCATAGACGAATCACACCTCGATGGCCTCAGGCCAACAGCGAAGTGGAGCGGTTCATGCAGACTTTGAATAAAGTTATAAGGATTGCCCAGGCAAGCGGCCAAACCAGCTACTATGCGATATTCTCATTCCTGCCGAGCTATCGCCAGACTCCGCACTCCACCACAAACCAGGCCCCAGGACATGCAGTGTTTGGCAAAGCTATATCGGACTCGATTCCACACCATAAGTCGTGGGCCCCCCGGGCCATCAATAGCTCTCAAGTTCAAGACCGGAGGTCAGCCACAAATCATCGAGCAAGCAAGCGACGCAGAGCCAAGTGGTCAGATATCAAAGTTGGTGATACAGTGTTGTTGAAGGCATCCTCCGGCGGGAGTAAGTTCCATATGACTTTTTATACCAATCCATGGACTGTGGTGCAGCAGAATGGTTCAGCAGTGGTTGCTCGACGAGGTAATGATGTGGTAACCCGCAATGTGTCTCTATTCAAAAAATTCACTCACGCTCCCAATGACCTTCAAAGGTCCAGTGAGCCAGCTGAGGAAGATGATGGTGCCTCCCTCCCTGGTGGCCATGAGAGGAACAAACAATCCCCAGAGAGGCCTGTTGAGGTCTCCACGACTCCTGATCCTCCTCGTCCTGACTAGCGGTCCCGGAGACGTGACCGGTCATGGGAGGTTTTCATCGACCAGATACCATCTGCGCAGTAACCAGGCTCCGTCAGTAAAGTTGCGCAATCATTTGCTAGACGTATAAGTTTTCATAGTATGGTTGCTTGTTGTTTGCAGTTGTTTTAATTTTTGGAGGAATGTAGTGTCGCGGACCAGTGACGGAACTGGTCACAGGACACTCCCATTGCTGGCCGAAGGCTAGGGGTGGACATAATTGCTGGGATAACTCTTGTTACATGGCAGCGCCCCTGAGTTGTGAAGGTGTGGTGGTATGGCCCCGAGTCACGTGGGATCAAGGTATAAAATAAACGGTGTGGCCCAGGGCGTGGCAGACACCGTAGCGGTACACTGATGTAAACGTGTCCGTGCATCGTGTGGCTGAAACGTCTGGGCCTCACGGACCGAATACACGTGTGTCATGCGTATCCTTGCAAGCGTCGAATGTGGTGTCGAGTAACCCACTCGACACTACAGGCACCAGCTGTTCATTTGGACCTGTGCACAGTGCTGCCAATAGCTTCATTTTTTCAGTTACAATAGTGGCTAGGTTTTGAGATTGCCAACATGTGACCTGTCCAAGTTTTCATTGTGTTTAGGTGTGTCATATTACGGTCTTGTATGTGACACTTGAAGTGTCATTATACTGCAAGTAAAACTAAGCAGTGATACATTGGTAAGGTATTAAAGCTCAGAAATTACCCTTTGGCCTTCCCCACCCTTCTATGTAATCTGAAACAGCATGCTGCTTTCTGTGCCTTGCACGTTTACCTTTTACATGAGGTTTAGATTTAAAAACCCTGAAATTGCAGCAAGTATGTCACATTAAGCATGCATAAAACATAAGGCCTAGCGGTAATGGTGAGGATTCCCAGGGGAGTGTGGGCAGTGTTGCATTCTCATCTAGGTACAAGAAAATGTAATAATGCACATGATAGCCCCACTTACAAAGAATAATATTGGGTGGAGTTTCTCTGGGAGGAGTTCATTGACTAAACCGAACAAGAGGTTAGATGTATAAAGCTTTTTGCAGTTGCAAAGCCTTTGATTTACAAAATTACATGGTGTGTAACTGCAAAGTTGGCTTTTGTTTTGTAGTAAACCCTTTTCGTGATTTCGATAAATGACTACCAAAGCACAAAATGGGTTTAGAAATAAATAACAAATCGTCTTTACATTTTGAAGCATGTTTAGGACGTCCCTTCCAAATTGTAATTTGGCATGCAATGTGTCTATGTTTTGTGTCCCAAATCTGTTTGCAAAACATTGAAAAGTTACTGATACAAGAGTTACGGTGAGTATTTCATTTGCAAAGGGGAACAGATCCCCTTGCGAGCCATTCCCCTTTGTAAATTGTAAAACAAGGTTTATTGAGCATTGGCAACGGTGCCTAGGACCACTGCCTACACTCAAACAAACTTTTCTAAAAAGAAAACTTTTTTTCTAAACGCAGCCCCGTTTCCTTTAAGGGAAACTGAGTGCATTTAGTAAAAACATGTAGAAGGCAATTACAGTCATGGTGGTCTCCTGACCCCAGCAGACCATTATCCCTGTGATGGGCACGAATTGGAATAAGTTGCAATTTGCAACCTACTTCATGAATAGTAATGAGGTAGGCCGGTTTGCAACTTTGCTCGAATTACATATTATTACATACGTTGGTTCTCAAATTCCATGACATCCATAAAAAAAGTTGTACATAATTTCCAACCACTTTTTGTGAATTAAATTTTTGTACATCTGGCCCACTGAGTTTTATGTTTACAAAGCGAAAGTGCGTTAAACTTCAAAATGCGTTAAAGGTCTGTTAAAGTTGTCTAATTTCTTAGGGCACTTTAGATATTGATATTACCTTTTTGAAAACCAGGCTGCAGGCTTTGATGTGCTTAATAATTTATAAGAGGTGTAAAAAGAGCAATTTATCTGGGATGGTGGATAAGTAGTAGAGAACCTTCTAACTTTGCACTCAGATAGTGGTAGCAGTCACTGTCAAAGGTTTGGTGCCGTGCTGTCTTTGCTGGTTCATGTTGCTGGATCAGTGTGGGTGGACGAACCAACACCTACTTTAAAGTCGAAGGAAACTACTTGCAAGTTTGAAGAATCAGGCATTGCAGAACACCATTTCAGTGAATCATAGTTACTTGAAGTCTGTGAGCGCCCAAACAGCAAATTATGCATGTTGGAGAGCAACACACGGCTAGTAGTGGGCTTGGGCTATAGTGACAGTGGCAGTAGGTTGCTAGTCAATCTGAGGTCCCGCCTGCCCACACAAAATCTCTTCTTACTTTACAGGACCTTTACTTATGGTGGTCTGGCAGTGACAATTGTCAACTAACTCCACTGGCTTTACTTCTCAGAGAGCGGACACTTCCTTGGTAATAAGGCAATGCACCACCCTCCCATAGTTATTTCCTGTCATGACTGTCCCATCCTTTGGTGGTTGCTAAACATCCCTACACTTGTCGGAATGGGTCATTTTGAAACAATTATCACTTGTTCAGTGCTAGACGGAGGAGCCAAGACTGCCCAGTCACTGTCTAATTTGAGATGACATCAGACTAAATGCACTGAATCCTGCCATAAATAAGACATGATCTAAGACTTTAGTCCAAGCAGCCATAATGTATCGCCACTCTTTAACAAAGTTTGGCACCACCACTAGACATGGAGAAAGGAATACATGTAAGATACTCAGCTTTGTTGACGCAGCTGGAACTGCATAACACTCTTCAGTCCTTGCGATGATGTGGGCACATTAATACAAGGTGTTAGCCAAACCAAAGATGTGTCGCACTTGGCAGGGTGGCTTTATACCATTGTGTATTTATGTTGTGCCTTCAGTGCTACAAAAGCTACCAAGTTTCACTGATTGTTTATCATTTTCATGCTTCTATTGCACCAGTGTGTGATGTTACAATATTTTACATTTTACAGTCTGAGTGATACTTTATCACTTCAGGTCTGAAAAAGTATGAAGATGAGAATCGCATTCATGTGGGGCAGTAATTTGACAGTGGGGGGCTCTAATTGGGCAGCATAGCATGGGCCTTTGGCAAATGATGTCTGACCTGGGTGTGTGCTGGCTACATCCCTGACATGGCAGCAGCCCTGTTGGTATATGTTCGATAACTCCCATAGACTTGTACCTCCTTTATCAACTTATTTGTTATGTTATTACTCCTGAGCATATTGTTTAATTTTGCCCTTATTGTGCTTTTTTATTTTGCGATGTCACCTCCTGTGATGCCATCCAAGACAAAGGCCATATGACATCACTTCCTTGTATGTCACCAGCAGTTAGGTTATGTGTCATCACTTCCTGTGACGTAATCAGAGGTCAAAGGGCATGTGATGTCACTTCCCCTACCCCTGGCATGTTTGTGAATTTACGTCTATGCAAATAATACACAAGTTACTAATCAGTATACAGGCATGTTAATATAGGATTATGCAGCACACACTACACCTGTCCTCTGTTTCTACTCAGAATCAAAGATGGAGGTTTAGGTGATTCTTTTGCTTCTAAAATTCCAACCTGTACCACATAATGATGCCATAATCAAAAGATTACTCTTCCTTGCTCCAAAATATAAATTTAACACTAATATTAATGACTGCCGTCTTCTATCTAATTCTGTTGGAGCTAATTTTTGTGGTTTAGGTACTGAGGACACAGTCCCTGCACTTACAATTGCCATATTAAAAATGCACAGGGTCCACTCAGCTGGGAATGTGAAAATAGTGCAGCAAATAAAACCGATTGTGTGTTAATATCCTGTAAAAATATGAGAAGGCACTCTTAAACCAATAAGTCTGTGTAAAGCCCAGTGATAATGTGTCTATTATATTTTGTGAAATCAGGGCAATCATAGTACAGTTTTATGAAGCAATTATTAAAATACAATCACCACATTGTCATTTCACAACACTGAAAACCTATCTTGACTTTCTATATTCCATTGATCTTGGAATGATGAAAGGTGGATTCACTGCCATTGGCACACTGGACACCTGGAGCAGGGTTAGACGCTTGTCTTTCATGTGAGGTCCAGGGGTTGTCTCAGGCACATTACCGGTTGGACAGGGAGGAGGGACACCTGCTGAACGTGGCTGCACCAAATGTCGGTTTCTCCAAGGCCTGGGGACTGCGTGTACAGTGGGTCCTTTGGCGTTGGATATCTTCGTCCGGAGCTTCTGTGGTCAGGAGGGTCCTCGGGATTCCCTCTGCAGGCATCGTTGTGGAGAGGTCAACCCAAGGTGGGTACTTGTTCGGAATTGCCTGAGGATCCTTTCTAGGTGGTTGGAGCACCTGTACACAGGCCGTGGGCATCAGGTGTAGAGTGGTTAGGACTCACGTATTCAGAGTGAGATGGGAGTCCTTAGTTGTTGGTTTCTACTTGGACGGGGTCGCTGTCTGGGGGAGTTTTTGGTCCTTTTGGGTGCAAGGCAGTCCTTTGGAGCTTGGCAGAGAGCGCTGGTCCCGCTAGATGCGTTGCTGTTATTTTGCAGGTTCTTTGAAGCGGGAGACAGGCCGGTAGGGGACCAAATCAGTTGTCGTCTTCCTTCTTCTCTGCTGGGGGTTTCAGCTTAGCAGTCCTTTTTCTTCTTGTTAGGTCGCCAGGAATCTGGTGAGCTGGGTTCAGGGAGGCCCTTAAATCCTAGATTTACGGGTGTTTTAGAGGTCAGAGGGCAGTAGTCAATGGCTACTGTCCCCAAGAGTGGCTACACCCTCCTAATGCCCGCTCCCTTTGGGGAGGGGGGCACAAATCTAATCCTTTTGGTACCTGTCCTCCAAACCAAGATGGAGGATTCTGCATGGAGGTGGTCACCTCAGCTCTGGACACCTTAAGGGTGGTTCTGGCTGAGGTGGTCACTCCCCCCTGTTTTCCCTAATTTTCCCACCGGACTTGCTGCCAAAAGTGGGGCTTTGTCCAGGGGGATGGGCAGCTCCACTAGCTTGAGTGCCCTGGGGCACTGTAATCTGGGGCTTGAGCCTTTGAGGCTCACCGCCAGGTGTTACGATTCCTGTAGGGGGGAGGTGTGAAGCACATCCACACGGGACAGGCTTTGTTTCCGACCAAAAAGTACACGAAGGCTTTCACCTCATGTGGTCAGAAACTTGTCTGAAAGTGGCAGGCGGGCACAGACCGGTCAGTCCTACACTTGCAGTTTGGCTAACATGCACGGGCATCTCTAACATTCCCTCAGTGTGCATGTTTCAATAAATCCCATACTGGCATCATTGTGGGTTTATTGTGCTGAGGAGTTTGATACTAAACTTCTCAGTATTCAGTGAAGCCATTATGAAGTTGTGGAGTTCGTAATTACAAACTCCCAGACCAGATACTCAATATGGCTATACTGTACTTAAAATGTCTAAGAATGGACTTAGACACTGGAGGGGCATATTGCTCATGCAGCTGTGCCCTCACCTGTGGTATAGTACACCCTCTCTTATGGCTGTAAGGCCTGCTAGAGGGGTGACTTACCTGTGCCATAGGCATTGTTTTGGGGCATGGCACCCTGAGAGGGGTGTCATGTCAACTTTGCTTTTTTCTCCCCACCAGCACACACAAGCTGCAAGCCAGTGTACTTGTGCTTGGTGAGGGGTCCCCTAGGGTGGCATAATACATGTTGCAGCCCTTAGGGACCTTCCCTGGCCACAGGGCACTTGGTACCATGTATAACTTTTACAAGGGACTTAACTGTGTGCCAAGGTTGTGCCAATTGTGGAAACAAAGGTACAGTTTTTGGACAAGAGCGCTGGTGCTGGGGCCTGGTTAGCAGGATCCCAGCCCACTTTCAATAAAAGTTGGCATCACCACTGGGGGGTGTATAAAAACACCTTCTGACAATTTAAACTTCTCACCTACACTTTCAAGGCACTACATAGCACTAGTCCAGCATATTTTAAGAGCTGCATCTGCTTTCTCAAACCTCCAGACACCTTAGCTTATCTGGACTCCTACTTGCAGACATCCCACACATACAGGAAACCAGATCTGGCGGTCAAGCCTTCTCCTGCATCGCTCTTAAAGCATGGATCGACCTGCAGCTGTACATAAGAGCCTCCTCCTCACTTCTTGAATTCCACCAAAAGTTAAAGGTCTGGCTTTTTCAGTAGTCCCACTGGAACCTAGGTGTGGCTAGACTCACATCTGCTCAGCACTGAGAGCTACTCTCTTGAGCATACACAACATAACACAACATAACATAACATTACATGCCATGAGATGCACTAGTTTGGAACATTACTAAATTAGTGGGATCTGCCAGTTCACCTGAATGGATTGTTGGTAGTAATTTGGAGATAATAACTTAAATTCAGAAAACCATTGGCCAGCGGCATGGGCAACGGATTACAGCATTTTTTTTTTGCTTGAAAGCAAAGTCTAATATTTAACCATCTAAAAGATGTAATTAAAAGTCGAAAGCAATGATTTACAAAACTTGGGTAGCAACAGATTACACATGCCAGGCATTCCTTCCAATAAGGATAAAAATGGTAATTCTTACTAGAGCTCTTATATTTCCCTTTTTACTGTTGTTTGCCAATATCGGGTTTGGCCAAATCTTGCTCTTACCATTTCCAGTTTGCATTGAAATTATATTGCCTTAGTCAAGTAGGATTGCAGTTGACCATTAGTAAGATGTTGACATAGCTTATTTAGAGCGCAGCAGGATAAGTTATCAATTAGAAAAGAGCAAATGTGATATTGTGTTTTTTTTGTCAAACTGTTTTTATTAGTTTTCAAACATATGACACAGACAGTCATGGTATACCCTTAAAAGGCACCGTTCCCATAATTAGCTAAAGACAGGAACGGTTTCTTAAATACATTCAAGCCAAGAAGATGCATGTTCATCAAACAATGAATGAGAAAGAAAGGTGCCCACGACATTGCCGAATAGTGAACTGCAGTGAAGTATTGTAAACATAAACATAAAAAAAAAAAAAAACGTAGCCTTCATGGTGAGAACTCTTATTAGCTAGGCGACAGGGAGGGAAAGGTTGCGGGGGAGGTGTGAGGGGCCCCAGGGCGGGAAAGTCTCCAAAGGAGGTTACATTAGAGCCATAATTGTTCTTATATGTGAAAGAGATGGAGGGCTCTAGTCCGGGTAGGACACGAAAAGAGAGGGAGGCCCCTTGAGAGATATTGTACTAAAGTGTCCCATATACACTCACAGTCTTTCTGAGTGTCAGTCAATCTCTCCATGGTAAGCGTGCGTGCCACTAAGACATCGCTGTGCTTCCAGTTTCTTCCAAGCCGATGCCAGAGTCATCTTTGCAGCGCCCAGGCACAACCAAAGGATCCCACTATCACCGCATGCCTGAAATGTAAGAGATGGGTCCCGGAGTCTAAAGAGAATGTGCTCAGGGATCGAGGGGACAGAGTAGCTCAGTACGTCTTTTATTTGCGCAAGACATTTCTCCCAGTAAGGGCGGAAGTTTTTGGGGGTACAAATACCAATTGTAGATAACTTTAAGGTGGGCTTTGTGCAGTCCCATTGATCGATTGAATGTCTGTACATCTTGCCAAAGAATGCGCCATTGCCATGCATCAATAGTAGTACCCAGCGTTGGCTCCCAGAATGTAACATATTGGAATATGGGTGTGGGGGTGGTTGATCTCAGGAGGGTGTAGAGAAAGCAGATACGGTCTGTGGGGGTTCCCGCCCTCGGTATGAATTGCTCAACGGGCAAGAGATCTATGGTAGCAGCCTGCTTCACATCAGGTTGAAGAACCCAATGTTTCAATTGGGTGTAGTGGTGCCCTTCTGAGGCTGGTAGGTTAAAATCTTACCAACAATTCTCAAATGTTAAGATGTCCCACCCATGGAACAAATGTGATATGGCTAGACATCCCCCATCTCTCCATCTATCAAATGTGCTGGGCTGCTAGGTGGGGGGAAAGCCAGTTTGAAATGGATAGGCGTATATGGAGAGGGAAAGGTTGTGAGCTTGTTAGTTTCGGTGACCCCATCAGACGTTTTCAATGTAGTGGCCACCGGGGAGCTTAAATAAGCGTTGCGTGGGTGGTCACTTTTAGGTGTCCAGATAATATCCCAAATTGTCCTGACCACTATGACCCAGTCCATATGGAGCCAATGTTTAACTGATTCCCTTGCAGACCATTCAGAGATAATTCTGGGTTGGGTGCTTTATAACAAAGTGCCACATCAGGTAAGCTCAGTCCTCCCTCCTCTTTAGGTAGAGTCAGAAGGCGCTATGCCAAACTGGCCCTCTGTTTTTGCCATATGAATTTAATAAACAGAGAGCGTAATGCAGCAAACAAATCCCAGCCTCAGTCGGGAGCCCATGAAACAGATACAAGAGATGAGGAAAGACAGACATTTTGATTGCGTTGATATGGCCAACCATGTTAAATAGATTGGTGTCCATCGTTTCAGGTCTGATTTAAGTTGTCGCAAAAGCGGAGGTTAGTTGGCTTTATACAGATCAGTCACCTTAGGTGTTAGCTGTATTCCCAGGTATCGTATGTCTCTCTTCACTAGCTGAAAGGGAAGGAAACAAGCTATCTCCTCCATTTCTGCAGGGGGTATGCTAGGTTTAGCAAAAATGATTTGTGCAAGTTAATACGGAAACTTGCTACTGATTCGTACCGTTCGAGTTCTGCTTGCACTGCCTGCAATGAAGAACTAGGTGAAGTGAGGGAAAGGAATATATCGTCAGCAAATAGTGAAAGTTTATGTTCATCGGATCCAAAGAGGATCCCCTGGATAGTCGCTCTTTCAGTCTTGCCGCCAGAGGCTCAATACTGAGGGCAAACAATGGAGGGGAAAGAGGACACCCGTGCCATGAAAATAGGCCAAATAATTGAGACGTTGTCCCATTCATCAAGAATCTGGATTGGGGACAGCTATAAATAGCCTGGATCATGCAGTAAAAGCAGTCATTGAACCTGAACCAGCTGAGTGTGTAGGACCGAAAGACCCAGTCCACCCTTTCAGAGGCCTTCTCGGCATCCAACATTAGCATGACCGCCGGGACAAGCTTCTTCATTGCCTTCTCTATCAAATGAATAACTTGTTGAAGGTTATCGTGGGTTTGACGCCCTGCTTTAAAGTCAGACTGATCTGGGTGTATCAGATCTGGAAGTACATTGTCTAGTCTGTGGGCCAAGATTTTAGCGTAAAGTTTTGCATCCGAATTGAGAAGAGCTATTGGTTAGAATGAGGCCCAGAAATCTAAATTTTTCTGTGGTTTCGGAATAACCGTGACTAGAGCCTTGCTTATTGAGGGAGTGAGCGCCCGGGAATCCGCTATGTGGTTGAACAAATCTGTCCGATGAGGAATCAATTCCGGGCTAAAAGCCCTATAGAATTGCTCCTTGAAGCCTCCATTTAAGCAGCTCTATAGCCTTTTGCAGTTCATCTGCTGTAATGTGGCTCTTGAGGTGTCATTGAGGGTCGAAGAGACCTGGGGAAGGTGGATGTCAGCCAGGTAGGCTAACTGTTCCCAATCAACTTTGGGGCCAGCTATATAAAGCTTTTGATAAAACTCTTGAAATGCCCTGGCCTTCCCTAATCTCTGTAAGCTGAGGCATACCTGTTTCGTCATAAACCTGTCTGATATAGGATTTCTCCTGTTTTCATCGTAATTGCCTTGCCAACAGTGGGCTCACCTTGTTTCCTCTTTCATAAGTAGTTTGTTTAAGTCGTAAAAGAAACAATTCTGCACTGTTAGCATAAATAGCCTTAACCTTCCCTCGGAGGGTCATGACTTTTCTCTGTAGGGGAAGGGTGGGTGCTGCCTTGTGGGCTTTTTTGGCTTTCAAGAGTTCATTTTCTAGCATCACCCTTTCCTCTGATCTTTGCTTGGTTAGGGTAGTCATCATTGATATGCATTTTCCCTGGATGACCACCTTGAAGGTGTACCAAATAAGGTCATTGTTTGTATTAAACTGGAAAAATTCCTGATTGCCTTACGGAGTTCTATACGAAACACAGGGTCTCTCAATAATATATTAGGGAAAGACCATCTGCGATAAGTTGATCAGGAAGTATAGCAGTCTAGGACTTTTTTTAAGGGTGTGTGGTCTGAAATGATAATCGCATGAATAGTGGCAGACAATATAGTTTGTTCTAGGTGTTGGCTACGGGTGGTCCATTCAAGAATGAGCTCTATGGGTGTGGGAAAAGAAAGTATAGTGTTACACATTGGGGTTGAGAGAGCTTCAGGCGTCTATCAGACCCAGTAGGCATAGAGTTGTTTTAATATTTTTAGGGAACAGACCAGAGGAAGACCTGTATGGATGCGTACTATCTAAAGTCAGATCCCAAATTAGATCAAAGTCACCCAGCAGGACAATGATGCTTTCGGCAAAGTCACCTACTGTGTGCAGAGCAGAGGAATTCTGACTGGCCGGTATTAGGGGCATAGATAGTGGCAATAGTAAAGGATTGACCGTCAATAAGGCCTTTAACCATCAAAAGCCTCCCTTCTTTGTTTGCGTTACTGTTAATAAAGTGAAAGTTGACTGAGGAGTGAAAAAGTAGTGTGACTCCATTTTGTTTTATGTTGTCTGATGAGGTAAGTGTTAGGAGGTAGGATCTATGGTGTAGTCAACTGTGTCTCTGTCCACTTATGGTGAGTTTCTTGGAACAATAGGATGTCAAGACATCTATCAAGCACATATTTCAAAATCTGGGAGCTCTTATGAGGAGAATTAAGACCTTTAACGTTCCATGTTAAAGTAGTTAGAACAATCTAGTGTAAGAAGGAATAATAATGGCGTATGTCTCCAGATGGGGCGCAGCTAAAGAATGTGCACCTTCCGTTTCACATCATCTCCCCGGCCCCACTCCCAATCCAGCCCCCATTCACCTGTATCACCTCCCTCTAGAGAAACAAGTCCCTCCATGCAGAGCAATAACAAACTAACAAATAATCAAACAAATAAAGATCTGGGAGGAGTTCCCCCCTTCTAAGCTCAAATTCCATTCTATTCCAAACACTCAGGGGACCGGAGGCATTGTCTCCAAAGCATTCTCACAGTATGCAATTGCACAACCTTACAAACATGGACCACCATCTCCTATAAATCGCCTGGCATATTTGGCGTAGAGTTTCCAGGCCCCAGTGGGTCCACCAATCAAGGCTCCCACCACATCGATTAGTGGGTCTTCCACTCTGAGCCTTAGGGGCCTTCGAAGGAATGACCTTGAGACCCAAAAGGAAGGCTGCATCAGCTAACTCTGTAAGGTGGTGCTGCTTGTTACGGAATTCAAATGCAACCCATCTGTATTTCAAACCGTTGCATCAGAGAGCATCCATAATGGGTTTAAATTGAAGCCTTCGGGCTACCATTGCTGGAGCAATGTTTTGGAACAGTGAACAAGTTCCTCCTTGGAAAGTGGCCATGTCTTTCTGGCGCGCTGCCTTAAGAATCAATTCTTTCATTTAGGAACTCAGTTTGGCCAGAACATCTGTGGATCGTCTCCCCCCAGCCATGGCGTGCTGTCCAATCCTGTGCACCGGTTCCACTCTGACCTTGGGCTGCCCTTATCCCATCAGACCCGCAAACAGATACACAATCAAGGCTTCCAGATCTCGGCCCTCAATTCCTTCTTCCAGACCTCTCACTCGTATGTTATCCATATGGGATGGATTCCCCAGATTTTTCCATTTCAGGAGTGCAAGTTGCATTTGCGAATTCAGATGTTCTACTTCTTGACGCAAAGGAGGCGCCCGCTGCACCAAGTCTTGTACTTTCTCTTCGAGGTTTAGAGTGTGTGTACCAACGAGTCGATATCATATTGCAAGCTGGTCATCTGTGTGTTGATGTCAGCTTTAAAGGAGTCAACGGAGCAATGTCTGCCTTAATCTATTCTCGTAATTCCATTTTAAAATCACAAAGGGAAGAGGGGAATTCTTCTTTCGTTAGAGCCATGGTGTGGTTAGTGGCGGTATCCGAGGTAGGTACGTGTGCCATCGGTGAGGCCAAATAATTAGACAGTCTGTTATTGTAGGCTTTTTTAGGCGGCATTGGTCCCTGATTTATAAGTGGTAGATAAGCAGAGATTGGGCTGTTTGAATGCTTAGAGGACCACAGAGGAAATTCAGCCTATAGAGGAAACTGTTCCTATCCTAGGGTGATTGTGTGTTTGTAACGTTGTTTAAGGGTGGACTGGCAGACAGGACACTCCAATCCTCGAGTGAGCAGGAGGTGGACGTTTTAGGAGATCACCAATGGCTCTCTGCACCCAGACAACGTGCAAGTCCCGAGTAGTGCTTAAAGTCAGGCAGGCACTATGTTACGGTCAGGCATATTCTGAAGTAGGCCTCGTTGGAGAAACTCTCCACCTATACCCCACGGAGCCCCGGTGTCACACTGGCAAGGCACTGTACTCCTTTCCTATCCCGGTTGGGAGTTTTCACAATAGAGGATGGTGTGAGAAATAGTCCTCCACTGGGTGTGCGGGCTGCCGCAAGCCCAGACATAAGCACTGCGCCACCAAGCACATATCAGGATGAGGGATTCAGAGGTGCTTACTTATGGGCTCTGTCACTATCGGTGAGGCCAGGTCCTGCAAGGTTCGGAGGGGCCATCCCTAACCCCGGTTGTTCGGCTGAGTTCAACAACGCAGTCGCCCCAGCAAGGCACAAGATTGTCCCGTCTGCCATGATGCTCCAGTCAGCAGTGCCGCCCGAGATCAGGCCTGCCGGAAATAAACATTTGTGGGGCAAGAATGGAATAAAAATGTTCTTAGCTGAAACCTTTGCGTGGACCAACGAACTGGAGATGAGGGAACCAGAGATGTAGCGAATAGTATGTAAAGCACACTGAGGGGGTCATTCTAACTTCGGCGGGCGGCGGAGGCCGCCCGCCAAAGTTCCCCCACCAGAACACCGCAGCGCGGTCAAATGACCGCTGCAGTGATTCTGACTTTCCCGCTGGGCGGGAGAGCGACAGCCAAAAGGCCGCCCGCCCAGCGGGAAAGCACCAGCAACGAGGAAGCCGGCTCCGAATGGAGCCGGCGGAGTTGCTGGTGTGCGACGGGTGCAGTTGCACCCGTCACGATTTCCAGTGTCTGCCACGCAGACACTGAAAATCAATGTGGGGCCCTGTTAGGGGGCCCCACGACACCCGTTCCCGCCAGCCAGGTTCTGGCGGTGAAAACCGCCAGAACCAGGCTGGCGGGAAGGGGGTCGGAATCCCCATGGCGGCGCTGCTTGCAGCGCCACCGTGGAGGATTCCCTGGGGCAGCGGGAAGCCGGCGGGAAATCGCCAGCTTCCGTTTTCTGACCGCGGCTTTACCGCCGCGGTCAGAATGCCCCCGGAAGCACCGCCAGCCTGTTGGCGGTGCTTCCTCCTGACCCCCTGAGTGTACTTTCCCAGGACTCGAACAATGAAGACACTGAGTGAAGAAGAAGATGCAACATTTTTGATACCTGAGGAGCCGGATGATGAGGATATCGTACAGTCAACCAATCAACGACATGTAAACTGTGTCGTATTAGAATTAATAGATTTGATTTACAAAAATTATTGGGTAGAGGGAAAATCGCATGATTAATCGACCAATTAGAAATTGGGGTACAGTCTGGGTGACTTTGATATAACTACGTGACAGAGGGAAGAGAGATCAGATGTTAGGCTAAGACCTTATTCCGAAATTGATGCGATACTGGGGACAAGAGACAAAATTCTATCATTGGGCTCATACTCTCTATGAGGAGAACCTGATGTGATGCTGATCAATTGATAACCTGAAGACGAAGACTGACTTTGTTGCTGATCCATATCGAGGATAGGTAGAAATAGCAATGTGACTGAATTTTCTTTTATGCCTTTACTTTCGAGGTACCAGCTGCGCTGTCTAATAGTTTTTCTCTTAGCTAGATGTTTTCCAAATTCATGTTCTAAACTGTTTTTGCATGAAGTCCCACATGCTGATGCTAATCTGGGTTAGGAGAGATTCACTACTCTGTGACGCTGACAGAATTACAGAGACAAATGATTGACGTACTGATTTGCTGAACTCTGCTACGTATGCTGACCTATTTGCCTTTGATTCAATTGATGTCTAATGCTGATGCTCTAGAGTATATTCTAATGCAAGTTTTGATTAGGGTATGCTTTTGGAGTCTTCTCATGAACTAATGCAGGAATTGATTAGTTGAAATAAAGTTGAACTAATCTCATGACTTAGGGCCTCATTATGACCCTGGCGGTAGAGAACCGCCAGGGCCAACGGGGCGGGAGCACCGCTGACAGGCCGGCGGTGCTCCCTTGGGCATTCTGACCGCGGCGCTTTGGCCGCGGTCAGAACGGGAAAACCGGAGGTCTCCGAGGGGATTCTGACAATCCTTACCGCCATCCTGTTCCTGGCGGCTCGCCCGCCAGGAACAGGATGGCGGTAAGGATTGTCGTGGGGCCCCTGGTGGCCCCTGCAGTGCCCATGCCAATGGCATGGGCACTGCAGGGGCCCCCGTAAGAGGGCCTGCTAGTATTTCACTGTCTGCGTAGCAGACAGTGAAATACGCGACGGGTGCAGTAGCACCCGTCGCACCTTCCCACTCCGCCGGCTCGATTACGAGCCGGCATCCTCGTGGGAAGGGAGTTTTTCCCTGGGCTGGCAGGCGGTCTTTTGGAGACCGCCCGCCAGCCCAGGGAAAAACTCATAATACCCTCCGCGGTCTTCTGACCGCGGAGCGGTATTATGGAGGGCGGCATCCTGGCGGGCGGCCTCCGCCGCCCGCCAGGGTCATAATGAGGCCCTTAGTATTGTAACTAATACAGAAATAAAATTGATAAAACGTACTACTGAGTTGTGGTTATTCATGACTGAAAGGTCATGGTGTGAGGTTTATAAATTGCTGATTAATGACAAGCCTAATGGTTATTGAATTTGTGCATTGATTATTGAAAACATCGATCATTTCATAGCTAGGATACTCCATGCGAATCAAAAGGCTCATCGACCTATGCGCGTCACCTTGTAAGTTTACTTATTAAGGAACGGGCGTGCCAACAGTTTTTGGTAGCAGCTTGATGGTTAGTTTCCTTGGAGAACTAGTTATGTGGTGACCGATGGTTATGGTGGTAGTTTGAGTTAGGGTAAGTTGTCTAGTATTATTGTGATTTCGATTTTGTTTTTCAAAATGGCAATTGTACCAAGAATGATGTCCCCTTAAGCCCAGAAATGACTTTCCCAGATCCTGGATCCTGCTAGTAATATAGGATATGTTCTCGATGTTCTAGTGATAGTGTGAAAATGGTAGGTTGCGCTTGCAAAAGCTTTTGAAAATCGCAGGTGAATTGTGACGTATGTGAGGGAAATTAGGGAGTCTGCGTACTCCAGATGAAGTTCTAGTAGGAGTGTGCGTACTCTGCAGTATGAGAGTAGGGAAGTCGTCGAACTTCACATGTGTGTGGCGCTTCGTGCTCAAAAATTTCCACTTGTTTGTTGTTGATGTACGGACCCTGCGTGGTCTAAGACTCCGGAGTATATTGACAAGTGTAGGAGACACTTGGTTATATGTTGTAATCTGTCTGGTTTAAGTAGGTTGATCGGGCGTGGTCAACAAGTCGGTGCGTGAGTTAAGTGGGCAAGAGAAATTTTCGACTGAGATTTGGCGAGTCCTATGTGCCCCAAGACAGAACCACTGATTAGTTGAGAGTAAAATTTGTGGGTCAAATTCTGCTTGCGAATGTGAGAGAGAAAGGGGAATAGCTGCATGAGCGGAAGGGCCATTAGTGAAAATCCGTAAGGTCTCTGATGAAATTGTGTTACCTTCCTGTAGTAAACCAGCAGATTTGTTTTTGGTTTTAGTTTTTGGTTGGTGTTCGCAATATTTTGCATTAGTTTTGTGCGAATTGGAGTTTAGGAGGGCGAGCTGCAAGACTTTGTCAGCCGCAGTGTGTGTGTGTGACATCATTGGAGCAGCGCTGGGATAGGTTGGTTGATGAGAAGGGTCGCGCACAGATTGGCAGCCGTCTGTGAGAGGCAATTGGCTGAAAAAGCAGGTGAAGGGAATCTTGGGAGTAATTTGAGTACATAAAAGGTAGAAAAGATGAAGTTGTTCAAAGCGTTTAAGAGTGATATGAAGGGAGATACATACGTTAAGGCGACTGTAGGGGAGCCTACCCCACCGGAAAATTCTCCAGCTTATATTGTGATGGAGGAGCGAGGTGCTCGCGATGTCTTTGGTTAAAGCAGTGGTGAAATTGACAGAGAAACAGGGAGCTTTAGCGTTTTCTGAGCATGGAACGTTCAATTTGAGAATTTTGGATCAGTTGCAGAAGGCGTTGTATGAAACAAGGCCACTTCCGAGACCAGCACAGTTCGAGGCTTAAGCGGCCTGGGAGCTGATAGCGAGGCAGCAGCAAGAAATAAAGTTCCAAAGGAGAATAAGAAAGGTAGAGAAGTCTCTAGCAGAAGCGAAATGGGATTGGGAACAGAAGAAGTGGAGAACAGTGACAGTGCAGGATGTTAAGTTGTTTCCTGCTATCACAGAGGAAGATGAGGTAGAAGGGGAAAGGGGAGACTACCAAAAGTTACAAGAGTTTGTCTGGAAATAAATAGAAGAAGAAGACTCAGGTGTCGAGGATCTCATTACACAGGTGCTGAGGGACCGACCTCCAACATATGCGGTGGATGAGGGGGGGTCCAAGTACTAGTTCTGCTCCAGCTGCCCCAGCACAAGTGTCGGGGATAGCGGGACCAGCACAAGCAGATAATGGACAGGTACAAGGGGTAGTGCAGAGTACTCCTAATGCATTGACTGCTTCGGTAGTCCAAGCACAGATGCATCCACCACTAGTACAGAAAATGTATCCTGAGATACCAATTCTTGAGACAACTTCAAACTTACTGATCCACACTGAGCTGACTCAAATGTTGATGCCTCAGGCACAGCCACAGGGTTTGCCGAAGTTTACACCACTGACAGGGACACAGCCAGATTTGACTCCGGTGAAGAATCAGAGTATGGGAGTAGCCCTTCCATAAAATGCGGGTGCCAGAGCAGCCCCAGATGTAATATCGCTGCTGATTACTCTTGGTCCAGTGGTACCATTGTTTGCGAAGAAGAAGCCAATCACAGGAGAGCAGGGAGTGAAATGTCACAGAGCCTCGTGAGGAGGGGAGTGAGAGAACATATGCAGGCAGTTTCTTCCATGGGTCAGACTTTTGATGGATCGAGGTCATTAATGGATCTTAGTCTGCTTGTTGCACTTCCAGATGCAGCAAATGGCCGAGTGTAAGCCAGAGCTTGAAGCTTTTGACACTGTAGACTCCAGGTGTGATAGTACAACAGGTGCCATTACCAAATACAAGTAACATTACATTATAGGGATTGACAGCACAGCAGCTAAATGAGTGGCTAGACAGTGTGAATACTCCACAGAATGTGTCCAAAGGGGAGGATCAGATTGATCATGTGAGGCTGGCTGCAGAAATAACTGAACTAGTTGAGGGATCAATGGGAGTGAATAGGTTAGAATCCTATACGAAAGAGGTGGGCAAGATACATCAGAGGTTGGCAGACTTAGCAGAAAAACATGACATAGAAATTGGAAAAACAAAGCATTTGAAAAGAAGCTATAGATTAGATTTTGAGGCAAAGGATTTTGAACACATGAGGTCAGCAGGGATGAAAGCGCATCTTAAAGAACTATTCCAGAGTGCTCAGATTTGGGGAGCATTAGAGAAGTGGGAAGGCCGATGGGCAAAGAAGAAGGATAAACGGAAACGCGATTCACAAGAAGGGTCCGAAAGTGTTCAGAAAGAAAAGGATCCAGTAAAAATCTTACCAATGAGGGAAATTCCAGGAGGGCAGTTTGTTCATGTTCCTTGGCACAGGAGTGATATTCTGTCATTCACATATGTTTATCCAAAATTGAGGGAGAAAACGGTTGAATGGTATCAGCAGACAGATAGGTTTGTTAAGCTTTCAAAATGGCTGTGGGAAGACCAATACTCTGTTGGAGATAATGGTTCCAGCTGATTTGTGGGTTGAATGCAAGAGAGCAGTAGATTGGCCGACAAGTGAACCAGAAAGGGATAGAGTTACAGGTGCTCCATCACCTGAAGTAATGAAACATTATTATAAGGTGATTGAGTTCCTGAAGACGAGAATTTCGCCAAAAAATATTGATTGGCAGAGAATTGACAGGACAGTACAAGAGGTAAAAGAGTCAATACATGCATACTACGAGAGATTGGTTAAAGGCGTTCAAGGAGTACAGTGGCAAGAAAGCGATCAAGCCGAAAGACATGTTGCATTTGGTGTTCAGGTTTGTGGAAGGACTGAGACTCGAAATAGGTCAGATGATTAAGAGTCATTTGATTTGTTGGCAAGCAAAGCCGATTGATGAGGTGTTGCAGTATGCAAAATACTGTAGTGATGAGATTGAGTTGAAGCAGAAGAAATCGAAGGAGAAGGCAATGGTAATGCAGATTAAGGCAGCTCAGACATGAGTACATGGAGCTTTTGTGCAGCAAATACCGCAGCAACAGGGAGCTGTTATGTTTCAGCCTCAGGTGAGAAGTAGGGGTCGTGGAGTGAATATGAATCGTGGGCCAGATTTGAATACTGTAGTGGTTCAGAATGATGTGCAAGGGATGAAAAAGATGTTACAGTGTCACATTTGCGGAAACATGGGACACTGGAAGTGGGAGTGTCCAATGATGGTGCAGGATGGTGTTGTGTAAGACCAAATGTTCGATTACTTGTTCAATTGCGGGAATAGAGATTCAGACAAATAGCGATGATGAAGAAGAAGTGACTCTAGAATTTGAGAATGAAACCACTAGTGAGGAGTACTCCTTGATTGAGTTTTTCACAATGTTTACAGTGAAAGAGCTTTATGTAGATTTGCAGGGAACAGTACAGGAAAACGTGTGGGACCTGACAGGTAAAGAAGTGGGTCTGATCAAGGGAGTGGAGCTGATTTAGATCACTTTGAAGTCGAACGTAGTGTATCCACAGCTTCCACAAGACAATATGGCACAAGATGTTCTAATGAAAGTGGCACAAATAATTGGAGATATCCTGAAACAAGGTTTTTTTTAAAGAAGTACTGAGTAGCCCATGTAATTCACCAATAATGAGTTTGAAGAAACCTTGTATGAAGGTAAGAATTGTACAGGATTTGTGAAAAGTAAATGACACGGTGGTCATGTCTTGCCCTGTAGTGCCAAATCCAGCAGTAATATTGTTTCAGATTCCAGGCGATGCAGAGTGGTTCACAGTGGTTGATTTGTCACAAGCTTTCTTTTCTGTGCCCCTTCATGAGGATAGTCAGTTTCTCTTTAGTTTCAAATTCCTAGACAGGGTCTACAGCTGGTGCAAGCTTCCTCAAGGGTACACAGAGTCACCGTCTTTGTTCAATCAGATCCTGAAAAATAACTTGGAGTCATTGGAGTTGCAGTACCAATCGACTCTGGTGCAATATACTGATGATTTGTTGATTGCATCCAAAAGAAGGGACAAGTGTGAGTACGACTCGATTGCCCTGTTGAATCATTTGTGAAAGTATGGTCATAAAGTATCACCATTGAAGTTGCAGTACTGTCAAAAGTCAGTGAAATATCTGGGACACCAAATTGAGAAAGGGTCAAGGAGGATTTCCAGAGAAAGGATTACAATTATATTGCAGAGAAGTCCCCCGACTTCAAAAAGAGATGTTAGAATGTTTTTGGGAATGGTAGGTTATTGTCGTCAGTGGATTCCAAATTTTGCTGAGATTGCAAAGCCATTGCAGCAGTTGACACACTGATGTTACAGATCCCATTACATTAGGCCAGGAACAGATGAAGGCATTCACTGAGTTGAGAGAGAGTTTGTGCAGAGCTCCAGCGCTGGGTATGCCTGATTACACAAAACCATTCACATTGTTTTGTCATGAATGTGATGCTTGTTCTTTGTCTGTCTTGACACAGGTCCATGGAGGTGCTTATTGCCCAGTAGCCTATTTTTCAGCTACCTTGGACCCAGTTGCAGCAGCCGTTATGGGTTGTTTGCGTGCAGTTGCCGCAGTTGGTCAAAGCCGTTCACAATGCGAGGGAGTAGTGATGGGATACCCTCTGACGGTAAGGGTACCCCGCTCGGTTGAGATTTTACTGACAAAGACGAAAACACAATATTTGACTGGTGCCAGAGTGACAAGGTATGAGACAAGCATTTTAGGTGCTCAAAATGTAACATTGAAAAGATGTACAGTGCTGAACCCAGCAACGTTACTTCCAAGTGATACTGTTGAAATTGAAAAAGAGGAAGACATTGAGCATGATTGTCTTGAGGTAACAGAGTTGTGCACAAAACCGACACCTGATATTAGCGATACACGGTTGGAAGAAAATTATCAAATTGTTTTTGTTGATGGTTCATGTCTCAGAGATGGTACAGGAACACTGAGAGCAGGCCATGCTGTGTGCACAATTACAGGCACATTAGAAGCTTCTTGGCTTCGAGGTGTACATTCTGCACAAGTAGCAGAATTGGTTGCTCTTACTAGAGCGTGCCATGTATCTGCTAGGCTAAGAGTTACCATATTTACAGATAGTCAATATGGATTTGGAATTGTTCATGAATTTGGTCAATTGTGGTCTCAGAGAGGTTTCCTGACCTCTACTAGTTCACCAGTAAGAAATGGCGACAGAATAAAAGAATTGCTGAATGCAATACAGTTACCTGAAGAAATTGCCGTGGTGAAATGCAGTGCACATTTGAAATCACAGGAAGGCGTGTCACTGGGAAATGGATATGCAGATCAAGTCGCAAGGTTTTGCACATTGAACTGTATATCGTTCAAGGACAAGTGGGAGTTGATGTATGAAGAAGACACTACATGTACAGGTTTTGCATTAAGAATGATTGACACAATGGAAGAATTGAAAAACTTACAAAGCAATGTTGACAAGGAAGAAAAGAAAGCGTGGTTATAGATTAAATGCGTCCAGAGGCAGGATGAACTATGGGTATTAGAAGAGGGTCAAATGATTTTACCAAATAGTTTGCTCTCACAAATGGCAAGATATTATCATGGTCAGGCACACATTGGGAGGGATGCCATGGTTCTGTTGTTCAAAATTGATTGGTTCAACCCTAAGTTTAGGCAGGCAGCAGAAGTAGTATGCCATCACTGTATTATCTGTCAGCAACTAAATGCAGAGAAAAGGACTGTGGTAAATTTGAGCCACATTGGAAGAGCAGGAGGTCCATTCAGCAGAATGCAATTAGAGTTTATTGAGATGCCTGCATGTAGAGGTTTGAAGTACGTGTTGGTGATTGTGTGCATTTTTAGTCACTGGATTGAATCGTACCCCATGAGGAGAAATTATACTTCCTCAGTAGCCAAGTTGTTGCTTAGAGAGTTGATACCATGTTTCAGTTTTCCGATCTCTTTAGAATCAGATAGGGGAACACACTTCAATAACGAGGTGATCAAACATTTGTGTGCAGCACTAAACATTGAGCAGAAGTTGCATTGTAGTTACCGCCCTGAAGCATCAGGACTAGTGGAACAGATGAATGGTACTTTGAAATCAAGAATTGCCAAGATGTGTGCAGCTACGAATCTGAAATAGCCAGATGCATTACCTTTGGTGTTGATGTCAAAGAGAAATACACCTGACAGGAAGACAGGACTGTCACCCCACAAGATCCTTATGTGTAGAGTGATGAGATTGCCAGCAGTTCCAGCCAATGCACTTGTAAATATTACAGATGATATGGTGTTGGACTACTGCAAGGGTCTGGCTGATGTGGTTCGCTCTTTCAGCAGGTGGAGGCCACCACATTGCCACCAATACACGATCCAGGGTACAACCTGAGAGCCGGCGACTGGGTCATTGTCCGAAAACATGTTTGCAAGACGTGTTTGGAGCCACATTGGAGAGGGCCTTACCAGGTGATTCTAACAACTACGACAGCTGTGAGGTGTGCAGGACTCCCGAACTGGATTCAGGCGAGTCACACGAAGAAAGTGGCATGTCCACTGGATCATGAAGAAGCGTTGTTGAGAGCACCAACAACGGCAAAACAGGTTGCAGCACCTGAACCAGAAAAAGAACAAAGAGAGCCTGAAGTCGAGCAAGAGCTTGCGGAAGATGGTTCTATCACCCCTGTAAGAGACGAAAGTGAAGAATTACAGGAGGGTGCAGAAGAGTCCATCTCAACGAATACAGCAGGAGAGCCTAGCACATAGGGGTTCTCCCAGAAGCAGACGGTATTGAGAAACAAATAGAGCAAGTGCCAGACCAACAAGGGGAAAGAGTTGAGATGGATCAAGGTCAAGGTGATCTGACTCCTCCTGAGCCTGTTGCATGTCCATCAAGAGAAAACACCACAGAGAAAGAGAAGGAGAAGAGTCCAATTCTGAAAAGAATATTGGCAGAAGGATCGAGAAAAGGAGATAATTGACCTGAGTCGCAAGTAGAGAAAAGGAGGGAAGTGGTTATAAATGAAACATTAGAGGAAGAAGTAGACACTACGAGAAGGGAGGAATTGAGTGAAGGAGAATTGAGTGGTGATCAAAAATTGAAGAGGAAGAGAATAGCAAGTCGAAGATACGCAGGTCCTGAATGGGCGTATGCAACTACTAATGAAGGGCAACACGAGTTTATGTCTTTTTGTTTTGATAGGGAAGTTCCAAGTCAGTATTTTAATGTAACCCGAAGGTGATCAAGGAGCTGAACTGTTGAACCAAACTGAAATATCTTGAGAAAAGAGACTGTTGCAAATAACTGGAAGAGATATTGATAACCTGATTTGACATTAAAACCGGATGTTATGAGCTGCTAATCGATTTTAACAAGGGAAAAGGGGTTCCTGGATGTGAAATTGTACTGTTGAAAGAAGAATTTTCTATTTTTGATTTTGCTGCCCTTTTATAGAAGTTACTTCTGCTTTCTGATTCTTTACAGATCATGGATGAGTTAAATAATCAAGTTAGGAATGCTAGGCGCTGTAAATATATGAGCGTTGGATTGGCAATTATGTGTGGGATTTTGTTTATAGTAGTGATTGTGGGTATGTCTGTTCTTGATGTGAAATCATACTTCTACTTCTGAGACTACTACACTAACGGCTTTGGAAAACTTTAAGTTAGATGAGAAATATTTGCATGATTATACTAATGCTCAAGGAGAACTTTTTTCTAACGTTTTCTATCGCTTATTGAGTGAGTATGTTGAGACAATGGATGCAAGGGATTGTCATGTCTGTATGCAAATTCCTTCGTCAGTTGAGGAAGGAGTTACATATCATAGCCTTCCATTAACCTACGGGATAAGTTGTAGTCTGCTACTAACAAGGTTCTATGACCAAGAGTATATCCAATATTTTTACTCCAACCGTGACGTAGTGTTTTAGTTTGTTCCTATTATTAGGTATTTGAGTAAAGTAGCTAAGGATCATAGCATAGCATTAGTTAGAGGATTCTTCGAGTCTACACTAACGTTTGGAACAGCATATGCGCATAGAAACAATCTTAACTGCTTCCTTACACCGCTTCTTAGAGCATACTGATGATAGGAGAAAGGCACTAAAGGAGAAATTAGCAAAAGGCTTAGAGAAAAGGACTTACAAGAATTATTATGCTTACACTGCAATTAAGATGCAAGGGAAGTTAGCTTTAGATGCATGGCACGTAGGGAAGCTTTGTATATATAGGCCAAAATCACACACTGACACTTTATTTGTGGGTATGAGTGGATGTAAGCATGTGTTTCTGTTTCAGATGAAATTGACTTTCATGTTGAATGGTCAGGACCCTGCAAATTCCAGAAATTTACTATATTTGTGGACTTAATGCTTATTACCGTCTTCCAAGCGGATGGTATGGGACATGTTATTTGGGGTTAGTATTCCCAAAGATTTATCAGATAGATGACTTGAAAAAGTTTCAGAAATTGACTAAATTACATCATAAGCGACAGAGGAGGGAATCCTCTTCTGCAGTAGTGGGAGATATATTTGGTACGGTGATTCCTTCATTGGGAGTCATCCTGAACTCGATTAAGATACGAAAGTTGCCTACTGTTGTGGATAACATGCTGACAAATTTTACAGGGGCAATACTCCTAATACATACTGAATTGGCTGCGGATAGAGCTATGACTCTTCAAAATTCAAATTTAGACATCCATCTAGCGAAGAACGGCAGAGTCTGAAAAATAATTAACTCTAGGGTTTGCTGCTCACACGTTCCTAACAACAGTAAGGAGATAAGAGATTTACTCACTAACCTGACTAACTCAAGTAAGGATTTGAAAGAATTAAAGGAACCAGGTGTTTGGGAGAAGGTTGGAAAGGGATTTGCTTCAGTGGGAAATTGGCTCAGTAATATTTGGAATGGAGTATTGTTAAAAATCATACAGGGAATATTAATTGTAATCACTTGCATATTAGGATTATGGGGTTCATGTAAATAGTGTCAAACGATTAAATTGAGAAGGTCTAAAAATAATCAGAGAAGGGAAGAAAGAAACAGGGAAAGAATCTATAGAGAAGATTTGAGAAGAAGACAAAATGATGAAGAAACTGAGTGGTGAAACTGTTGATGGTAAAAGTAATGTGATGACATATTTAGTCATCAGAGGAAGGATGGTTAAGGCAAATGTCTTAATTAGAATTTATTAATGAATGTTTATGTATTTTGAATAATGAAAATTTAGAAAATGATTACATAGAAAAATAACATGCACGTTTGAAATTGTGCCCTCGGAGAGCGACCACCAGAATTTACGAATTGTATTTAAAAAAGTCATTAACATATGTGAAATATTGAAATTTTAATAGAATAATGTAGTAATATGCCTTATTGAGGGATATGACCTATGCTTTAAATTGAAATTGCAGATCTTAACATAGCTAATATCTTGGCCTAATCTTGCCAGGCCTCATGCAGAAGTTGTGTTCCTTAACATTAATGAAAAATGCTGACAAGTTGTACTCACCGTGAACTGTTCATTGTTTAATAAAAATGTGCTTAGCTGAAACCTTTGCATGAAGCAACAGACAGGAGATGAGGGAACCAGAGATGTAGTGAATAGTATGTAAAGCACACTGAGTATACTTTCCCAAGACTCGAACAATGAAGACACTGACTGAAGAAGAAGATGCAACATTTTTGATACCTAACGAGCCGGATGATGAGGACATCGTACAGTGAACCAACCAACGACGTGTGATCTGTGTAATATTAGAATTCATAGATTTGATTTACAAAAATTATTGGGTGGAGGAAAAAGCGTATGATTAATTGACCAATTAGAAATTGGGGGATAGTCTGGGTGACTTTGATATCACAACGTGACAGAGGGAAGAGAGATCAGATGTTAGGCTCTGACCTTATTCCAAAATTGATGCGATATTGGGGAGAAGATTCTGTCATTGGGCTCATACTCTCTATGAGGAGAGCCTGATGTGATGCTGATCGATTGATGACCTGAAGACGAAGACTGACTTTGTTGCTGATCCATACCGAGGATAGGCAGATATAATAATGTGACTGAATTATCTTTTGTGTCTTTACGTTCTAGGTACCAACTGCGCTGTCTAATAGTTTTTCTCTTAGCTATATGTTTTCCAAATTCATGTTCTAAACTGTTTTTGCATGAAGTCCCACATGCTGATGCTAATCTGGGTTAGGTAAGATTGACTACTCTGCGACACTGACAGAATTACAGAGACAAATGATTGATGGACTGATTTGATGAACTCTGCTACTTATGTTGACCTATTTGCCTTTGATTCAATTGATGACTTATGCTGATGCTCTAGAGAGTATTATAATGCAAGTTTTGATTATGTTATGTCTTCTCATGAATTAATGCAGAAATTGATTAGTTAAACTAAAGTCGAACTAATCTCATGACTTAGTATTGTAACTAATAGGGAAATAAATTTGCTAAAACATATTACTGAGTTGTGGTTATTCATGACTGAAAAGTACTGGAGTGAGGTTTATAAATTGCTGATTAATAACTAGCCTAATGGTTATTGAATTTGTGCATTGATTATTGAAAACATCAATCACGTCATAGCTAGGATACTCCATGCGAATCAAAAGGTTCATCGACCTATGCGTGTCACCTTGTAAGTTTACTTATTAAGGACCGGGTGCGGTAACACCCCCCTGTATTGTATTGTATTTTTTACTAGCAGTTTAAAGTGAGACCAGGGTAAAGTCTCATCCATCAGCTCCTTTATATGTAAATATGAGGTTTATTTTATCAAATCCTCACAGTAAGATTTTTTTAACTGGTTGCAGGTTCTTAGCGCACCTCATAAGCAGGATCTCATTGAACCCTGTGTTGCAATGTTGCACTTTTGTCAGAAGCACACTTGTTGACCCGACTGGGGGATAGACGGATTCATTAGGTTAAATTCCAGCCTTATTTATGGTTGGGTAGTGGACTCTAAACAATAACAATGGAAACAGAATGCATTGGGTGATGCCCATTTGTTTCATCAGATAAACATGGAGCACTTCAAAGTTGTAGCGCAATGAAGGCATGAACTTGGCTTGGATGACTTTGAACAGCAGGTTTAGAAATGGACCTGTTTGATTGTAGACCAGCTTCTGGAAGGCATGCAACGTGCTTTCTTTTGATTTTATTTCTTCTTTTTGTCTTTGGAAGGAGCCATTGCAGTTAATCCGGTTGCATGGTCACTTGTAGGTTTCTGTTGACCTAATTATGGGGGTTATTACAACTTTGGAGGAAGTGTTAATCTGTCCCAAATGTGACGGATATACCACCAGCGGTATTACGAGTTCCATAGGATATAATGGACGCATAATACGGCTGGTGGTATATCTGTCACTTTACCGTCACTTTTGGGACGGATTAACACCTCCTCCAAAGTTGTAATAACCCCCTATGTCTGTTATATGATTAATATTGCACCCGGTTTTCCTGCGCACTTTATTTCCAATGTATAGGACGTTTGATTTGTCATAATTTATTGTGAGTGGTTATTCAGGCAGCATAGTTCGAGATGGTTTAAGGTGTGGTGCAGGCCAATGCTTGACTGACCGAATATTACTGTATTAGCCGCATTCATATACGTTGGGGTGGTTTACCACCGAGTTCAGGGAGGCATGCTCACTTATCAGATTGATGGTAAGGTTTGCCTAAAGATTATTAAATAAGTGAGACAAGAACACAGCCATGTTTTAAGCCTGTGGTGGTGGGAATTTTGCTGAGCCCTCCCCCACTTTTACTCCGACCTAGGGCTTTGTGTAGGGAGCCTCAGTGACCCTTAGCAGGGTCTCACTGATGCACCCACCTACGACTTAGAGGAAAAGTTTATCCCATTCGATTGTATCAAAGGCTGTGCGGAAATCAATGAATCACGGAAAGAGATCTGTGGTGGAAGAGGCCTCGTGCTTGATGGCTAAAATCGGTAGAGTGATTATTTTGTCCTAAGTGTCATGCCTGTCCCTAATGCCTGTTTGACACTAAGGCCCTCATTACGACCTTGGAGGGCGGCTGAAGCCGCCCGCCGAGAATGGACCGCCGGGCGGCCGCCAATGCAGCTGCACTCCCGCTGCAGCCTTCAGGAGGGCGGGGATTACGGCTGCAACACAGGAGCCTGCTCCAAATGGAGCCGGCGGTGTTGCGGCCGTGCGACGGTAAAAAGCTGCATGGGGCCGTGTCAGGAGGCCCCTGCACTGCCCATGCCAGTGGCATGGGCAGTGCAGGGGCCCCCAGGGGCCCGCGACTCCCCGTACCGGCAGCCTTTTCCTGGCGGTAGGGGGACTCGTAATCCCCTGGGCAGCGCTGCTAGCAGTGGTGCCCTGGCGGATTAAATCCGCCGGGACCAATGTGGCGGGAAACCGCCGGGACCAATGTGGCGGGAAACCGCCGGTCACTGCGGTCGTAATACTGTGGATTTCACCACCAGCTTGCTGGTGGTGAAATCCGCCACAACAACCCTGGCCTGGCGGTCCAAGACCGCCAGGGTTGTAATGAGGGCCTAAGAGATTAGGTAACGCTCTTCAGCCCAGTTTTTACGGTATTGTAACTGTAGGTTAGCATATTGCTTTGCCTCCGTGCCCAACAGGGCGATCATTCTCAAATTTGTCTTGTTTGTGTGTAGGCTGTTTTTGTACAAGAGGCACACAATTGATTCCTGCCAAGATGATGGAATCAGCCTTGTAGTGTAACAACCACTGAAGAGAGGGAGAAGCCAGTCCAACCAGTAGTTGTTGTCTGGATTATGCTATTTAGTTGGCAATCTGTTTGGGCTGGAAGCTTCATTTTCTCGGGCTTTTACGATTGCCATGGGTACTGCATGTCTTGAGCACCAGGGCACTGGCAATAGCACTGGTGATGGGTCGATATTGCCTTTTTGCCAACAGTTGCCAGTTGTTTGTGGTTGGGGTGGGCAGTATAAAGAAGAAACATGTAATTCCGAGGTTGTGGCTTGTATGCTTTTACTTCATTTAGTTGTTTTTATTGTGTTCATAGAGTTAATATAAACCCAAAATATCCTGGAGCTGTTTATTTTACAGCTGCAAGTAAACGTTAACCATTTTTTGTTCTTCTGTACTCGTTTACCGCCCCACAGTTTCTGCACAATCTGAATGCTTCTAGAGAGTTAAGTTTGGTGCTGTTTAAGCTGCTTTGTGGCAGAGGCTGGTGAGTTTTCTCTTTAATTGTCATAACGAGGGGGGAAATTAGATGTTGTTGTGGCTTGCTATTTTTTTGGCAGGCTTATACCCATTGGAAGTGTTAAAAGCAATTAGATGAACTGTAGTAGCACTCCATGTCGTGGCGTGGTCCCCTCTCCTAAAGTGTGCCTATTGTGAAGAAGTTGTGGCCTTCGAAGAGGTTTAGCTCTGAGCTCCTATTAATCCACTGCTAAAATCTGCAGCATTCCAGGATCCAAATTGGATGGGGTTCTGGCAGTGCAATGGAGTGCTAAAAAAGGTGGTATGTTGGTGTTTTCACCTCTGACAGATAGTTGGAGCTCGAGCTGTTAAGCCTCTGGGAACCAATGTTCAAATTGCCTTGAATAGGTGCATAAGACGTGAATAAGCTGTCAGATTCCCCTCTTGTGAATTTCAGGAAGGCCAATGCCTGTTGCCTAACTGCAGCAATGGTAAAGTGGCATGAATAAGCACTGGGGTTGGATATTGTTGCACATCTAGATTTTTTATATTTACGCCTCATTTGATGAATTGTTCTCTATTTTGAGTAAATCAGGTCTGCTATCCATTGTTTATGCAAGATCACCTGTGTTGATTCTCGATGTCCCTTCGATCTGGATGCAGAGGAGCCAATTATTTCATTATCACCAGATTTAATGAAGCTCAGTTTGGGCAAAGTTACTTGACTACCCTGTGAGGCCTGGGCTTTACAATGGTCTGTGTGAGATAGAGTTGTTCAGGGATTGACCAGCGTGCCAGGTCTATATGGTAATTTGAATATTCGTGTGTCGCCACAGTTGTTAATGAGGCCATATTTAGATGAGACTGACTCTTTTTGTTTGGGGAGTTTAACTGTTCAAGGTTGCTCCATGTTGGTGCTCACTTTAGGTCTTTAATGATGTGACTCAGGTGCACCATAATTTTCATACATTTCGGTAGAATGAACGCCTTGTGAGTCGGGAGTGAAGTGCATGGGCATAGAAACTGTGGGGGATGCGGGTCATGTATCCCCCCCCCAGATTTTGGAGTGTGTTGGACACAGGGGGACATGGGTGGGGGGGACAAGGGGACAAAATAATTTCCCCTCTCACTTATATAAATTGCATGGCCATTTCAACCCTATGTTTTTTTATATTGTTAGAAGCACTCACACACACTTTCAGAAGCACTTTCTTTCCTTTTGGGCAGCATGGGAGAGGGTTTCAGAATTTAAATTTCTGCCAGCCCACGGCAGAGGTTGAAATTAAGCTGCAATTAGGCCTCCTGTTGTTTGATTATTCTAGCTGGGAGCTATCTGGAGCCTCACACCTTGCTGCTATTTAGGAAACAAAAGCACACAGCTTGCTATTACTTCACAGGTATCCAAGAGAGACATGGTTTTGACTTTGTTCAGTCCCTGCCTAAAAAAGATAGGTATGCACTGTAAGAAAGTCAGATGTGTTGGTCTGCCCCAGTATTTACACAAATAACAATTTAATTGCCACTATTTTGTTTAATTTCTTTTATAGCACTACTTAATCCAATGCAGGGTGTCCAAGCGCTTTACATCATACATTATTATTATACCCTGAGATATATTGGGCACACAAAGATCTCTTCAGCAGATGCCTTAACCCCCACAAAATATTTTAAAATGCAGACTTTGCACCAATTAAGTAGAACTGATTTACTGCCACATTTCTCCCTCATGCCAATTTCTTTGTGGCAGATCCTCTAAAAAATAGATTTATAAATTGAGAGCCAAATTTTGTGTTAAGGTTGCCTAACTTTTTTGGCACAACCCCAAAGCAAAATCTAATTTGCTATATATATAGTGAAGTGCTCCAATATACTCATGATAGCTCTGCTAAACATATGTCTTGAGGTGTTAAGATCTGATGCCACCTTCTTTGAGGTCACTGGTTGTGATGCCTAGTGCAATGTCACACGCCATGATGTCATGCGTTGTGATGTCACTTGCATACTGCCTAACTTGGTTACTCCCCCACTTCTTTTTTTTAGGACTTGTGCCCTGAGTATTTGTAGTTGCCTAGGATCACACCATTTAGTGAACAGGGAAAGCAAGATTTTATATTTTCACACTATACGATTTAGTTACTAGAAGGGTATCTCTTTCTAACATTTACACGTAACAGAGATCTGCCCCAAGTGCAGACGTAAAGGTACTACTTGTAAATGCCCTTTGTGAATTTCCAAAAATCGTAAAATTAGAAGTTTGGTCTAAATTTAGACCAAACGTCTAAGTTCACCTTTGTGAATCGAGCCAAGTGTTTTTTAATCTAAGTAATGAAGGGTTGGATTACAGTGTGGCTAAAAGGGAGAAGCCACCTTTCATTTTAGGCAGTTTGCCTAGTGTTATTAGTTACACTGTTGTTATTGTCACATACTTAAGCAAATTGAAGTATTATCGTTTCTGTATTTAACATTCTCGTTTGACTTGTATTATTATTTTAATTAATTGACATTTTTTATGAGTAGAGACAGAAAAAATGGCAAATAAGGAATAACAGTTACATGAGGATACATTGGTGATAGGGGGACTAGAATTATGAAGCAGGGAAGGGCCAACTTATGTGGCAGGGTTGACTTAGTTATGCAGGTAGAAGAGGCAAATTATGCGACATAATGCGATAGAATTTCATTATTTTGATATTTTTACACTTGTTAAAAGTCTCTGGGCTTGGGTTTCAACTCATTAGTACCAGCTTAACACCTAAATATAGCAACAAGCAAAAGAAAGGTTAGCAGTCAACGTTTGCAATGTGGCCTTCCACTGTGCACCAACACGTGTTGCTGCACTTTTAGTAACTTTTGAACCGTTTGTGTTTAAATCTGCAGATTATGCAGCAGTTATTTGATTTTGTGGCAAATGCAGCAAGTCCTTAACTATGAGAAAAACACTGCAGCGCATAATTGCATAATTGCAGTGGCCCTGGTGATAGCCAAACCAGGCATCAGAAATACAGGGTTCGGATAAATTTATTTGCATAAATCTGCACACATTTCATAATGTTACACGACAATACAGCAGTACTGGCCCATAAGAGCGTGTGTAAAAGGCCCTAAATAGCAAGATACAGTTTGGCTGTCTCAGTCACAGAGGAGTTCCATAAAAATATACAGTAACTAGCCTGAAGGCTGAGTTCATTAAATCGAAGCTGCCTGGTTTGCTCAAGTCCTTTAGAGGACATTTGGAAAGCTTCATTGGGAATATATTCCACCCATTTCTTACCTTTGGCTTTGCAACTTACATTTGCTTGGTTTCTATTTGGTAGCTGAATTTGATTTAGGCTGTCCAGATTGAGTTTGTCCCTCCAGTAGAGCATCTCTTTTATACTGTATCCTTCCACCAGTGTTTGATGTCTGTAAACAGGCTTTTAAATATTGTTCTTATCTTGTCTCGCTTGCTGTGCATTCAAATACCAAGGTCAAATTTCAGGCTCTGTCTTCCCATGGAGCTTGGTGTTTATCTTTCTTTCTCTGACTTCAAAGTGAGAGACCTTATATGACAATCATGCTAGCTACTGGGGGTGTGGTGGAGGAAGGTTTTAGGATGCTGCTATTTTTATCTACCACACAAACTTCAAATGTTTGTGAATGAAATGTGCAGATACTTAGGAATATAAGTGTAGTGGAAACAAATATTTTAAGATGATCTAAACAAATCAATAAACTAGGTAATGACATTTCCACACATTAACATTTGTGTGCTGTATGTTTTTATCAGTAAAACTGTATGTCTTTCCAAAAGTAATGGTCATTTCAGTTGAAGATGTGTTGCCTGTAATGCAGTGTTCTACCACAGTATGCATACTCCACTTTATGTCTCCCACTCTACTCTCGATCACTCCATGCCACTGCAATCTACTCTGCACCACTCCATTCTGCACCTCTCTACTCTGTACCACTCTACTCTATGCCAGTGCACTCTACCCCACTCTCGTCTAGGCCTCTCCACTCTACTCTGCACCGCTGTAAACTACGTCAATGCACTCAACACCACTCTACTATACACCACTGTATTATACTGCAGCACTCCACTCTACGCCACTCTATTCTACTCTGCACCGCTGCACTCAACACTACTGCTCTCTACATCACTCTACACCACTGCACTCTATGACCCCCCTTTGCACTGCATCACAGCACATTACGTCACTCAGTTCTACTCTGCACCACTGTACTCTATGCCACTCTATGCGACTGCACTCTACGCCAATGCACTCTATGCCACTCTACACCACTGCCCTTTATGACACTCTGCACACTTTGCCACTGAACTCTACACCACTGCACCTTACTCACCACCGCTCAACTCTGTGCCACTCTACACCAATGCACTTTATGCCACTACTCTCTACACCCCTCTATGCTGCATCACTGCACTGTGTGCCACTCTATCTTGCAGCACTCCACTCTACCATGCATCATATCACCCTATTACACAGCACTCTGCACCACTGCACTCTGTGTCACTGTAATCTATGCTGTACCACTCCACTCCGTGGCTCTACTCTTCACCACTAGAGTAGTGCACTCTACCAGTGCACTCTACACCAATGCACTCTACACCACTTTACTAAAAACCAATGCACTCTATGTCAATCTACTCTGCACCACTGTACTCTCCACCACTTCTGTATGGCACTCCACATTACTTTACTCCACTCTGTGCTACTCCATTCTATGACACTCTACTCACTCTTCGACACTTTATGCCACACCAATCCACAACACTTTATGACATGTCATTCTCCTTTATGCCATTAACGTATAGCTACGCTATACTAGTTTACAACATGGCTAAAACACACTAGCAAAGCCAATAGCTCTGCATAGGTGAGACCTATTGGCTTTGCCAATGCTTGTTGATAATGTATTGAACTCCAAGATGACTTGCCAAGGGGTACAATATCCCATATAATACATGGTCACACCATCAACTTACCCGCAACCACTTAAAACCTTTGTGCAGAAGTTCCCAACCTGTGGTCTGAGGCCCTCCCACGGGTCAGTGACACATTCCCAGGGAATCCAGAGACCTGGGCCAGCAGAAAAGCACTTCTTCAGCTGGGACATCTAGAAACACTTGTGTTTTTATATTTATTTACTTCCTTTGTGCAGCAATTTTAAAAGCACTGCAAAGTTCCTCGTACATCCAGCAGCGGTGGCTCCTCCACTAAGGGGGAGGAGCGTTGCCCTACTGCTCTAAGCAGTGTATAAAAGGGAAAATAAAATTATATTAACACAATGTTATTATCATTTTATTTTTTAATGCAGAGCCAAGTTAGGGTGGGGTGGGCTGGGCTGTGTCACATGGAGGAGCAGTGGAATGTGCACCATAAGTGTGCATGACGGTTTAGCTGGCCACCTTGGGCCGGCAAAACAGACATGCGCACTCAGTATTTCCCCATCCGGCTGTATTGCACAGCCAGGTGAAGAACATGAACAGGCTCCAAGTCCCTGTCTGAGTGCTGAACCAGGCTGCTCAGACCAATCACGAAGCTGCTGGTGACAGCAGCGTTTTGATTGGCTTAAGGGAATCTGGGAGCCTGTGTGCTTCTGTGCTGCTGGGACTGAGGAAGAGAAGAGGACGGAGGAGAGACGGCAGCCATACACAGATTAAGTGTTCCTTTTTTTTATTTTTCATCCCCTTGCCACGCCACCCCCGTTAGCATTCACCAGAGGCTTTCAGGCAAAAATAAAAGCATCAAGATAACTTTGGTGTTTAATGTATCTGTGGGAGAGAGGTAGGGGTTTTGACTAGTGGCAGTTTTGACTCATCTAAGGTAGGCCAGATGGTTAATACGCCTGCTGAAAAGAATGTGTATCATGCAAAGAACAGTATTTTATGTGCCTAGCACAGTGGTTTACTACTTTTGTCACAGAGATTCTTTTGTTACTGTGCAGGTCATAAGTTACAATCATAATCTAGCACAGTAAGCTACGAACTGCCATCGAAGAGGTGCATGCAAACTGCATGGCACAATTAGAAAGTTATGTTTTGTTATGCCGCTAATAAAGGTTTGCTTGTGTAGAAATATATTCTTCTTATTAAAGTCAAAGCTAACCATTGTGTTACATCCTGAATCCCGAGTTTGTGTTTCTCCACACCAAGCACTCTTACAAAATGCCTGCGAGTGTGGATGACATGTGAATCCTACACCTTGTAGCCACCTGTAAAGTGCTCCAACACCTTACACTGGTATGAGAGGTGCTATTAAACACATCAATTATACATGACAGAGAGGCTATGGAGAGATGCGAGGCCCTTATGGTTTACTTCCTTTCCCCACCACATCTTTATGTGAAAAAGTATTTTCAGATCTTACGTACCTAAAAAAATAAAAACAGAAATCGCTTGAGAAATGTAGAATCTGACCTGAGGATTCAGCTTTCCTAAATAAGACTAAACATTGAAAAGTTAGTCACCTGAGATGCATCGCCAACTATGGGAAGCTGTTCATGTCAAAATTACAGCTCCCCATATTGGGCACCTCCTGAAATGCATAGCGTGCTGCAAAAGGAATATGACACACACCAGAATGAATGTACTATGTGCCAAAATAATTATGATACCTGGCAGAGTGAATCTGAATTGAACCAAAATAAATATGAAACCTGGCAGAATGAATATGCTACTTAGTGATTAATATGACTAACACTCACACCAAATTGAATAAGAAATATATTGAAATATTTATAAATCATACTGAAATTAATATGGCCCTCACTGTAAACAATAAAGCAATCACTGAAACGAATACAATATTCACCAAAAAGAATGGGACATTTCTTGAAATGATTGACTTATGCCAAGAGAAATATGACATACATTGAAATTAATATGGCAGATTGGAAATAATATAAAGTATTGAAATAAATATATTATATTCTGAAAAGAAAACAATGCACATTGAAACTAATACATTGTACATTGAAATGAACATTAAGCATGTTGCAATGAATTTGAATTGTGTTGAAATCAATATTACCGAGATGGCAATGAATATGAGACACACAGAAATTAATAGGAGATGATTGAAAATGAATATGGCTTCTGTTGAAATTAATGCAATCCCATTGAATTGAAGTTGACATGCCTTCAAATGAGTATGACCACAGCTGAAATTCACATGAGATTTGTTAAAATGAATATGGCACGCCTTGAAATTAATATGACACATATTCAAATTAATATGACACATATTCAAATTAATATGATATATGTTAAAATTGATAAGTTGCATCTTAAAACTAATATGACAAGTGTTAATATGAATATGACATCCATTGAAATAAACTTAACATTGATTGAAAAGAATATAACACATGTTAAAATTAATATGACACGAGTTGAAATGAATATGACCTTCATTGAAATGAATTTGACATGTTTTAAAATTAATACGAGTAACGTTAAAATGATCATGACATTTATCACAATGAATATGGCTTGCACTGAAAGTGATATGATGTACATTGACATGATTATGATATATGTTCCAATGGATATGATTCATGTTAAAATTAAGATGTGTTAGTATGAATGAAGCATCCATTGAAAGAAATATGACACATGCTAAGATGAATATGACATGCATTGAAACAAATATGAGCTTCACCGAAATGAATTCAACATGTCTTAAACTGAATATGACCAATGCTGAAATTAAAATGAAACTTGTCAAAATGAATATATTGTGTTTTGAAATTGATATGATACACAGCAAAATAAATACTGCATATATTGAAATTAATATAACCTATGTTGAAATGGATATGACCCGTGTTAAAATTATTATGACAGGTGTTAAGGTGAATATGACATCCATTGAAATGAATGACATCCATAGAAAGGAATATGACACGTTAAGATGAATATGAGCCACTTTGAAATGAAAATGACACCTTGTGAAATTAATATGGCCCACATCAAAAGTATTATGGCAATCTGTAACATGAATATCAGACTTTTTTAAATGAAAATTAAACTGTGAGATAAATGTAATATGCTTTGAAATGAATTAGGCAAATATTGAAATGAACACAAGCCATGTTTGAATGAATATGACTGCTGTTTAAATTAATATGGCTTTCTCTGAACTTATGTTCATTTGCTTTAAAATTAATATCACATATTGAAATCGATGTTACATATTCTCAAAGGGTCGCATTAAGAGTTTGGCGGTTTGAGCACCACTGTGGTGGTGGTGTGACTGCCATCTGCTTGGCAGTCAGACCACAGTATTACGATGCAGGCAGTCCCTTAGGGAAAGACTGCCGCAGTCCCGCCAGCACCACCAGGCAGTGCAGACCACGGCGGCGGCAAGGCAGGCGAAAAAGGCAGACGGAGCCAGTGTTTTGGATGGAAACATTATGATGTTGTCTACCGCTAGCATGACCGTGGCAGTCCATCCACCACACCCCAGCAGGTGGAAATGGAAAGCATAAAAGAAGCAACTCACCTGCAGGCAGTGTTACATGACCTGTGCCGCCATGGAGTCCATCATACACACGTCCTTCCGCCGGTGCTGCCCATCGATGGACCCACACAGCACCCACATTGCAACACAATGGAAGGTCAATGGGATGCACAATAGGTTGTGAAACACATATCCAAAGTTCACAATGCAAACAATACCTGCATAATAGTGATGGCGACATCAGGAGCTTTCATGGACACATTTCACTTTGCACATGCCCCTAAAACAGCATTTGCATAAGAACTGACCCTTCATGTATCTCAGGGACAAACAATATTAGAGACAAGTGATATGCCTAGCTGCCAAATGTGTAAGCGCAAGTCACGAAAGCACATACAACGGTACAGCATGGTCCAGTCATCTAGATGATGTAGCTGTAAGGTACACACATCAAAGTGGACACATGGTCAGTCAAATCCAAAGGAAGCTACCACAATTTAGCACCCTCCATGTGTGGACAAACAAAACTCTAGCTCCCGCACATGAGACAAAAGTACAATCTATATCAGGGGACAAATCTACACCATACATGCTGACATTGGCCAACACAAGATGAAATACTTATTCTAGCAAGCATAACACAATGCAATGACACCCCAATTGGATCAACACTCACATATCCATACAGTGAACATCTACCCTTGTCTTGGGTGACCAACACTTCCCACAAAGTCAGATATTGAAAAACAACAGCAAATGTGGTGGATGTGTCTGTGGGTGTTGTGGTGGTTTCTGGGGGTATGGTGACTGAGGTGTGTGGGTCTGTGGGTTGTGAGTGGGTACCTTAGGTACTTACACCTTATACCAGGTCCAGGTGTCCCTTTTTAGTGAAATGTAGTAGTGTTCTAGCAGCTTAGGCTGATAGAGGTAGCTGTAGCAGAGCAGCTTAGGCTGAACTAGGAGACATGCAAAGCTCCTGCAATACCACTTATAGTTACACAGTACTAATACACAATAAAAGACAATACTCAGTGTTACCAAAAATAAAGGTACTTTATTTTAGTGACACAAGGCCAAAATTATCTCAGAGGCAATACTCCTTCTGAAGGTAAGTATTATACACAATATATACACTAGACACCAAAATCAGGTAAGTAAATAGTCATAGGATAGTGCAAACAATAGAAAATACCATATAATGCAATAGGAAGAAATAGGCCTTGGGGCAACACAAAACATATACTAAGAAAGTGGAATGTGAAATTACTAATTCCCCCCTAGGGTGGAGTGTGTAGAGGGGCGCTGGGAGTGTAAGAAAACCCCACCCCAGAGCCCAGGAAAGTAGGAGTAAAGTACTGCAAGTTTCCTCAGGACACACTAAAAGTCGTGAATAGAGTTATTGCAAGAACCAAGCAAGACTGCGAGCAACAAATGGTGGATTCCTGGACCTGAAGACCTGTAAAGAGAGGAGACTAAGTCCAGAAGTCGCAGAAGATTCCAGGAAGGACAGGAGCCTCTGCCAACCTAGAAGATGGTGCAAAAGAGGATTCTCCGTTTGGAAGAAGTCTGCAGAAGAGCACGAAAGAAGATGGCTGTGGGTTCCTGCATGATGTAAAGGATGTCCCACGTGGAGATGTTGGATGCAGGCGAGTTGTCGTGCTGGATTAGTCCAACAAGCCTTGGTTCAAGCAATGTCGTGGATTGTATCAAAATGGCTCTGCCTGGACCCTGGAGGGACCTGGGGGCCTCAACTCGGACTGAGGAGGCAGAGGGGGCTCCCAACACTAGAGGGAACCTACAGATGACCAGGCAGCACCCACAGAGGTCCCAGGACACGGGGACAAAGAAGATGCAAATTCCGGTTGCTGCAGCACTACAAAAGAAGATCCCATGCCGCCGGAGAACAACTCAGTGAGTTGAGCGTCGCAGAATAGAGTGCTAGGGACCTGGGCCAGGCTGTGCATGAAGGATTCCTGCAAATAGTGCACAGAGGCCTCAGGAGGTGAAGATGACGTGGTGCACAGGGGTACTGTCGCAAATGAGGAAGGCAAGCTCTTACCTCCTCCAAATTTGGACAGCTGGACCTTAGGACAGTCTGTGCGAAGGGGTCCACCACCTTTGTTCCAAGGAGCACGCTCGTTATCAGGAGAGGAGTCCCAGAGAACCGGTCGTCGTCTTAGAAGGTGCCTGCTGGAACAGGGAAGTGACTCTGTCACTCCACTGGAGATTTCTTCGGTCCTCCTGGTGCAGGGTGAAGACAGGGAGTCCCCAGAGTGTGCACCCCATGGAAACTGTTGCAGCTGCTGGCTGGAGCTGAAGTTGCAGAGTCGCAGTAGCCTTTCTGGATACTTTGTTGCAGTGACAGAGGTTCCTGGAGCAGTCTGCGGTTGATCCGAGGTCAGACGATAAAGCAGGAGTTGCAGAAGATTCCTGGTAGAAACTTGCAAGACAAATCTGAAGAGGAACCCACAGGAGAGACCCTAAATAGCCCTGAGAGGAGGATTGGCTACCTATCCAGGTATTGCACCTATCAGGAAGGGTCTCTGACGTCACTTGTTGGCACTGGCCACTCAGAGATCTCCAGGGTGTCCCCACACCTTGGAAAACAAGATGGCTAACACCAGGGACACAATGCAGGAGCTATGGGCACCACCCCTGGAGTGGTGATGGACAGGGGAGTGGTCACTCCCCTTCTCTTTGTCCAGTTTCGGGCCAGAGCAGGGACAGGGGGTCCCTGACTAGGTGTAGACTGGCTTTTGCAAGGAGAGCACCATCTGTGCCCTGTAAAGCATTTCCAGAGGCTCTGGGAGGCTACCCTACCCAAGCCTGTAACACTTAGGGGGTCATTACGACCCTGGTGGCCGGCGGTAAGTTGACGGTAACACCGCCAACAGGCTGGCGGTGTTTCGCCAGCAATTATGACCGTGGCGGAATTGCCACGGCCATACCGCCGGCCCCTCCATTATACCGCCAGGATTCCGCCTGGCGGTCATAATCCCCAGGGCAGCGGTGCAAGCACCGCTGCCCTGGGGATTATGAGTCCCCGACCGCCAGCCTGTCCGTGGCGGTACTCACCGCCATTGAAAGGCCGGCGGTAAGGGGACTTGGGGTGCCCCTGGGGGCCCCTGCACTGCCCATGCACTTGACATGGGCAGTGCAGGGGCCCCCTGGCATAGCCCTGTCGCGTATTTCACTGCCCGAATTTCGGGCAGTGAAATGCGCGACGGGTGCTATTGCACCCGCTGCACATCAGCATTGCCGCCGGCTCTATTACGAGCCGGCTGCAATGTTGATGTGAGATTTCCGCTGGCCCAGTGGACGGTAACACTGTTACGGTCCGCTGGCCCAGCGGAAATGTCATAATAGGGAGACAGGAATACCGCTGAGGTCGTAATGACCCCCTTAATTTCCAAAGGGAGAGAGCGTAACACATTCCTCCCAAAGGAAATGCTTTGTTCTGCCTTCCTGGGGTTGGGCTTCTCAGACCCCAGGAGGGCAGAACCCTGTCTGTGAGGTGGCAGCAGGTGTAGCTGCAGTGCAAGCCTCAGAGAGCTGGTTTGGCAGTACTGGGGGTCCATGGTGGAGCCCACAGGATGCATGGGATTGGACCCCCAATACCAGATTTGGAATGGGGGGACAATTCCATGATCCTAGACGCCTTACATGTCCATATTCGGAGTTACCATTGTGAAGCTACATATAGGTATTGACCTATATGTAGTGCATGCTTGTAATGGTGTCCCCGCACTCACAAGTCCAGGACTTTGGCCCTGGACTGCGTGGGGGCACCTTTGCTAGTGCAAGGGTGCCGTCACACTTAGTAACTTTGCACCTAGCCTTCAGTAAATGAAGGTTAGACAAACAGGTGACTTATAAGTTACTTAAGTGCAGTGAAAATGGCTGTGAAATAGTGTGTGCACTATTTAACTCAGGCTGTAGTGGTAGTCCTGTGAAAGGGTTTGTCTGGGCTCCTTATGGGTGGCAGAAGAAATGCTGCTGCCCATAAGGATCTTCTGGAACCCTAATGCCCTGGGTACCTAGGTACCATATATTAGGGACTTGTAAGGGGGGGGGGGTCCACTGTGCCAATTGGAATTGGGGTATGAAGTCACTAAACTATAGTGACTAATTTGGAAGCAGACAGAGCATAAGCACTGAAGTTCTGGTTAGCAGAACTTCAGTGACACATTTAAGCACTACTGACAATACACTAGGTAGGCCACAAACTATGAGCACTGGGGTCCTGGCTAGCAGGATCCCAGTGAGACAGTAAAAATACACTGACATACACTCACAAACAAGCCAAAAGTGGGTGTAACTATGCTAGAAAGAGGCTACTTTCTCACAGGTGTTGTCTGGGTGTATGGTGGGTGTGATGGATGCGTCACTGGGTGTTGTGGTGGTGTCTGTGGGAACGGTGGATGTGGTGTGTGGGTCGGTGGGAGTGTTTGTTGAAATGGTAGCTGATGTGGTGTCTGTGGGTGAATGTTGAGTGCCTGCATGCCGATGTGTCTGGTAGAGTTTGTGTCGCTGTGTGCTGTTTGTGTGTGTTGAGGTTGGTGCATGCAGATGTGTCTGCGTGCTTAGGACAAGTAGGGGAATAGGGAATTTGGATAGGGGAAAGAGTGGTGGTGGGAGGGAGGATTGGGGAGGGATTGCTGTCATCAATGAGGAGGCCAGAGCCTGAAAAGATCTCTGTAGGCCAGACACCATCGAAATCATAAACACCATCCACTCCGGCTCTCCATATGACCCCTGCACTCACCACATCCTCACCAAAGCAAGCTCCGTCATCGCACCCCAACTACGGAAGATCATCAACAGCTCCCAGAGAGCTGGAAACACGCCAAGATCAATGCCCTCCTCAAAAAATCGAAGGCGGACCGAAAGGACCTCAAGAACCTCCGGCCTATCTCCCTGCTCCCCTTCCCGGCAAAATTCATTTAGAAGGCTGTCAACAAACAACTAACCCGCTTCCTCAAGGAAAACTGCACCCTGGACCCTTCCCAATCCGGATTCCGCAGGAACCACAGTACCGAAATCGCCCTCATCGCCGCCACAGATGAAATCAGAACCATACTGGACAACAGCAAAACCGTGGCCCTCATCCTCCTGGACCTCTCAGCTGCGTTCAACACCGTCTGCCACTACACCCTGCCCTCACGCCTCAGCAATGCAGGAATCCGTGACAGTGCCCTGGACTGGGTCATCTCCTTTCTCACCGGCAGAACCCAGACAGTCTGCCTCCCCCCATTCCGCTCGGAGGCCACCAAAATCATTTGTGCCGTACCCCAGGGTTCGTCCCTCAGCCCGACCCTCTTCAACGTCTACATGACCCTGCTTGCTAAGATCACCCGATCCCACAACCTCAACATCATCTCATACGCCGACGACACCCAGCTGATCCTATCCCTCACCAAGGACTCCACCAAGACCAACCTCCTCGAAGGAATGAAGGCCATCGCCGAATGGATGAAGAGCAGCTGCCTCAAACTCAATTCTGACAAGACGGAAGTCCTCTTCTTCGGCTCTACCCCCTCAGCATGGGATGACTCCTGGTGGCCTGCCACTCTCGGAGCCACTCCGACTCCCACCGACCACGCATGCAACCTAGAATTCACCATGGACTCCCCATTATTCATGACCCAGCAAGTCAATGCCATCTCCTCCTCCTGCTTCAACACCCTCCGCATGCTCCGAAAGATCTACAAATGGATGCCCACCGAAACCAGAAGAACAGCCACCCAAGCCCTATTAAGCAGCAAACTGGACTACGGCAATGCCCTCTACGCAGGAACCACGGCCAAACTCCAGAACAGGTTGCAACGCATCCAGAACGCCTCTGCATGCCTCATCTTGGACATCCCCTGCCACTGCCACATCACAGACCACCTGAGAAACCTGCACTGGCTCCCGGTCAAAAAAAGAATCACCTTCAAACTCCTCACCCACGCTCACATAGCACTGCACAACACCGGACCAGAATACCTCAACAGACGGCTCTCCTTCTACACCCCGACCCGGCATCTCCGCTCCGCCGACCTCGCCCTCGCAACCGTCCCATGTATCTGCAGAATTACAACCAGCGGTAGATCATTCTCGCATCTCGCCACCAAAACGTGGAATGCTCTTCCCACCCACCTGCGCCAGACCAAAGACCTCTTTACCTTCAGGAAACTTCTCAACACCTGGCTGTTTGAGCAGTAGGAACACCCCCTCCTTTCCCTCCTCCCCTCCTCAGTGCCTTGAGACCCTTACGGGTGAGTAGTGCGCTTTACAAATTCCTGATTGATTGATTGATTGACATGTCACTATGAATGTCTTCCAGGAAAGCATTTGTCTGAAGTTGGCTTACCAACCACTGGATGGCATTCACAATGGCATTCTGCCCCACAGAACGCTATTGACCTCCTGATACTCCTCTCACTCAGGAGGTCAATAGCCTTCTCACTCAGGGCAGCAGGAGTAACAGGGGCTGGCACTGAGGTACCTAGGGCAAATGAGACGCCCACCCTCTTAGGTGAGTGGGCATGGCCAACTGGGTGGGGAGCAAAGAGGAAGGGTGGTGCTAGTACTGGGGGTGGCGGACAAGGATGGTACAGGAACAGTTCCTGATGGGTCCCCCACCCCTAGGGAGTGGCCACTGGAGGTAGAATCTAAAGATGACGAGGTTGATCCTGTGTCTTCAGTGGCACTCCCCTCACCTTCCGGGACACTGGGTCCCTCCGTGTCGGTGGTTTCATGACTGGAGGTACCGTGGCCAGATGCTTCCCCACTTGGTTTTGCCCTGTCTCCTTCACTTGCCTGGGGTGATGCTCCAAATACAAAGGGCAAAAGGGTCTCCACATGTTCCTGATCACACCTGAACAAAAGCTGTGATTTACAAACAGTACCATGATGTCAAGTAGGCCCCAGCAACAAACTACTTTAAGGTGGCTCCTACGTGAATCATACATATGCATGTATGTTATATAAACTGTCAACAGTTGCCCACAGGAAAATCAGGTCTCAGATCTCCAATTGCATGGGTGAAGTTGTGCAATCATAATAACCATTGAACAAGTAGAACACCATATCACCTTCAATGCTTTGCCCCATGGAGCATACCTATTACCTGTTGTCATACAATAGTATGCCAATGCCAAGTTCATTCCAACAGATCCCACACAAGGTCATGCAGACATCTATTTGTCACATACGCAATAACACAACAATAAGAAATGATGCTCCAAATCCTGCCATGCTGCTGACAGCAGTACCGTATCCTGAAGAAGGTGACATGGAAATACTCACGTCACACTGGAAACATGTCAACAATGCACACTTCACAATGTGTAAACTGTCCTAATTGAGTCATGGAGGTAGTACTAATGTTGCTCAGATATACTACATATTTGGCATGGAAATGTACACTGTAGTCAAAATGTGCAAATTGACAGGGAGATATGTTGCTTAAATACATAACACAATAAAACAGCTAGCCCCCGGAAAATCACCACTACAATATGGCACTCCTTACCATGATAAACTTTGATTGCACCAGTAGAAGCCATTAGTTCTTTGTATATTGGAGAGGCCTAGGGATTTACAAGCACTTGTAGAAGGCCCAGGACATGTTGCCCAATGGGAAGCTACATCACTGTCTCCATTTTGGTCATGCAAACCCAGATGTCCGTGGATGAATGGTTCTACCCAACCACATGTGATTCCAACAAAACTGCAAGTCACTCCATGATGTGTGCCAACAGTCAGGCAACAAATCATTCCCATTTCACATGTGCAGTGCACTTTGCCACTTGATGCCACATCAATGGGATGGAAATGGACATTGTGTGTAAAAACTCTAGTCCTACATGTCATATCTCTCATTGCTACTGAAGTTGTACATGCCAAATGACATGCAATGACGGGTGAGAGTATGTGTGAGCCAACAATCAATGGTGACACACTCCTGTCTGTGGCACCACATAAAATGTAGCCTCATTGTATATGTCCAATTCCAAAGACAGGTTGGCATGCAACTACATGTGAGGGAATACAGAAATCTTCCTCTGAACACAGGTACACAAAGCATGAAACAGCAGTGTACACATTTTGTTAAAAGAGAATGGGACACATGCTAACAGGTCAGCACAAGGAATTTTGGCAACAGTGATGGGTCATAAATCATGTCAATGGACATTCCCCACTTACCAAGGGAAAGTTTTGATCTGTAGCTGCACCCTAAGAACAATGTAGGCTCCATCACATGTGTGACGCCACCTTCACATGTCAGACAGTAGTGAGGCACCGGCACTCATCACACACTGAAAACATGTGGCCTCTTGGGAGCAGATGTCAATTTACTCACTTGACCAGACACATGGCTGAGGACAGTGATCCATCACTTCTTTTTCTTTGGACTGTAACACTGAGAAGTAGTGGTCTGTTGCATAGAATTTAGACCCACTACAGCAACAAACCGTCCTTGATTGATCACTGTACAAAGCAATGTGTTGTCCCTGGAGAACAATTGTTTTGTGGATTGTACTCAGTTGTGTCCTAGGTCCCTGGGCTAATAGGCAAGGCACATCAATATGCACCAAATTACTTACCTACACAAACAGTTACTCATCTTGTGTGTCACACATAGTCCATCCCAAGTCATCAGGAGTAGATGTCAGAACCTAACACATTGACTTGGCTGTGTCACAGGCAGCTATATGTCCTTTACTCATTGTGGCTGCTGTTCTCCCTGCAAATGCCCATCAAGGTCCGGGTATGCTACTGCCAGAATGCGGTCCCCTAGGGGGGTCATGCTTCGAGCTGTGCCCGCCCACGTTGGGAGGACAGCCCTATCTTTATCTCTGAGATCTTCTGGCCCAGCAACTCAGGTCCTTCCACCTCTTATGTGAAGCACATGCCAATAAGTACATGAACATGAGTACACACTTTTGGATTCATCTGCAGACTAACCCACTACCCTGCTCAAGGCCTACAATGACTAAGCAAGCCTAATGACATCAGGTATTTGAAGCTCTGGCAACATGTACTGTGATGTGAGCCACAATGAAACACCACACAGCAATGTGGTTTCTGAAGGGTAAACTCGTTAGGCCTGACTGGACAAAAACATTTACACTCTGCAACACTGACTCAATGCATACAGTCCCTACAGGCAACTATCATAGTACAGACTTTACCCTCACACTTGAGTGACAATGAAAGGGCATGGTGGCATGGTGGCATGGCACAGGGGTACAGTCGCTCTCAGGGAAGGTAAGGTCCTACCTCCTCCAAATTGCGTCAGCAGGACCTCAGCACAGCCTATGTCAATGGGGTCCACCCTCTATGTCCTTAGGAGCACGCTCGTCGCTGTGAGAGGGGCGTGACAGTGACTCTGTCATCCCACTGGAGATTTCTTCGGTCCTTCTGGTGCAGGATGAAGACAGGAAGTCCCCAGGGTGTGCACACCGTGGAAACTGTTGCAGTTGCTGGCTGGAGATGAAGTTGCAGAAGAAAAGTATCCCTTGTGGATACTTTGTTGCTCTTACAGTGGTTCCTGGAGCAGGCTGTGGTTGATGTGAGGTCAGAGGGTGAAGTAGTAGTTGCAGAGGATTGCTGAAGAAAACTTGCAAGCAGAATCTGAATAGAACCCACAGGAGAGACCATAAATAGCCCTGAGAGGGGGATTGGCTACCTCATCAGGTAAGGACCTATCAGGTGGGGTCTCTGACATCACCTGCTGACACTGGATACTCGGAGCCCTCCAGAGTGCCCCCAAACCTTGCAAAGCAAGATGGCTGAAGTCTGGGACACACTGGAGGAGCTCTGGGCACCACCTCTGGGTTGGTGATGGACAGGGGAGTGGTCACTCCCCTTTCCTTTGTCCAGTTTCACGCCAGAGCAGGGGACAAGGGGTCCCTGAACTGGTGTAGACTGGTTTATGCAAGGAGGGCACCATCTGTGCCCTTCAAAGCATTTCCAGAGGCTGGGGGAGGCTACCCCTCCCCAGCCTGTAACACCTATTTCCAAAGGGAGAGGGTGCAACACCATGATCTCAGAGGAAATGCTTTGTTCTGCCTTCCTGGGACTGAGTTGCTCAGACCCCAGGAGGGCAGAACCCTGCCTGTGAGGTGGCAGCAGCTGTAGCTGCAGTGTAAGCCTCAGAGAGCTGGTTTGGCAGTACTGGGTGTCCGTGCTGGAACCCCTAGGATGCATGGAGTTGGCTTCCCAATACCAGATTTGGAATGGGGGGACAATTCCATGATCTTAGACACGTTACATGGCCATATTCAGAGTTACCATTGTGAGGCTACGTATAGGTCTTGACTTATATGTAGTGCACGCGTGTAATGGCGTCCCCGCACTCACAAAGTCCCGGGAAATGGCCCTGAACTATGTGAGGGGACTTTTGATAGTGCAAGGGTTCCCTCACACTTAGTAACTTAGTAACTTTGCACCTAACCTTCAGCAAGTGAAGGTTAGACATATAGGTGACTTATAAGTTACTTAAGTGCAGTGAAAATGGCTGTGAAATAGTGTGTGCACTATTTCACGCAGGCTGCAATGGCAGGCCTGTGCAAGAGTTTGTCTGAGCTCCCTATGGGTGGCAAAAGAAATTCTTCAGCCCATATGGATCTCCTGGAACCCCAACGCCCTGGGTACCTAGGTACCATATACTAGGGACTTATTACGGGGGTCCAGTGGGCCAATTGAAATTGGTAAATGAAGTCACTAGCCTACAGTGACAAATTTAAAAGCAGAGAGAGCATAAGCACTGAGGTTCTGATTAGCAGAGCCTCAGTGACACAGTCAAGCACTATACAGACACACACATTAGGCCATAAACTATGAGCACTGGGGTCCTGACCAGCAGAATCCCAGTGAGACAGGCAAAAACATTCTGACATACAGGTAAAAATGGGGGTAACATGCCAAGGAAGATGGTACTTTCCTACAGCAGTATTTCATTATCAGGACATGTAAAATACCCCAGTATATGTTGTATCTTTTAAATACACTGCACCCTGCCCATGGGGCTGTCTTTGGCCTACCTTAGGAGTACCTTACATGTAGTAAAAGGGAAGGTTTGGGCCTGGCAAGTGGGTGCACTTGCAGGTTGAAATGGCAGTTTAAAACTGCACACAGGCACTGCAGTAGCAGGTCTGAAACATGTTTACAGGGCTACTCATGTGGGTGGCACAATCAGTGCTGCAGGCCCAATAGTGGCATTTGATTTACAGGCCCTGGGCACACATGTTGCACTTTACTAGGGACTTACTGGTAAAACAAATATGCCAATCATGGATAAACCAATCATCAGGTCAATTTAGACAGAGAGCTCTTGCACTTTAGCACTGGTCAGCAGTGGTAAAGTGCTCAGGGTCCGAAAGCCGGCAAAAACTAAATGTAGCACATAGTCAAAAACATATATTTATTTTAGTTAATTCATTTGTGTTCATATCATATCCTTTCAGAATATGTAATATTAATTTCAATATGTATTGTTAATTTTAAAGCAAATCAACATTGATTCAAGGCAAGCCATATTTAAACAGTAAGCATTTTAATTTACACATGGCTTGTGTTCATTTCGATATGTGCTTTATTCATTTCAAAGAATGCTATATTTATCTCATATAGTTTCATATCCATTTTAATACGTGTCATATTTATTTTAATGAATGTCATATTAATTTTGATATGGGTTATATCAACTTCATCAGATGTCATATTCATTTGAAAATGGTTCATATAAATCTTAACATGTGTCATAATGTTTTAAATGAATGGTATATTTGTGTCAGTGGATGTCATATTCATCTTAACACCTGACATTATAATTTTAACATGGGTCATATCCATTTCAAAATAGGTCAAATTAATTTCAATATATGCAATATTCATGTCGATGTGTATCATATTGATTTCAAAGCATAACATTCATTTTGACAAGTTTCATTTTAAAGTCAGCATAGGTCATATTCAGTATAAGGCATGTTGAATTAATTTCAAAAGGGCTCATATTAATTTCATGTCATATTCATCTTAGCATGTGTCATATTCCTTTCAATAGATGTCTCATTCGTATTAACGCATGTTATTGATTTTAACATGACTCATACCAATTGCAACACATATAATCATGTCAATGTGTGTCATATTACTTTCAATGCAAACCATATTCATTTGTTTATAAATGTAATGTTAATTGCACATTATATGTCTTTCAGAATAATGCATTTTCACTTCAGTACCTTATATTCATTTCAAGCTGTCATATTCATTCCAATGTGTGTCATATTCCTTTTGGCATATGTCAGTCATTTCAAGAAATGTCGCATTCTTTTTAACAAATATTGTATGTGTTTCAGTGACTGCTTTATTATTTACAGTGAGGGCCATATTTATTTCAGTATAATTGATATATATTTCAGTATATCTCTTATTCAATTCTGAGTGTGTTATTCATAATAATCACTAAGTAGCATATTTACTTTGCCTGGTTTTATATTTGTTTTGGTTCAAGTCAGATTCACTCTGCCAGGTATCATATTTATTTTGACACATAGTACATTCATTCTGTTGTATGTCATATTCATTTTGCAACACGCTATGCATTCCAGGAGGTGTCCTATATAGGGAGCTGTAATTTTGACATGAACGGCTTCCCATAGCCAACCTTCCCATTAAAATTGTTCGATTCTTGGATATTTTTCAATATAATATAATTAGATCTTTAGTAATTCGAGTATTTGTTTGGTGTGAACTTGCTTGTGTATTTTTTGTGAATTACCGTTTTAATGTTTGAAATTTAAATTATACAAGTTTCTTGGGGGTCCCGGCTTCCATTAGAGATTCAGTGGTGGTCCGCAGGAATCAAAGGGTTGAGAACCACTGCCTTAGTGCGTATCTTCTGTAATTTTAAGGTATTAAAATAGAGCAGAAGAAAGAAAAGCAATGTTCCATTTGTTTCCGTAAACAGCTGCTTTAATTATGTTCCATGTCCTGGCCTGCCTTTCACCGTGGCTGCTGGCTCTGGCAGAAGGCAAGTCAAAACTGGTCTGTAATAACCCTATAATAGTCTTGTTCTGACGCCTTTTCTTTATAATCGGTGACTTGATGCATCAGAAGTAGCCGATTATATAGAAATTAATGACTGCTGTTTATACAGGGATCACAGAATCCCATTTATTAAATAGTCTGTAATACCAAGAGCTTCTTTAATGTAAATGCTCTCAGTTTTGACTGATGTGGAGCTGAACTGCCCAAGATCACACAAAAGAGCACAAGTGTTACTAGAACTACGGTTTCAGAGCACAGTTTACAATTATTGTACCTGATCGCTTTTGATATCTCTAGTGCGGTTTCAGTTCGCATGAGGTGAGAGGCATGATTGGTGAAGGGCATAAAAGGTATGTTCTTCCTTTTCTCCCTCCTACCTTTATTTGTTTGGCCCATGAAGATGCAGGTTAATTAACTTGTTTTTTTCACATTTGGTCTAAATACTTTGTGAATGTAAATAATAATAAAACACACTTTCAAACTGACAACATACCTTCTTTTCTCCCTATTTCACATCCAAACTATATGATTGTGTACTATTGGAGCCCGCATTTTCCAAACAACATGCGATTTGTATAGGGTCAATTGAGAAGTCCCCAAGGCTATTGTTGTCCCCCCCAGAAATGTATTGTCTCCTACGCCCCTGCTAAAGTGTGTTGGTTAACAGATGTGCAGACATATTCCTCGTGGCACTAATGGCCTATTCGCTTGGATTTCCAAAGCATGAGGATAATGACCGAAGTTATACTGTTTCGTGCCTTTAGTTCCCACTTTTCTACTGTGGTTGTAAGCAGCTGGCACTGGTTGGGCTCTACAAGCATGGAAGCCCTGAGGAAACCTGTGTCGGAGTTCCCTGCGGATCGTTTTCCAGGTTATACAACTTATGTTTGGGGCTTGGTTCCATGAATTTCCTTGATGCTGAAGCGTTTATTTTTATTAGTTGTTTTATTTAGATAGATATTTTATTTTGTTTATTAATTTTTTTTGAGTTTCCTACGATTCATTTTTAGAGAGAACGACCATGTAAGTTCGGAAGTCACCAGAACTTGAATCTTTTAAACAAGACATTGTTTGGCCGGGCGGTAGAGACACAATGGGCTGACTTGAAGACTGGCTTGGTGAGCAGTATGGGCTCTGCCTCTATTTCTTTTTCTATTACATCATTGCCAGTGACAGCAAAGTTGCTGGTTTGTATCGACTGTAGCTCTCCTGGCATTACAATCTGTGTCTCTATTTCTTTTGATGAAGAAAATACAATAGTTTCAGTTGTTGCATTCACCACTTGGTTTCTTTGATTAGTGGTAGGGCTTTCTGCAATTACTTGTCAGAAAATAGGAAGCTGGATTGTTCAGCTATGGATATGCGGGGCTATGACTAGTTTCAGATTGTCAATCAAGGTTTGCAGCACCTGGAGCAAGGTTTGTAGTTTTTCCAGAACTGGGGAGCAGGAACCATCAGGGTGGAGAGCCTTTGGCTTAAAGTCCAGCCTTTTCTTAAGGTCCAATTGACTGAAGGAGTTTGACAATGCTGGTACCTTATTATGGGGGTTATTCTAACTTTGGAGGAGTGTTAATCCGTCCCAAAAGTGACGGTAAAGTGACGGATATACCACCAGCCGTATTACGAGTTCCATAGGATATAATGGACTCGTAATACGGCTGGTGGTAAATCCGTCACTTTTCCGTCACTTTTGGGACGGATTAACACCTCCTCCAAAGTTAGAATAACCCCCTATGTACTTTGATAATTACTGATGTTGATGTGAGTTGATGAAGCTGGAGCAGCGCCAAGCTGCAAGCTTGGGCTCGAGCTGCGGCTGAGGCATTGCTGAAGACGAGGAGACAAGAGGCAAGAGGTCCGGGGCATAGGGACATGGTAGACACACGAGCAGCGATTTCTTGTTGGGAGGAAGCAGGAAGATAGAGGCAAAGTACAAAAAGTAGTACCCAAATAATTCTACTCTTTTTTAAAAAAAACATTTAATGTCGGCGAGGGCTTGTTAGCTCCCACAACCACTTTTAATAAAAGCTAGAGGAAAACAGTGCTTGACAAAGACTCAAGTTTGGCATACAAATGCCAGGCGGACTGGCTTTGCCGATGTTTGTTTCTGATGCGTTTGCTTGCAGAGGGGCCCTGGATTCACTGTCTGAGTCATTTCCTGACACTGTTGCCCTTCTGAGTGGGTCACCCTCTCAAGGCTCCAGCTCGTCTTTATATAGGTTTACCCATGTTTTTGGTCCTCAGTCTCTGCTTTCCTTGCTCCCTCCCAGCCCAGTTGTTTTAGAATCAAGAGCCAGGTTACCTGTGTCTGTGGCCACAGACCAGCCTCACTGATGCTCCATACTGGATATTGCTGCATGACTTCATGAAGAGGATGGGAAGCAGACACATTCACAGTTCCTTCAGCCACCCCAGGCCTCAGGGATTGCTTCTTGTTTCTCAAACGTGGTGGGGCCAATGGGTAAACCATCTGCCCCCGTTTCTTTCTGTCAACTTGTGTTGCTGCCCCGTGATGCTGTCACTGCCCTGATGCCCTCTGAGTCCCTATGTAATCTCTTCACTATCTCTATCTTCGGTCCTCTGCTTTCTCTTCTGTCCCCCTTCATCCCAACTCTGTTCTCTTTTGACAGAGTACACTGGGCTTCTTAAGCTACCACTGGGCTACCGGGGGAGGAGGAAGCTTCCATCAGGCAGCTGTGCTGTTTAGTTCTACAGGCAAATCACACAGGTGGTCATTACGACTTCTTTGGTCTTTTCCTAAGACCGCTAAAGCTGCTGCCAACAACAGACCGCCAGTGCTGGCGGTCTGAAGACCACCATATTTTGACATAGGTAGGATTTCTGTTCGTTTACGGGTGGAAATCCAACACCGTCGGCCTGCCCGATAGAGGAAGTGAGGCGATTCCACCACTAGCCCTGCCACGCCAACAAGACTCTGCCTGCCGTATTATGATACGTGATACGGCAGAATCCTGTCTGCAGTGCGATGCTGGCGGTGGAAAACACCAGGTCCCATCTCCTCCTAGATGACCACCTTGCTGGAAAAGGTAAGTTGGTCTCTGAAAGGGGGTTGGGAGGGTTGTTGGATGAATGTGAATGGTGTCTGCATGGGTGTATGAACACGGGGGAAGTGGGTGTCTGTGAGTGCGTGTATGTTTGTGTGAATGCGGGGGAAAAGGGGTGTCTGTGTGAGTGCATGTATGTTTGTGTGAATGCGGAGCCGGAAGGGGGGGTCTGTGTGTGTGAGTGCCTGTATGTTTGTGTGAATGCGGGGGGGTAATGGGGTGTATGTGTGAGTGTGTGCATACAAGTGAATGGGTGTATCTGAGTGAGAGCTTGGGTGCGAGAGTGTGGAGGTGTTTGTAAGTTAATTTGTGGGTGAGTGGGGGTGCGTGTATGTAGGTGTGTGGTCATGTGGGGGGTGTCTGCCGGCGACAGGAATGGAGATTCCTGTCGCCTGGTGCATGACCTCCAGCATTTCCATGGCAGTGTGACTGCTGCGAAAATGCTGGCGGTCTACAGAGGCATAATACTGATGGCGGTATTGCAGCTACCGCCTGGCCAGAGGTGTGCACCGGCGGTCCAACGCCCTGGCGGTACAGGCGGCATTTCAGCAGTTTGGCTTTGGCAAAACTGCTGAAGTTGTAATGTGGCAGTCTTCACCGCCAGCCTGGTGGCGGACCGACCGCCACTGCTGCCATGTTGGTCAGATGACCACCAATATCATAATGACCACCACAGTTTTCTGTACAGCTGCCCTTTCATTTACTGGCTCTTACCTGGAGTGTTTATTTCCAGATATTCTTTCTTTATTTGACTTATGCGTATTTCTAACTTTGGATTCCTGGACTGTCTGGGGTATTCCAAACCCATGAGAACCCTGAAATCCTTGGGTAACTGGCTCCTCAACACACAACTATAATCTACAGTTTTTCGTGAAGAAAGCCAGTTGTCAGAAAATGGGTTAGGATTGGTGTTACACCAATTTACCTTCTTTCTCTAATCCTGCTCAGCTCTTTTCTTTCCCAAATTAGTTGAATAATTAACATCTTTCACCAGAACCAAAATCCAAGAAATTACTAAGTTTCTCACTTACCATGTCTCCTTCTTGAATGTTCACTGAGGTCTGTTTTTTCCAACTGAACCCATTTTCACATTGACTCACACACTAACAAGCATCACCATTTCACCCTTCTTCCTTGAATTAGCATATTTTTGTTTCTTGATCTTTTAGTACATTTATGATGTTCCATGGAGTCAGCTGTCTCTTTGTTTACCCCACATACAGCTGAACACAACACTTTCCCATCTAAATGAGTCTGAAGATTAGAAACATGATGTATCATGAAAAATGAGCCCTTAAGCAGAAACACCTTCTCTCTGCTGCATCCTGTAACCTAATAACTGTCTCTAATATGCTCCCACCAGTTGCCTTCTGAAAGGCATTTTCATCTATAAGTTGTCCGTAACATCTCCCAACTGATTCCCAATGCTTCCATCTGAATGTATTTCTGTCACCATTACTCACAAATGTAATATATTCCCAGTGCAAGCCACACAAATAACAGGGCTCTCACAAGCAGACACCACACTCACTAGAGCCTTTCAGTGTCAACCCTGTTCCTCCACCACCAGGCCTCGAAAAAGCATAAAAATGTTACTAGACCTGCAGGTCCAGTAACTGGAATAATCTACTTATCAGAACTGTAATGTACTTGTCCCATAAACGGCTCTCAAATTGTGTGATCGTAGGGTAATATTTTACTTCACAGTTGCTTTTTTCTTCATTCTCACATATGAGTGAATCTTCAGAAATGTGAGCTCAGTATTTCTACTGTACAAAAAAACTCTTTTGTTTAATTAAATAGACTAAATGTTTGCTCCCTCCAAGTATATTAAGAATCTAGCCCACATACAGGTGACACATGATCCATGACTTGCCTCTAAAATTAACCTATCAGAGCAGTAGTGGTTCTCATGTTATGTTTAAACACTCACTTTTAATAGGTATATCACTAAAGCATGAAGTGGTAGCACACTGTCATTCACAGAGAGTAAATTTCCAATAAATGTCTAAAAACCTTCCCACTAACTTTCAGTTTGACTGATAACACTGTATAGTACATTAACAATAATCTGTGAAAATTGGGGTTCAGAAAACCTATGTATCCTTCCCACATCACCAAATAAAGTGTTCTGATTTGTTTTCATCCTATTAAGATATTTTGCTAATCACACAGAAGTACAACAAATGGGCTTTTGCAACTACTGAAATGTATGTTGAAATGTTTGTCAGTTGATTTTAGTTATTTACATGTTGTGTGTTAGAAAAACCTGACACCCTACAGCCTTTCATTTCACACTCTTAGGAAAGCAGGTCAGACAGTTCACCTCACAAAATCCTGGAATTCTGCAGTTAGAAGGAAAATTAATTATAAGAAGACAAACTGACAAAATGACTTTGACCTTTGTCTCTGAACACAGAGCAAATGTGAAAAGATAAGAACAAGATTTAAAGGCTTATTTAATGCTGCTTCACTTTCTGACTGAACAGAACACATGTTCTTTGTCAACTGCCAGAAGGGACAACTAGGTCCTAAAAATAGCTCAACCTGATAAAATATGAATCATCAGAGTGAGTGGGTGACTGAATTTTTGAGTGGGTGAGTTCATTTTTCGAGGCGTGAGCACTATTCCCTGTGTGTAGTTCTCTGTCTGGCCTCACAGCTACTCAAGAGGACCACAACCTGTTGGGTTCCTTAGGTCTGCGTCTTGCTAATGTAGCCACCGATTTCATAGATAAAATGTTCCTCTATGGGTTCCCAGGAGGATCAAAAAGTCACTGTGCCCTGTGGTTATCTTCTTCTGAAGCAGCTGTGTGCTCTCAGTCCCAAACCTACCTGTTCCCTGAAAAGCACAAGGAGCCACACATATGGTTGGAGCTGCTAGGTCCCATTCTTGTTTCATGCCCCTTCTAGCCTAAAACCTGGATCTGCTGACCAAGGTATTCCTGAGCACAGAGTGCAGCAACTGGACTTGTCTTCGAATTGCGGTGTTCTCTAAAGTAGGCATTAGCCCTTATACTGGTTCACATTCAGGCTGGACCAAGCTCTGATAGCCAATATTTAAAACAGTGGTCAGATAAAAATAAATACCAGCCTTTGCTCATTCCTCTAAATGGCTACCATAAGTCTTTTTTTTAAGTACACACTGTACCTGACACAAATCCTCAAAAGCGTAACTATGTTCTCAATACATGATTCACTTAAAGCATACCAAACGTTAACTAAATATCAGAAACAAACAAGCAGTGCCTTGATGGAAAAAACTTCCTCCTACTTACTGACTTCCTAGAAAGCTAATTATTCAGCAAGATGGAAGCAGCCCTGGGGAGCGATCTCTTTTCTTTAAACACTGTTTCTACCTTTTAGCAACCCAGGTGAAAGCTTTGTGTAAACATTTAAACGTAAAAATCCTAAAGTAAATATGTGTCATCTCTGTGGGCCCAAAATTTGCAAAGTAAATGCGTTTTTCTTTCTTAATTCATAAATTATTGTATCCAGAAGTAAAATGTTTAGAACGTTGCTTGACTTCCTTAAATCATGTTAAATAAGGAAATGTCTTTTTGCAGATACACAGTTCCATTGTTTCCAACTGAACTTCCTCCTATGGTACCAGTGAAGACATCTTGTGATCTGAAATGGAAACCAGCAATGCATGAATATCCTACAGGTAGTGGATTTAAAGATCTATTTTCTCCACAAAGTTGTAATTGGAAAGATTTTTGTCAACGTGGAATCAGAAATGGAAATGAGAGTGGTAAAATGGATAATGCTCCATTGGACATGATTACAACAAATATACATAGTTTAAAAAGTCTCAAACCCCAAATGGCAAAGCGTACTGACGATGTCTTTGAAAACATTTGTAAAAACATCATAAAAGAGCTAAAATACTCATTTTCCTTAGTCAGTGATTTTTCAGAGGTCTGTTCTACTTTAATCGGGAGACCGCAACTAAATGACTCCACACCTGAAGCTAATTCACCCCCTCAAATGAGTGACAAAGATATCTCAAAACTTGAAGTAAGTTACGTTGCTAAAGATGTTACAGAAAATATATTTGGTAAACTAGAGTCTACTGTTGTAGAAACAGGAACTGCTTCCACAGCACAGCAAAGCCACAAAAGCAAAGAGCCATTTAACATTTCAGGCAAAGAACTCATCTATAAACAGCCAAAACAAATGTTTCAGTATAACAGACAACAACCTACTGTTACCTTTGTATCACAAATTACTGAAGAGCTAATCCACACTGTCTCGAACAAATTGGAAGCCTTTGCTGTTTCCAAGCAAACATGTTTTAATATAACTCAAATGACTGAGCTTAGAAACCCACAAACGCCAATTTTCAATGGGCAAATTGGCAGCACAACTAGAAATATTGTCAGGGAAGTGACGAATTTGATATCATGTAAAAATATAATACAGCCTGATGATCAAAGGGTAACCTCAGACCTTGAGAGAGAGGAAATAAAACAAAATGCATTGAATACGGGTAGTGAAAGCTCTAATCTATTTGGCTGTATAGCAGATATTTTGAAAAGTATATTAGGAAGCATTTTGAAAGAACTTGATCAGGACAATAATTCAAAAACTGCTACGCCAAAAATGTTCCCATTGCATGAAAGACAAATTCTGCTTGAACTGGTTACCACTATTTTAAATGACATAAATACATTGGGTGGAGAAGGTATTATACAATCCATGAACTCTGAAGCCGCAGAAAAAGAAATAGGATTGCAAGATTTCCAAAGTGACCATCCTCTTCCTGTTATGATTACATCACAACAAATAAGTCCTAAACTATCTGTCACTGGTCAGGGTAATAAAACAGAAACCCCACCAGTTAATTTTGCTGAAGCAGTGATTTCTTCAGATAGTGGACAAGAAGAATCATCCGCGTCTATTCACATCTCTTCTACTTCAGCGACTGACACATCACAGAACTCAGAAACTGAAATAACAGATAGCAGAACTCGGTGCGAAAACACATTACAAGATATAGAAGTGATTGCCAGCAAAAAGAAAATTCGGCCTTTAGTAAAAGCAGTAGAATACTTTGTAAATGACACATTAGCAACGATAATTGCAGATAAACAGTTTCCCTACTCATCAAATTTTGCACCTCAAGATTGTCAAATTGCTTTGAGATGTACACCGGAATCCAGTTTGAGCATCAAACACCCGTTCGCTACAGTGGATGTCTTGGCATTTGTTCTGCATAACGTAGAGTCTGTGATCAAGTTGCTCAGTTTGGCTTTTGACTATAACATCCCTTCACAAACCGCAACTTTGCCTACTGTGCATTGTGCACCTTTTATGGGACTGTGTGCCGATCTGAGGGTATACAAAGAAGGCATAGTTGATAAAATCCACGAAGTTCCAAAAGAATATGTATTACAGCTCATCAGCATTATAAAAAAGATAGAAGGATGTCATGGCAAAAATGCACTTGCCCGTGGCATTAAGGGCACCATCAATGAATCTCCACTTCAATTTGTAACACAGGTAACTACTTTAAAAGATGTACATGAACTTATAGTACACATGATTTTAACTGACTTAATCCAGTTTCTGGAATTACAATATTTCGCAGACTATGAGGAAAACCAATGTAAAAATGTATCCAAAAATAAAATCCAATCAAATCCCAAAAGAAAACCTCGGGTTCCTATTGCCAACAAAAATGTCTCAGGGGCAGATATAGCAAGATCATCACCAACGTCATCTGCAAAGCAAGATAAGTGTTCCTTATTAAACTCAAGTGACAATTCAGGTGGTACTATACAGAAAAAAGCTAACACATTATATTTGCGATCTAAGTTACGTAAATTTGCAAAGGAGATTTTAAGTGCAATTTTAAATGCTATTCAAAAGTCAGCAGTGGAGGAAAATCAAATGAAGGATTCAAAGGTGACTACAACTCCTGAGAATGACACAATTAGAATAATTTGTAATTCACTTTTAAAAGCACCATCTGTTAAATTAGAGTACAAAAGAAATGTTGATGGCTCTAGAGAAAAGTCTACAAAACCGTTACATAAACCTGTAAAAAGGAAACTTCGTCGATGTGTGGGTTTACCTTCTTTTATTTCATCAGAGATGGAACAAGTTAAAAAACAAACCCAACATGTTTCTCACGATACCACTGGCCTTGCCAAGGTCTTAAAAAAACCTTCACGAATCCTGTCTGAGTATAAAATTGAAACAAAAAATCCTCTTCTCCTTTTGGAACGGGTATCAAAACTAAGTGAGCGTGATGCTGTTGTGTGTATAAACAAAATGTGCCCAATAGTAAAGGCAGCCAAAGCAGTTATATCAGACACCTTAGCCGCCATAATGGCAGATATTGAGTGCATTTCCTTTCTAAACAATAAAGGCAATGAAGAGAATGTGTCATTTGGACCTAAGTATCAGTTAAATCCTCTCTTTTCGTTCTCAGAACCTAGCTTCACAAGATTTGCTATTGATATCACAGAAACTATGCTCAAGATGCTCAGTGTGGCTTTTGAACAAGCAGGATTATTTCATGACACCCCAAATGGTCATTTTATGGGGTTGTGTGCAGATCTGTGGCTATTGAAAGAAGATGTAGGTTGTCTGACGTCTCTTGTAGATGTTGACATGTCATTTGTAAACGTATTTCCCAAGACAGATCACACCACGGCCTCTCTCACATCAGAAAACCAGTCAACATTGGTGAATACAATTAGTCAACATTTGGTACGGGTGATTTCAAATAAATTATTCAGTTTTATACAGTTAGATTCCAAATCTGACTTCCTATATAAAAGAGACGAAAATCAGTGTGCCACAAACACACCTCTAGGAATTACTTTGGTGCTTAAATTGTATCCATATGCACGGGGGGTTTCAGAGGCTATTTTTAACATAATAAATAAAGCAATCGATGGAGAGCAGCAGAACGTCCTGTTAAGTGGAATTAAACAAGCAGGAAATAAATGGTCTCTTAAAAGCACTTGCTATTCAGTAAAAGTAACTTCCGCTCCTGAAGTACGCAGTATGGAAAGTATTGGTGCAGTACAAACACTATGTTCCGGCCAGCGACAGACACATTCCAATGAAATGGATATTCGGAATGCGAGTCAGTCTAAAACATTTATTTCATATAACGGGGAGCACGAGGCAAAAGAAGTAAACAAGAGGTCTCCATGTCCTGCACCAAAGCAGCTTGACCCATGCTATTCTGCCTCGAAAAAATGTGCCTCTAGCTCAGTTTTCGAGCAGCTTAAAAATATTGTGGAATTCGTTTTTGACAATGTTATAAAAAACAGCAAAGAAGGATCTACAACTCCACAACGTTGTCGAACCATTAACACAGTAAAGCAAATCGTAATCGACATTTTTAAAAATTATTTTGGCGATCTGCGGTTGCATCACAGTGATAATTCAAACGTAGACAGTGAGTTTTATGGGAGAGAGGTTTCAGATGCGGTTAGAAGGCTATGCAATGAAAACGCTGACGTCTTGAGTTCTCCAGCAGAAATGAAGTTTCTTGTCTATGATGTAATAAGAGAGGTGTTTCAGAAGCTGCACGTGGCATTTTTATCTGCGACACAATTCAACATTGGGCAAGGTTTAGAAGAATATAAACATCCAATTCTTGGCACAGTTATTGTAGAGCAGATAAACGACCTATATGAGCAGTCAAACAATGGAACAAATCACACTTCAATTAAACCCATGTACAGAAAGGAAATCAACGATAAAATGGGAAATAATTCAAACAACAAATTTCCAATGAGATTTCAAAGTGATATAAACAGAAACGTAAGCAGAAAAGTAAACACAAGACAATGTTGGGAAGAATATCAACACCCTGTTTATGGAACAGTTGTTATTGAGCAGTTAAACAGCCTTTGTGAACAAACATGCAAAGGAATAAATCAATCTTTTACTAAATCAATGCCTAAAAGAGGAAAGAATGAAAAAGTGGTAAACAACTCAAATAATACATTGAATCTGACATTTCAAAATTCTCAGAACAGTGGAGATGAGCTAGTGCCACGTGTTTCTTCGCCCCTTTTTAATTTTGTGACTGATGTGTTGGAAACAGTCATAAACAAACTGGAGAGCTTTGCTGTGATGGAAATAGAATCAATTTTCCGTTTTGGGAACCAAAACACAAAAACAAAAGCATCAACTGTAAAAGGGAGCCACCATGGTCCTAATTTACTAAGCAAACATTCCGAACAAAACAATTCTGACCTCTTTCTGGAGAAAGAAGCAAAGGTTTCAGTGCCTCCATCTAAATTTGACAATTACACACCAGCTGAAAAAGGAAAATTAATGCTATGTGACCTGACACGCAAGAAATTAATTGCAAATGCAAAAGATGCAGTTAGAACCTTATTTAAAATAATCCGAAAAGAAATGCATATTATGCCACATTTCAGCCTTCTTTCGAGAGAGAACGCTGTTCTAGAGGCAATTGCAATTGGAATTTTGGAGGATGCACAATATCAAGGTATAGATAAATGTGACAAGTCAGTGAAGTCCAAAATTCCACAAATCCATTTGTTTAAGAATAACCTTAGAGAGATTCCTGCTTTAAAAGGTAACCTTCGATTAAAACCTAACACTGCTCACTGGGTTTCAAATTATATTTCTCAAAGAACAATAAATGATATAAAGAACCCTGCACATCTCTGTACTCATAATCTTGATCAAAGTACATATCACATGTCTGAATCACAGGATTTTAAATCAAGTAATCGAAACTCAGATGCCTTTAAGCCTAATGCTTTAATTTCAAAATCCTGTGCAAAATATGTTTTCTCTGACATGGAACGGTGTGTACAGGACGCCCCCTTTGGTTCAACACGGATGGGTCTATATACAAGGAGCTCCAAATCTTCAAAAATGCTTGGTTTACCCCATGTCAGAGAAAAGTGTTTCCATGATTCTTGTTTTCTAAACCAAGGTCCAGGTGTTCCTTCATCAACTGGCCAAGGACGAGCAGGTATGAAGGTTGTGCCAGCTTCATATCAATTAAAAGGGACACCAAAGGATATTACAACTGCTATTTATGAACCTCTTAGTAAAAAAAGAGATTTTGTTTTTACGACTGATCACTCACATTCACGTCTAAATATGTATTTAGGAAAAAGAGGTGGATCAATATTGAAAGCCACAGGAAGAGACTTGAATCAGGCAATACAACAGGAAGATTCAAAGAGGAATATAATTTGTGAACAGAGTCTTGCTGCAAAAAATAAACTAAGCACGCTTTTAGAGATCAGACCACATTATAAAAACAGCGATAATGTAAATGCTTCTGCAAGTGGATTTTGTCAGAAAATCCCTCAACATAAGCAAACTTCTGAACAAACTCACATCAACAAGAAAAGTTTAAGAGATGTAACTCATACTTCAAAACTCATAAATACAAAGCATAGATGATAGCAATAACAATGTTGTATCCACACAAAAAACCTTTATTAGAACTGGAAAATAAAATTGCCTATTCTAAAGAAAAACATTAACGCTGGAGCCTGAAACTTTTTTGGGGGTAAATTTGCAACAGTGGGTTACCTTATCCATAAAGGAAATACTAATAATCTTAAACATACCAAAATGAATCGTACAATACATGCTAGATTGTACTAAAGCATTTCTAGCACACAATTATACCTGATGTTTTGCAATGCTTTCACTTTCTATATCAGAATGTAAGCCATTGGGCAGAGATGGGTGTTTAAGTGAACCTTTAAAAGTGTCAGATTGATAATCAAATTTAAAATCCAACAGATGTTAGTTCTATAGTTGTGTGCCTAGCTTTGTGTGTTTTGCCAACCAGTCTTTGGTGAAGACTGCAATTTATACTTGGGTTGACACCAGCGATCGCAAATATATGTTTGGGCAGTACCAATAGCATGACCATGTCTAATGGCTAGAAACTGTTACATGGAAAAGCCTTTGAACTATTACTAAGATGATCAAAACGTTCTGATCTGAATAGGAATGCTGTGAAGGAAGCATAATATTGAAGTGATATACTTGAATTTGGGGCCCCCAAGATTGTTCTGGCCACATAACTTTAGATTAATTCTTCTTGTGCATGCAAGAATAAAGCCATACCCTTTGCACTGTGAAAGCCAATACATGTTCATGGAATGGTCTTTATAACTTTGTTGTCCAAGGAAAGCCAAGGTTTACTCAGAATATGAATATAATCTTTAAAGAGTTTGTGATTGTATTGACTCTATCTGTTAAAGAGAGGAGTGAATCAAATGTAAAGCTTAAGATTTTTCTTTGTGTGATAAATGGATTTCAACCCCTTGACCAGAAAGAGATTGATAATTTGTGACCGCTTCTATGTGTGTGATAGAAGATTATAGTTATTACCTCCTTGTCCACCTCCTAATTCCAGTCCATGAGTCCAGCTTCCTCAGATAGACACTCCGCTGCCATACCTTATTATAAGCAGCTCCTCAAACACCTCCCTATGGGTGGATAAAAGGACCAAAATACCCTGGTGACAATTTGTTTTGTCTGTCTTCTGGGCAGGCACTACTCATCTTTGTGTGGCAGCACTGTTCTTTTGCATGCTTTGGCCCTGCTATGTTTACTTTTTCTTTAGTTTTCAGAATTTTGGTTTACTTAGGCTCAGAGAGGAGCAGACGTTTCTATACAGTTTGATTGGGTACTTTTCTCCTGTGTGCTTCGGTCGAGGTTGGCAGCAGACGGGAGGTGTGATTTACTAGCAGGAGTTTGGTATTCCTTGCTGGACGTTTCTGTTATGGTCTGTTTCCCCCTGCTGTAGGACCTGCAAAGCTCTCTTGATAGATTAGGCACTGATCATTTAAGATTCAGAGAAATGTGTACTTTAAGGAACTGAGTAGACATCAGAAGAGCATGCCTTCAGTCAGAGCACAGGAAGGAAGGGCTAGGCCTTTATGGTTATCGTGCTTCATACATAAAGCATCGACTCTCACTTCAGAAGGTCCAGGTTAGTGTATTTCTGCATGTGAACTGGTTCCTTTTGTTGGACATTATGGCAGGGGATGTGCATTGCAGTGTTGGCACTGTTTTACTGCAACCCCTTCCATTTGTGAGTACAGACATACAGGGCTCTGCATGCACAGCAATGTAATCAACAACAAAAACATATTTGTTTTGGCTCATTGAGATGGAAGTGTATGACAAAAGTGTGTGCTTTTTTGCACTGTCAGGGTCACATGATGTGCTTGGGAGCCTTGCTGTGTACTTAAGTGTGTCTTCCTGATTTTCTAGTGCCATTCTATGGCTGCATGCCGGGGACGAGGTTACCCAAAGAACGCAGGTTGAGGTTGACTGTTCTGCTAAAGAGAAGGACAAGGTCATGCTATTGCCCAAACATATATTTGTGATTGTTGGTGTCAACCTGAGTATAAATTAGAGTCTTCTGAAACTTGCACCTGAATAGGGCTGTACCTGTCCTCACACAAAGCAGTCTCCAACCCTTGGAGTGTGTCTGGGGCCAGGGCAGGCAAAGGCAGGGTCTTGTGCATGATAATGTATTCTCTTTGAAGGTTGCCTTCTTCAAAGACAGAAATGGATATAAGTACTGGACCTCTGACCCTACATAGTTAGAACACCCAGGTCATAAACGATACCTGAACTGCCCTTGAAGCCAGAATTGTGGAGGTAGGATAAGGCAGAGGACAAGGGGGAAGGATTTATTGCGTGCATCAGCCTTCTTCAAGCCACTCTCACTCCTCTAATACACAGTGTCAGCCAGAGCACAGTCCTCAAGGTTTTTCTTAAAATAAGATTTTATTGTTGAATGTTAGAAATGGGGTCACTTGTTGGCAGTGTTTTTCACCCAGTCCATGTAGGGACTCTCCCTCTAGTCAGGGTAAGATAATCACACAGCTAAGATAACATCTGCTCACCCCTTTGGTAGCTTGGCACAAGCAGTCTGGCATACCTCAGAGGCAATGTGTAAAGTATCTGTATACACACACACACACACACACACACAGTAACACAGTGAAACCACCACAAACGTACTCCACACCAGTTTGGAAAAATAGGCAATGTTTATCTTAGTAAAACAAGACCAAAACGACAAAGATACAACATACACCAGTAAAGATACAATTTTTCAAATATTAATACTTATTATAGCGCTTAGAAACACCATAGCTCCAACTGGGGCTATCACTCCTTCTTGACAGACTCACTTCCAACAGTCTAACGCCACTCCCAAGGGAGTGTGGGCCGGTCACAGAGTTGCACGGACCCCAGGCACCGATGCAGGTGGCAGTGCACAGTCAGAGAGCAGTGCCAGTTCCAAAGTCGCTCTGGAGTCCATGTGTTTAGTTTCTTCTTAGTGGCACCAGAGCTCACTTCCAAGGGCACAGGAACTGGATTTGGCACCACTTGAAGAATCAGGAATCTCAATAAGAGGGCCCAGACACTGTCAGGTGAAGTCTTTGTTGGCCCCAAGACTTCGTAACAGGAGGCAAGCTCAGTTTAAGGCCTTGGAGAACCTTGGAAAGCAGTATGTATAAAACAAAGTCCAGTCCTTTCACTCCCAGGATAGAAGCAGGAAGCCTCAGGCCAGCACAACAAAACCACAGGCACAGGGGCAGTTCCTCCTACAGCATCCGGCTCTTCTTGGCAGAATGTCCTCATTACAGAAGTGTTCTGAAGTTGTGGTCTAAGAGGCCCAATATTTATACTCATTTCTGCCTTTGAAGTAGGCAAGCTTCAAAGGAAAGTCTTTGTGGTCCACAAGACCCTGCCTTTCGTGCCCTGGCCCCAGACACACTCCAGGGGGTTAGAGACTGCCTCATGTAAGTAATGACACAGTCCTATTCAGGTGCATGTGTCAGTCCCTCAGTCCAATCTAGCCCCAGAAGACCCGTCAGGATATGCAGGACACACCTCAGCTCCCTTTGTGTGACTGTTTGGAGTTTGATTCACAACCAACTCAACTGTCATTCTGACCCAGACGTGTATTCCACAGCCAGGCAGACGCACAGAATAGCTAAGCAAGAAAATGTCCACTTTCTAAAAGTGGCATTTTCAAGCTTACAATTTAAAAGGCAACTTCACCAAAAAATGTATTTTTAAATTGTAAGTTCAGAGATCCCAAACTCCAGATCTCTATCTGCTCCCAATGGGAAATTACACTTAAATAATATTCCAAGGCGATCCCCATATTAACCTTTGGGAGACATAGGCCTTGCAATAGTGAAAAACAAATTTAGCAGCATTTCACTATCAGGACATGTACAACACATCAGTACATGTCCTACCTTTTAAATACACTGCACCCTGCCCATGGGGCTGCCTTGGGCCTAAATTAGGGATGACTTACATGTAGTAAAAGGGAAGGTTTGGGCCTGACAAGTAGGTGCACTTGCAGGTCAAACTGTATGTTAAAACTGCACACACACACACACACTGCAGTGGCAGGTCTGAGACATGTTTATAGGGCTACTCATGTGGGTGGCATAATTAATGCTGCAGGCCCACTAGTCACAGTTGATTTACGGGCCCTGGGCACACACTGTGCACTGTACTAGGGACTTACTAGTAAATCAAATATGCCAGTCATGGATAAAATAACCAAGACACTTTAGACAGAATACACTTGCACTTTAACACTGGTCAGCAGGGGTAAGTGCACAGAGTTCTAAAGCCAGCAACAATTACATTTAGCACAGGATCAAACAGGAGGTCAGAAGCCAAAAAGTGAAGGAAAACGCTGCAGAAAGGTGTGTGTGTGTGTGTGTGTGAGGTATGCTTGGGTTTGGGTGGTTTCTGTTGCATGTGTGAGCGTTTGTGTGTCTTGGGGGCTGTGAGGTGGAGGTGCTGGGTGATATGGGGGTGGTGAATATGTGTGACTGTGACTGTGGGGGTGGTATCTGGGGGTATGGTGGATGTGGTGGATTTGTCAGTGGGTGTTGGGGCGGTGTCTGTGGCTATGGTGTCTGAGATGTATGGGTCTGTGTATTGTGAGGTGTTGTCTGGGTGTATGGTGGATGTGTTACTGAGTGTTGTGGTGTCTGGGAGTATGGTGTCTAAGGTGTGTGAGTCTGTGGGTTGTGAGGTGTTGTGTGGGTGCATGGTGGGTGTGGTGGATGTGTCCCTGAGTGTTGCGGTGGTGTCTGTGGCTATGGTGATGGTGGTGTGTGGGTCAGTGGGAGTGGTGGGTGTGTTGCGGTGGTGTCTGTGGCTACGGTGATGGTGGTGTGTGGGTCAGTGGGAGTGGTGGGGGTATTTGTAGGAATGGTGGTTGTTGTGGTGTCTATGTGTGACTGTTGAGTGCTTGCATGCTGGTGTGTCTTGCGGTGCTTGTGTTTATGTGTGCTGCTTTGTTTGTTGAGGTGGGTGCGTGCAGATGTGTCTGTGTGCTTGGTACAGGTAGGGGAATGGGGAATTTGGATTGGGAAGAGGGAGGTGGTAGGAGAGGATTGTGGGGGTAGTTGACTGCCATCAGTCGGGAGGGGGGCTGGAGATCTCTGTAGGCCAGATTTGGCACTATGAATGCATTCCAAGTACGAAACTATCTGCTGGAGCTGGCTACCCTGCACCTCAATGACATTTAGAATGGCAGTCTGACTCACAGAGATACTCCTAGAAGGTTAATAGCTTCCTCAATCAGGGCAGCAGGGGTAACAGGGGATGGGGGTCAGGTGCCTGGGGCGAAGGAGAAGTACAACCTTTTGGGTGAGTGGGCATGGCCAACTGGGTGGGAAGCAATAGGGAGAGTAGTGATGGAACTGTGGGTGGCGGACAATGATGGAACAGGAGCAGGTCCTGATGTGTCCATCGCCAGTAGGGAGTGGCCACTGGAGGTAACATCAGATGATGAAGAGGTCAATCCTGTGTCCTCTGTGGCACTCCCCTCACGCTCTAGGCCACTGGGTCCCTCTTTTTTCGGTGGCATCATGACTGGAAGTACTGTGGCCAGATGCTTCCCCACTTGGTTCCACCCTGTCTCCTTCGCTTGCCTGGGATGCTGAAATTACAAAGAGAAATAGGGTCACTACATGTTCCTGATCACACTTGAACAACAGCTATGATTAGCAAACATTACCATGAAGTAAAGTAGCCCCCAGCAACAAGCTCTACCAAAGTGGCTCCTAAATTTGCCACACTATATGCATGCATGCTACATGAACTTTCAACTGTTGGCCACAGGAAATTCAGAATCACAGACAACTCTAATTGCATAGGTGAAGTTGTGCAATCACAGTACCCATTGAACAAGTTGCAGACCTTATCACCTTCAATATTTTGTCTCATGTAACATTCCTCAGTTACCTGTTGTCATACAATAGTAGGGCAATGCCAAGTCTGGGGGACAGATGCCAATATACTCACTTGAGCAGACACATGGCTGAGGACAGTGATCTATTATTTCATGTTGTTTGTGCTGTCACACTGAAGAGTACTGGACTGTTGTGTACAAATTACACCCACAGCAACAAACAAAATGACCTGCTTGATCCCTGTGCACAGCCATGTGTTGGCCCTGGAGAGTAATTTGGTTGTGGACTGTACTCGGTTGAGTCCTAGATCACTGGGCTAACAGGCAAGGCACATCAGCATGCACGGTTACCATACCTACACAAACAGCTGCTCATCTTGTGCATCACACACAGTCCATCCCCAATCTTCAGGAGATGGCAGAACCTAACTCATCAACTTGCCAATGTTACAGGCAGGAATATGCCCTGGACCCAACTCCTTGTGGCTGCTATGCTCTCCTCAAACGCCCATCAAGCTCCGGGTAGGCCACCACCAGAATTCGGGCCATTAGAGGGGTCAAGCTCTGATGTGCGCCATGCCCACTTTGGGTGGACAGCCCCAGCTGGTCCTCAGCGATCTTATGGGTCCAGCATCTTAGGTCCTCCCACCTCTTCCAACAGTGGGCACTCCATCGGCTATGGACCTCCAGGGTCTGCACCTTCCAGGCGATGGCTTTCCAAATCCCCTTCTTCTGATGGGCGTTGACGCCTATGGATGGAAGGGACAAATAAAAAGGTTAAAACGGTTACAAACACAAGTTTTTGTCCAAATGGTTGTATCCTACAAATGTCAGAAATCGCAAGCACAAAATGTTCAACTTTTCAGTGCCCCACAAGTGAAAAGCACACATGCTGATAAGTACAGGGAGACACTTTTGGAGTCATCTGCAGACTAACCCACTACCCTGCTCGTGGCCTACATTGACTAAGCAAGCATACTGACATCATGTAGCCCAGGCTCAAGCGATATGTACTGTGATGTGAGCCATAGTGAAACACTACACACCGTTGTGGCTTCTGAACGGTAAACTCATTGGGCCTGACTGGGCCGACACATTTACACTCTACAACATTGACTCACTGCACACAGTACCTACAGGCAAAAACCATAGTACAGACTTCAACCTAACAGTTGAGTGACAATAAAAGGGCTGGGAAGATGGGCACGGAAAGTCTCTTTCCTGTGCACATGTGGACATGTGGCCTACCCAATGTGGAGTCAAGCCACTTCAGGGTGGGTTTCTGTAGTATGTACCTCTACCAGAAAACACACTTTTGACCAAACGTGGCAAACCTACGGAGATGGCATCCAACATGCAAAGGTATGTTTGGTTTAATTTCTGCCATGTAACCAAGCTACTGAGTCACTTGTCATGACCGCCCTGGAATCTACAAACTATGTGCACTGTGGGTTTGTCAATTGTATAATATGACTGTATTGGATAAATATGACTTATGTGAAGGTGACAACAGAGCTGTGGTAGTGAGGGACCTGTCATAAGCCAATGACACACATTGACAATGATGCAAAATGCACAAATGTACTAGTTCAGGGATTTACCTCAGTACCCATTCCTAATCTAGTCAATGGACTGAGGTATTCAGGGCAGGTTTTGCCACTAGAGCCGTATATTAGCCACATGACAGGAGCTGTAGGTCTACTGGGAGTGGGCCCATTGCCACAGTTGCACAGCCACAATGACTCTACCACAACCTGCAGTTATGTCCCATACTGGGAGATAAATTTGACAGGCCCTGGTCTCTGCAGGCTGAGAATACAGAATCTACATGACACTCACATTTCCATCACTTCCATACATGACAGTATGTCATGTGGCAATCCTCAATGTGGCTTGTGGCTTGTGTGGCAACCTGAAAGGCACAGTGGGTCATGATATGCCTGCCATACAACAGTTTGGCAAGGCCAGATGTGGGCTGAATGATCTGTGGCACAATAGACATTGCTTACAAGATCCTCAAATGACTCAAACAAGATGCATACACAGCTTATATTGTCATGCACATACATGTTGTTTGACATGTACAACCATCATATCCATAGAAATGTCATTATATGGCTGTAAAGTCTCTTTGCCTAGATATAGTTATGCAAAACAAGGAAGATCTAGGCCTCAAAACACATCACGCAACACAATGTGAATGTCCAATACATATAGTACTTTTCTCCAGTACCTGCACCATGTACACCCCATTTATGCCACATAAACTGCGACAACAGGCACACAAGAAGTCTAACTGGCACACAGGGGCACATTGTAGCCTGTGAGGAGGTAAAGTGTAGTGTTGAACAGAGTCAATTGGGCCTATGAGATTCTCACCTGCTCCTCTGGTGAACTATAGAGCTGATAGGCTGACCATACAGGGGAAAGACCTTATCTATGAGCTTCTCCAGCTCCTCTGGAGCCTTTCACCTGCTGGCTATTGCATGATTGCTCTCAGAGGTGGCACACAGCAGCTGAAGTGGTTGAGGCGTTGGTGGCAGCAGTGTCAGGAGTCAAGTGGCTAATTTAACAAAACATGGCATACACATATGCCACATATGCAGTCATCACTGCCCAGGGGCACATCCATTGGCCCATGACCACCACAGGCAACAACGTTAGCTTATGGCTGTGTCCGCCGTGGTTGGTACCACCCACTGCATGGATGACTTCCGCCAGCGGCCACGTGCGGTTCTTTATGTCCAGTGGAGTAGGTCAGGCATCCGCCATTTTGGCGGTTGGAAATACTGTATTTGGACCTGTTATATGCATTACAACACCAATATATGTGTTGGATCATCACAAGCATCCCAAAGCAGTCCTTTTGTGTAGGTCCTACTACACACTCACCAGTGTAGTGTGTTGCTAGCACAGATGGCATATGACGGCAATGTACTGTCCTCCACCACCAATGGTATTTTTGGCAGTCAGAAAAGACTGTTAAATTTCGAGGGGCGATTGAGTAGCAGATAGTTGGGTGTTGCCTGAATCAATGTTGTGGACACATGTTTTGTCAACCATGGGGTCACATTTGACCCTTGTGTAGTTGACAGCTATGATGTGAACTAGGTGTAATGTATTTCCAGTCAGAAACGATTTGTCACATGATTTTGTTGGTATACATCATGTATGTTGGTGTGGGCACAGTGACTAATGCTCCTACTCATGTATCTTTACACATAGATACCCTGGAAGAGGGAGGATGCAACAAGTTTCAGTGTACTGTCCATTGCCCGACCTTCAAACCATGGAGGAAGGCCACATAATACAACTATACTGTCTGAATAGGGAAATAATATTGGATTTGTGCTGTCAGTTGGAACCAGATCTGATGCCTGAAAACAGTAATCCAATCTACATACCACCCATAGTTCAAATCATAGCAGTCATGCACTTCCTGGCCACAGGGTCCTTTTATCATACAGTAGCCATATCTGGTGGTATGTCCCAACCTTTGTTCAGACTTGTGTTGAGAGATTTCCAATCAGCAATGTTGAAACACCTTGACAGCTGTCTCTGGTTTCCCCGAAGTGAGGAAATAGCCAATGTGAAGGCTGACCTCCTTGATATTGCTTTGCTCCCAATTGTGGTGGGAGCCATTGATGGCACACATGTTACCTTGGTGCCACCATAGGCCAATGAACAAGTCTATTGGAATAGGAAAAACTTCCATTCTATCAACATGCAAGTTGTCTGTTTATTGGATCTCTACATCTTAAACATATTGTAGGAAAGCACCATCTTGCCTGGCATGTTACCCCCATATTTCACTGTATATATGTTGTTTTAGTGTATGTGTCACTGGGACCCTGCCAGCCAGGGCCCCAGTGCTCATAAGTGTGCCCGGTATGTGTTCCCTGTGTGATGACTAACTGTCTCACTGAGGCTCTGCTAACCAGAACCTCAGTGGTTATGCTCTCTCTGCTTTCTAAATTGTCACTAACAGGCTAGTGACCAATTTCACCAATTCACATTGGCATACTGGAACACCCTTATAATTCCCTAGTATATGGTACTGAGGTACCCAGGGTATTGGGGTTCCAGGAGATCCCTATGGGCTGCAGCATTTCTTTTGCCACCCATAGGGAGCTCTGACAATTCTTACACAGGCCTGCTACTGCAGCCTGAGTGAAATAACGTCCATGTTATTTCACAGCCATTTACCACTGCACCTAAGTAACTTATAAGTCACCTATATATCTAACCTTCACCTGGTGAAGGTTGGGTGCTAAGTTACTTAGTGTGTGGGCACCCTGGCACTAGCCAAGGTGCCTCCACATCGTTCAGGGCAAATTCCCCAGACTTTGTGAGAGCGGGGACACCATTTCACGCGTGCACTATACATAGGTCACTACCTATGTATAGCGTCACAATGGTAACTCCGAACATGGCCATGTAACATGTCTAAGATCATGGAATTGTCACCCTGAGTCTCTAGCACAGACCCGGGTACTGCCAAACTACCTTTCCCGGGGTTTCACTGCAGCTGTTGCTGCTGCCAACCCCTCAGACAGGTTTCTGCTCTCCTGGGGTCCAGCCAGGCCTGGCCCAGGAAAGCAGAACAAAGGACTTCCTGAAAGAGAGGGTGTTACACCCTCTCCCTTTGGAAAAAGGTGTCAGGGCTGGGGAGGAGTAGCCTCCCCCAGCCTCTGGAAATGCTTTGATGGGCAGGCACAAAGGGTGCCCATCTCTGCATAAGCCAGTCTACACCGGTTCAGGGATCCCCCAGCCCTGCTCTGGCGCGAAACTGGACAAAGGAAAGGGGAGTGACCACTCCCTTGACCTGCACCTCCCAGGGGAGGTGCCCAGAGCTCCTCCAGTGTGCTCCAGACCTCTGCCATCTTGGAAACAGAGGTGTTGCTGGCACACTGGACTGCTCTGAGTGGCCAGTGCCATCAGGTGACGTCAGAGACTCCTTCTGATAGGCTCTTACCTGTGTACTAGCCTATCCTCCTTCCTAGGTAGCCAAACCTCCTTTTCTGGCTATTTAGGGTCTCTGCTTTGAGGAATTTTTCAGATACCGAATGCAAGAGCTCACTAGAGTTCCTCTGCATCTCTCTCTTCACCTTCTGCCAAAGGATCGACCGCTGACTGCTCAGGACGCTTGCAAAACCGCAACAAAGTAGCAAAGACGACTACTGCAACCTTGTATCGCTTTATCCTGCTGGCTTTCTCGCCTGTTTCCTGGTGGTGCATGCTCTGGGGGTAGCCTGCCTCCTTCTTGCACCAGGAGCTCTGAAGAAATCTCCAGTGGGACGACGGAATCTTCCCCCTGCAACCTCAGGCAACAAAAGACTGCATCACCGGTCCTCTGGGTCCCCTCTCAGCACGACGAGCGTGGTCCGTGGAACTCAGCAACTCTGTCCAAGTGACTCCCACAGTCCAGTGACTCTTCAGTCCAAGTTTGGTGGAGGTAAGTCCTTGCCTCCCCACGCTAGACTGCATTGCTGGGTCCCGCGTGATTTGCAGCTGCTCCGGCTCTTGTGCACTCTTCCAGGATTTCCTTTGTGCACAGCCAAGCCTGGGTCCCCGACACTCTAACCTGCAGTGCACAACCTTCTGAGTTGTGGGACTCCCTTTTGTGTCTTCGGGTAGACTCCGATTCACTCCTCTTCCAAATGCCTGTTCCGGTACTTCTGCGGGTGCTGCCTGCTTCTGTGAGGGCTCCCTGACTTGCTGGGCGCCCCCTCTGTCTCCTCATCCAAGTGGCGACATCCTGGTCCCTCCTGGGCCACAGCAGCATCCAAAAACCCTAACCGCGACCCTTGCAGCTAGCAAGGCTTGTTTGCGGTCTTTCTGCATGGGAATACCTCTGCAAGCTTCTTCACGACGTGGGACATCCATTCTCCAAAGGGGAAGTTTCTAGCCCTCTTCGTTTTTGCAGAATCCACAGCTTTTACCATCCGGTGGCAGCTTCTTTGCACCCTCAGCTGGTATTTCCTGGGCATCTGCCCACTTTCGACATTGGCACGACTCTTGGACTTGGTCCCCTTGTTTCACAGGTACTCAGGTCCGGAAATCCACTGTTGTTGCTTTGCTGGTGTTGGTCTTTCTTGCAGAAACCCCCTATCACGACTTCTGTGCTCTCTGGGGGTTATAGGTGCACTTTACACCTACCTTTCAGGGTCTTGGGGTGGGCTATTTTTCTAACCCTCACTGTTTTCTTACAGTCCCAGCGACCCTCTACAAGCTCATATAGGTTTGGGGTCCATTCGTGGTTCGCATTCCACTTTTGGAGTATATGGTTTGTGTTGCCCCTATACCTATGTGCTCCTATTGCAATCTACTGTAACTTTACATTGCTTGCATTACTTCCTTTTGCTATTACTGCATATTTTTGGTATTGTGTACATATATCTTGTGTATATTTGGCATCCTCATACTGAGGGTACTCACTGAGATACTTTTGGCATATTGTCATAAAAATAAAGTACCTTTATTTTTAGTATATCTGTGTATTGTGTTTTCTTATGATATTGTGCATATGACACCAGTGGTATAGTAGGAGCTTTGCATGTCTCCTAGTTCAGCCTAAGCTGCTATGCTATAGCTACCTTCTATCCGCCTAAGCTGCTAGAAACACCTCTTCTCCACTAATAAGGGATAACTGGACCTGGTACAGAGTGTAAGTACCCCTTGGTACCCACTACAAGCCAGGCCAGCCTCCTACACATATGTGCCCGTTTCCCTGTTCAGTCCATGATTCCTTTATAATGCGGAATAGTTCCATACCCCATCTAATGTCACAACTTCAACCAGAAAGGGCCTGGCTGGTTGTTGAGTCACAGTTCTCCTGATTGTGTGTGAACAATGTCAGGAGCTACAATCATGAAGTGAGTGACTCATTGTAGCACTTATGTCCCATTCCTAAACAAGAGACTCAGTATATCCAAACCGTCCTTGGTTATTGACGCCGCTGAGTCCACTTCAGTGAGGCCAATGGAAGAACATGACAGGCAGTGGAGCGGGCTTATGGTCTCCTGAAGACCAGATTTTGCTGTCTGGACAAGACTAGTGGATCCCTCCTCTACTCACCTGGGAAAGTCTGTCAGATCACTGTGGCATGCTGCATGCTCCACAGCATCACCCTGCAGAGCAATATCCCTTACATCCCAGAGGAGGGGGAGACTGCAGGGTCACCGGGTGAGAATACTGAAATGCCAAATGAAGATGGCAGTGGTATAGAGGAAAAAGCTGGCTTGCGACAAGATCTCATCAACAGCTTCTTCTCATGAGTGTAAGTAATGTTGTGACTTTGATGTACAATTCACTGCAGCTGTGATAATGTGTGGAGTTAATTCTTCGAAATATTTAGAGAGCTACTACTCATCCAAAATCAGCCAAAGATGAGATGGCTTTTGACACATCCCCACCTTGATAATATTACTTTGTTTGTGTTAGATTTCTTGCATTATAGTTAGTTTTTTAGATGCTAGCTATGTGACTTGTGTCATATGTATGGTATCACGCTTACACTCCTTGTTTTTTTTCTTTGTTCATGTACCTTCACTATGACATCTTCATGTGGACAATTCAGAGTTGTGACATTGGCAGGTATGAGATGCTGTTCTGACATACGAAGTGGACATGGATTGTTCCAGGGAATTTAGGTCACGAACTTTGGGTGTAGGAGACCTGTGCTAAGACAGCTGCTTGCACAATAATAGGATAGAAGTTTGTAAGACTTCATTGGCCTTGTTTCTTGTCCTGTGTTGGCCCTGATGCATCATGTGTGTCATAATGTGGTCAGAAAATATGTAGTCATAGGCCAAATTCATGTCAGTTACCCTTTACATTTGCTAAATATTCTTTTTGTATGACCTGTATATAACTGTTGATGTGTTTCATCATTGTAGGCCAAAGTGCCCATGCCAAATCAACGACTTATGTTTGTGTCATACCATCAGATGCATAAGCACTAGATTGTATTGACCCTGCGATCAGAAACTGTTGCACTGCCATCTGTCTGAGTCTTGCATTATATGATGTTGGATTTCTTTTGTGAGGTAGGCGATATGGCTCCAGCTGATGACATCAACCAATTTAATGTTGCCTGTTCTACAGGACAATGTCCGATATATCCCTTCCTTCTATGGTCTGGAGGTCTGTACCTGTAAATTTGATAATTTACCCAGTATTATTCAGTCATGCATGATTTGCTGTGTTTCAGACATACTGACAGCCTGTGAGCTGAAAAAGCGAATAAAACTTCTTCTTTGACAAGACACTTGTATGTATATGTGGAATGATTGTAATCCTGAGCTGGACATTGTGTACTTGCAGCATATCCCTGCTTCCACAGGTAGCTTGTTTTCATTGTATGGTTCACATGTTCTTACATATCTACATGCTAAATGTAAAATGTAAGACAACAGACAATTAATTAGTGATGGGTGAATTTATTAGGAAGCTATAACTAACAGAAAATATATGTGACATGACTTACCAAACATTTAACTGTGAAGGGATCAGTCATGGTGAATGAAATCAATGGTGTAGATGCCACACCATTGGAAGTCCAAAACCCAGAGTACTCTTCCCATTGGAAAGGGAAAGTGGTTCACGACCAGTTCAACAGAGTGAAAATGTGACCTTAACTAAGAGGATTATTGCCATCAGTGTTGAATGTCTTGCCATCAGTACCTCCTGGATTCTTGCATGGATGTCCTCACTTGCGAGGGAGTGGGGGGGATCAGCTGTAGCAGATCCAGGGGTGTCTGCAGCTGTTTGTGCCTCTGACAGGGCTCCCTTCCTGTGTCTGCCACAGATGTAGTTTGGCATGATGTACTTGCCACACAGGAATGGGTAGATGTTGGGAGTAAAGCCCTGATTAGTGTGGTGTTAATTTCCCTCATAACCCCTGTTAGGTTGCCCATTTCGTTATTATGGACATCCATTTTGTCTATCATGACCCTCTGGAGCTGCTTAATGTCCTGGAGCTCAGTCCACACCATTGGCCCATCACGCTGTAGCCAGGAGACGGACCTCTCGGCTACACAACGGTCCGCTCCTGACTCAGACCGACACACGTCAACTCCCGAAGAAAACACTAACCGTGTGATCGAGAAACCAGACGGACGGGCCCCCTTCAACTCCCCAGGGGGAGGAGGGGACAGCGGCAGCCAAGAGGAAGAGGAAGTACATGTCGGAACGGGGAACCCGGATATCCGGATTCCCTAAATGGTAAAAAGAGCAGAAGGACTCTGCGCGCGGCGCGCAAGGAAGGAGGAAGAAGACGCCGAGAGAGAGGACCGCGGAGAAGAAAGAACTGAGAACGTGAATAGGGAAGGAGACGGAGAAGACAGTGGACCACCCTTTGGAAGCGCAACTTCAAGAAACACCCGAGAGGCTCCTGCAGAGGGACAGGAAAGTCCAGAGAAGCCCAAACTCTGCCACGTCCCTGGAGGGACGTGGCTAAAGCAGCTACTGTCCTGCTTAAAGAATAAAATACTGTCTGCGATTAGAAGGGAGGAGGGTGGGAAGGTGGAGATAGAGGGAGGAGGGGGGAGAAGGGTAGGGTCTCTAGAAAGAGGGGAGCCGCAACAGGAGCACTAACCTACCTACAGGGAAGATAGAAGTTTAAGCAATCATCCTGGGACAGTATTCACAGAGGTGTAGGGTCGAGATCCTGTCCCCCCCTCACCAAAACCTCCTATTTCTTTACCCTCTCTTCAGAGAGGGTAATTCTACCACACCTCAATCACACCCCATCTCTCTCTCTCTTTCTCTGCCCCACCACTTTCACACCCTCCATGCACGTTACTAAAAATACAAGCACCCTTATAGAGACATTACTTACCTGCTTTCCGTTCCTCTTTTTCCAGTCCCCCTGATCATACCAACGCCGTGAATTACGTCCACAACCACTGGGAACCCTGAGGGAGAAGAAAAGAGGAGGTCACCCACGTTAAAATCTGCAGATAGAGACTGTTGGAAAGACACTATTGAAATATAATAAAGTCACGTATATGCACCACCTCACATGAGTGTCGTCTTACTCCCTATCGTTGTACCCACGGCCACACACGCCTTGGGACTTCTGATAGATCCCCAAGTCGTGGCTGATGGTGTCCCGGCCAACAGCAGCCCCAGTGGTCTCACTCTGCTGGGCGAAAGGATCCCTCACAAGCACCCTACCCCTACGAGCCTATGCCCTTGGCACAGGGTGCCCTCTCCAACTTGGTCCTGGACCCTCAGTTCCTGAGTGTTGGGTTCCACCTCAGGATCCAGGATTGGAGGACAGAAGATGAGGAAAACTGTGCTAGGTACACAGGTTGGGGGGCGCATGGTTGCATGTGATGTTGAAACAACAGGGCTGGGGGGTGACGTTGTGGCCACAGTGAGATTCACTGTTGCCGTCTGACCAGGTTGCATAGATGGGCCAGGAACTTCCTCCACTTCCACAAGTCCAAGAGTGTTGTTGTCACTGAGGGCTTCATCTATGGGGGTAGTGGTAGTCTGTTCTGTGGAACTCCCTGTGCTCTGTGGCAGCTCGACCTTTTGATGAAGGACTTACATTGTTAGTGGTCACATTGTGACATCTACCGCCAAAGGTTTTGTGTTACAGTAAGCAGAGACATTGGACATTCGTGAGTTGTAGGTTAGCCTGTTGTGCCATGTTACCATGGTTTTGGGGTATTTGACATGATGTGTGAAGCTTGCCTAAACTATTTGACTTAAGCAGCTCAAGAGATGTGCAGATCAGTTGCACATTGGAAGATGGAATGAAAATGAAGCCAACACAGTGGAGAGGCAACATATGCCTTTGTCCATTCAGAGGCCTAGTTGAGTGAGATGTAGGCAAATACAGGATTTTATTGTATATGTAAGTGGAGTCTTAATTTTAACAGTGCTGTGTCAATGTGTTTGCTGCCGATACCAATCTGGTGATGCAGTTTAAAGCTGTACACACTTGGTAAGGGGTAATTCCTGTCCTCAATATTTTCATCTTGGGTTAGCAGGTCAAGATGGAGCTAGGTAGACAGACATGTCTCTGAGTTGAGCATGATCTATATATTACTCACTTCCAGTTGAGTACTCTTCAATCAAGAGTTGACAAACAGGTGTATATGGGCAAGTGAACCCCGGGCTGGTGGTTGGAGTCACAAAAATAAGGCCTCCTGGAGGTTGCAGTCAGGTCACTCACTCTACTTCCCAACAGTTGACAACGGTGTCATCCCAGGTGAGAACACTTCATTTGAGATTTGACAAACAGGGGTATATTGTCAAGCAAACACTGGGCTGGTGGTTGGAGGCACCAAAACAGAACCTCCTAGGGGATGCAGTCATGTCACTCCCTCTACTTCCCAACACTTGACAAAAGTAGGGTATTACATATCTGTAGGTAGACTGCATTTAGGTTTAAGCATACATTTAAATGTTGAGACATACCACGATTCCTGGATGATTTTTTGATATGGAAAGAATTAAAGGCACCATTTTGACGTATAGCATGTGACGGGCCTTGGTCCAGCAATGCGCATTGACAGTGCTATATCGCAGATAATCTTGGTATTGGATGTTGGTGAAGTACATGAACAGCACAGTGGCAAAAGCTGAGCTGTGGGCATGCAGGATATTGCATTTGTGTGACAGGTTTTGTGTGGTAACTTATCAGATTCCACTCCTTCAGGTATTCCTGTCAAGCCCTCAGGATGCAGGGTAGCCAAGACCTTCTCCTCTCAGGGAAATAATCTTAAGGGGGGGCACTGGGAGGACCACCAACAGTCTTGTTGGCCTCCATCTGTTTCGTGGAGGCCAGCAAACAGACCTTGCCCCTCAGGACTTTCCACCTCTTCCTAATGTCTTCCTTTCTGCGCAGGGTAGTGCCTACAACATTCACTCAGTCGACGATCCTTTGCCACAGTTCCATTTTCCTACCGGGGGAAGTTTGCTGGACTTGGACTCCAAACAACAGTGGCTCCTCTCTTATGATTTCATCCACCATAATTATTAACTCTTCATCCAAAAAACAGGGATTTTTGGGATTTGACATGGCAGACAACTGATGTGGGTGACAGGGACTTACTTAACAGGGGAAGTGCAATAGGGAGAGAATGGGGAAAAAGTATATGCAAGGTGTTATATGGGATGGTGAGAAAAGGGGTTTAAACTCTTTGTAAATTACCAAAAATGGTGCTCGGGGTTCTTTGGCTTCCAGTGGAATTGGGAAGGATTTTGGTCTGTGTAGGGGTGTGTTTTATAGTGTCATTTGCTGGTGTGTCCACTGGACCAATGTGTGTCAACTGTGTTGTTTTTGACTTCATGAAATGTGCACTTGTCTGTTACTTTGCTGGATGCGTACAGCAGTGATCGACTGCCATTGGCTAACCTCTGCAAGGAGACCATCGCAGTGAGTGTGTGTTTGTAATAGCCTCAGTGGTTGGCCATGGCGCTGACGGCGCTGGTGGTCGAACCACCTAGATACAAGGCCACAGCGCTGCTGGAAGGTTTCCTTTTTGTTTGGGGCACAGCAGTTCTGCCTGTTTGCATCGTAATATGGCGGGCCAGGGTCCGCCGGCCCAGCAGGGTTTTTGAGGCCGGCAATATGGCAGTCTGACCACCAAACTCGTAAGCGAGCCCTTAATCTTGATTTGTACCTGCTCTCATGCAATATTTGTGATGTAGCCTCTATGGGGCATATTTAAGAACAGTGGCGCTACATTGGGAGCAGTGCTACTTTCCTTGCTTCCCTTAGCCCTCCCTACCGCCACCATGGGGGCGCTGTATCAAGGTTAGGCCGCACCATGGCTCAGGATAGGGAGCAATAGCAACAATATTTTTACGCTGTTGATGTACTGTTCAGGGTTAGCGCCAAAATGTTGTCACTGACCCTGAACAGTATATAGGGGCCCATTGTAAACAATGGTGTGCCCCCTTTTAACGCCTGCTCAGAGCAGGCTTTAAAAGTACCAAAAAAAATGACACAAAGAAATCTCTTAGATTTCTTTGTGCATTTTCTCAGCCCCCCCAACAGAGGAACGCCCCCTTTGCAAACATTATGCCTGGCACAGGCATAATGTAGTGCAAAGGGTTACAAAATGGCGCAATGCATGCATTGCGTCACTTTGTAAATATGGTGCAGGAAAAGGCCACCTTGGCATAAACAAATGATGCTAAGGTAGTGCTAAAGTGTCTGTCTTAAATCTGGGCCTAAGTGTATATTTGTTAATAACTACTTAATCATTGTATGCTGAGAAGTGTCAGTGAAATATTCTTGTTGATATTTCCAGTGAACTGCATCCTCACTAACACAAAGGCCCAGGCAGCAGAGGTCCTGTTACGCAGAGTTGCAGGGCAGCAGTGCAGACCCGGTGCCGCAAGTCTATCTTTTCCTATATTCTCCCATCCCCTCTTCCCTTTAGTGTAGGTGTGTGCTTTAAGGTTTTGATTCCTGGGTCGTTAGTGCCCCCAGAAGGGTTAAGAGGTCCAGCATCGTCTCCATTGTTGTACCCAGGTGAGTGTGTGACAACTCCTCAAAGGATTGGTCCTGTAGTGCTGTTTAGGAAGGACAAAGACTATGGGCTTGATTTAAAGTAGGGTGGACTTTACTCTGTTTCTGAGGGTGGCAGAGGACATTACATCCACCATCCCAAAGCACAGAATACCACCATATTTAAAGACCACTGCCCATCTAGTGGTGATCTCTGTACCTTCAGGGATCCACTGTCACATCAGTTCCTCAGAAGGTACCAAATGTTTGGTGGGCAGCTGTCGTCGGTTTGGGCAGCCATTCACCAAACATTTTGTTTTTCACAAGCAAACTTCCAGAGTGGAAAATTGTTTTTGCAAAAAAAAAATTAACCATTGAATCCCCAAACAAATATTTTTTCTAAGTGTTTGTGTGGGGGGTGGGTCTTTATTTGCATTTCAGGTTTTCTTTAGAGGTGACAGACAGAAAAAAGGACATCAGACTTTCAACCCTAATTAGGGCGAGCAGTCTGATACCATCACTCTGACAGCCAGCACTCTGTCAGGCCATCAAAATAAACTTTCCATTGACAGAACAAACATGGGCACTGTTGATGGAAAGCTGAAGACTATTTCCCTATAGAAATACTGGGATTTTAAATAAAAACATCTCCATAATGTTATACAAATGTAAAGCATGAAAATAAATGTTAAATAAAAACAAATAATGAAACAGTTATGTGTTACAACCAAGTTGATCATAAAAGATAAACACATAACAAAATTACACATATCAATAGATAATTAAAATATTTAAAATATACTAAAAAAGGCATGTCGCAAATGTAATTCCTTGTTCAAACATTTCCACCGTAAAACATAGGATATTGGGCCTCATTAGGAGTCTGGCAGTCAACAGATGGCCAGAATCGCATGGCAGTCATGGTTTGGCCAATTAAGACTTTGGCAGTCAGAACGCCAAATGACTGCCGTCTCCGCCGGGAACAATGTTCCCTACAGGCTGATGGCGGGTGCCGGTTAGAATCAACCAGGACGGGGCTCAACTCAGCACCGCCCTGCTGATTACAACTAAGTTCTCCGCCAGCCTTTCCATGGCAGCACCCTCATAATGTGCACTGTCTGTTGTGAAGACAGTGCACATTATGAGGGCCCTGGTGCCCACAGTGGGCGGCAGCACTGCTGCCAGCTTGATTACAAGCCAGCAATAATGCTGGCACCACTTTCCCGATGGGCTTATGGGTGAAAACTTTGGACAGAACCAAGGTTTCCACCCGTCAGCCCAGCAGGAAAGTCGTAATAGGGCCGGAGAGGAGATAGCCAGTAAGGCGGCAACCTCCCTGTCGGACGTTCGCCGGACAGGTCTTCCCATCCGCCAAACTCGTAATCTGCCCCATAATGTCACATGGTGCAGTTTATACAGGGGGCTATACTGATCAAGACAAGAGGTACAGTTAGGAGTGAAAAGCCACTGCTTAAAATAGCATATTCCTCCTTTGTCATAAAATGCTTCTCAATAAACAACCAAAGGAATAGCAAGTATTATAGTCATTGAGTTGCTGTAAGAAGAGCAAAGCAGCAGACACTTTTATGTAAAATAAAATAAATAATACTCTGTAAACAAAACAAAAAATCAAATAATGCAGTATTATTAATATTATTCTTAAATAACCTATATAAAGATGTTGGACAAATGTATGTATTTAAAAAAATCCATACTTGAAAAAGAGTAAAAATAAAAAGTCAAACAATGTTGTTAAAATACCTTTATTCATAGGTATTGATTGAAATTATATATATATATATATATATATATATATATATATACATATATACACACACACACATGATAAATGTTGAAAAAATAAAAATTACTGTGTTATATACCTTTATTAATAAAAAATAATGCAAATATTAAAAATGTCTGTAAAAATTGAATACCCATTCCAATCTAAACCATTTAGAGGAAGACACTGGGCACTAAATGGGTGACATTTACTATTCCCACTTCAATCTAAACAATTTAGGTGAAGATGTTGAACACTAAAGAGGTAACATTTAGTATTCACACTCCAATCTAAACCCTTTTAAGGAAGATGTTAGGCACTAAAGAAGTTACATTTACTATTTCCACTCCAATCTAAGCCATTTTGGGAAGGTGTTGGACATGAAAGGAGTGACATTTACTGTTCCTACTCCATTCTAAACTCTTTTAAAGAAGATGTTAAGAGTAAAGGAGTGAAATAAACTTTACTCACTCCTACCTAATAATGTATTTTAATATAATTAACAGTAAAAAATATTAAAACATATACATTAACAAAAAATAGATGTTAAAATATAATTAATATTTTTTATAAATTAATACAAAATAATATACTACATAACAGAGTACATTAACATCAACTAATAAAATGACCAAACAACATACATGAACAATAAATTATGTATTTAAAATAAAAAAGTAAAAAATTATAATTCATATAAAATATGTAATCATTCTGAATTATACACATAAATACTTTTATTATATAAAAATACTTCAATCAATATAATCCAAAGTAATTGTAAACCATGAAACATATATATATATATATATATACATGTGTATATATATATATATATAAATATATATTTAAAATTAACTACTATACCAAAATCGATAACACTATTCGTTATTTAAATAAATTATACACAAATGTCATTTTTATACAAAATAATTATAGACAAAATCAATAATGTAATCAGATCAAAAATTTATATTAAAACAAAATATATTAAATTTATGTTCACTAATTAAAAAGTATGTAAATAGTTTCAGGGACTAATTATTAAAATATTAAATTATAATTTTGTACAACTAACGGATACATATAATTATTGTATTTCACAATTACATTTTTATATACATTTAAAAATACACTAAATTATAAATTCCCAAATAAATACAGTAAGTTAAAACTTTTGTCCGTAAAATGTAAAGACAGAAAATAATATTAAAGATTTTATAAAATACATATTATTTTACACAGTAAATGAAATACTAAATCAAAACAAAATGCCTACTAGAATCATTATCCATAACTAGGCATAATTCATAAACAAAATATAATAATTAAATAAATATTACAATTTGAGTTCAAATTTATATAACAAATAAACCAAATGTTATTTCTAATAATAAATTAAAAATAGAAAAAATCATTAGAAAATAATGTGTAAATAAATTGTAATTTATTTAAAAAACATAAATTTACAAACAAATTATTATTGACATATTTAAAGAGTCTCCCCCCCTTTTTCCTATAAACCTAACATCATGCACCTATAACATAATAACATATACCCTATTTAATAAACTATTACAAAATAATAGCTGCAATGTTTATTTAAACATTTCAATAACAATTTCAAAATAGCAAAAAATAACATTAAATATTAACATTAAAATTAGCATAAAACACTAATAAAACAGTACAAAAATGTATTAAATAACCCATAAAACAATATTATGTACAGTGATATTTAACACAATATTTTTTACACTCTGAAAAACAAGACTTAAAACAATATTTTTACCTATGATATTCCTTATCACAATATTTTTTTAAAATAAACAATTGTATTAGGTTTTCATGAGTTAAAATCAAGTACGGTAACATAACTGACACAAAGCATTAGGTTTTCATGAGTTAAAAACAAGTACGATAACATAACTGACACATAGCACTTAGAATATATAGTCATGCATGCTACAATTGGTCACAGCCTAGGCATAGTAGTGGGCAATAGTCTGTTAGGTGTCGGACGACACGCCTGTGGGTACAAGGTGGCATAACAGCTAAGCATTTTGTCCAAGCCATTTCCCCAAGATGGGACCGTGCTTCGTGGGGCATCCCCGGGCCTCATACACAGGTCTCTCCTGTTGCGCTCACCAATCTACTACCCTTCCCTATTTTGCCAGGGGAGGAAGGGTCTCTCCATTTAGCCGCCAAATCACGGTTGGCCACCAAGGCTGCTGTACCAAGGAATACCCAGTCCGCCCTTTTGACCCCAATGCCCTCCATGACCCCCAGTAACAGCACAAACCGTGAAAGGGGCACACCCCATCCCAGCGTCTCCTTAAAGTCCCCAACCACCACGGCCTAGAACTTCTGTAGTCTCAGGGCATTGCCATTCCATGCGATAAAAGTCTGCAGGGGCGTGTGCATAAGGGGGACAGATGGGCTCAGGGAGAAGGCCCCCTTGGTGTAATCTGGCCAGTGTGAGGTAGACACAATAAAGATTGTATATCTGAATCAGACGTAGTCTGGAGGAGACCATGATAGTCCGAAGAGCATAACTGCATCTCGCCAGTACTCATCTTTGATAGGGCCTATCCAGCCTTCCCAGCGGGCCCACAGATAGTCTAAGGTGTTAGTAGTGTTGATGACTAGGGTGCCCTTTTTCCCCAGTGGACCCATACACAGCTTGGCCTCCAGCAGGCTGAATTCAGGTAGAGGTGTTCTTTGTGGGATATGGGCACTGAGTTCATGCCTTAGTTGCAAGTAATTGTAGAAGTCAGGAGAGAGAGTGCAGTTCTGATATGAGCGCATATGGGTTCCTGACCATACGTCCCCCAACATCGTGATACCTATGAGGTCCCATTTCACAAAGGTTTTCACTGCTGCCAACTCACCCAACCATGTGGCATGCCATAGAGGAGTGTGTTATGTAAGTTTTGCATTCCATTTGGTGTGCTGAAGTGCTGCTCTCCAGCTGAGGAAGATCGCCCTGGTCACCTCAGGGATGAGGATTGCCACCGTAGAGCCGTATAGCATAGCCATAATTTGGGGGCACCACAAGCTCACCAGTTCTAATCGGTATGCTTGGTCGCTCCATCTCCCACTGAACCCATTTATCACCAACAATTGGGAAACTAGATAATAGAGGTAAAGGTTTGCCATTCCCAGCCATTCAACATAGGGGGGCATTGACAGTGGGTGAAAGCCAGGCATTGCCTGGAGTTGTGCCAAAGAAACAAAGCTGCCATTCTATCTTGGGCTCGAAACCAACTTTGTGCTGGGTGGCTCTGCATATTTTGAAATACATACATGAAGCAAAGCAGGATCATCATCCTGTACAGGGCAGTCCTGCTCATCACGTTTAGTGGAAGGGATTGACATGTGTGGAGGTCTGCTTTGGCCCTCTGCACTAGAGCCCCCCTGTTAAGGGACCAGTAGATTTCTGGGAGAAGTGCCACCCAGATGCCGAGGTAACAAAAGCTGAGGCAGTGTATCAGGAGCTTGGTTTGCCGATCAATGCAGTTGAGGGTGAGTGACAGGGGCAGCAACACCGACTTTGCAGGGTTTACACTAAGGCCCTCATTACAACCCTGGCAGTAAATCCCGCTTTCCGCTGTGCAGAAGACCGCCAACATACCGCTGCGGCCGCAGAATTCCACTACAGGTATTACGACCCACAGCTCGGAATCTGCCACAATACAGACACCCACACAAGCTCGCCACACCAAAGGTCAGTGATAAACTGGCGATACCAAAACCTCCACCGTCACGCCAACAGGAATACGCCCACACTATCACGACCCACGAATCAACGAGGCGGTCATTCAACCTCGGAAATCCATTGGCGGTACACACCGCCACGCTCAAAATACACACACACACACTTACAAAGCACAACCACATTGGACAATTCGAAATACACACACCTGATACACATACACACACCACACCCACACACCCAAACCTATATAAAGCACACACCCACATCACACACAAACCATTACAACCAAAAATTTGAAAGAAGGCCAGAAAGAGAGACTACCTAAAACAACACCAGCATCCACAGACACACAACACCATCACTTACAGAACATCCACGCACCTCAAACAACACATACCAACACATCCCCTCACACATCACAACAGACACCACCTCTCACATCACCCACACCACATCATGGCACCTCAAAGACACCCCAGGTTCTCTGAGGAGGAGCTCAGGGTCATGGTGGAGGAAATCATCTGGGTAGAGCCACAGCTATGCGGATCACAGGTGCAGCAGACATCCATTGCAAGGAAGATGGAGCTATGGCGCAGAATTGTCGACAGGGTTAACGCAGTGGGACAGCGCCCAAGAACACGGGATGACATCAGGAAAAGGTGGAACGACTTATGGGGGAAGGTGCGTTTCTGTGGTATCCAGACACCAGATTGCTGTACAGAGGACTGGCGGTGGACCCCCGCCTCCTCCCCCACAACTAACAACATGGGAGGAGCAAGTCTTGGCAATAATGCATCCTGGGGGCCTCGCAGGAGTAGCAGGAGGACTGGACTCTGGTAAGACATATCTTTACTACTTTATCCCCCACACCCCACCTGCATGCCATCACATACCGCCACCCTTACCCTCACACCCATCACCCCAACAACCCACAGATACCCCACTAACACAACCCACACATCCCAAAACCAAGCCCTGCATGTAACACCAATGCATGGACACCCATCACCAAAGCATTTCCAGTTGAGAGATTCACTCATGCCCCAAAATCACCAATCACACAAGGACCAAGCCAATAATGCAAGCACAGGAGTAGAGGGTCACTCACCCATTGCACAAGATGGCACACACAGATACAATAACTATGCATTTACACCCTAACAGGACCCCTACCCAACGTCACCGGACAGGAGGGGCCAGACATATCCAGTCCTCACACAGTGATGACAGCAGCTCTGCACGCCTGGATCACGATGACCAGCCCGGCCCATCAGTGACCTCAGGACAGTCGGTTCCCCTGACACAGTCACAAACCACAACTGAACCTCTCACCCCAGGAAACACCACCACAGCACCCACCCAGCGGGCCCATCCCTCTGTCCCCAGGACACGTCAATCATCAGTGTGTCCACCACTATAGGGAACCTAGGCAACACCACTAACACAGGACAATCAGGGACCTGGGGGCAGTGGCAGTGGACACATGGTTCAGGGGACCGAGGCACAGGATAACAGGGAAGCTGGGAGGACTGCTGTGCGACAGGGGGAGGACAGGCCCAGGGAACCCACTCTCCACGAGGCACTCTCCAACATCATGGGAGCTTACCACCATTCCCAGGAGACCATGTGCACGGTACTGGCCAAGTTTCAGGAGACCCAGTGGCTGCAGGAGGAACACTACCTGGGGATCAGGGAGGACTTGAAGTCCATCAAAACCACCCTGGTCACCATTGCAGGGGTGCTGGCAGACCTTCTCAACACCAGGAGGGACCCAGTGGCACACCAACGGGCCCCTGACACTAGCCTGGACGATGAAAAGCCCTCCACCTCCGCCGGCGCTAGTGAACAGGAGGCACCGCCACAGGAACAACAGGACACCAGCACCCACCCCCTGCAGATGGAGAACCACCCCGCAAACGGTCTCTGAGATCCAGGAACAAGACAGGGAACATTGCCAAGACCCCCGCCAGGAAATAAGACCCCCCTGAATGTCACCCATTTGTCCCACTATGTCACCCTGTCCATCCTTAAACTGCCATTGCTCCACTTCCTATGCCCCTTTGGACAATGCAACTGTGAAACAAATAGACTGGACTCTGCCATGGACATACCTCCACCATCACCCCAGCCCATTTTGCAGCCCCCTCCACTTATTTGCACAGGAATACACACACTTCAATCACAAAACAATCTGGAGTCAGTCTGTGCTTTCACAAATGTGTAATTGCAATATCTATGGAATATAGCAATATCAATTTACTTGTTCAAATACCAATGTAACACAGCTGTAGGCCAGGAGTAAACATAGCAGAGGGCACAAAGTGGGATCCAGATCTGTGAAATGGAAAGTCAAAGTGACAAGTCAGTGTCCATACACTGAGTGAAAATGACAGACTTATGCTAGCTCCAACAATAGCATGAAATGTGGAAGCAGTGACATCTTCTTACCTGTGTCTCACTGGAAGTATTGCATGATGATGTTGTTTCGGTCGTCGATATCCTCTTCTTCTGCCTCCTCTTCTTCACTATCCACAGGCTCCACAGCTGCCACAAGACCACCATCTGGCCCATCCTCCTGCAGAAAAGGCACCTGGCTTCGCAAAGCCAGTTTTGCAGCATACAGCAGGCCACGATTATCTGGCACACCTTCTTCGGTGAGTAGTATAGGGAACCACCTGTCAGATGGAAGCACCGGAATCTGGCCTTCAGGAGGCCGAAGGTCCGCTCTATAATCCTCCTAGTTCGCCCATGTGCCTCATTGTAGTATTCCTCTGCCCTTGTCCTGGGATTCCTCACTGGGGTCAGTAGCCATGACAGGTTGGGGTAACCAGAGTCACCTGCAAATGTCGAGGGACAACTGTTAGACACACACTAAGCCTTAGGGACAACCCAATACCCAGACACCTATGTCAACTGTATTGGGACCTTGGGCTCACCTATTAGCCACACACGGTGCCTCAGGAGTTGCCCCATCACATAAAGGATGCTGCTATTTCTCAAAATGTAAGCGTCATGCACAGAGCCAGGATACTTGGCATTCACATGGGAGATGTACTGGTCTGCCAAACACACCATCTGCACATTCATCAAATGGTAGCTTTTCTGGTTTCTGTACACCTGTTCATTCCTGCGGGGTGACAAATGCCACATGTGTACCATTAGTGGCACCAATGATGTTGGGGATATGTCCCAGGGCATAGAAGTCATCTTTCACTGTTGGCAAATCCTCCACCTGAGGGAAAATGATGTAGCTGTGCATGTGTTTCAGCAGGGCAGACAACACTGTGGACAACACGTTAGAGAACATTGGCTGGGACATCCCTGATGCCATGGCCACTGTTGTTTGAAAAGACCCACTGGCCAGGAAATGGAGTAGAGACAGAACCTGCACTAGAGGGGGTATCCCTGTGGGATTGTGGATAGCTGACATCAGGTCTGGCTCCAACTGGGCACACAGTTCCAGGATTGTTGCACGATCAAGTCTGTATGTGATTATGATGTGTCTCTCTTCCATTGTCAACAGGCCCACCAGGGGTCTGTACACCGGAGGATGCCGCCATTTCATCACCTGCCCCAGCAGACATGTCCTATGGAGCAGAACAGCGAGCAGAGAGTCATCCCACACTGAGGTATCACAAGGTGTTATTTGCAGAAATGTTAGTAATCCGCAATGTGCCCGTATCTGTCTGTATTCCCGGCCTAGATAGGTGTGACACAGTTGTCATCCATCCCATGTGGCCCCCTGAAATGGCGGCTGCCTGACCTGTAAGGTGGGACAAGGGGATATGAGGTAACTGCACTGGCATTGTACACCGTCGCGGTGGGCAGTTGAAGACAGCGGCGCAATTCTGCATTGGTTAACCTTGGGCCCTATGGGCCCTAGGAGCCAATGACGATGTACGCCAGCGGTGACGGTACGCACCGCCGCGGACGTGACCGCCATTTTCTGTCTGTTCACTCACTTGATTCCTGACCTTCAACAGGAGAGGACCTACACTGCAAGTGCTGCTGTGACCTGTGTCTGGAAGCGACAATGGCTACAGTGTCTGGGGAAAGGGCCCCTGCCTTCACTTCGGAGGAGTTGGAGAAACTAGTGGATGGGGTCCTCCCCCAGTACACGCATCTGTACGGTCCTCCAGACAAACAGTTGAGTACACTGTGAGCATGCTGCATGGGCAATGCCTGCTTTGAGTGGTGTGGATGGAAGATACATGGAGGGGGCTGAGTCCTGCATGTGCGGATGGTGAGTGTATGTGCATCAGGGCATGGGTGGGAACTGGTGGGCAATGAGTATGACATTCCGGACGGGTGAGTAATTTCCTTTCCCCCTGTACCATTCCTCTAGGTCAGCGCCCACCAGAAGAAGGGTATTTGGGGTGCCATCGCCAAGGACGTCCGGACCCTCGGGGTCTACCACAGACGGAGCACCCACTGCCGTAAAAGATGGGAGGATCTGCGCCGCTGGAGCAAGAAGACGGCGGAGGCCCAGCTGGGGACGGCCTCCCAACGTGGAAGTGGTGCCCGTCACACCATGACCCCCCTGATGTCCCGGATCTTGGCGGATGCCTATCCGGAGTTGGATGGGCGCTTGAGGGCATCACAGCAGCCACAAGGGGGTGAGTACACTCTCATTCAGCTGACTCTGCGCGCATTTTGAGGTGTCTGGGTTGGGGAGGTGGGCAGTGGGTTCCCCTAGGCCAGGGCGAACTTGGTTGGCAAGGTCCTTTGTGAGGCAGGCTATGTGGCACCCAACCCCACTAGTGATAAGATCCATCTACACCTAGTCAGGCTCCTGTGACTTCCAGGTGTGCAGCAATTGGGCTTAGGCCTCGTACCCCATGGTCAGGTGAATTTTCTAGGAACTGTTAGTGCATGGTGTAGTGCTGAGGGCTGCTCCCTGTGTGTTGTGTCTGCCAACAGTAGTGGTGTTGCATGCACTGAACATGTTTTTCTTCTGTCTCCCTCCCCTTTTTTGTGGTCTCCCTGTTCTTGTGTGCAATAGCATCATCAGGCGGAGGAGCAGTGGCACCGGAGCAGGAGGTAACTGCAACCCACTTGGCCCTGGAGGGTGAAGCAACGGAGTCTGAAGCCACCAGTGGGACGGAGGGCGAGGGGAGCTCCACAACAGGGACAGGAGCAGACACCAGTGGCAGCGACTCCTCCTCTGATGGGAGCTCCCTTCCGGTGGCGGGCACCTCTGTGCCCACCGCATCAACAGGTACAGCCGCCACCCCCCCACCAGCACCGCCCTCTCAGCATCCCCTCAGCGTGTGTCCTGTGCCCGCTCACCCAGGAGGGTGGGCATCTCCTTCGCCCCAGGCACCTCAGACCCTGCCCTGCTGCCCTCAGGGGCAATCTACCATTTAGAATGCCATCCAGGGTGTTGAGAGGCATTTGCAACAAACAAATGCATACCTGGAGGGCATTCATTGTGGGCAGGCGACCCAACAGAGAGCATTTCAGGCTCTGGCCTCAGCACTGATGGCAGCCATTGTCCCTGTGTCCAGCCTCCCCCCTCCAACTTCCTCCACCCAGACCCAATCCCCTCTACCTCAGCCTCTCCCAAGCACGCCATCAGACCAGCATGCACACACATCAACACACCAAAGTGGCTCCGGAAAACATAAGCACCACACATCCCACAGGCACTCACACAACCACCATACCCATGCAGACACAGCAACATCCACTGCCTCCACTGTGTCCCCCTCCTCCACGTCCTCCCCCTCCCTGTCTCGTCTCCACCCACACCTGCATGCACTACATCCTCAGCCACTACCTCCTTCACCAGCACGCCCATCACCACACACCGCTCACGTGCAATCACAACCCCCACTACCATTCACACATCCCCTGTGTCCTCTCCCAGTGTGTCTGTGAGCCCTCCCCCAAAGTACACAAATGCAGGCACACACCCACCCAACAGCCATCCACCTCACAACAGCCTCTGGCTCATGCACCTTCACCCAAATTCAGCAGATGTACACCTCCTACAACCACTACCTCTTCCTCCACTCCAAAACCCCCTCCATCTTCCCATTCCAGTGTGTCTAAAAAACTTTTCCTGGCAACCCTTGACCTCTTCCCTTCACCTCCCCCCCCGTCCTTCCCCTAGGGACAGGCTTTCCAGGTCCCAGCCCAGCACCTCAGCCACCAAATCCCCAGGCACAGTGGTGCCAGCAACTGCGGGTTCATCGAGGGCGCCACCCATCAGGGCTGCCAGTGTGCCACCTAGCGAGGGCAAGGACATTCTGCCACCTGCCAAGGTGAAAAAGGTGCCCACATCCTGGAGGGAGAAGCCGCACCCACCAGCCACCAAGGGCTCAGCAAAAACAAAAGGGGATAGTGGCAAGACAACTGCAGCACCATCAAAGGTGGGGAAGGGACAAAAGCAGAAGAGCAGGTCAGGACAGGGCACGGTGGCACCCACTGAGGGACCAGTACCACACCTTCTGTCCACGACCACACCAACCTGTACGGCGGCGAACACTGCAAGCCGCCCTGCCACCACAACCTCCACCTGCCCCGCCACCCACACCGTCACCTGCACAGCCACCTGCACAGCCACTGGCACGTCTACAGCCTCAGCGACAGTCCCCAGCCTCTTTTCCAGTGGGCAGCCATCCGAGGCTGCAGGAGACGTCCTGCTGTGTCCCTCAGCAGGTGCTGACCCATGCACCACCGCCAGCACCGCTGCCACAGACACCGCCGCAAGCACCAACACCGGCCCTGCGACGTGCTCGGACAGTGGCACCACGGCTGACATGGCTACCATCCCCAGTGGTCAGTCCTCCGAGGCTGGAGGAGAGTTCCTGGTCCCTGGCCAGCTTCCATGAGGCATGACTTCCATCACTGTTTGCACCTGCAGGTGGAAGGCGAAGCCGCAGCAGTGTTGGGTATGTTGCTGCCTCCATGACGTATCATGCTACCTGTACCTTGGCAATCTTGTGGCACACACACCCAGGTGAGGGAATTGTACTGGCCACACTGCACGTGGAGCACTCTGGGCACCATGCCCCCTCCAAAACCAGTGGAGAGATACATCCACTACCCCAGTCCTTGGCAGGATGAAGCACTCTGGGCACCAGGCCCCCTCCAGAACCAGTGGGGAATGACATCCACTTGAGAGACTGTGGCTTTGCACTCCCCAGGATTAAGCAGTGGGCAAACCACCCACTGGAGAGACTTGAGAGAGTGTGGCTTTGCACTCCCCAGGATTAAGCAGTGGGCAAACTACCCACTGGAGATACTTGAGAGACTGTGGCTTTGCACTCACCAGGATACAGCAATGGGCATGGAGCCCCCTCATGCAGCAGTGCCATTGTGCGTTCATCTGGCTGAGGTGACCCCCTCCCCTCCCCCTGAGGTGCCTGTATATTTTCAGTCTGATGCCCCAGCAGTGTTCTCTCCGTTTCCAGTCAGGTATCTTGTGTGGGCTTCGCCCATGCATTTTGGGACCAGTGGTCCACGGACAATGATTGGTACACTATACGGACTTGTGTAGTAGGTGTACATATTTGTATATACTGAATTTTGTTTTTTTATGATTACACTAGTTACAATAATTTCCTTTTGTCCTTGCGTTCTTCCAGGAGGTGATGGTGTGTATATGTAATGTTGCTGCATGTATTTGTGTGAATGTTGTTGTGGGTGAGGGTGGGGGTGGGAATATTGCGTGTTGCGTGTGTGTGTCACTCTCTTTCCCCCCCTCCCCTGTGTTGTAGGTGCAGTACTCACCGTGGTCATCAACAGCGTCTGTCCTGCTCCTGATAGAGCAGGAGGAAGAGCAGCATTGGTAACACCTCTAGTTCGGGCTCCATGGCATCCTGGTTCCTCATTGGGTATCGAGAGGTGAGTTTTTCCCTTCTGTGTACTGTTTCCGCTGTGCTTTTGATAGCATTGGTTCCGCCCCAGAAAAGGTGGCGGGTAGGCATGTTGAAATACTGTGGGCGGTACTTTGTCCTCTGCCTTTCTGTTGGCGGTTACCGCCGCGGCATTTGTTTCTACTGCCGTGGTGGTCAGAGTGTTAAAGTGGCTGTCTATGTTGGCAGTTTCTGCCATGGTCGTGATTCCATTTTTTTTTCTGTTGGCGGTATTACCGCCGCTTTAACACAGACCTCCAGGGTTGTAATGAGGGCCTAAGTCCTGAGGCTTCGTCAAAGACTTGAAGGATCTGCAAGCAACGGGGCCCACTCTTCACAGGGTCGGCTGTAGTAGAGGAAGATGTTGTCTGCATATAATGCAATTCGGTCTTTGTACCCCTCATTTTATCTCCAACCCCGCATGCATATATCACATGGGAGGAGGTGTTCCAGTGTGTCTATTGCCAGCGCAAATAGGAGGGGACACAGGGGGCAACCTTGTTGGGTCCTGTGTCGAATAGGAAAGGTATCTGAGGTCACACCATTAACCTGTACTCGGGCAGTGGGGTTAGTGTGGAGGACACTAGCAAGTCTGCAGAAGCAGGGTACAAGTCCGGCCCTCAGTAGCAACCTTTTCATATACTCCCAGCTCACTGTATCAAATAGTTTCTCAAAATCAATGAGTAACAGTGCCAAGGCAGATGGTATTTGGTGACGATGGTCCAAGGCAGTGCGGAGCCTCAGCAAGCTGTGCTGCATGCTGCAAGCCGGCATAAAGCTACACTGGTCAGGTTTTATGAGGGTACCAGGAGCTTGTCTGAGACGGGCAGCTAAGATTATGGCCTATATTGTGACCTCACTGTTAATAAATGAGATTGGCTGATAGTCGGCACATGAGATTGAGGGAGGCTGCGTCTTTGGGATCATCGCAATTGTGGTGACATTGATCTTGTGTGGGAATATACCCGTCTGCAACGCCTCGTTGTACAGGGCCAGAAGCCAGGGGATCAGGGTCTCATGGAAGACTGCATACAGTTCAAGGGGGAAGCCATCTGTACCTGGGTCTTTACAGGAGCTCCAGCTGAGATAGCAGCCTATGGGCCTCATTATCAGGCTGGCAGTCTTGAAACCGTCAGCCTTCGGGGTGGCAGTCAGGACTGCCGCTGCTGTGGTAGTCTGACTGCCACTTTAATCCCCTGGTGGTCAGACCACCAGGGTATCAACGTCTTCACCTGGATCAGTGATCCCGATGGGCTGACAGTGGCTGAGGTCCGAATCAGCCAGAGCAGCGCTGCATGCAGCACTGCCCTGTGATTACAACCTGATTCTCTGCCAGCATCTTCATGGCAGTATCACCACCATGAAAAGGCTGGCAGAGATCAGGTGTAGGGGGCCACAGGGGGGGCCCTTGCTCTGCCCATGCACTTAGCATGGGTAGTGCAGGGGTCCTCCTGCCCAGGCACCTCACAATGGGGTGCAGACAGTGAACATTGTAAGGATGCAGGTGTACCCTGCAGATGACAGCATTGCCGCTGGCTTGATTTCGAGCTAGAGACAATGCTGCCACCACTTTCCCAATAGGCTAACTGGCGGAAGTCAGCCTAGCTGGAAAGTCTTAATGGGTCCAGCGGGGAGGTAGCTAGTGTGGCGGCAACCTCCCCGTCAGAAGTTCGGCAGAGGGACTTTCCATCTGCCGAACTCCTAATTAGGGTCCCTATCTTTCCCGCTGACAAGGGTTAGTCCAGCAGGCAGAGTTCAGCCATAGCTAGGGGCGGTAGATGCACCTCACAAAGGAAATGAGGGGCCAGGGTAGTATCTCATGGGGGAGGGGTGCAGCATATAGGTGGGCATAGTAGTTGGGATATCACAATATTTTTAATTCAATATTTTGTCCAAAAACTGAAAAGTTCTCCATGCAGATGGTTCGCCTACAGGGAAAAAGAAAGTGATGTCATTCCTCATAGCCCCACATCTGCCAGCCACTCTAACGAGAGGGTGTGAGAAATGGTGTCAAAGGCGGCTGGCAAGTCAAGGAGCATCAATCAGAGCTGTGGAGCCTTCTGCATTCAAGAGCTTTCTGATGTCAGTGGTGGCTTTCATGACTGTAGTCTCTGCTCAGGCTATTTCTAAAATCAGAATGGAATAGGTAGAACAGTTAGTTGCCCTCCAAAAAAGAATATAATTGACTATTTACCTCTGCTTCAATAATTTTGCCTAATGTGGGAAGCAGTACAATTGGATGATAATTGCCTCAAATAAGGAGATCCAGAGAAGGTTTTTTTCAGGTGTTTCGTGGCCAGGCAGTGAGGACAACATCTTTCTGTAGCAGAGTTGCAGAGTTCTGTGAACACATTTGGGGCCAGATGTATCAAGATTCCAGGTAGCGATTTCCAAATTGCAAATTTTAAGAAATCGCAATTTTAGAAATGCAAAACGCGATGTATAACATTTTTAAATCGCTAATAACGATTTCTTAATATTCACAAACGCTATTTGCGATATGCAAATACCGAATTGCAAACAAATTTGCGATTCATTAACTGAAAATTGCAAATAGTGAAAACGGCAAACCGGAACAGCCTGATGACATCACAGGCAGGAAGTGAGTCAGCCCATGCTGTTTCCAGATGCCACACCCATAGGAGCAGTGAGAAAGACACAGCCCAGCACCAGGGAGTCAGCATTGTGAGGAAGCCAGGATCAAACTGCAACATGGCCAATGCTGGCGATGGGAAGGAGATGGGAGACAGGAAGAGGAAGCTAAAATTCAGTGAGAAAGAATTGGAGGTGCTCATTGAGGAGGTTGTTGGGAACCATGATAGACTCTTTGGCAAGACCTCACTCCAAGTACCTGAGAGTGAGAAGAGGAAACTCTGGTCTGACACTCAGACAAAAATATGCGCAATGGGTGTTGTGGAGGAGATATGCAAACGATGGAACGACTTGCGGTCCCATGCCAAGGAGAGGGTGGCCAGCAAGCTTAGGGAGGCAAGGAGCACCGGAGGCGGGCCATCCACCCACACAACGTCCACCCCTATGGAAGACCTGGTGGAGTCCACATTACTGCCAGAAGCTGTCAGTGGTGTAACTGACATTGACACCTCAGGGACACCCAGCACCAGCAAAGGTAAGGCCAGTGATTATGTGTATCCCCACATGTGCATGTACACATGCCCCTTAGGAAATAGAACATAGCTTGATGCACAATGAAAAGTAGTCCCAGTCACATCTTACATACAACACAACAGTGCCTTATGGGAGTGGTAGTACACAACCCTAAGGTGAATATACAACATAAATAGCAAGATCGTGGTCAGCCACATAGAGAAACATCACAAACGACTCAGGGTAACACAATTTAACTGTACATTTAAAGCAACACTGTGGAAATCTGTGACAAATGCTAGAACTGACATGCTGCACATTGTCCTTGCAGATGACTCGGTCCCTGCTGCTGCAGGATCTGAAAAAGTGGGGTAAGCAGAAACACAGCCACAGTCAGACTCAAATACCAGTGAGTCCTACAGTATTGTTCCGACTAGACGCAGGGCAAGGGTGTTACCACTGCCAGAGTACAACCTGGTCTCAGATGAGATGCCAGAACACGAACCCACACCACCACCAGAGGTGAGTCCCACAGGAAGACAGCAGTCCCTGCACCAGCGTCAGCGTCAGTCAACTCCCCTCAGAAAGTGCCACAATGCAGGCAGACAGGGCATAGAAGAAGGAGTGGGGCCATCAATCTTTGGCAGCCTGGATTCTTCCATGCTGAAGGTGCAGCGCCTGCAATGCAAACATTTGAAGTCACTGCACAGACAGTTTGTGTCTCACAATAGCAATATGGGGTTACAAAACAAGCACTTGGAGACCTTGATTGAGGGACAGCAAAGAGTTGCTGAAAACACCAAGGAGTTGACACAGGCCATTGGGGAACTATGTACTGAGATACGGCAGGATCGCGTCAGCCAGTGCAGGCGCCATCACCAATATTTGGGAAAGTTTGATAGCTTCTGTAGATCAGTCAATCGGCTTGCAAGTTCAATAGCCCAGATATCACGGCATGCCGTTGCCACACAGGTGGAGATGGCACATTGCAGTCGGGACATTGCACAGGAACTGGTGCAAATTACCACATAGTAGATGTCATGCAAACAGCATGCAGTGCCACAACCAGTGAACTGGGTGTTGGTGACAGTGAGGAGTCCTCTAGCCTCAGCAGTCTGACAGTCCCTGTGATTGATTCGAGGCGTCGCAGTGCCAGACACAGTACTGCAGGTGAACGTGCTACTAGAGGTGCCAGCGAGGGCACTGAGCACTCAAGTGGAGTGCGTGGACGTAAGAAGTGATGTTGAGGGCTACAGGGGACCGCCCCAACATGTAGAAATAAAGTCATGCTATGATGCTAATAGTGTGACACTTTTAATAGTTTATGTCTGCCCATTGTGAATAGCTATGTCCTAATGACACATTGTTTATCTGAAGTCAAGGTAATAAAGATGCTAACTACTGAAATACATATTATTGAAGTGGATTTGTCATTACTTACATCAAAAATGGTTGCACGTGATGTCAGCACGTCTTTGCCTGCCTTCTGCTGCACTGGTCCTGTCTGCTGGTAGAAGGGGTGGTAAGGGATCATCATCCTCATCTGAGCCTGGCTCCGTGAGTTCCACTGGTATGCCCCTGGTGGTTGCTATGTTGTGCAGGATAGCAAATGTGGCCACAATTTTGCATGTTGTCTCAGGGCTTTACTGTAGTGCACCTCCACTCCCATGGATGCACCTGAAATGGCTCTTCAGCAGCCCAAAAGTGCACTCCACCACATTGCGGGTAGCCCTATGTGTAGCATTGTACCTCCTCTCTTCTGGAGTGGCAGGGCTCAGGTAGGGCGTTAGCATATAGGTTCGCACTGCGTAGGCACTGTCTCCTGAATGCAGAGAGTAAAATGAGTACATTTGCTGTCTGATGTTATGCTTACATCAATGCATTATTCTGAACTATCAAATTACCTAGTAGATATCCTTCCCCAAACTCCCCAGCTAGCTTTCTTGTGTGTATCCCGCTGTGGCGAAAGATGTAGGAGTCATGTGTGCTCCCTGGGTATCTGGCCACGAGGTCGGTAATGATGTAGGAGGCATTGCATATCACCTGTATGTTCATAGAATGATGTTTTTTTACGGTTGCAATATACATACTCACTGGCCAATGGTGGACAGATTGCTACATGTATCCCATCAATGGCACCTAGGACATGTGGGAACTGTGCTATCTGGTAAAAATTAACTTCAGTTTGTTGTAATGCTTGTGGGGTGTTGGGGAATCTTATGTACAGTTGTATTCTGCTCAGCTTGGCATTGAGAAATGCGTTGAAAAATCTGGAGTGGGCACTCTGTGATACCCCTCCAGCTGCTGCTATGACCCCTTGATAGCTCCCTGAGACTAGTAGGTGCAGAGAGCATAATCCCTGCACATGTGTGGGTATGCTATTGGTCCTGTGTGTTGTGCGCTGCAGCATGGGTTGTAGCTCAGCTATCAGGTCAAGTATCATGGCTGAGCTTAACCTGTACTTATCATACATTTCCTCCTCAGTCTGCTCAAAAAGGGTTATGCGCACTCTGAAAATGTGGTCCTGTCTCCTCCTCTTTCTCCTCAAACCTGGCTAGATCCTCATTCTCCTCGCCATGACGTGGAGTGCAGCCATTGTGGAAGAGGGGCTGAGGCATTCTGGGCCTCTTTATATAGGTTGCACCTGGTTACCACCTGGTTTCAGTTCGTGGTAAATTGCATGTGCAAACGGCCATTCTGTGAATAATCGCAATTTGCGATTTTTTGCTACATCACATTGCGAATCCATTTTTGAGTGTCACAATCTGCATCTTGCAAATAGCGGCACAATTTATAGGATCGCTATCTGCGATGCGCTATTCTGTATCGCAATTAGCGTTTCACAAAAAGCGATTCGGTAAATCTTATCGCTATTTGCGATACGCTGTTTGCGACATGCTAATTCGTGTCTCATTCGCACAAAAAAAAATCACGATTTTTTCGATTTCTTATTTTCACACTGTGAATGCCTTTCATACATTGTAAAATGCATTTTTGCATTCGCAAACGAACATTCGCACCGTTTGCGAATGCAAAAATGCTTGATACATCTGGCCCTTGGATTATTGTATTTGTAACATTCATTAAGTATGACATTGAACAGGGATTTGCTGGAAAGGAAGAACAGTTTTTGGACCAAATATGCTGAATTTGATCTTCAGTGGCATTGTGAAATACAGTCCACAAAGGTACTAGTAAATTTTTAGGGTCCGTATTAGTCAAGATTTGTCCCTGACCTAAATTATTCCATAGCTTTGTGATCTTTTCCTGAAAAAAAAGTTTGCTATGTTAATACACGGTTCGTGTGATTGAGGAGTGCCTACAGCTGCTTCCTGATTTTGTCTAGCCTTTTTTATATGTAAACAAAATGCTTTAGTTGGAATATTTGCCACCAAGATTCGGAGTTGATAATAGATGCTTTAGTTGTAATTTGTGCCACCAAGATTCGGAGTTGATAATAGATTGCTTTACACATTTTTATTTACTTTTTCTATTGCTCTAAATTAGCTTAATAGATCTAGCAGCTATCTTCCGTCTCTGTTTCGCCATTGTCTTCCCAGTTTTTACGAAATTGTTTACTCTTAAACTTTCCTTATACCAAGGTGTTGGAGGCTTTTTTCTCTTAATGTCAATGTTCTTCGCTGAGACAAGCTAATCTAAGGCTTTTGTAAGCTAACCATTCATAGTTTGAGTACCTTGAGTAGGGTCTGAAAGATTTGGATCGGGAGAGGGGCTTTGTACGATTGAGTCCCATTACTCATCATTTAGTTTGTTCAAGGCTGTAGCTTTTATTTATAAATTAGGTTTCTCTAGATTTTGAAGAGGAAACAAGGTACATATTGAAAATAAAATAATTTCTTGGTCTGTCCAAATTAGAGGACTAAGGGCCTCCTTACGACCCTGGCGGACGGCGTTATTCTGGAGAAAGGTGTTCATCATCATCACTTTACTTTATTTCGGTAAAAACATACCATAAAAGTACAATACATAACAATCCAAAAAAGAGATTATAAAAAGAGTTCCGATAAAATAGATAACAAGCACTAAAAAGAGAAGTGTTAAAAACAAGGTAAGACTGTCGCGTGGGCTCTCATTATCCTAAATGAGACTACTGGATTTCTAGTCAGCAGGATCGATAACGGTGTGGGGGACTGAGTCTGACCCTCGTGTAAGGAACTCTGTCACCCTAAATCTGGTTTTTGCTCCGGCTAACTAGCAGTGCCTCATTTCTCCCACGGGGAAGAAATGATTGGGCAGCCGAGCGCATGACATCTTTGGAACTTCTCAGGGAAGTCGTGGTCACTCAGATCCAAACCAACTCTCTCATTTACAATATGATCTCATATACAAATGACAAAGACAGTATAAGTTTTATATAATGTTTTAATAAAACGACTATATTTTAGATAATAAGGCGTGAGACGCAATAACCAGAACAATACAACACAGTAGGTTTAAAATAGTCACCAGGAGAGTAAAACATAAGAACAAAGCTATCATAGTGCCTAACAGTTTCTACTCTCCCTCTGCTTGTTCTATTTAGAGCACAGCATGTTAAGCTTCTAGCTTGCCTTTCCGAATCACTGGGGCTACATCAGCCCTCATACCTGAGCAAAGGCCTGTGATCTGGTTCAGCATCTGCAACGAGGCAGTCAGCGTCTAGTTGTGGTTCCCTGGTCGGAATCTCCCTCTGCTGTGTATTGGGACAAGGAAGTGATTTTATAACTAACATGTCAGTGTGATCACAAAATGTCCCTACACAGGAATGCCAAGTCTAAACCCCTACAACGTCTATCGGCAATGTACCAGACTGTATCCTTGACTGAAGCACAGAGTGAATGTGTTATGGAGAACTCCAGTGCTGAAGTAGGCAAATCAGTGTGAAATGAATAAAAAACAAAACCGTAGAACTGGCTATTTGAAAAATAACAGTACGAAGCCTAATAAAAAGCATTTAGGGCAAAGTGCACAGAGGCTCTAAGCTGCCAGCAAATGAATAAAATACATCCAGGGCAAAGTGCACAAAGGCCTAAAGCCTGAAGCTAACGCGCAAAGGATACGTAAAACCAACCATACTACACCCTCCCCTTGTCGGTAGCAAGTGGTTCCAATAATATAAAAATATGCCCCAGATATAAACAATACCTAAAATTATATACATATTTCGACAAGGTCAGAAGACAACAAAGACATAAATTTAGAAAACATGTGACAATAAAGCCAAATTCAATATAATGTCAATTTTGCAGGAGAGGAAAAAAATCCAATTGTTAAACAGAAGCAAGAGAGAGTAGGAGCTCTTCCACTTCGATATATGTCAATATCTGAAGACCCACGCCACAAAGTACCACGGAGCAGGTATGTTCCAAAGCCCCAAAACCATTCAGGGCGGCACCCCTTGCAGGGCCTATGAATGAGACAAAACCATCTTCCTCCAGGAAGGGAATCTCATAAACTGCCTCACGAAGCAAACGCAACCGTAGTGCACAAGTCTGGGAATGAGCCCTAATCGGGAACATCAACAGATCAGGATCGACCACTGGAGGGCGCCGCAGTGAGAGACAGAGAGCCAGTGCATGTTCAAACGAGCACCAAAGGCACCGAAACACAGGTTGCACACAATCCAAAACCGGTCTGAATGACAGAGACCAGTCACACTCCAAATGGCCCAGGAGTGTAGCTCCAAAATGCTGCATCATGCGTTCACGACACAGCTGCGCTGACGGGAGCAGCAATATAGGATCTTGTCATGGCGGGACAGCAATTGCGAAAAAATAGCAACAACAGCAAGACTCCAGCCAATAAAGCCAAAGTAATCGGGAAACCCCCAAAAATGCTTCCAAAAATAGAGGGTATAGCCGAAGGTATCAAACCGAATATTGAAGAGAAGGTGTGAGCAAAACCAACACCAACCGCTTTGAAAAAATTAGCAATACCAGCAGTGCTGGATGCATTAAATATACGTCCCACAAGTTCACCGAAGTGACTTGGAAAGTTAGTATTCAAAAGGGACTGTATCTCCGCCGATGACCTTGCCACCTGAAGTGCATAGGTCTCGCTAGCAGATGTAAGGGCCACATGCTTTTGAAACAATAAAGCCTTTAGCCAACTCAACTTGTCGAAATTAACCTTGGAAGTAGCAATATGAGGCCAAATGTCCGCTACCTCCCTAATTTGAGTGGGGGGAAACAACACATTCCCGCAGCACGTAACGGCCTTGTTGACAACGACAATGTAAACTATTCCGTCACGCATGCCACAGCAGCGTTCGCTGTTAAGAACAATGTAACTGCCGTTAGAAAGCACCTGGAAAGTGTTTTTAATAACCGGGACTGGAACTCCCGTCAGATAACAAGCTAAGTTAGCAATCGAAGCGTTACACGCTCCGTGCAAGGACAGCTGTTTACAAACCATGGAATGGCTGACAGAAGCTTCGCATTCACTACCGCTAAGAAAAACCTCCCTCAAACCATTAACACATCTGTATTGAAAGGGAAGCTCCCACACCTCGTGTATGTAACTGTCTCCTAATAGTTCATATCTACCCACCGGAATGTGCTTCAAACAAGAAGTAAATTGCAGAGTGGAGATAGGCAAATTAATAACCCCATGAATCAACCACTCAGCGGACGGAATCTCAGCCACCGTGAAAGGCAGTTTCTCCAATTTCTCAATATTCAACATAACATATGTCGCTTCCTTTTTAGCCATCAGCTGTTGTTGACGAGTCAAATTAAAGGAGACAAAGATCTCTCTGGCACGAATGTGCTGCCATGGAACGCGACCTGCCTTCAAGGTCTGAAGAGTCCAACCCAGCTGCATGATGGACTGCGTCTGACTCTGCCCATGATATAAAGAAGACATGTCTGATTTAATAATGTCAATAGCAGAGGAAACTGCTGTCAATCGTGTAAACACGGTCAGAAAGGGTATGCATGCCATTATCAACAACAGACAAAGGCGGTCATTCTGACCCTGGCGGTTGAAAACCGCCAGGGCAGAGTGCCGCGGAATCACCGCCAACAGGCTGGCGGTGCTTCATGGGCAATTCTGACCGTGGCGGTAAAGCCGTGGTCAGAAAAGGGCAACCGGCGGTTTCCCGCCGGTTTACCCCTGCCCCAAAGAATCCTCCAAGGCGGCGCTGCTCGCAGCACCGCCATGGGGATTCCGACCCCCTTCCCGCCATCCTGGTCCTGGCGGTAAAAACCGCCAGGAACAGGATGGCGGGAACGGGTGTTGTGGGGCCCCTGGGGGCCCCTGCACTGCCCATGCCACAGGCATGGGCAGTGCAGGGGCCCCCTAACAGGGCCCCATAATGATTTTCAGTGTCTGCCTAGCAGACACTGAAAATCGCGACGGGTGCCACTGCACCCGTCGCACCCCTTCAACTCCGCCGGCTCCATTCGGAGCCAGCTTCATTGTTGAAGGGGCTTTCCCGCTGGGCCGGCGGGCGGCCTTCTGGCGGTCGCCCGCCGGCCCAGCGGGAAAGTCAGAATGACCGCCGCGGTTTTCCTGATCAATCTGCCTCAACCGGGCTGCAGCCTCCTGTTGTGAAAGCTTCCAAATCTCATTATAAACTTCGTATAAGAACCTTTTCTTCCGTGGTACCTTGGGACCTAACAAAAAATCTTGTAAATCAGTATCATTAGACAGTAACGTGAGATGTGACTTAACTGCATCCAGCGTGGATGACTTCAACCATTGCTGACAAAGCTTCCCCACGCTGTATGTAGTTATAATATCAGCATGTTCTGGTGAAATGTAACGAGGGTCTGCCCTACTAGTCCTGAACCCCCCTGAAGAGGTGACAAAACGTTGATGACACTTATTAATGTCTATAGGCCATAATAACCACCCGCCCGGATGTATCAATGAAGTGTTAAGGGTACCATTCTGGACCCAATGTGTAAATTCACTAAAAGTAGCATTCACATAGTGCTGCCAGTTGTTTAATTTGGAAGGGACAGGTATACTAGGCAAATTTAACTCTCTAATTGTCGCCAAGCCCAAACAGCTAGTCTGTTGTACCGTGTCATTGAGGAAAATCATCTGCACAGGGATAATACAAGCTCTAAATAATGTGTCCTTGCCTTGCATCTGCCAATTTTTCGTACCCCAAACACTTTTCAAGTCAACAGTCTTAAACCAGTATTCATACCCCTCGACCAAAAGTTTAGATACAAACAAATTTGAATACAGTAATTTAGTATCGGTCAATAACATTTGCTTATTAGAATACGGAGTAACCTTAAAAATAGTAAGACCTAGCATTTCGTTGATTATGCCCAGAAAAATATGCAAATTTATCATAATACGTTTTCGAACTCCCTTGTGGGGGAGTTGAGCAATGTTCCCATTGCACATAATTAAATATGGACTTAGGGCTACTAGCTTTATGAATAAAGTGGTGTCCATAATAGTTGTAGCAAAACATGTCACCATGATTATCTCTAAATTGGTAAGCATCTTCATCGTCATAGACAGTATAATATTGCAAATCTGTCAGCATAGCATCTACTGTCTTCACATCCCAATCATCATAAACAATGCCTGGTATAACAATATCATTCATTGATAACTTGAGGACATACGGTATTTGAATCAATTCAGTGGGACCATATATATCAAACATTACTTTATCCAACACAATCCCATCCGGAATCGGTATTGCAGAAATGTTTACATTGGACAAGTCTCTTCGAACCATATGAGACGAAAAATTTGGTTTTAACACAGTCTCCACGTGCTCAATGTCAGATCGATCAGGAAGAAAATGACCATGTATTACCAGAAAAAAAGTAACCACAAATCCCAACCATAATAAAAGAGTCATTACAGCCATAAAAAGCCACAAATAGTTCCAAGGAAAAACAAAATATGTGCGTTTAAGCCAACCCAGCAGCTTACGTGGACCTCGGACAGAAGACCTCGAGGACGAGGAGCTGGACACTGCATCATCAGCGTCGTTGAAGCAGCCAGAGGCAGTTCTTGCAAAAGGTGCAACTGTGAACAAAGAAGCAGATGGAGGCTCTCGCCTAGGCACGCTATAAACCACATGTTCAGAAACATCAGTAGAACGTACAGCAACTTGATCAAAAGATTCCATATTAATCGTCGTCTGTGGAACAATCGCAAGATCATCATCCACCCTCCCCAAGCTCGGAGAGGAAACAGCGTCGGTGTAAATCACCTGCAGCGGGACTTCTTCCCCAGTAGTGAGAGGGATTCCGGAACTACTGGGTGTCCCTCTTGGTCTGCTGTGCAGAATCGGCCACATGTTGTAACTTGACATTATCAATGGAAACAACGCGATTTCCTTTGGCCCCTTGCAGCGGCGGTAAAATCACAGTTCTCGTGCCGCTTACCCCTAACACATGGACAGGTGCTCGATAAGAAGGACCAAATTCTTTCTTTACTGCGACCTTTTCACGCACTAGATCTCCAATCCTGGGTATCCAACCAGTAGGTGTTACTGGCTCATCCTTAATTCCTGAGGAGGCAGCACTTGCAGAAGAGTTATCTTCACAGAATTGTTGTAAATCCTGCAAAACAGTGACACGATCATTTATGTCAAAGGGCGTATCTGCCACCTCCACACCAGGACCATCTAGATCAGGAACATACATTTGTGATCCAAACAGGCACTCATATGAAGTACGACCCCACAGTGACCTTCTAGGCAAGTTATTAAGTGCTCTCTGTACTCCATACAGGTGGGCTAGCCAACCACGACCCGTACCTATAACTCTGGCCGTTAAGGATTGCTTTAAATCACGATTTAAACGCTCCATGGCAGAATTTCCCTCGGGATGAAATGGAGACGAGAATTGGAGTTGGACCCCCAACGAAGCCATGGTGTCCCTGAATGCCTTAGAGGCAAAAGCAGGGCCCTGGTCCGAATGAAAAGCCGCAACTGCAAATATATTGACAAAGATGCGCAAATCTTTAATAACAGTTTGAGCGTCAGCCGAGCGTTGTGGCCATACCCACACAAATCTGGAGCACGAATCTACAGCAACCAATATATATTTGTATGCACTATCTGGTGTCAGTGGACCACAATGATCCAAGTACACACACTGTAAAGGTTTATTTGAAATCAGAAGGGGCGTCTGCTGCGGGCGTCTAGCCAACGAAGCTTTAATTTGTTGACAAACGTCACAACAAAGGACATATTGCTTTGTCTCTTTATAGAGACCAGGCCACCAGTAACGAGCCTGTAAAAGTGAAATCGTGGCAGCCACACCAGCATGTGCAGACGCCACCCCCTCATGTGCTGCAGAAATTAATCGAGGTCTCTCAATTTTATTTGGTAGTTCACGTACACCAATGCCTGGAATATTAACAACAGCATTCAGCGCACTACTCAAGCAGTAACCATATTTAGAAGGAAATCCTTTAGGAAATGGCGTGCCATCAGCTGTAGCCTTTATGGCAGCCGAAATCTCTGTGTCTGGTTTTGAACTCGAACGAGTCACTGCGGCCACAGTGGCGATAGCCACTGCCGACTTTGCGGCTTCATCAGCCAAAGTATTCCCAGCAACATGTATTCCAACGCGCTGGTGTCCAAGTGTATGCACAACATGGACCTTTGGAAGCGTTTCTTTCAGATCCGCAACCTTACCCCACAACAATTTATGTTTAATGGTGTTGCCTTTAGAATCTCTGAACCCATTCAACTTCCAATAGTGCAGATATTCATTGAAAGACTGAACACAGTAGTAGGAGTCACAGACCAGCAAGGTCAAAATCGCCAGATCCGCGTGCTCCAACGCTAACAATAGAGCTTTGAGCTCAGCCAGCTGTGCTGTGCAATCTCCCAAGGTTTTAGTATAAGTATGTCGGGGGCAGAACACTTCCCCCTCCATAGTGCCGCTCACCACCGCACATGCAGCAGAATACTGTTGTTTAGTCCCAACCGCTGGTTGCGCAGAGCCATCGGTATACATGACCACCTGATATTGGTCAATAGGCAACGTACCAGCAGGAACTGGGTACTCCATTTCATATTGAAGAAATTCTTGAGTCTGCAGTTTAGGGTCAAATATGTAATCTACATCAGTGGCTGTCAAAGACGTAGCCCATTGTATCCATCGCGGGTGTAATGCTTTCGAATTAGGAACACTCGCTTTTGTAACAGCCTCTAAGGCCGGAATCGGGGAAACGACAATGATGCGTTGGCCCTGGGCAAACGGTCTTTCTTTAATCACAGCCATCTGTACTGCAGTGAGTATTTTCTCAGTCTGTGCAAATCGTTGTTCTGCAGCAGAATACAAGTGGGACTTGTATGCAATCGGGACTGTCTCACCCTCATTAAAGGTGACATACGTAAACCCAACAGCCCCAGGTATCACCCTGATGACTAAATGTGTCTTATTGTCCCGTGTGTGTAAGTGTTTAACTGCTAAGAGATCAGTCTGTAACTCTCGTAGTATGTGTGTATGCTCAATCGTCCAAAATCTACTCGAAAAATGTGGGCGAATTAATTCGTATAAGGGTTTTATACACGTAGCATAATCAGGAATGTAAGTTCTGCCAAAATTCAGAAACCCCAACAACGACTGGAGCTTCCGAACCGTATTAGGAGGCTGCAATAAAGCACATTTCTCCCAAAAATTTGGCGCTAAGCTCTTACCCTCACTCGACAGCTCATATCCCAGGAAAATGACGCTGAGGAAGGCAATCTTTGATTTCTTAAAATTAAACTTATAGCCAATATCAGCAAACCCCACAACAGTGCGCGATACACGCCTTAGATTTTGCAGAATCACATTGTCTGTCAGATATATGTCATCAACATATGATAACGCTTCAGGGTCCAACTCGTGCAGCATTTCAGTCACACGAGCCGAAAACAGTCCTGGGCTATTCTTATACCCCTGAGGCAAACGACAAAACTTTTTTTGAGAGCCAAACGCACTGAAACTGGTATAGTCCCGACTTTCGGGCGCTATATTTTGGCAGAAAAATCCATTTGAGATATCCAACGTTGTTTTGTATTTCTTACGTACTATATTATTCATAAGCGCTGCGCTATGTGAATTCTGTATTGCATATGTGCGTGTATGACTATTCAAATGTCTGTAATCCACCACTATCCTATATGAATGGTCCGGTTTAGCAACCGGAAATAAGGGATTATTCATCGGCGAGACACAGGGCTCAATCACACCCTGGTACTCCAATTGTGTAAGAATTTTCCTAACCGATGCCCTTGCCTCAAATTTGATAGGATACTGCGGCTGTGGCTGAGGTTCGCCCTTTATTGGAATTACATGATAAGGTGATTGTCTATCCCACCCCACGTTATTTCTATATAGGGCGGGAGCCTGTGCTAGAGCCCATGTTTTACTATAGGACTCCGCTAGTTCTCTCGGAACAAGTGGTGAGAAGGAAGGTGTAATAACCTCCTCCCCAACCGGACAGTCGCGAACAAAGTCAGGTGGCCAATCCTGTTCGGCCAGCAGAACATCATATGATTTTACCACATGGTCCCAAAAAATGGTGTGTACAATGCGGTCAATGTCCCCTTCTAATCGTAGAGTCACTTGATAAACCCTATCAGGATCAGAGACCCGCATATCCGCCGTTTCGACTTGTATGAAGTCATCAGTTGCTTTCACCTCCAGATGCTCTAGAAGACTCCGGCGAACTATTGTGACCTCTGCCGCGCTGTCTAACAGAGCCAATGCCCATGCCTTGTTCGTCAAGAAAACTCTCTTCTTGAGCGGCATGTCTAACTGAGACTGCTGCCACTTTCTTCTTCTTAAATTGCTGTTTTTGTTGCAGCGGTTTCTCTTCTTGTTTAATAGAAACCTCCGTTGAGCGTTGTGAATCCTGTCTCGGTTTCACGTACTCCGTCCTCCGCTCTGACCGCCCACCTCTCTCACTTCTCTGCTCTGAGGAGTCCTGAAAGGAACGAGATTGGCGTGTATCAGTATACTGATATCTATCAGGCGTCTTCAAATTATCCCTATTCCTGAGATTATACCTATTCTGTGGGGTCTCCGGTTGCGGAGATTGTCCCCCATCTTTCTTAGGTGTTTGCTGTTTCTTTTCCCAGCACTTTTTAGTACCCTCAGGTTGCTGCTGTTTAGCATTATCTTTATTATTTTTACCCTGTAATTGGGGTTTTTGTGGTCTAGCCCCTAGGCTATCGCGACCAATACTGGAATATGTTTCTGCTATTATTCTCGCAAGTTCCCGCTCCTGATTAATCTGCGGAACGTCCGAAGACGCATTCGCACTGCTAGTGCTACTGCCTCTCCCTTGAGATTACTCAAAATAATAGAAGAAACCGCGGCAAAATTGCCCATTAACTGCATGCCCAAATCTAAGGCAGGGGCAGCCCCATATTCATCTTGAATTTGTTTAAGCACTTCCGGTAAATTAGCTAATGTCAGTGTACTGTGTGCCGTAGTGTAGAGCGCGGCAAACACCGTGCCCCAGGTATTACAAAGGTCCACCGGAGGAACCATGCCATACGGCAAACACATTGTCAATATTCTATGTTTATCCTGAGGTCCCGTATGGGGAAATACTGCTTCCAGCGTATTAATTTTTTGTGCCAGCCAAAATGGAGTCTCCTCACTTTTAGCCGGTACCTTACCCATAACTGAGTGTACAGTGGCCGGATTGATTCCCGGAACCACTGCTTGTGGGTGCGCCAGAGCAGCACGCGCTGCATTAGTATTTAATGCTTGCATTACAAACTGAACCAGTCTTCTGTATGTAGTTGCTAAGTCTATATATAAACGACGCACGTCAGCCACTGCCAAATTTGCAACCGCAGGATATGGTGTGTAAGTAGCCAATAAAGGCCAGGTCGGACCATCATTACTCAGTGGACCTAACCTCACTTGTGCTACTGTGTGTGGGAGGGCGCCAACAAGCCAATTATGGTGTTCTTGATAAGATAAAGGTATCTCTAAGTATGTGTAAGCCCTGTACTGTCCAGGGACATTCGCAACAGTGTATTCGTGAAAAGTATTTGAACCCCCATCAACTGCCGGAAATACGACCCAAGAATAAAAAAGTTCTGTTCTATAGGCTGCATGGGCGTCCACTACAAAAGTGACCGGACCCCCCTGGACCGTCAGTCCATGTGCTATCAGATGTCCTGTGAGCGGGTGACGCATATTGATTGCTATATTCACTACATTAGGATTCGCCATTTGTAAAAAACAGCACTAGATCAGAGAAGGCACACCAATATCGGGGTTTTCCTTTTAAAGTTCAAGCTTGAACAACCAACCACTAAGCAATAGGATGTACCTATTCCGTGGTGGCGGAAACCCTCAGCCCCACGGACGTCTCCGCTTATGGAACCGAGGAGTCAAAATATATATGAGACCGAGAGAGTCAGTCGGACCTAAATATTAGAGCCAGACCAAACGTTGGCGGCGCTATGTTGCGTGGGCTCTCATTATCCTAAATGAGACTACTGGATTTCTAGGCAGCAGGATCGATAACGGTGTGGGGGACTGAGTCTGACCCACGTGTAAGGAACTCTGTCACCCTAAATCCGTTTTTTGCTCCGGCTAACTAGCAGTGCCTCATTTCTCCCACGTGGAAGAAATGATTGGGCAGCCGAGCGCATGACATCTTTGGAACTTCTCAGGGAAGTCGTGGTCACTCAGATCCAAACCAACTCTCTCATTTACAATATGATCTCATATATAAATGACAAAGACAGTATAAGTTTTATATAATGTTTTAATAAAACGACTGTATTTTAGATAATAAGGCGTGAGCCGCAATAACCGGGACAATACAACACAGTAGGATTGAAATAGTCACCAGGAGAGTAAAACATAAGAACAAAGCTATCATAGTGCCTAACAGTTTCTACTCTCCCTCTGCTTGTTCTATTTAGAGCACAGCATGTTATGCTTCTAGCTTGCCTTTCCGAATCACTGGGGAGACATCAGCCCCCATACATGAGCAAAGGCCTGTGATCTGGTTCAGCATCTGCAACGAGGCAGTCAGCATCTAGTTGTGGTTCCCTGGTCGGAATCTCCCTCTGCCGTGTATTGGGACAAGGAAGTGATTTTATAACTAACATGTCAGTGTGATCTCAAAATGTCCCTACACAGGAATGCCAAGTCTAAACTCCTACCACGTCTATCGGCAATGTACCAGACTGTATCCTTGACTGAAGCACAGAGTGAATGTGTTATGGAGAACACCAGTGCTGAAGTAGGCAAAACAGTGTGATATGAATAAAAAACAAAACCGTAGAACTGGCTATTTGAAAAATAACAGTACGAAGCCTAATAAAAAGCATTTAGGGCAAAGTGCACAGAGGCTCTAAGCTGCCAGCAAATGAATAAAATACATCCAGGGCAAAGTGCACAAAGGCCTAAAGCCTGAAGCTAACGCGCAAAGGATACGTAAAACCAACCACACTACAAGACGAACGTATAAAAAAAATATTTCTCCAATAATATAATACTTAAGAAAGAGCCACTCCCGGCTAAAATATCCAACTAATAACGTACACTTAAATACAACAAATGTGCACTGTAATACCTAGTTCTAGGAACTACTACCAAGTGTTATTCTTTATAATCGCTAATCTAAAACGCCATATTGATTCAAAACTTTTTGCCACAGGGTAAACTATTTGTACAGATGGATCAGATTTAAATACTCTCTCAGCGGATAAACAGTTCCTAAAACCCATTTGTTTGCATAGGGAACTAATCCAAAAGACCCCCTGTTTGTCATATACACAACATTGAAAAACGACATGAAGATCAGATTCTTCGTTCTTACAGCCCATCGGGCATAACTTAGACTTGTTTGTGGAATTGGGCCATTTGTAAGTTAAAGAAAACAGAGGGAGAGACCCTAGTCTAAATCTAATGAAAAGAGCACGCACAAATGGAGAGAGTGCTGCATCCATAAAGGGCTCAAACTCATAATGACATTTGAATTGCAGAAAACTATAGGTCATAGAAATTGGCACAACTTCAGCCAATTGGACAGTTTGAACTTTGAGCCAAAAAGCGTCCTTCAATGTCTGAGCAGCATTTTGGGGAATAGAAGAGGGATCCTTCCAGTAAGACCCCAGACCAAGATGAAATAAAGACCGTTCAACATAGGCACCTCACTTAATTTTAGTGTTGAGGTTGGAGCCCACCAGATTGGGCAGCCCACATCTGAATGGAATGAGATCGTCTGATGACCATAGCCGGATCCAGAACAGTAGTGAACTCCACGAACCTTGCAATCAAGCTTGAAAGGCCCATGGCTGTTCGGGAGAGTAGCAAAGTATCATGAGCAAATAAAAGACATGGGAACCTCTGCCCTCCCATACTAGGGGCATCATCAGAACAATCCAAGAGGTAGGGAATACATGTGTTGATGAATAAGAGAAACAGGGTGGGCGCAAGGACACAACCCTGTCTCACACCACGAACAGTAAGAAATGCAGAAGTCAGATCACCTCCCCGACCCCCTCGTACTTTTGAGGCGCGGGACAAGGTCAAAAGCGGATTTCAAATCAACAAATGCCACAAAAAGGTGGCCTGAATCCACATCTACGGTCTTCTACTTTATAGTAGTGAAGTGGAAGACCTGATCAGTAGTACTGACCTTTTCTCTAAACCCGGCCTGAAGATGACTTAATACCTGATTTCCCACTATCCAATGCTTCAGCCTACCTAACAGCTGATAGCAGAATATTTTTTGCAGATTGTCTAGTAAACTAATAGGTCTGTAGTTCCCTGGAAGATTTTTCTCACCTTTCTTGTGAATAGGGACAATTATTTCCTCCTTCCAAGAATCCGGGTAAGACCTGGTGGACAAGGCAATATTCGATATCTTATTTATATACTGAATCCATTTGGGCAAATCTGATTTGTATAAATCTGAGGGAATACCAACCGGCCCAGGAGCCTTCCCTGATTTTTGGGCTAGAATTGCCAACTCCGTTTCTTTTAAAGTGAAGGGAGGCAGAGAGAACATCAAAGAGCAACATGACAATGTCTCGCCGGAGCTGATGACAACAGATTCAGGTGTGGAGCCATAGAGCTCCCTAAAGTGAGTTAACCAGGTGTCAGCGGCAATATGGCATTCTGGGACGGATGAGAGATTTGAGTCTCTACGCGTAACAAGAAGCCAGAAAAGTTTAACGTCATGGGTCCTAGCCGCCTCAGCCAGTTCACCCCATAATCTCTCCTCGTGCTCGAGTTTACACATCTTGCATGTAAGTTCTTCTTGCTCTCACAATAGCTTCCTGATCCTTCGATTTTAATGCTTTGGTCAAGAGACTCTTGGCCACACTGCACCTCTTGTCAAACCACTTACTGCTAGATGGAGGGGAGGAATGTCTTCGATTCATAACGGTTTTGGTAAAAAGCTCCTTAAGGGCCGCAAAGAAGTCCACGTGAGAGGACATAACTTCCAATGAGGTTAATGCAGAATAATCGTCAAAAAGCTGGTGTCTAGAAACTAGGGCACGCAGTTTATCCCTTAGCATGTTGGGCTTCTGGAACGAAACCCATCTCACAGCGCACCTGTTACTGGACAGCTTCAAGGCTCCATGAGTATTGGAAACGAAAAGAGACAGAGCTCCTGAAAAAAGAGTTCTGTCATAAACAATTTGTAAAGGCGCATGATTACTAGTATGCCGTGGGCCCACATTCACATCTATTATGGAATGCCAAAACCTTGAATCAAAAATAACATAATCCAGAGTACTGCTATATGAACCCCTAAAAAAAGTTGAGCTGGCGGGAGTATCAGCTGGAAACCGACCGTTGCCAAGGCGAAGACCATGTGTTACTGTAAGATTGATTATCTGCGACACCCTACAACAAACAGTAAGTGACGCTGGCTGGGTTAAAGGAGGGCGAATATTCCACACTTCATCTTCAGTCTGCGTTGCCTCAGCAAAGGCCGAGTTAAACTCAATTTGCGCATTAAGGTCGCCTGCACTAATAATACGATATTTGGTACGAAAATCTAATATAAGATTATGCAGGAGATCTATAGTAGCAGACCGATGATTGGGAGGACCTGGTCTGTTGTAGATATTAATACATAAGACTGGAATGCCTGAGATTGGCAGTATTGCTATTGCCAAAATGTCAAGGGAATCTACAAAGATCTCCTTTACTTTGCCCACCTCAGTTGTCTTAACCCCGGTACATAGTCCCCCCATTGCCCTACCTATGGGAGACTGCATAGCATTTTTTGTATAAGAACAAAACCCTTGCCTGTACACACTTTTCGTGGCCCACGTTTCCTGAAACATACAAATGCAAAAGGTTTCAACATAAGCCCCCCATTCAGAGTCAACTAATTTACTTTTAATGCCAGCCGCATTCCAGGACAAGAACTTCCCTGTTGGATGTGCAGTGGGACAGGTAGGTTCACAAGATGAATCAACTGGGAAATGATTGTTGAATTGTTCGATATGCGGTGCAGGATTAGAGTTCGCAATAAAAACAGTTAGAGAATCCCGTAAAATATGAACACCTGGACTTGGCAAGATTCTTGAATGTGATAAAGTCTGTAAGTCAGGTCTAATGCTAGAATTGCAGAAACTGGAAGGACATAGTCAATCAACGTCTGAGGTAGCCCCCTGAAGCACAGGAGCATATACGCTTGTGTGTTTAGGAACGGAGCCCATATCAGTCTCAACAGCTGGGCTGGATGTCGGGCCAGTAAAAACAACATGGCCTGTTGCATTTGTTGGAGCTGGCATGGTCATGCTTGATCGAGTGGGCAAACTCATACTTCCCAAAGCAGGTCTGCTGTCACTAAAGAATATATCAAATTCCTTCCTTGTGTGGTTGCGTGCTTCCATCTGCAGTAGGCCCGTGACTAGAAAAGGACTTGCAAGGTTGAGTTTAATAATATCCCGCCTGCCGGATCGGCCACTTAACCGTAAGGCTGATACGATATCGGCATGGATAATTGAGCCACAGCCTCTGACATGACGAATCCAATGCGAAACCTTGTTGATTAAGGAAGATTTGTCTTCCCTTGATTGTACTGGAAGCGAAGGAACATTGCACATATAAATGCAGTTTTCGTTGGACCTATAAGTGAAGTGGTCAGATGCTGGTGTAATGTCCCGATTCCGATCAAGGTTAGAAAAAGAAGGTATAGAACTTGTCAAAGGTGGTGCAGCATTTCTACTATAATGAGACCTGTGAATAGGGCCCTGGACAACCTCAGAGTTCAATGACAAATCTGCTGGCAAAGGCACAGGAGCCGAGGAATAGTTACATGGCAAGGGCAATGGCTTCAGTGCACGAGGAGGAGGTGGATCAGATTTCTTGAGGAGCTTGAGAACTTCAAGCGAAAAGCACTTCAACTCTCCTACTTCACGCTTTAAACTGAAGACTACTGCTAAAAGATCTTCTCTAGGAGAATCGCAATTGGAAAGCAAGGGAACCGAGGAGGTCTGTTGAGCACTGTCCAAATCTAGTTGATCCAAAATGGAAAAACAATTTGAACAGGAGATCCCATGAAGAATAGTATCAGTGACTAAAGCTTCCGAGTTAGACTTGGGTACAGGATGTGAGGGAGAATTAACATTACGGGACGGGGTTTTAGAAGCAAGAACTTGGGGCGGGACACTCGTGGGCTGGGCATCAGTAGAATAATTAGTTCCAGTTGTTAGAAACGGCAATAAAGTTCCTGATTTCAGCCTCGTCCGAACGTTACTCTCCTTTTTGTTAAGAATTAGCTCCACTTCTTCTATTAGGTTGTCAATCTCTCTGAAACTCAATAAAATATTTTTTTTTCCTATCTCTCAGAGCTAAAGGGAACATTTTGTTTTAATGTTGCATCTTGAACCTGACCTCTGAGTTTAGTAAAAATACCACAGAAATGGAGAGCCATCTCCCCTGACCTGATCTGTATTAGTGAGCAAAACAGATACTAAGAAATCACTTCTAAAGACAACTTTCAATATATTACTTGATTTACGGCTGCAGAAAACTCCTATCAACATCAAGAGTGCACCTAAAGTCTCCCTCCTCAAAACAAACTGGAAGCCTACTTAATCCCATGAATGTATGGGTATGGGGTTGCGTGTCTCTGTTAGGTTTAGAAATGTTTGATTTAACAGAGCCCGAATCAGGACTAGGTCTCACCTTGCGTTTTCCCATTCTGAACAAGAATCTCTGCACCAGTATGGAGACAATTTGGAAAAAAATGTAAGCACAAATGTATCAAAAGCCCCAAACCATACCTTGGGGCCCAGAGGGAAAGCATAGCAGGCATCCTGGAAAATGTAGTAAGCCTGAACTCCTCAGTCCTCACTAATCTCCAGTCCCCAGTGCAAAAAACAAAAAATAAAGAGGTTCGGCCCAGCCCAGCTTCTTCCGGGCGCTGACGGGCGCAGGACGGGCCTGCCCTTTGCCTGGGCGCGTCCCACGAAGCGGGCACGCTTTGAAATATGAAGGGGCCTGGAGGTCCCGCCCCCTGATCAGCTGCTCCGAGTCCTTGGCGCGTCCCGCGAAGCGGGCACGCTTTGAAATTTAAAGGGGCCCGGAGGTCCCGCCCCCTGATCAGCTGCTCCGAGTCCTTGGCGGGGAAAGGTACTGCCAACAGGCTGGCTGTACCTTTCCCCAAAATATGACTTTGGCAGTTTGGCTGTACCACTCCGTCCGCCAGGGCGGTAACAGCCGCCAGGCTGGAGACTTCGGTCTCCAGCCAGGCGTGCGTCACAATCTCACCCTCAGGATTATGACCCCACATACCGCCATGGTTTTCGTGGCAATCTTACTGCCACGAAAACCATGGCGGTAGGCACTATCATAATCCCGAGGGTGGGCATCCCTGGCACTAATAGGGGTCTCCCCCGTCCCCCTCCCTCTTCCGAGAGCCCTCCCCCACTCTCCCCCTCCCCTCCGGACCCTCGACATACAACATCTACACGCTGTTAGTTTGGAAGTCAAAATTGTAACTGTTGTATAATCTACATTTAATATAGTTGGAATTGCATAATGTTTAAATTTTAGATGTTTTTTGAATGTGCAGGCCAGTCTGCCACCTTTTTTATCAGGGCCATCCATGTGAATGAACCGATATCCGTGGGCGTAGGTTGTTCAGTATTAGGAATGGAACATTCCTGTATCTACGTGTCAGTCAAGAAAAAGCAGTCAAGGTGAGCGTCAAGGATAAAGTCATTAATTGCAACACTATGTTTAACCAGTGACCGTGCATTTAGAGGGGCACAGGTGAGATTAAACTGTTTAGCACCTTTTATTTAATCTAAGTGTAGCGCAAATAGCAAGATTAAACTGGGGTTCTAAATATGGGTATTCACTGAACCGTTTAAAAAGGCATCCAGGTTTTATGTTCAAAAGTGTTGAGTCCTTTAACTAAAAAGGCCATTTCTGCTTACCTCTAGTGCTTTAAATGTAGTACTTCTTGCCCTGGGCCTGGTCCAAGCATGGACTTGCACAGACTGCTTGCCTTAGGTGCACCTTTGGCAAGTCTGCCAAGCAGACATGCTGTGTCCACCTTTATATACCTAAAGATGTCCATTGACTGATGTAAGCAGCGTAACTGCCTATTTCCCTCATCCAATATGGCATCTAGGAAGGAGCTTCTCTAAGAAGCTGATAGGCCTGTGGAAGAACAGATCCGACAGACTCTGTCAGCGTGAATGTGATAAAGTGCAAGTGCCTCTACCTCACTAAAAGCCAAGCTCTAAAATTACCAAAACTAAAAATGTGCAAATTGATGTCTCGCCTTGCAAGTTTTAAGAGGTTAAGAGTAATGAGTATAAACATTTCTATTCAATTTCACAGGGCATCTGCTCCGAGCCTATGACTGTAGTATAACTGCAAAGGCATTCATCACCAAGTCGGTAGGTACTTAATTTAGGGGCCTGTTTTACATTGTCTTATTGATTTTGCTGTCTCTCAGTGAGGTGCACATCAGAGGACTGGACAGTATGGCAGGGTTTTCCCTTTTCTGAGAGCTGCAGTTTGGACCAGTGTGCAAGAGATGGAATAATTGCAGATTAAGGGATTCTCCCCACTCCTCGGTTCTGTCCCTGGTCTAGTTTGAAGGTAGCCTGGGAAATCCTGTGCCCTCCCTTGTCCTTGGCTGTCAGACCTGCTTTATGTTTTTTTCATTTTTTACTCTCATGGCCATCTTTAGCAGCTGGAATCAGTGGCATCACATTTTTGACTCTGAAAGTGTTTTCCTGGTGCAGTCACTATGGCCTTACAGAGATGCTACTTGAAAATGTTGTCTTGCAGACTTCACTTCCTTGGGGTTTTTCCTGATCGACTAATTCTAAGATTGGGTCCTTCCTTCATTCAGAATGTGGATCCTTCCTTTAATTTCAAGCAGACAATTCTGTCTCAGTTTACCCATGTCCCTTCTTCTTGTGAGGTTCTGCTTCACAATCTAGCTGTACTAATATTTTTGGGGAGGGTGGTTTATTTTAAGTTGATTTGGTCTGGATTTTGGTGCTTTCGGATGGGGGTTTCAGCAGCCACCCCCCAATTGTAATCAGTGTGTTGAGAAAGTCATCTCTATGGCTTAAGGAGTGTGCCAGGTGCCCTATTCTCTGGGGTTCTTGATTCTTCCATACAATTTTTGTTGCACAGTTGGATCTAGTTTTAGCACCAATAAATCACTGATTGTAACCTGGCCTTAGTAACTGCTCATTGACAGGACTACCACATCTAGCAGATAAGTAGGCTTCAATTTTTTACCTCAGATAGCATTCACTGGGGTTTTGTACCTGACACAATCCCAGTGTGTGATCCATCCATGGTTGTTGCTACTGGACAAGTGTTAATATTGAGAGATATTTGGTAAAACCCAGATAAGGATATAGCTCATTATATGAGTTGGGTATTATACCCATTGTTTCAGACCTAAAGGTGCTAGCTCTTTAGTGTGATTCTTTAGTGTCCACATTATCAGCACACTTATTGAAATCTCCCATAATCAAAGTTTGACTACTGTGCGTAGGGACCAAACAAACAAGGTCAGTCAACTCATCTTTCAATCTCACAATACCTCCAGGTGGCCTCTATAGATAGACAACCCTTGCCACAGACCAGATAATAGGTGTCATTTTACAGGTCGCTACTTCAAGTGACTTGAAGTCAGGCAAGAGTAATTGTTCATGGGATTAAGTAGGCTTCCAGTTTGTTTTGAGGAGGGAGACTTTAGGTGCACTCTTGATGTTGATATGAGTTTTCTGCAGCCGTAAATCAAGTAATATATTGAAAGTTGTCTTTAGAAGTGATTTCTTAGTATCTGTTTTGCTCACTAATACAGATCAGGTCAGGGGAGATGGCTCTCCATTTCTGTGGTATTTTTACTAAACTCAGAGGTCAGGTTCAAGATGCAACATTAAAACAAAATGTTCCCTTTAGCTCTGAGAGATAGGAAAAAAATGTTTTTTATTGAGTTTCAAACATAGATTTTGTTACCTTATGACATTGGTAATTATTCTGGAGACAAATTGATAAATTCCCTTGCCATTCTTTCTTAATGTTATGTTTTACTTGTTAGTTTGTATACATGTGTGTAGTTACTTATATTTATGTTTGTTGTTATGTATAGATAATTCATATTCTTTGACTATGTAATGTACTGTTACTTATCCTTTGTTGTTTGTGTATTCAATGTGTATTATATGTGTTATGTTACAGCCCTGAAGAAGTCCTATGTTGGAGGACGAAACACGTTGGCTGTTGCTGTTATAATTTTATATACTATTGAGAAAAAGAGGAAGAAAATAAAGAGAAGATTTTTTATAATCTCACTTAAAAGGATTGGACTTCTTAAAACAAAAATTGTCTATTTGAGGGGTGGTGCACTACCAATATTCTATATGTAAGTGTGTGTATTTGTCTAATGATTGATCTCCCTGAATGCCCAACATGATTAGTTTTGGTGTAATGTCTAGTATGGTGTTGATAACGCCAGATACCTTGTTTCCCACACCCGCCCAGAAGGGCCGTAGCCTATGACGCTCCCATATTGTGTAAATGAGTGAACCCCGTAGTTGAGGATCCCCATAAGCATCTATCAGAACAGCATCTATTTATAGCAAAAAGTTGTGATTTTGAATTGGACCAGCCTAAAGTTTGCCTGAATCGCCACATCCCTAGGGTAGCAACATGCTTCCCCCACTCATCATCCTCAAGCCTACCAAGATCTCACTCCCACCAGTCTCTGAGGATTTGGAGCGCTGAGGTAACATTGGCCAAAAGGGTGTTATATACTGCATTTTCCATGCCTCTGTCACCATTGCCGTGTGGGAAGGAGTTGTGTCAGGCGCCTTTTACTGCATAGTTGCTTAATGTAGCTCCCCAGTACTGGAAACTGACTACTCCAGCCATGTCTGGGTTGCCATCCCTCTAGCGGGTATAGGCAAAATTTATCCCAGATAAAATGTAACCCAGATTAGGAGTCAAAAACACCAAAAATCTCCAATATCCTGTGATGGATTCCTCCAGCTTGGCCAGATATAGAAGGACATCATCTGCACAGACAGAGACCACGTCCTCCCAGTAGTGTTCTCATCGTCATCGAACAATGCACACATGGGCTTCTCTGCTAATCCAGAACACCACTGGTTCCATGGAAACTGTAAAGGAGTGAGGAGAGTGGGCCACCCTGTCTTCTTATTCCCCTCTCCAAAGCAAACTTCACCAAGAGCACATTTTTTACCCTGACACAGGTTGTGGGACTGGTGTACAGTAATCAGATTGAGGCTCAGAAGGACGGGCTGATGCCAGGTCTCAATATATCAAAAAATAGTGGGATAGGGAGGAGTTAGAGGTCCAGTGCATACCCTCCAATAATAGTTCCTAATAATGAAATGCACTGTTCCTGAAAAAAGGAAGAAAAATAAACAGGGAGAGTGTTAGGTAAGCCTATTCAATAGAGAATCATATTCAATAGGAGCAAGAGTCCTCACACACCCACATGGGTGTCATGCTTCATCATCGGACAAGCTCCTCGTCGGACTGGCGCTGCAATGTCTGACGGGCACCACCCTTTCGGGGGGCTCTTTGCCGGAGTTCTTTTACGATGATGCCTCACTATCCCATAGATAAGTAAGGAAAGGAAGGAGAGCAAGAAAATATAAACCAAGCTAAAATTGGCTCAAAACCTATCTGCAAGATGTACTTTTATTGGTGCAGAAAGCAGGCCAAGATTAAAACAAATATATGGAGAAAAGAGTCGATATAATGTCCAACCTTTCTCACACAAATGGGTAGTCAAAAACTATAAAACTATAAGACCCCTCTTAGAAATTGGGTCGACATGTTTCGCGTCTATTCGGTCCACATAGGATCCACTGACGCTTCCTCAGGACCTAAATATAATGATGCTTCTCCACATACAAACTAAAAATGATCTTGCCTGTAACAACTAATAAGTGAAAGCAAAAAATCAGTCAGTCACTTACATAAGTCCATTATGACCCACAGTGTCAATCCTATACGTCGCCCCTCCCAATTAGAGACAAGGCTTCATGGGATCACGCAGACCTTAGGCCTGGTCCAAGTAACAAGAAATTGGCGGCCGGCCGTCAGCGGTTGATCCTGCCCCTGGTCGCGCTCCTGAATTGACTCTCCAGTAGCGTTATGGCCATTCCAATGAGTCAAACGCCTTAGCAGCATCGAGTGCTAGCAATGTTGCAGGTTCCTGTAGGCAGTCCTTGAAAGCTAGGCATCCAAAGAGGCATCTGAGATTGAGTTTAGTACACCTGTACAGCATGAAGCCTGATTAGTATGGGGCCACGGTGGTGTAGATCTCTGGCAGCAGGCAGTTGGACAAGGCTTTTGACAGTACCTTTGTCTCTATGTTGAAGAGAGAGATTGGCTGATAAGAGGAGCATAAAACTGGGGGTTTACCTTGATTATGGATCAAAACTATATCTCCTTGCCGAAGATCAGAGGCAGTATCCCCTGGGATCGAGTTCCGCAAACATTGTGTGGATCGGTTTCACTACCTGCACTTCACATACCAAAATAACTCCACCAGGATGCCGTTGGGGCCCAGTGATTTCCCTTCTTTCATCTGCACCAGTTGTTCTGCGATTTCCCTCTCCTACAAGTCACCCTCTAGGGATTTCCCGCCTTGTCTAGTCTCTCAATTGGGATATCCTGAAAGAACTCACTTAACTCACCGGAGCGGTCGTCATCTCATTTACGGGTATAGAGATATATCAGGTGGTACCCAAAGCCCGCAGTATTTCTGGGGCTGAATCTACCACTTCTCCCACACCTGTCTGTATTCTCGGCACCCACCTCTAGCTCTCTTCCTTCCGTGCCTGCCACGCCAGCAGTTTCCACTCCTTAGTCCCAGCCTCATATAGTCTATACTGTTTTTTTCGGAACAGGGACCGCTCCTCCTGGTTAGGTAAATCCCAATATTCGGCCCTAACAACCTTGATGCAGGCTGCCAGGTCCTTTTTGGGGTGTGCTACATATTGGGCCTCCCACTCTGACAACTGCTCTTCCTTGTACCTACTGGCTTTTGTAGGCCTCACACATTATGGTCCCCGAAGATACAAAACCTTTGCTATCTTTGAAGTAGGACTCCGTGGCCTCCTGTACATATTGCTTCGAGGACCACACCGTGAGTATCCAGGCATCCAACATCCACTCCTGGGCCTAACCACATTACCCCCAGAAAGTACCTCAATCTTGTGTCGTCCGTGAGGCTCTGTCCTCTCTTAATCATTATATCCAGCTCACCCTCCAGACCAAGGTTCAGTTCTCCTCCCACCACCAGAAGTACCTCAGGACTGATGTAATCCATCTCTATATCTTATCCAGAGTCTGTGCCTGGAAGCCTGGTAGGAGGTACCTGGATGCCACATACAACTTCTGCCCCTGCCATGTGCTCTCTCGCTCCCCCAGCCACCCAGCAGCCCTGTGAATCATCCCATGTCTCTGTCACCTGATATGAGAGGGGTTTACGAGCTAGTATGCAGGTGATTTGTTTAATTGTGTTTTTGGTGTTGTGAAGGCACAGAGTTGTGGCAAGTTTTAAATTGGCCAGTAATAACTTGACTCTGGGCTCAGTAATACTACTTGAGTTTGTAAACACAAGAGTGAAGACAGGTGTGGGAATCAATAGCGACCAGAACATAGTCCTTAATGATTCTGTAGATTGTACAGGCAGATGAATAATTGTGGATTTGTGTTGGGTAATTGCTATTACACAATTGTTTCCCTTGAACTCTATCTAGTAAGATACACTCTTCAGTCCATGATTTTAACTATTTATAAACTATCTCACTAAGGGCCAGATGTAGGAAGCCGTTTGCATGGTGCAAATCGCAGTTTGCGCCATGCAGACAGCCTTATGCGATGCTCATTCACAATTTGCGAGTCGGAACCGACTCGCAAATTGTGAATGCGACTCGCAAATAGCAAGGGGTGTTCCCTTCCTATTTGCGACTCGCATCGCAATGCAGAATTGCTTTGTGACCGCGAATGTGGTCACAAAGCAATTTGCAGTTACCACCAGTGTCACACTGGTGGTAACTCATTCGCAAAAGGGAAGGAAGAGTTCCCCATGGGACCCCTTCCCCTTTGTGAATGTTGCCCAAAAGGTTTTTTCAGAGCAGGCAGTGGTCCAATGGACCACTGCCTACTCTGAAAAAACGAAACCAAATGGTTTTGTTATTTTTTTTATTTTGCAACTCGTTTTCCTTTAAGGAAAACGGGCTGAAAAATAAATTAAAAAACTGTGTTATTTAAAAAGCAGTCACAGACATGGAGGTCTGCTGACTTCAGCAGGCCACCATCCCTGTGAGTGCAGGGACCGCTATGAGGTCGCAAAATTCGACCCACCTCATTAATGTTTATGAGGTGGGTCTTTGCGACCCCATAGCGAGTCGCAGACGGTGTCTGAGACACCGTTCTGCATCCGATATTGCGACTTGGAAATTGCGAGTCGCACCGACTCGCAATTTCCGAGTCGCAATATCGGAAATTCATACATCTGGCACTAAATGTTTAGCTTTTTAAACATTGTTTTCCTTTGATGCGTCTGTTCCAATTTCTTCACTTTCCAAAATTTCTAGTACTCATCATTTTTGCCTTGTGCCACCACATCACAGTCTGCTTTTTCCATATACATGTCAGGCATATGACCTCTTTTTTCACTATCCAATTTAACACCTTTCACGCACTTTTGTCCATTTACTCCCTATATCAAATTGTTTGTTAAGAAGTCCCTGTCACCCACTTTAATTTACATCAGTGATTAAAAAAAAAAACTCTTTTTCTACTCCTCAGATTTCGAAAACTGTTACTTTTCCCACAAGTTTGTTTCACCCTTAGCACTGTAATAAATTCACCAGTCACAAACTCGTTGTCTGCTGTCTTAAAATTCACATTTAGCAATGTAGATATGTAAGAACATGTGAAGCATACAATGAAAAAACAAGCTACTTGTGGGAGCAGGTATATGTTGCATGTACACAGTGTCCAGCTCAGGATTACAACCATTCCACACAAACACCAAAATACAAGTGTCTTGTCAAAGAAGACATTTTATTCCATTGCTCAGCTCATAGGCTATCAGTATATCTGAAACATTGCATGCATGACTGAATCATACTGGGTAAATGATCACATTTACAGGTACAGACCTCCAGACCATGAAAAGAAGGGATATATCAGACATTGTCCTGTAGAATAGGCAAATATGAAATTGGTTGATGTCATCAGCTGAAGCCATATCACCTAATTCACTAAAGGAATCCACATCATATAATGCAAGACTCAGACAGATGGCAGTACAACAGTTCCTGATCACAGGGTCATTACAATTAAGTGCTTTTGCATCTGGTGGTATGACACAAACAAAAGTCAGTGATGTGCCACAGGCACTGTGGCCTACTATGATGAAACGCATCAACAGCTACATATAGTTCATACAGAAAGAGTGTTTAGCCAATGTGGAGGGAAACTAACATGAATTTGGCCTAGGACTACATATTTTCTGACCGCATGATGGCATCAGGGCTAATACACAACAAGGAGCAAGCCCAATGGAGTTTTAAACACTTCTATCCTATCACTGTGCAAGCTGTCTTGGCACAGGTCTTGTACACCCGAAGCCTATGACCTACATTCCCAGGAACAATCTGTGTCCACTTTGTATGTCCAAACAGCATCATATTCCTGCCAATGTCACAACTCGGAAATGTGCTGATGAAGATGTCATGGTGAAGGTACCTGAACAAACGCAGAAACAAGGGGTATAGTTATGAAATCATACAGATGGCACAATTCACGTAGCAAATGTCTGGAGAATGCAGCCAATTTAATAAATATCACACAAACAAAAAATCTCCAAAATGTGACTGTGTCAAAAGCTTCCTCATCAGACACACTTTGCCAGAATTTGACAGAGCTTCAGCTTCTGAACTTTTCCAACAAGTATACTCCTCACATCATCACAAGAGTTAATTGTACAGTCAAAGTCATGGCATCTCATGACATACTTACACTCATAGGAAAAAACTGTTGGTGAGATCTTGTCACAAGTCAGCTCCTTCCTCTTCACCACTATCATCTTCATTTGATATTTACGGATTCTCACCCGGTGGCACCGCAGGCTTCACCTCCTCCGGGATATAAGGGATGTTCCTTCGTAGGGCAATGTTATAGAGCATGCAGCATGCCACAGTGATTTGTCTTGTCCCGACACCAAAATTTGACCTTCAGGAGCCCAAACACCCGCTCACCTGGCCGCCTTGTTCTTCCATGGGCCTCCTTGAAGCAGACGTTCCCTAGGGTAGTTGGATTCCTCAGCAGTGTTAACAACCTAGGACGGCTGGGATATGCTGTGTCTCCTGCTTTGTAATGAGACATAAGTGCCACAGTGAGTTACACACTTCCGGATTGTTGCATCTGACATTGCACACACAAGATCACAAGAGATGTAACTTACCAACAAGCCAGGCACTTTCCAGTTGCAGTTGTGACATCAGCTCAGGTATGGTGCTGTTCCCCATAACAAAGGATCATGAGGTGACCATGGGAACTGGGTACAGACATTTGAAATGCACAGATCTGACAAGCTTGCATGTTGCACCAACTTGCACGTTGGTCGAATGGAAGTGCTTCCTGTTGCAATAGACTTGTTCGCTGGGATGCAGTGGCACCCATGCAATATGGGTGCCATTAATGGCCCCAACAAAATGTGGGAGGTGACCAAATCCATAGAAGTCACATTGCCTAAATCATCATGTCTGGGGAACCTGATATAGCTTTTAATGTGTTTCATCAATGCTGATAGCATGTCTTTTAAAACACCACTGAACATAGGTTGTGACATACCTCCAGAAATAGCCACTGTATATTGAAATGATCCTGTGGCCAGGAAGTGTAATACTGCCATGAGTCCTAGGTGGGTGGTATACATGTTGGATTATTGTTTTGAGGCATGAGATCTGGCTCCAACTGACAACATAGATCTAGGATTGTTTGCCTATTCAGACGGAACTGCTCTATAATGTCACTTTCTTCTATGATCTGGAGGTCTGGAAATGGACAGTAGACTGGAGTTTGTCGCACCCTCCCTCCCCCAGGTACCTATTTGTTGAATCAAATAGGTTGGAGCATAAGTCACTGTGTCCAGACCAACAAATCTAATGAGTAAGACCAAACTCATGTGATAACAAATTACTCACTGGAAATACATTACAACTATTCTACATTAAAACTGTCTACTATTCAAGGTTCAGCTATGATCCTATGCTTGTCTAGACATGTATCTACAACACATATATGCACATAACACATCTGTCTGCTCCTCTTGTGCCCCTTGATATTGTAAAGTACGTTCCGACCTCCAAAAATACCATCACCGGCAGGGCCCAGTGCACCGCAGATATATGACATCTGTGATCAGCCGCACACTAAACTACATTGCATTACATTTCATTGCATTACACTACATTATTGTGTAGTAGAAGCTACATATCAAAGAGCTTTACATCTGTGGAGATGTTGATACACATTAATAGATGTTATGACACATTTAACAGTCACCAAACCTGTATTTTCAACTGCCAAAATGGCGGCTGCCTGACCTAGTTCACTGGACTTCAGGAACCTCCGGCTGCCAGCAGGAGTCAACTACGTAATGGGCAGTTTCAACCGCGGTGCACACAGCTATAGGGTAACATTGTTGACTGTGACGGTGATGACTACGTACGTGGCGTACATGTAGACTGTGGTTTGGAAAATAACTCACTTGCCTCCTCACACTGCTGCCATCAACACCTCCACCACTTCAGCTGCTGTATGCCGCTTCAGGGAGCAATCACAACAGGCCAAGCATGTGAAAGGGCCCCTGCCTTTTCTCCAGAGAAGGTGGAGAAACTTGTTGAAGAGGTCCTTCCCATGTATGGTCTGCTCTATGGCTCACCAGAGGAACAGGGAACTGTCTCACATACATTTTTGACTATGTCTAAAACCATAATTTCCTTCCTCACAGGCTAAAATTACTCCTCAGAGTCCCAGTGAGGTATTTGAGTGCCTTTTGTCACAATCCGTGGTTCATACATAGGACGTACAGGTTGTGGATTGTACAGCCCTGTTCTCTGAGTATTTCAAATGACCACTGTGTTGTGTGATAAGCCCTAGATCCTCCTTGTGTTGCATTCATATGTCTATCCAAGTAAACTTTACAACCGAACAATGCTATATCTGATGATCTGATGATGGTAAATAAAAACAACATGAGCTCTGTATGTTTACTCTTTGAGTCAGTTGAGAATGTTGTTAGGAATGTGTAAAGGCCCACAAATTACTCAATTCAATTCAAAGAAGCTTTATTGCGGCTACAAGAGCCAAAAAAGCGCGAGCAGTAATAAATACAAGTAAATGCACGTAATAAAATAAAATTGCAGGTAAATATGGTGATAAAAGGGAGTAAAACATAAATAAAAATTAAAATGGAATAAAAATGAGATAGAATAAAATGGAATAAAATTAGATGAAATGAAATGAAATGAAATGCACTGTGCAGGATGTTGGGACAGTCTTATTTGGAGTCTTTGTCCAGGAGAGTTTTCCCTCTAATAAGCCAACTAGCTCCGAGGAATTTGGCGATAGCGATCACTAGCGTTGGCCTGGTGTCTGATCTAAGGATTCGCAGAGCTAGCGCACAGCAGCGTGCTCCCAGTAGTCTGCATGCCGGGGCCAGCCATTTCCTACGGGGGGCAGTATACGCGGGGCATGCAAAAAGGAGGTGAGGGAGATTCTCGACGGGGGCTTTGCAAGCAGGGCATGCGGTGGATTCGTTGTGTGACCAGCTGCTGGTGAAAAGTCTTAATGGGAGTGTTCCAATGCGGAGCTGGAAGTACAGTTTCCTTTCCCTTGGGACCGTGATTAGGTCCCAAAAAGATTCGTACTTGCATGACTCTTTTAGGTTGGCAAAGTCACAAGATAATGTAGTGTGGAGTGCAGCCCGAGTGTCTTCGTTGTTGGCCATTTGCCAGTAAAGTTTCTTTAGTTCGCTTTTCGAGGGAAAGACTGACGTGGCTGGTGAGTTCCAGAGATCATCGAGCCCGATAGAGTGAAGTAAATCCTTGATGGATCGTAGCCAGGGGATTCTGTGCAGGTGGTCGGCTTTTAGGATGACCTGTAGAGCTTCGGTGAAGGTGTCAAGTTCCGGAGTGGTCCAGAGACGCCGCCAGTACAGCAGAGGTCGCAGGCGGGCTTTGTGACCAATGCGTTTGATGCCGAGGTCCTTGAAAAGAGGGAACAGTGGGGTGCTTAGCGGAAGGGACACAAGGTTTCTTAAGAAGTTGTTTTCAGCGATGGTTAGGTCTTGGGTTTTGGTATAACCCCAAAGTTCAGCCCCGTAGAGCGCTGAGGAAACTGCCTGGGCTTCGTATAACTGTAATGCTGGGCGAATTGGTTTTGTGTGTGAGAGGTGGAAATTTTTTAGTAGAGCCCCAGTTGTTTGTCTTAATTTAAGGGCTTGTTTTCCTATGTGTGGCTTCCAGGACATGTTGTCAGTGAGTGTTATGCCCAGGTAGCTGAAAATGCCCACCTTCTCGATTGAGGAGCCCTCTAAAGTAAATTTCCCTTTGAAGGATCTGTGGGGATTAAGGGTCATTAGTTTGGTTTTCGTTGCGTTGATTTCGAGTCCCTGGGATGAACAGAAATGCTCGAAGCACGCAAGGAGTTTCCTTAGACCACTAGGGGTCTTAGATATCAAAAGAGTGTCATCGGCAAAGAGTAAGACTGTGATTTTTTGTGTGCCAAGTGAAGGTGCGTCAGCCTGCAGTCTGAGGAGGGAGGGGACAATTTCGTTGATGTACAGGGAAAAGAGGGTCGGGGCAAGTACGCAACCTTGCCGCACACCCCTAGAGACGTGGATTCTATCGGTAAGTTGGCCCTTGTTGCCCCACCTGACTTGTGCGTAGTTGTCCTCGTGGAGTCGTATCAAAATGGCAAGGATGTGTTCCGGGATTCCCATCCGAGAGAGAGTGACCCACAGTTTGTTCCGAGGTACTAGGTCAAAGGCAGATTTGAGGTCCACGAAAGCTACATAAAGGCTGCCTTTATCAATGAACACTGTTTTCCAATATAATAATAGGAATCTGAGGGCTTGATCAGTGGTGGAAATCTTCTTTCGGAAACCGGCTTGGAGGGGGCTAAGGATATCGTGGTCAATTATCCATTCTTCTATCTTCCCTAGGAGGCAGTGGCAGAAGACTTTTTGGACACAGTCAATTAGACTAATGGGTCTATAGTTACAGGGAAGAGATCTGTCGCCCTTTTTAAAGATTGGAATAACAATGGCCGCTTTCCAAGAGTCGGGAATTGGCGCCCCAGATGCTATTGCGTTAGCTAGAATGGTGAGATATCTTGACCAGGATGCTAGGTCTGTTGAGAATAGGTCTGCTGGGACGCAGTCTGAACCAGGGGCCCTGCCGCGTTTTAGAGTGCTTAGAGAATAAGTTATATCATTTTGGGAGAACAACAGGGGTGCTGCGGTGGTTGGTGCTAATGAGTGAAGTAGGAGGGGACCCGTACAAACAGAGGTGGGGCTATCATGATCAGGGGAGTACAGACTACTAAAGTGGGCTATCCAGTCTCTTGGGGCAATATTGGTTGTGATGTCCAAACCGCTGGTTTCTGGGCCTCGCGCTGCCAGGGACCAGAACAGACTATAATTTCTCTCGCGCACAGCGTCGCTGAGTGCTGTCCACCATTTGCTATCTTGATCACGCTTGGCTATGCATATTGCAGATTTATAGGACTTCCTAGCTACGCGGATGGCGATGGGGTCCTTGGATTTAATGGCTTGAACTAGGCGCTTGTTTAGGGACCGGCACGTTTTGTTGAACCAGCGGTGCCTGGCTTTGGGTCGTTTGTCGTCGTGGACTGGGGAAGCTGAGAAGTGGTCCGCGATATCCCTAAAGCAGGAGGTGTGGATTGAGCTAATTTCCTGATGGGGTGTTGCAGAACCCGCCTCTAGGTCCCTTAGTGTGGATTTCAGGGTGTTGTTGGCAGCATTGATGAGTGCGGGCCGGGCCACAATATTGACCCATTTTAGGTGTCTTTTGTTGTTGGCCAGGTTAATACCCTCGGGTGCTACTGCTGCGGGGTTAGACGTGGCTGGGAGGTTACCTAGGGCTAATGTGTGGACAGAGAGAGGGTTGTGATCACTTTCGGTCCTTTCGATGATTGTCATATCGATGACTAGAGGCCATAATCTTATATCGAATAGGCAATAATCGATTCTGCTGGTGTGGTTCGTTTTGTTGTATGTGTGACTACCGTTGGTGTCTGAATTAGTTCTGCCATTTAGCGCCCTGAGTCCAAACTCCATGGTCAATGATTTAACCTGAATGGCAACCGACGTCCACCTTTTGATGGGTGGAATTGACAGGGCGGGGATAGACCAGGCTTGATCTTCCTCGCGGGTGGACCTGAGATCGTCCCAGTCAAGGGGTTCGAATGTGACGTTGAAGTCCCCAGCCACAATGGTTTTATGATGGCGGGGATAATTTTGTAAGAGGGCTACGAGGGCGCTGAGGGTTTTGGAGACTTGACCCCCCCTGACCCCTCGAGCGTAGATATTAAAGATGTTCACCACAGAGTCAGGCCCAAAGGATAGACGAAGGCCTAACAGGTCGGGAGAGGCGGTAGGTAGCTGTGATATATGGCAGCTAAGCGATGTTTTGATCCAGATGGTCAGACCCCCTGAGGGCCTGCCTCTCGTGCTGGCCACAGCGGGGATGTGGAAATTTGAGTAGCCTGTTCGGAAGAGTGGGTCGAGTGACCATGTTTCCTGTAGGAGACATATGTCATGTTCGTCAATAAATGAGGAGAAGGATGGAAGGGGAAGAATAGATTTCAGACCTGCCACGTTCCATGAGACAAGTCGTACCCCAGATTGTGACTGAGTTGTCCTGCCTAAATGCCCGGGGTTTGTGAAGTTGGCTGTCGGGGGTTGGTTTGGCAGATGTGGCTGAGGGAGCAGAGATGGGTTGATACCAATGTTTGCCCGTGAGGCTTGTGGTGGTTGGTGATGTTCCTCTGTTGGAACAGGCCTGGTCCTGATCAAGGAGAAGCTTGCCGGCCTAGACAGCAGCTCTAAGTTTGGTGGGCAATGTGCCTGCAAGATGGGTGGAGCATCGTTGTCATGATTGCTCGGTGGGCCGGAAATGGTCGCCGTGTCATGGGTAGGGGGGTGAATACATGGACAGACAGTGGTGGGGTAAAAGGAGGATCTGGGGGTGATAGGTGTTGGAAGGTTGCAAGGTTTGCCTGCATAGATTTTAGGTGGGGCTGTGAGTCAATCATGTTTACCAAGAGGGGATAGGTTTTCTGCCGAGTGATAACTCGGGCATTCCTCGTGGAGCGTAGGTGACCTGGGCTGTTTAAACTGGATGCGTGAGTGTGCAGGTGGGCTTGTTCTTGCGTCTAGGGCCACCAGATTGTTCGCCATGGTCCTGTTCTTGAGTGTCAGTTTTAGGATATCAAAGTGAGTTCCAAGGTCTGGCCGTCGTACTACGGTAATTAGGTCCTCACGTATTATGGATCGGCAGCCTCTAACATGGCGAATCCAGTGGATTGCCTTGTTTTTGATAGAGTCTACCCCTTCCTTGCGCGCCAATGTGGTTAACTTGGGAACGTTAACCATTAGAACTATATTACCTAAATGGGACTGGTCAGTGGCTGGTTGCGTAGAGTATTTTGAGGCGGTGTTGCTCATGGGTTTGAGGGTATTTTGATAGATGTCTAGTGAATTTCCTGTGCCTAAATTGTGGAAGAGGGGAGTCTGGTGGGAGTTCATGGTCTTTTCTTTGGTAGGGTGAGGGCCAGCGTGGCTAGAAGCAGAGGAGTTGGGCGAGTTTGTTGTGATGCCTGATAGGATTGGATTTTGGGCAAGGTTACTGGTGGTCGTGTTATTTGCGTGGGTTAGCTGTTTTACTATTGCAAGTAATGAGTTAACCATATGCTTGAGTTCTGTGACTTCCTTCCTTAGAGCTTGTATGTATTCGATATGCTGTGGGGTTACATGAGGAGAGTGCGTGTTGGTTGCTGCTGGCCCATCTGCCAGGGTGTCTGGGTTGATGTCGTCGCATGATTCAGGGAGGTTGGTTAGGGGATTGAAGCGGTTACTGAGCTGGATGGAATCGTTGGTGGCAAGTGGTAGGTCTTCTGCTAGGGAGGGGGCCGCATGGGTGATAACGTTCCTATTTTCACCCACCCCTGTAGAGTCAGTAACTTGTTGCCCACGTTTCACGAAAATCTCAGCGATTTTCATGGAACCTTCCTTCCTGCTAGTTGAAGTGGGCCCCTCCCCAGTTGCAATAGAAATGTTACCCTGGGGGCTAGTTAGTATTCCGTTGCATTCGCCTAGGAGAGAGTCGATTCTATCCATAACGCAGTTGCTAGCTGCGTGCTTATGCCTTTTTCGCTTGGCTTTTAGTACTGCCCCGGCCCCTGCCTCTATTGCTTTCCTTTTGCCCATCTGGTGTTAGTGTAGGTGCAAGGTTAAATGATAAGGTGTCAGATTAAATGGAGCAGCTGACTGGGGAGACAGAGTAGGAAATAACAAAAGGGACTGAGTACAATATGGCCTGCTTGGGAGATAGATGTTAGGGGAGTGGCCCAGCCCAGCCTCTGTCAGCCGCTGACGGGCGCAGGACGGGCCCGCCCTTGGCCCGGGCTTTGCCCGGGCGCCGCCCACGCGCGTCCCGCGCTGCGGGAGCGCGAACGAGTTTTTAAAGGGCTCCTGCCCTGCCTCCAAGAACACACAGCGCTTCCCGCGACGGCGGGAGCGCGAACGAGTTTTTAAAGGGCTCCTGCCCCGCCTCCAAGAACACACAGCGCTTCCCGCGACGGCGGGAGCGCGAACGAGTTTTTAAAGGGCTCCTGCCCCGCCTCCAAGAACACACAGCGCTTCCCGCGACGGCGGGAGCGCGAACGAGTTTTTAAAGGGCTCCTGCCCCGCCTCCAAGAACACACAGCGCTTCCCGCGACGGCCGGAGCGCGAACGAGTTTTTAAAGGGCTCCTGCCCCGCCTCCAAGAACACACAGCGCTCCCCCAAATTACTCAACCCAGATCAGGCCTTGGCAAACTGTGGTATGAGACCAATGTAAAACTCACTGAGCCCTTCAGAGTGCCACACAAACCTGAACTCACATATAGGATGGTCAAAGGATGTACTATCATGCATGGAAGTGATGGAAATGTGATGTTTAGTGTAGGCTCTGGATGCTCATCCTGTAGAGAACACGGCTGGTCAAAGACTTTTCACAGTTGGGGATGATAGCCAGGCTTGTGCACATAAACAGTGGCTATGCAACTGAGGCACTCTCTGTAGACCTTCTTATCCTTGGATGTGGCCAAAAGGAGTCTTCAGAAGCAAGATGTAGCCTGAATGCTTTTACATTGACTACATGAGAAATGGGGACTGAAATAATCACCTGACCTGGTACTTGTTTCCTTTGACCCTCATTTTTAATGTGCCATTGCCTAATGACAAGCCCCTTACTTCCACACATCTGTTGTCACCTTTCCAGATGCCATATTTGTACAGTACAGGCCTGTTGAACAAATGTCACACAGTGCAGATAGTTGGTTAATGCAGGGGAGATCATGACATGGGAATCATGATCTTTGTTACATGCAACTAATCAGATCAAACATACCTTGGTATGTTGAATGTCATCTCTGTAGGAGTGCCACATATGGGAAGAGGTGTTTCCTGTGATACCAATACATGCAACACAAACCCACACAGAAATGGTATGACATTCCATTATGTAGACCACATTTCCACACATTTGCAGGGAAGACTCTTTAAGTGACACCCATGCCAGACCTTTCATTGTCACCTAAGTCTTACGTTGTAGTCTGTTCAATGTTAGTTGCCTGTATGGAATGTATACAGTGAGTCATTGTGCCTGGCTGTAAAGGTGTCTGTACAGTCATGCACAAGTAGTTTGCCCATCAGAGGGTCAGAGTGGTATGTTGTGTTTCCAAGTGGGTGGGCTTGCTTAGTCAGTGTAGGCCATGACCAAGTTTGTGGATTGTCACCAGCTGAATCCAAAAGTGTATATTTATGTCCCTGTACTTATCACCATGTGTGCCTTACACATGTTGTGTGTTGAAAAAAATGCTTGTGCTAGGTGTTTCCTAAATGTGTGTCAAACAACCAGTTCCTGTAAAAAGTGCAATTATGACCTCTTCATTTGTCTATTGCATCCATACTATTCAATTCCCATCAGAAGCAAGGGTTTTGGTGAACCATTGCCCAAAAGGTGCGGACCCTGGGGGTCTATCGCTGGCAGAGCATCCACTGTTGAAAATGGTGAGAGGACCTGAGACCCTTGGCTTGTAAGATTGTGGAAGTCCATCAGGGGTTGTCTCCCATATGTGGGTGGGGCACACGCTGGACCCCGACCCATCTGATGACCCACATACTGGCGGTGGCCTATCCCGAGCTTGATGGGCATTTGAGGGGAGCACAGCAGCTACAAGGGGTTAAGTTCTGGGCAGATTTATGCCTGATACATTGCCATGTTGATGTGTTGGAGGCAGCCATTAATATTTGAAGATGTCCAATGTGCAATACACAAGAGAATTATTGTTTGTGTAGGTATGGTGGTTAGTGCATGGTGACATGCCTTGCCCTTTGTCCTAGTGACCAGGGATACAACAGAGTACAGTCCACTACTAATATACTCTCTTGGGCAGACACATGGCTAAGTGCAGTGGTCAATCATCTCACATTATTTCATGTTGTGGGTGTCATTTGTACCCAACAGTCCACTTGTCTTCAGTGTGTCAGCTAAGGGCCTGCTCAAGCAAATATATTGGCATCTGTACCCAAGAGTCTACTTATCTTCAGTGTGTCAAGAGTGCTGATGCCTCCCTACTGTCTCTCATGTGGTGGTGGACACCATACATGTGACATCGCATACATTGTCCTATGTGTGCAGTCACTGAGGAATTCTCTCCCCTGTAGGGAATGTACAGGTAAATATTGTGGCCAACATCACTGTTCATATCAGTATTTGTGCCTACATGTTAGCATGTGTACCTTGTACTTTTGAAATATAAGTTCTACTACTGTTTAATTATCTACCTGTCTTCATGGGCAGATGTCTGATTCCATCACCCATGTGTGCATGCCAAAATCTCTTGGAAAATAGTTTTATATGATGGGTATACAGTTCATGTGGTACCACTGAGAGGAATGTATCAACATTGTTTGTTGGGTCACACATACCATAACCCAGCGGTTCCCAACCTGTGGCCCGCGGACCCCCAGAGGTCTGTGACACATTCCCAGGGGGTCCCCAGTCCTGGGATGACAGAAAGGTACTTCTTCAACTGGGGCCTAACAGGAACACGTGTGTATTTTTATTTGTGCAGCCATTGTAAAAACACTTCAAAGTTCCTTGTACAACCAGCAGCTTTCAGGTGACAATAAAAGAGTCAAGATGTACCTGCTGGAAAGAGATGAGGGTTTTAACTTGTGGCAGTTTTGACTCAAGGTAGCGCAGATGGTTAATATGCCTATTGCAGAGAACGTGTATCATGCTAAGAACATTTTTTTATGTGCGTAGCACAGTGGGTTACTGCTGCTGTCACAAAGATTCTTTTGTTACTGTGCAGTTCATAAGTTACAATCGTAATCTAGCACAGTGAACTCAGAATTGCCAAAGAGCTGCATGCAAACTGCATCGCACAAATTAGAATGTTTTTTTTCCCCAGCCTTTCATTATCCTTATGCTGCTAAAAAAAGGTTTGCTTGCATAGAAATACATTCCTATTATTAAAGTCAACGCTAACCACTGTGTTATATTCTCAATCCTGAGTTTGTGCTTCCCCAGTCCAAGCACTCTTAGAAAAAGCCTACCATTGTGAATGACGTGAATCCTACACACTGTAGTCCCCTGTAAAGTGCTCTCACCTTCTTTGGGCTACCGCACTTCTTACTGCAATATGGCTAGATTATTTCAGGACCTTGTGTGGAAACTGTGAGAATGTCCTTTGCATTTGTCATTATATTTGATGACAGTAGGTTACTAAGGGGTGCTGAAAGAGCAAAACCATTCAAGGTGACAAGGTCTTCTTCTTGATCCATTGGTATTGTGATTGGATAACTTCACTCATGCAATTGGAGTTGTCTGTGATTCTGAATTTTATGTGTGCAAATGTTTACAGTTCATGTAACAGGCTTATATGTGGTCTTGCAAATGATGGAGGCACTTTGGTGGATCTTGTGGCTGGGGGCTACTGTACATGATGGTAATGTTTTGTAATCAAAGCTGTTTTTCAAGTGTGTTCAGACACATGGACTGACCCCAATTGTTTTTGTAATTTCCGCATCATCACAGGCAAGCGGAGGAGACAGGGCGACAGTGGGGAAGCAGCTGGCCACGGTTCCTCCAGTCACAAAACCTCAGACATAGAGGGAGCCAGTGGCCCAGAGGGTGAGGGGAGTACCATGGAAGAGACCAGCTTTACATCATCTTCTTCTGAGTCGACCTCCAGTGGACACTTCGTGGTGGTGGTGGAACAATTAGGACCTACACCTGCTCCATTCGTGGCTGCCAACCCAAGTTTCATCTCCATCCTCCATGTGCTCCCCACCCAGTTGGCCGGGCCTGCTCCCCCAAGAGAGTAGCTGTCTCCTTTATGCCAGGCACTTTACTCCTTGCACCTGTTGCCCCTGCTGCTCTAAATGAGAAGGCTATTGACCTCTTGAGGAGCATCTGTCTGGGTCAGTCTGCCATTCTGAATGCCACCTAGGTGTGGGGCACCCAGCTCCAACAGATAGTTTCATACCTGGATGGCATTCACAGTACTATGTTTTCCCTACAGATATATTTTCAGGATCTGGCCTCCTCCCTCACTGTAGCCTTCCACCTCCCAAAATCCTCCCACCACCACCTTCCCCTTCCCCACCCAAATTCCCTATTCCCATACCTGTCCAAGGCAGACTCACATACCCATGCACACACTTCAACAGCCACAAGCAGCACACATAACCCAAACATCAAAAGACACACAAGCGTGCAGGCACTCAACAGTCACTTACAACTACCACCACATCCACTGTCCCCCTAGACACTACCCCAGCACCCACATATACAGCCACCACATCCACTATGCCCCCAACCACCACCCCAGCACCCACAGACACAGACATCACATCCATCGTACCCCCAAACACAACCACAAATACCACAGACACAGCCACCACAATCACCATACCCCCTGACACCACACCAACACCCACTGACACAGCAACCACATCTACTATACCTCCACACACCACCCAAACATCCACAGACACAGCCACTGCTCACACCATACCTCCAGCCACCACCCTCACAAACACATCCACCACTCCCAACATCTCTTGGGTTACATTTCTCTCCCTGATGTATATTGGACATTTGTGTAATGTGTGCAAGCGAGAGGTGTGTTTTTCCACACATGGAGGGTGTTCAGTTGTGCTATCTTCCTATACATTTGAATGGACGTGTCCATTTTAATGTGTGTACCATACACCTGTTTTATCTTAATGTGTGAACCATGCTGTTACTGATGTATTTGCTTTCAAGCCTTGCACTTACACATTTACCCCGTGGGCATGCCACTTGGTTATACTATTGGTTGTCCCTGATATCCATCAGGCCACAGTTCCTGTGCAAATGATGTTTTTGAGGCATGTGCAAAGTGAAATGTGTCCCGGAGCAGCAGCCTTCCTTGGGTCCCCCTGTTGCCACCATACCTATTCTGCAGGGATTGTTTGCATTGTATGCTTTGGATGTTTGTCACACAAATGAATATGCATCCCATTTACCTTATATTCCCTTGCTATGTGGGTGATATGTGTGAGTCCATTACCAGGATTTTGCAGAGAAGGTGTGTATGGGTTCAGTGACACATCCATGCAGATGTATATTGTCTGTTACGACAGGCCATGGCATGTGAACAATGTGAGGGTGTTGTTCCAAGTTGTGTATGTGACACTCATGAGGATTTGCTGTTGTGTGGCACAATTATGAACACATCACTATTCCTGATACTGGGATGTGCACACATATCAAGTTTTGTAGAGTGTGGTGGTGCAGTGTCATTGCCCTGGCCAAAAGGAGCGCCATGGGGCTGTGATTGTGACATACGTTGTGTCCAACTCCGAACCTGGACACATGACATATATTTGGGCCAAGGAGCTCAGCCCACATACTAGGCCAATGGTGGTCCATTGATTTGCTGTGGAGTTGGAAGAAAGTGGTAGGTAGTTGGCTTACCGTCAGTTGCGTCCATGACAATGTCGATTTTGTGCACCATTGAGCAGCACAAGCAATGGCAGGACCTGTAGTATCAGCTCCATGGTGGCACAGTATATGTGACACAGTCTACAGGTGAGTTTCAGCTTATATCCCTCAACTTCCCCCTGCTCAGGTGTGCTGAATGGACCGCCACAGTCATGTCAGTGGAAAGCAACATTATAATTGGGATGGTAATTGGACTGGCAGCCCGCCTGCTGATAGACACATTGGCTTCTCTCTCTAACAAGGCGGTCTAAATTTGCTGGCTGTGTGGGCAGGACTGCCCCTGTTGCATTTTTTCTTAGGTAGTTTTTGCTAATTCAAACTTGCTAAAATTAGCCAGTGGAAAATAGTCATTAAGTAATAGAGCATGCTAATTTTGCCCAATATCCACGTTATACCCCATGTTTTTTATATGTATTTATATTGGCATTTTCAAGGGGTAACACAGTCTTCTGGATATATTACAATACTGTAAGCATTCAACAGAAGGTACATTTGCTATTGTGTACGTTTGGAACTATCACTTATATCAGCTCAGTTGGAACCATATTCACAGCACAGGGTAATGTGGGAGCCGCGCCCAGCAGTTTACTGGTTTTTAATCTATGGTGTGCATAGATCCAACCATAGTCGGTAGTGGGGTGTTCGATTATCTAGGATACATTCATGCCATATCATATAATTTAACAGTACTCTACCAATGATTATAAACTGCATAACTATTTAACCATGTCCCAAGAACAAGCGGTCCCCAAGATCCGTAGGCCTTCTCAGTTGCAGGTGTGTGTGTTACATATGTATACATGCGTCTAGGGATGATGACTATAGGAAGGTTTCAACAGGGAATAGGAATCGGGGAGGGCTAGGTAGTGGCAGGGTGTACTCAGTCATCTTATGTGTTGTGCACCCAGGGGTGATGACATGTGGTGCTCCTCAGTTTTTCCAGTCATAGCTACCAGAACTGTCGTGTTGGTCAACTTCTATTCGGTGTATCCCCCCTTTCCCCAGCATTGAGGCTTAGCTCGTCATTCACTGTATTTGTATTGTCATCTGATGTAGTGTTGTCTACTATATCAAGGGACTCCTGCTCATCCACTACTTCAGACCTGAGGTGGGCTTTGGGGTGGCATCCAAGTCCCCTGGACTGTTCCCTTATTACCACCCCCTTTTGAGCTTGGGCCCAACGTGCAACATCTAGTATCCATGTGGTAAATCGGGGTCCCCTGGGGGCTTTCCAGTCCAGCGCCACCCTTTGCCGTACAAGTACCAAAGCCAGGTCCACCAACCTATTCCCCACTTTTTCACAGTAGTCCGTTAAAGTTGGGCATCCCCACGTCATGTGACCAAAGTCACCATCTAGAGTCAAACATCTAGGGCAACCCCTGGGTTCACCTCCATATATGGCCTGAAGTCTATATGAGGTGAGGTATGTCCTCTGTGTAATATTGTATTGGATAAAATTAAGGTGTGTGTTTCCAGATCTACCAGTCCTACATCATTAAGCCTCCGCACCAGCCACTGCAGCTGTACCGCTATACGGTAAAGTTTGAAGTTTGGTGCCCCCAGTCCACCTGCATCAGGGAGGAGGTGAAGAGTAGTCAGAGAAACGCTTTGACGCCCTCCATCCCATATCAGTTCCCGAAAGATCTTATTTAGGGTCCTGAACCATGACACTGTGATCATCATCAGTAAGTTGGCAGAGAAGTACAGCAGCCTTGGAAGCATGACCATTCTAGACAGTGAGCCGCGGGCCATAATAGGCAGCTTAAGGGTGCGCCAAAAGCTGACTCTGGAACTAAGCGATCAGCAGGTTTTTCCCAAATTGCCCTCCCTAAGATTCACCACTCCATGGTAGATCTGGATACCAAGGTACTTAAATGTACATGGTGCCCACATAACGTCTTCTGGGCAGGTGGAGGGCGGGTCAGACTGCGCAACCACCGGAACACACGTCTTTCTCCTATTGAGGTGCAGTCCTGAACAGCTGCCAAACTCCTCCAGTGTATGTAGAGCCCAGGGGAGAGCCAGCTCTGCATCACCCAAGTTAATCAACAGGTCATCAGTGTATAGTGATATAATGTGCTTTACCCCTTTTTTACGTGTCCCCTTATCTTACCCTTCCCTCCAAAACCACTCCACCAGAGGTTCCATCGCTAGGGCAAACAGCAAGGGGGGAGTGGGCACTCCTGTCTGATGCTGCGGTAGATGCTGTATGTGTCAGAGATATGTAGCCCTGTCTTAACTCCCACCATTGAGGAGGCATAAAGTAAGCCAACCCATCTGATCCAAGCATCACTCAGCCCCATGCGAAGCATGGTAGCTTCTAAATAATCCCGTCTCACCCTGTCAAAGGCCTTCTGGAGGTGACTGACACTATGACAGCTTTAAAGTCAGATGGTTGGAGATGGACGTTATATCCCAATGTGATGGTGAGTAACTTATCTGTGGTGTAGAGAATATATCTGGTGCTATAAATATTGCATCCTTTTCTGGGCTGATTGCAATCAAGCCCTAAGAGCAAAAAAATGATAATTGATGAAACAAACAGTAGGGACTACAGCCTAAGTCTAAACCCAATGCCAAATTAATAAAATCAACATTCTCCAAACCACAAAGACAAACATCAATGTACTTGGCTCTGTGAAGAGCAGCATTTAAAAGGTGAAGGATTTGGAATGGAAATGGTAGATTGAGTGCTTTGATCGCTTTTCTATCTCAGTTTAGAGTCCATGGTTATTTTAAGTGTACTCGATCAGGTTCTACCATAAAAATATGTATTCAAAATGGTAGCATCCCGTCATGACAAAACATCTCTCCGGAGAGGGACCAGAGAGCCACAAGAACTTCACAGAATCTTTTGCCTAGAACAAGAAGATCCAAAAATAAGATCGGGCCCTCATTATGACCCTGACGGAAAATTCCACCTACCGCCACGCTGACCGCCGCCAACTCGCGGCGGCGGATATCTGTTCACCATATTATGACACACACACACCAATCTGACAGAATTCAGCCACAGACACAAATCCGCCAGCCCAAAGGTCAGTGATAAAGTGGCGGTATCAAATCCCACACCTTTACGCCAACAGAACAATGTCCACCACGTTATGACCCACGAATCACCACGGCAGACATTCAATGGTGGTAAACCATTGCCGGTCCATACCGCCGCACTCACAATGGACACCCACAAACAAAACAACACCACATTGGAAAATTCAAACACACACCTGACACCCATACACACACCACACCCACACCACTATAGAACACACACCCACATTACCCACAACCCTTTACGATTACAAATCATTGGCAGGAGACTGACACCAAGACCACTGACAAAACTACATACACACACCACATGCACCCATACATCCCTCACGCACCCCAATGCACACACCCCAACACATTACTCAACACACCCTCACCAACACACATCCTATAACACCCATGGCACCACAAAGGCACCCCTGTTTCACTGAGGAGGATTTAAGGGTCATGGTGGAGCAAATTGTCAGGGTAGAGCCACAGCTTTTGGAGCACCGGTGCAGCAAATAGCAGCCAGGAAGATGGAGCTATGGCGGAGAATTGTGGACAGGGTCAATGCCGTGGGACAGTACCCCAGAACAAGGGATGACATCAGGAAGAGGTGGAACGACCTATGGGGGAAGGTACGTTGCATAACAGCAAGACACAGCTCGCTATACAGAGGACTGGCGGTGGACCCCCACCTCCTCCCCCACAACTCACAGCATGGAAGGAGCAAGTCTTGTCAATACCGCGTCCTGAAGGCCTGGTTGGAGTCAGAGGAGGACTGGACTCAGGTAAGTCAACTCTCTACTATTATCACCCCCCCTACCTGCATGCCATCACATACCCTCACCCTCACTCCCATCACGCCACTACATCCAACATACTCCACCATCACATCTCTTTAATCCCAATGCCAAGCCCTGCATGCTGTACCAATGCATGGACACCCCTCACAGCCCTGCATGGACACTCATCACTAAAGCATGCACAGCATAGAGCACTAAGAATCCCACCATACACCAACATACACAAGCCAGGGATGTACAATATGTCATACACATTAACCATAACACATCATTTACATCCCCACAGGTACCCCAGCCAATGTCACTGGAGAGGAGGTGCCAGCACTATCCAGTCCCCCAACTGAAGAGGCCCACAGTGATGACAGTAACTCTGGTCTTCAGGATCTGGACGATCTACCTGGCCCATCAGGGACCACTGGACAGCCAAGCCCAGTCACAGACCACCACAGAGCCTCCCCCATCAGGAAACAACACCACAGCACCCACCCTGCATACCCAAACCTCTGTCCCCAGGACAGGTCAGTCATCAGTGTGCCCACCTGTACAGGGTCCCCAGGCCACACCTCGCACACAAGACAATCAGGGACCTGGGGTCAGTGGCAGGGGGCATACGGTTCATGGGACAGAGGCACAGGCCAATAGGGACACTGGTAGGACTGCTGTGTGCCAGGGGGAGGACAGGACCAGGGAACCCATTCTCCAGGAGGCACTCTCTGAGATCCTGGGAGCCTATCAACACTCCCAGGACACAATGGGCCAGATCCTAGACAATGTGCAGGAGAACAGGCGGCTAAAGGACGAACAGTATCGGGATCAGGGAGAACTTGCAGGCCATCAACAACACCTTGACCTCCATAGTAGGGGTGCTGGCAGACATGGCCAACATTATGAGGGAGGCAGTTTCAGACCAGCGGGCCCCTGCCACTAGCCAGTCATCTGAACAACCTTCCACTTCCGCTGCTGCTAGTGGCTGGGAGGCCCCACCACAGGACTCCCCCTGCAGAAGGTGAACCACCCCACAAAGGTTCCCTGCGATCCAGACAGAAGCCAGAGACACTTGCCAATACCCCCGCCAGGAAATGAGACCCTCCTGATTGTTCCCCTTGTGTCCCACTCAGTCACCCTGTCCACCTTGAACTGCCATTGCTCCCTTTCCTATGTCCCCTTGGACAATGCACCTGTGCTACGAACAGACTGAAACAATACCCTGGACTTTCCTCCATCAGCTACCCATCCCATTGCACTTCCCCCTCTATATATTAGCACTACAATAAACACCCTTGGATAAAAATCGATTTAGAGTATGTCATGTATTTCAAGTATGTATTGATTGAAACGGGTACAACCATTGCAAATGAACTGTACATAGAATGAGCATACAATCAATGACCTGTAGATGGCTGTTGTGATCACACAAGCAGTATTTGTCAAATCACCAACATCTGCAAAATGAATAGCCAGAGGTAACAGTAAGTGGGCATAGAAGTGGGAAATACCAGCATGCCAATGCCACACAGAATACAAAGTCATTGAAATGTAAAGTTGCACTGTCTCACCTGTGTGTCATTGGAAGTACTGATGGATTACAGATGTTCTGTTGTCCACATCCTCATCCTCTGTCTTCTCATCCTCACTGTCCACAGGGTCCACTGCTGCCACAGGGGCATCTCCAGTCTCCTCCTCCTGCAGAAAAGTGACATGGCGTCTGAGGGCAAGGTTGTGCAACATGCAACATGCCACCACTATCTGGCAGACCTTCTTGGGTGAGTAGCACAGGGATCCACCTGTTAGATGGAGGCACCGGAACCTGGCCTTCAGGAGGCCAAAAGTCCTTTTAATTATCCTTCTGGCTCACCCATGTGCCTCACTATAACATTCTTCTGCCCTTGTCCTGGCATTCCTCACAGGGGTCACCAGCCATGATAGGTTTGGGTAACCAGAGTCACCTACAAATATTGAGGGATAACATTTAGCCACACACTATCCCATATGGCCAACACCATAGGCATACAACAACACATACTGGGTGGGAACCAGGGCTCACCTATTAGCCACACCCTGTGCCTCTGTAGTTGGGCCATCACATTTGGGATACTGCTATTCCTTAGGACAAAGGCATCATGCACTGACCCAGGATACTTAGCATTGACATGGGAGATATACTGGTCTGCCAAGCACACCATCTGCACATTCATAGAGTGGAAACTCTTACGATTCCTGAACCCTTGTTCATTCTGGCAGGGGGGACAAATGCAATATGTGTTCCGTCAATCGTCCCTATTATATTGGGGATATGTCCCATTGCATAAAACCCGGCCTTCACAGTGGCCAAATCCTCAACATGGGGGAATGCAATGTAGCTGCACATGTGTTTTATCAGGGCAGACAACACTCTTGTCAACATTATTGAGAACATTGGCTGTGACATTCCTGCTGCCAAACCCACTGTCACTTGGAAAGAACCAGTTGCCAGGAAATGGAGAACTGATAGCAATTGCACAAGAGGATCCCAGTGGGATGACGGATAGCAAATATCAGGTCAGGCTCCAATTGTGAACACAGCTCTGTGATTGTGGCCCTGTCCAGTCTATAGGTGGAGATAATGTGCCCATCCTCCAGTGTAGCCAAGTCCACCGGGGGTCTGTACATGGGGGTATGTCTCCATCTCCTGTTCATCCGCAGCAGTAGATATCTAAGGGACAAAAGAGTGAGGAGGCTGTCTCAAACTGAACAATGAGCCACAACAGAGGTGCGCAATCTGTAAACATGTTATGGGAAAGTGTGATTTGTCAAGTATGTGCCTATTTATCCTGTGATGCAGCATCATTCCATAGGCCTGACCCCCCCCCCCCCTGAAATGGCGTCCGCCTGTCCTGTGTGGAGGGACAGGTGGAAGTGAGGTAATGCCACTGATGTTGTGTGCCGTGCCAAGAGGCAGTCGGGAACCGCTGTGCAATTCCTCATTGGTTAATATTGGGCCCTATGGAGTACAGTGGCCAATGGTTATCTGCGCCGGCGGTGTCGGTATGCACTGCTGCGGACATGACTGCCATTTTCTATCAAATTCCTCACTTGTTTCCTGACCTTCCATAGGAGAGGACCTACACTGCAGGTGCTGCTGTGACATGCATCTGGAACCTACCATGGCCCATGTGACCGGGCAAAGAGCCGCAGCCTTCACTTCAGAGGAAATGGAGAGACTGGTGGATGGGGTCGTAGCCCAGTACGGACTGCTGTATGGGCCTCCAGACCAACAAGTGAGTACACTGTGGGCACGATGCATGTGGCATGAATGTATGGAGGTGTGTGTGAAGGCATTGTGTAAGGTGGGAGGGATGTCCTCTTGGCTGGGTACACGTTGAGAGGTGGGCTATGTGTGTGCCAATAGTGATGGAAACAGGTATGGTGGGTGATTCGTGTTACAGTCTGGACTGTTTGTCTAATGGTGTTCTCTTGTCTGTATTGCCTCTGCAGGTCAGCGCCCATCAAAGGAAGGGTATATGGCGTGCCATTGCCAAGGAGGTGCAGACCCTGGGGGTCTATGGCAGGCAGAGCACCCACTGTCGCAAATGGTGGGAGGACCTGAGGCGCTGGGCACAGAGGACCACAGAGGCCCAGCTGAGGATGGCCTCCCAATGAAGAAGGGGTGCCCGTCAAACCCAGACTGGCCCTGATGGCCCGCATACTGGCAGTGGCCTATGCTGAGCTGGATCGGCGCTTGAGGGCATCACAGCAGCCACAAGGGGGTGACTACAGTGGCCATCATTAAAGGAAACGGCTGGAGGGGTGTTATCCGGGTGGTGGGTTTGTGTCTGTGAGTGCCCCTAGGCCAGGCCAGACATAGCAGCGTAGGTTCTCTGGTGGCTAAGGGTCTGAAGGGGAAATACTGCATACCTAGCTTGTTAGCATCCACTACTGGTCAGGGCTGCGTGGGTCCTAGGTGTGCTGCAGTTGGCAGTGTGTGCTTCTCCTCATGCCTTGGTGGCTAGCAGTATCACTGGTAGTGCAATGCATAGTGCGTAGGCCTGTCCCCTGTGTGTAAGGGTGCTGTGTACGCCAACGGTGGTGTTGGTCCAGTCATTGACCCAGTGTATCCTTTGTCTCTCTCCCCCCTTTTCTTGTTTTGTCATCTTGTCCTTATGTGCATTAGGATCATCTGGCGGAGGAGCAGAGGCATCGGCAATGGAGGGAGCTGCATACCCCAGGACTCAGGAGGCAGAGTCCACAGACGCTGAGGGCACCAGTGGGACGGTGGGTGAGGAGAGCACCACAGCGGAGACTGGAGGGGTCAATACAGACTCTGATACCTCCTCTGATGGGTGACCACTCCCAGCTACTGCTACAGCCGCCACCCCCATACCAGCACCGCCCTCCCAGCTGCCCCTCAGCGAGTTTCCCGTGCCCACTCACCCAGGAGGGTGGTCATCTCCTTTGCCCCAGGCACCTCAGTGAGCCCTGCTGCCCTGAGTGAGGAGGCTATTGACCTACTGAGATCCATCTTTGTAGGGCAATGAACCATTGTGCATGCCATCCAGGGGCTGGCAGCCCAGATGCAGCAATCTAATGCATTCCTGGAGGGCATTCATAGTGGATTGGCGGCCCAACAGAGTTCGATCCGGGCTCTGGCCTCCTCTTTGATGACAGCCATTGCCCCTGTTTCAACCATCCCCCCTCCAACTTCCACTTCCCAGTCCCATTCTCATCAAACCCAACCCATCCCTAGCACACAGCCAGACAAGCATGCACACAGGACAACACCCAAGAGTGTCACAGGCAAACACAAGCACCACACTTCATCCCACAGGCACACACACAAACAACATTCATTTGCAGACACAACAACATCCACTATTTCCACTGTCTCCCCCTCCTCCTCCTCCACCTCCCACCCAGTTACCTTCACACTCACACCTGCATGCACTACATCATCATCCACTACCTGCATCATCAGCACACCAAGCAGAACACACACCTCACTGGCAGACACCTCCACAACAGCCATACACACATCCCCTGTGTCCTCTCCTGTGTCTGTCCCCTCCCCTAAATTGCACAAACGCAAGCACTCAGACACCCAACAGCCATACAATCCATGCACCTGCACCCAAATCCAGCAAACACCTCCAACAACCACTCCCTCATCCTCCACTCCCATCAATTCTCCCTCTTCCCACCCCAATGTCCATAAAATGTTTTTCCTTTCACAGATTGACCTCTTCCTTACCCCTCCCCCCGTCCTGCACGCATGGCCAGGGTATCAAGGACCCAGCCAAGCACGTCAGCCAAACAGTCCACGTGCCCAATTTCAGCAGCACCTACTCGTGGTGGAAAGGATTCCAGGCCACAAATACTGAAGGGGACTGTGCCTGCACCAGCCAGAAAGAAGGGGAAGGAGCCTGCACCAGCCAGCAAGAAGGGGAAGGATCCTGCACCAGCCAGCAAGAAGGGGAAGGAGCCTGCACCATCCAGTAAGAAGGGGAAGGAGCCTGTACCAGCAGCTGTCACAGAGCCCCCACCGCCAGCCGTCGTCGTGCAGCCATCAGTGAGTGCAGGGGCTGAGCAGGACCTTCCCACAACCACCACCACAGTGCAGCCCTCGGAGGGTGCAGGGGCTGAGCAGGAGCTTTCCTCAACCACCACCACAGTGCAGCCCTCGGAGGGTGCAGGGGCTGAGCAGGAGCCTCCCACAACCACAGTGCAGCCATTGGAGGGTGCAGGGGTTGAGCAGGAGCCTCCCACATCCATCACCATGGTGCAGCCTTCGGAGGGTGCAGGGGCTGAGCAGAAGCCTCCCACAACCACCACCACAGTGCAACCATTGCAGGGTGCAGGGGCTGAGCAGGAGCCTCCCACAACCACCCCCACAGTGCAGCTGTCACAGCCGGCGGACGCCATATGATCCAGCCTCCATGGGCTGCTGTGTGGCCTGCCACACCCAGAGCCAGTGGGCAAGACACCCACTCAAGAGACTGTGGCCTTGCACTCCCTAGGACCAAGCACAGGGCATGTTGCCCTCTCCAGAACCACTGGGCAAGTCACCCACTCCAGAGACTGTGGCTCATTACTCCCCAGGACCAAGCGCAGGGCATGTAGCCCCCTCCAGAACCAGTGGGCAAGTCACCCACTTGAGAGACTGTGGCCCATCACTCCCCAGGACCAAGCGCAGGGCATGTTGCCCCCTCCAGAACCAGTGAGCAAGTCACCCACTTGAGAGACTGTGGCCTTGCACTCCCCAGGACAAAACAATGGGCATGTTGCCCCCTCCAGAACCAGTGGGCAAGTCACCCACTTGAGAGACTGTGGCCTTGCACTCCCCAGGACAAAGCAATGGGCATGTTTCCCCCTCCAGAACCAGTGGTCTTGTTTCCACATCCGGCTGGGGTGCCCCCCCCCCGAGGTGCCAAACTGATGCCCCTGCAGTGTTCTCTCCATATTGGTGCAGGGATCGAGTGGGGCCTTGGACTTTTCCCGGTGGCCATGTGGCCCCTGTGAACTGTGGACTGGGCAGTGTCCCTTTTTTTGTACATTTGTACTTACCTGTTGCATTGCCACATCAACTTATTATTTTTGATGTTGATCTTATTACAATCACTTTAGTCAATTCCTGTTGTCCTTGCATTATTCAGCCAATTTTCGGGGATAAATTGTTTTCTTGTGCAGCTGGTTGTGTGTCTGGTGTGTGTGTGTTGTGCGTGTGTGTGTGTCACTCTCGTTTTCCTCCCTCTCTCCCTTGTGTGCTAGGCGGCTATACTCACCGTCGTCGTCTCCGCCGGCGTTGGTGTTCGTGGTGGAGCATAACGTAGAAGATCATCGGAAAGACTTGCAGTTCTGGTTCCATAGCGGTGTGGTTCTTCCCTGTGTCTCCAATAGTGAGTACTTTGACTTCTGAGCTCTGTTTCTGCCAGACTTTTGTTGGTGTTGTCTGCCCCGGAAAAGGTGGTGGTCTGCCAGGTCATAATATGGTGGGCGTAACTTTGTCTTCCACTTGGCTGTAGGCGGCTACCGCCGTGGTGACTGTTGTTTCCACCCTGGTGGTCGGTGTGGTATATTGGCTGTCTTTTGGAGATATCACCCCATGGTCATAAGTTGGTGGTACTTACGGCCAGCTTGTTGGCGGTCTTACTGCCACTTTATCACCAACCGCCAGGGACGTAATGAGGGCCTATGTGTCTTGTGGAGCTACAACATCATCTATCTTAAATGTAGTGGGAACCTTTCACTGTCCAAAACCTATGCTGCACCTGCAGTTTACCTGTATTATCCCTTTCCAAGCCCTTAAAGGAAAAAGCGAGCATCAGGTTTCTCATCCTGGGCCACATTATGGCTATGGTACAATGTCCCGCTCTTTTCTGTAGTGTGCACTAGGCACACGTCAGACAGTGTGCCAAATCACAACAAATGGGCTATCCCAAGTGCAAGTGCAAATTCACGCCTGCACTGTGAGAAGAATATCAATGAAGTCACTAGTGCAGACTTTGTTTGTTTATTTTTAAAGTGCTGCTGCTCCTGTAGGCATGATTCCACCAAAAAATCATGAAGGGAGGCAACACTGAATAAAAGGCAGCTAACAGGAAAGTTTTTTTGGGCAGATTTATGAAAAGTGGTGCTGCACCTAGTCAGCGCTACTTTTCCTGCGCCCCTTAGCGCCCCCTAACACCACCATGGTAGCACCGTATTTAAAATACCCATTGTAATTAATGAGAGCCTCTTTTTAACGCCTGCAGGTGTTAAAAAAATACCAATAAAAATGGTGCAAAGGAATCTCATAGATTCCTTTGCGCCATTTTTTCGCCCTTTCCCCAGCATCAGAACGCCCCCCTTGCATACATTATGCCTGGCGCAGGCATCATGTGATGCAAGAGGTTACAAACTGGCAAAATTAAAGCATTGCACCATTTTGTAAGTATGGTGCAGAGTTCTCCCCTTCCAGTGCAACATTAGTATAAAAAAATTATGCTAATGTGGGGTTGGAACGGTGCAAGGCCAGCATAAATCTGACCCTTAGTGTTTAGCAACAAAAGTTAGTCCTCAGTGCTCTTTGAGCCAGCGCAGATCACCCAATCTTAGAAGTCTCACGGGCACTTGCAGGGTCACTACAGTTGAGATATAAGTAGTACCTGCTACGTAAAAGATGCAGTGTGTGGCACAGAACCTTTGTAACTGAATTGTTAGCTTCACAGCAATCAATACAGTAATTTATTTGCTGCTTTCACATAATTTAACATGCTTAGCCAGCAGGCCAGCCTGGCCTCCATCATTTTAAATTTAAGGGCATAGCTATACTGCAAGGACAAAAAGGGCACTTTCGTCACTGACCAGAACATGCCAGTCACCAGCGAGAAAGGGCAAGATCTTGTGTGGGAGCTTATGCTATATGAACCGTTATGACCACACTTTGCGCACCTGGATGTTGAAAGTAAGATCCTTATCTAAATATGCTCCCAGGTTTTCTGCCTTGAGAGCAAGAGTTAGTTATTAGCATAACAGCAGCATTTTATTATGTAACATTTTATTAATTTTAAGGGGCAAGACAATATACTTGGCAAACGAAATTACAGGCAAAGCAATCACAACAGCCATCATAGAGCAAACTAAGCCCGGCCTCCTCTCTCCACACCCTCCGCCCTTCTCATGCATAGATTATTGACACAATATAACCTTCTCCCCCAGAGTCAAGACTGCTCTACCCTCAGACATACATTGTACTGGAAGGTGCCCCCCACCCCTGTTCCTTGTGTGCCTAACACTCCCTACAACCTGTCCTTCCCCTTGGCATTTGCCAAGACCCCTTCCACCCAAGTCCCCCACATTTTCCCATATTTATGTATGCATCCCGGTTTCAGGGTATCACCCTTCATCAAACAGGCTGCCTTAACTCCAGTGGCATGGGCCCCATGCTCACTGCGCCACCCAATTCAGGCTAGCCTGGCTGATGAAGTGTGAGACCCTGAAACCGGTCCCAGGATGCATGTTTCTAGGCCAGGGAGGACCTGGCTTGGCAGTTCTGGCTGGACTGTTCCCATGGGAAAACAGGGTCAAGACTGATTTGCATATTGCTGGGTCCAAACTGGGGTGGCGTGGTGGGTAGAAACACAGTGGATTAAATCCAGATCTTTGTGACTGGGAGGTGAACGTTTGCATTGTTCAGCATTCCGTCCATCATCTGTTCGTTTTGCTTTTGTTGCCCTAAGTGCGAAAGGTATGCCCAAACATGGGTCCCATGCTCACTGCACCACTGGATTCAAGGTAGCCTGGCTGATGGTGATTTCCTAAAACCAGTCCCAGTATGCATGTTTCAGGTCCAGGGAGGACCTGGCTTTGCAGTTTGGACTGGGCTGTTTTCATGGGGAAACAGGTCAAACTGATTTGCTTATGGCGGGGTCCAAACTGGGGTAGCGTGGTGGGCAAAAAAAGGATGGATTAAACCCAGATCTTTGTGACTAGGGGTGAATGTTTGCATTGTTCAGCATTCCATCCATCATCTGTTCTTTTTGCTTTTGTCACACATTTAATTGCTGCAATTGTGTGTTCCAGATGAGAGCTTTGGGCACCGGGACGTTTTTATTTACAAATTAAGCAGTGCCACTTTCTAATGGATTATATGCCACCATGTAGTATGTGGCATGTCTACCGCTGCATCCCTTCAGGGGACAAGCAATCCCTCTGCAGCACCCTGCGCATGAACACTCTCTCCTCTGTGGCATAATTGTGGAGAGCATCCATCCTTGATGTACCCCACAGGCAGCCATGGAGGGGAACAGATCTCTGATGGTACAGGGCCCCTACTGAATTCCTGGTCCCAAACACCAGCTCACAATGCTTTTCAGCGGTCTGCAGCAGGATCCGTATCCGTCTCCTGATTCGGCCACCGTAGGGGGCCACTGGAGACCCAACACAAATGGCCGCTGGGATCCTCCCAGCCTCACTGGCGGCCATACTTCTCCTTGTCATGTGGCTGGGCCTCCAGGCCTTCCTCTTGCCCTCACATGTGTGCTCTGTCCAAGGAGCCACAGTCCCCATGCAGGGCATGCTGTGGACAGGCCAATCAGAGCCACCCCACACCCCTCGAGTCAGTCGCTTCCCAGCTTCATGTCTCTCCACAAGCCACACAGCCAGGTACGGCAGGCAGTAGGACCTGTGGCCTTGTTTGCTATGCAGGCCTCTGGGATGGGAACCCTCCTGCCCTCCACTGCCTCCTGGATGGGGCCAGACCTCTGCGCCACCGATCGCACTGGAGGTTGAATGGGGAGACCAACCCCTGTGCTGAACTGCTGTTGCAGCCTCCGAACCTCCTCACAATGGGAGCACGTCTAGGCCTGCTCAGCCAGTGCCAAGTGGGGGGCGATCTGAGACAAGACCAGCGGATGTTTTTCACTGCACCGCTGTTTCCTGACACTGCATCTGGCATCCTCTGGGTTGCGGGCTACCCACCACAGCACCCAGAATCCGGCAGTCGATGGCCCCCAAGCGGAGTCACAACATCTTTCCTCGTGCGCCTCGGCTCAGGTGCTCAGACTTCAAGCGGCTGATGCAATTTGGCTCCAAGCCACCACCCTCATAACAACAGTCTAAGCTGTTAATAAATCGAGCAGTATCAATCACTATTAACAAAACCTAAATCGCTGTAAGGTATTCTAACTCAGTGATTGAATTAGCAGACCCTTGGTCATACCTCAGTTTCAGGTAGGAAAGACTTGTGAAATTAAAAAACTACACTAATTCAACAAGACGTTGAAAGTACAATTTGAAAAGAATAGATGAAATGACAGGCCCTGTGGTACCCTACAGGTAGCCAGCAGTCTAGCCAACCAAAAAACCTAACTCCAGTGGTAAAGTTATTGGTGACAGGGGGGTTGATCAGCAGTGTCGTCAGGCCTTAGTTCAAACTAGAGGAGTCCAGGAACCAGTTTATGGACCATCTGGTGACTATTCCGTTCAATGGGACAGAGATGTAATAGTGGGCCCGTACGTATTATTTAGTCTCCAGAAGTGCTTAAAAGCTTACATGCCTTTACCTTAAAATCTGCTGTTCCTGACCAATAATATCTGGTGATGGGGCAACCCATGAGAGCATGGCATCCACTCAGGCAAATGGCTTTCCCCGTTATCACCTGGAACCTGACGTAAAGTAAAGGTCTGAAGCACAGCTTTACAAATTAATATCTCTAGAATTCTACAGGCTAGAAAGGTGGCGCAGTTCTAGAATCCCAAGAAACTTCGTTCAACAAATAGAATGGCACTGCACACCTGGGGCTCTATTATAGAAATCTAACCTCTCAGGTTGTGTGAGGTTTAAAAATGTTTGGGGCTGTACCTTCTTCCCAGATGCTAGCCAGAAGTATCTTTTTTGTAAGCCTAATTTTAAATATTCTATTGTGCCTTCTATAATTAAAAGTTGTATTCTTCTTTGTAGCTGTATCCCTGACTGGGCATTTAAATTAGTGAGTGTTATTAATTATGGCATATGTATCAACATTTCTAAACCCTTATACCTCATAGATTAAGCTTTGACAGCTCTATATCACTGTGAATTCGATGGAATGCCGTAAGTGGCCAAGCGTATGCCCATATGGGGGTCCCCTGCTCGCTGTGCCTCACAATCCAAGCTGTACCTCACTAATGAGACCTAATGAGATAGTAATTGGCCTGGAGTTATTTGTGTCCCCTTTTGGAATAAGGTCACATCTAGCAGGACTGCCTCCATGAGAAGTAGTATCAGAATTGATTGGCATAAGATGGGTCTCTATCTAGAGTGGCACAGTGGATGAAAAAAGGGTTGGAATACTACACAGAGCAATTGCCAGTGGTTAGACTATTTGTAAGTATCACCTTTTGCGTGTTTGTCATTTGCTAACATCACTGCCTGGAGAGAGTCAATTGCCAAGAGGAAATAACTGATTGCAGTTTATGGCCCTAAGACACCAGTGGTGAACAACAGTACTGTCCAGTGACCACTTATCTCCCTCAGATCCCCAAAAGCCTTAAACCATGCATAAATGCGTATGGCCCATAGTATATTAAAGCCTGTATTTTATCTGTTGCATTTGCCTTTGCATTTATTTTGGAAATTAGCATAAAATCATACAAGCAAAACTGCATCTTACAGTAATAGCCATAAAAGAGCAGAACTTTATATTTTGGAAGATCATCGTGGAAAAAACAGCACTACCCTCTGAGGAAACTGGCCTAATAGGTCTGACACTTTTAGGCAGTAATTTCAAAACCGGGAAATTACAAATGTATGAGCATGGATAGAGCTTAAATTGATCTTGGAAGGAGGAATTTAGGCCCGTATTTATACTTTTTGACGCTAAACTGCGCTAACGCAGTTTAGCGGAAACATTTTTTGCGCCGGCTAACGCCATTCTGAAGCACCATGCGGGCACCGTATTTATTGAATGGCGTTAGCCGGCGCAAGCAGACCGCCGCTGCCTGGTGTGCGTGGAAAAAAACCACGTACACCAGGCAGCGCCGGCGTAGGGAAAAATGGCGTTAGGGCGTCTTAAAAATGGTGCAAGTCAGGTTGACGCTAAAAAGTCGCCTCCACCCGATTTGCGCCATTTTTTACGACGCCCAGACGCCATTTACATGACTCCTGTCTTAGCAAAGACAGGAGTCATGCCCCCTTGCCCAATGGCCACGCCCAGGGGACTTATGTCCCCTGGGCATGGTCATTGGGCATTGAGGCATGTAGGGGGGCACAAATCAGGCCCCCTATGCCAAAAAAAATTATACAAAAAAAAAAAAATTATACTTACCTGAACTTACCTGAATGTTCCTGGGATGGGTCCCTCCATCCTTGTTTGTCCTCCTGGGATGGGCAAGGGTGGCAGGGGGGGTCCCTGGGGGCATGGGAGGGCAGCTGTGGGCTCATTTTGAGCCCACAGGTCCCTTAACGCCTGCCCTGACCCAGGCGTTAAAAAGTGGCGCAAATGCGGGGTTTTCTGCCCCGCCAACTCCCGGGCGTGATTTTTGCCCGGGAGTATAAATACGACGCATTTGCGTCGCAGTCATTTTTTTGGACGGGAACGCCTACCTTGCATCTCATTAACGCAAGGAAGGCGTTCACGCTAAAAAATGACACTCTTTACTCATACTTTGGCGCTAGACGCGTCTAGCGCCAAAGTATAAATATGGCGTTAGTTTTGCGCCGAATTTGCGTCGAAAAAAACGACGCTAATTCGGCGCAAACGGAGTATAAATATGCCCCCTAGTACACATTGTATTCCCAGCACAAAGTTATAGTTAGACCAACTTAGGAAAGTCTGTTGAAGGAGAAATGGTCTATATTTGATTAGAATCCTACATTCACTGCACCAGTTTGGGTTTGTTTTTCAACCCCTCTTCCTCAACTTTCCTGAGTCTCTATTATTATCAAGTAATAGTGTCAGACACATGCTCCCTTGACAATGATCAACAAAAATGACAAAAAAGATATATAAAAGGGAGGCAATACTTGTGGTTGCTGATTTAGTGAATGTAATGAAATTGGATGATGCAACATGTTTATGTTAAACTGTAAATGAACTGCTAACGCGTCCTTCTATGTTAATTTATACACATCAGGACTCGTTTTAGGCCGATGAATCTTTGGACCCAGTGGTGAGACACCGTAAGACGAGATAACTGATCAATATATCAATCAATATATCAATAATATTGTCAACATATATCACCACAATATATTTCACTTTAGACATTAGTTAAACCTTCGGCGCAACCATGACCTTTCAGTCATGAATAACCACACCTTATTGAAGTTTGTGAATTTTATTCCCTATTGATTACAATCTAATAGCAAATGTATTAATCTCAAAACCAAGAAGCAAAAGAGCATAGTCACAATGTGGTAATAATGCAAAGATCACAGACATAACATGGTAATGTGAAGATAAACAAATCTAGACGCATAAAACCTCATATATGTTTAGTTCAGCATAGCACCACGCAGTCTCGTCAGTCACGTCAGTCAAGATGAAATGCCTCATCTAACCACAATTAGCATCAGCATGTTGGACTTCATGCAAAACAATTTAGAACATCAATTTGGAAAACATCTAACTAAGGTCTCTAATCAAAAATACACAGCAGTTGGTACCTAGAAAGAAAAGGCAAATAAGTGAATTTCAATAGCAACAACATAATTTACCCTCCTCAGAATAGGTCAGCATACAGGATCAGTCTTCGTCTTCAGGACATCAGTTAGATCGCCGTCAGTCTATCTAATCTATGGGCAGGGGACACTTCCCTCATAAAGAGGAAAGTGCATTGGGGCGACTAAGGATGAGGATGGTTTTATTAAGTCTCAAATCACCAAACAGAGTGACAGAGTTTCTGGATGCAATCGATATCATTCCCTACCTAGTGCTCTCGAATCTCTTGTGTCATGGGTTTTTATCCCTTTTTCGTAATACATTCCCCCAAAATTCTATTGTATAGTCACTACACCCCACTAACTGAAACCTATCAAATTATAACATTAAGTAATGCATTTGTCATTCTACGATAATTTATATCCTTCTGATTGGTCTTCATAATTGACGTCTTTCGTAGGTGGCATATCCGGGATTACTTCATTTTCTGGCACATTCTTCGGGTCAAGAGTTCTCTTTTCCGTGGTTCAGTGTCCTTGAAAGTGTCCATATTTTGTTGCAAAGCGCACAACTTTATCCTAAAGCAACTAGCATGCGGATGAGAATATAACGGTCAATGATACAATAAGCGGAGAAAAAGAACAAATGCTGGGTCATGGCCTTTTGCAAGTCAGCACACTGGAGAAACAGAAAAATATGCTTTTATATGAGAGCTACACAGCTAGTTTTCGACTCACGCTAACTTAAGGCTTATGGTTTCTAATAAAATGCAATTATCGTACGTATTAATATATTCAATTAGTCATAATTCAAGCAATTATTTCTTACAGTCGACATTAGTTTATGCATGTGAAAAATTCTCCACGTTTAAAATACGTTTCAATGAATAATATTAGCGTTGTTAATATAAGCATTTCACATCTAAAATAGGTAATGTTTAAACTACGCTTTCTCAGTCCCTCCTCTGATGACGCTCGTCATCACACAATGTTTCTCTTTGATCTTAATTTTCACCTTGCGCATAATACGCATTTCAACATCTTGCCCTTTATGTGAGCTTTCCCATATTTCATTGAACATTTTCTCTCTTTCACTTTCTTCATTTCTTCTGGTTCTTTTAGTCCAATTTCTTTTCACTTTGTCATTGATTTTACATGCCCCCCATAATCCTAATAGACAAATTAAAACAATTAATAGACCCATCATAATTTTTGCAAGTACCCCATTCCAAATGTTGGTAAACCAGCTTCCCACTCGGGCAATTCCTCTCCCAAATTTCTCCCAAACACCAGGTTCTTTCAAATCCTTCAAGTCTGTACTATCTCTGGTAAGGTTAGTAAGCAAGCTTCTAATTTTCTTACTATTATCTGGTATAAATGAGCAACAATGACGCTCATTTAGCATTTTGCAAACACCTCCACTCTTTGCTAAAAGAATGTCTAAAGCAAGCCGATTTTGAAGAGTCATAGCTCTTTCTACAGCAAGTTCAGTATCCATCAGGAGTATGGCTCCTGTAAAATTTGTCAGCATGTTATCCACTATAGTAGACAACTTTTGAATGTTCATAGAATTTAAGATAACCCCCACTGATGGGATTATGGCTCCAAATATATCACCAATGACAGCCGCCACTGATTCTCGTTTTTGTCTAGGATGTTGTAATTCAGACGTTTTAGGTATTTGTTTCAAGTCATCAATCTGGTATATCTTTGGAAATACTATTCCCAAATTACATGTCCCATACCATCCCTTAGGGAGACGGTAATATGCATTTAGTCCACAAATATAATAGATTCCAGGGATCGCTGGATCTTGTCCATTTAACATAAAGGTCCATTTACTCTGAAACAAAAACAAATGCCTACATTCACTCGTACCTACAAACAAATTGTCTTGATCAGATTTTGGTCTATATATACAGCGACTACCTACGTGTAATGCATCTATAGCTAGTTTGCCTTGCGTTTTGATTGCAGTGTAAGCATAATCATTTGCATAAGTATGTTTTTCTAGTCCTTTTTCTAACCTTTCTTTCAGTGCTTTGCGTCTATCATCTGTGTGATCTAAAAAGCTTTTCTCTACAGGAGATAATAAGCAAGTCAAATTATTGCGATGTGCATAAGCAGTTCCAAATGTAAGTGTTGGCTCAAAGAATCCTCTACTATTTTAATATCATGCTCTTTAGCTAATTTATTTAGAAATTCAATCACAGGCACAAAAGAAAACACAACATCCAAGTTTGAATAAAAGTACTGCACATGCTCTTGATTATAGAATCTTGTTAATAGCAAACTGCAACTAGTTCCATAAGTAAGAGGGAGGCTATGATAAGTAACTCCCTCCTGCACAGATGAAGGGATTTTAGTACATACATAACAATCTTTCGCATCCATAGTTTCCACATACTCATTTAATAAGCGATAGAAGACATTAGTAGAAAGTTCCCCTTTTGCATTAGTTCCCTCATGCATATGTCTTGCGTCTTGCTCAAATCTCTCCCACGGTGATAGTTTAGTAGTGGTAGTTTCAGGTTTCAAAGTTGCATTAATAGTTTCTTTCTCTCTCCATGGCATTCACACAATCACTCCCACAATCATTACTGCACATACAACACCTATTATAAGACCTAATCAACCACACACCTTACTTCCTTTGCTACTGTAAGCCATTTTTGTATAGAATCAGAATAGCAGATCAACAATCAACTTGAGGAAGAAAAATAAATTCTTTGCGTATATTACAGCGTCTTCACTCACTCCAGGACCCTTTTTTCGTCAATTCCGGTTAGCAGCTTGTCGTAATCAGGTTTCTTTAAAGTCAAATCCGATTTTAGTGTCACTTCCAGTAGTTTCTAAAGTCTCTTTCTCTTTTCAGCTTTCCCAAATTCAATTTCAGTCGTGTTTTCCCTTTGAATATCTTCAGGTACCGTAATGTTGGCCTGGTACTTCTCGATCAAAACAGAATGCTAAGAATTCTTGTTGCCATTCAGAGGTTGTAGCATATGCCCATTCAGGACCTGTATATCTTCTGTTGGCTATTCTTTTTCTTTTTAACCTTCGTTCACCTTGTTGCTCTCCTTCACTCAGATCATCTGCTTGTGAAGTTTCACTTTCTTCTATTATTGTGTCATTCGATACCTCTCTTATTTTAGGATGTGACTTGTCTGGCCAATTATCGCCTCTATGTGTCTTGGCTCGATGTTTTCCTTCAGGACGTTGGACAGCACCCTTCTCTTGTGATATGGTGTTTTCTCTTGACGGACCTGCAACTGGTTCAGGAGACTCTGACACGTTTCGATTTGTATCTACAGTTTCTCCTTCTCTTTCGTCTTCTGGTTCTATGCTGAGTTTGGACTCTAACCCGTACTCGTCTACTTCTGGGAGAACCTCTCCTTGGCTTAGTTCTCCTGCTGCCTCGACTGAGATAGGCACTCTGTCACCTCTCTCGAACTCATTGACAGTTTGAGGGACAAGGCTGTTCTCAGTGGGCTCTTCAGTAGTCTCAGTTCCTTCTTGACTGATGTCTGACTCTGAGACTTCTCTTCCTGAAGTTACTGTACCGGAAATTTCAAGTTCCTCTTCAACAGGACACGTTACCCTTTTTGTGTGACTGGCATGTATCCAGTTGGGAACCCCGGCACATTTCACAGCAGTGGTGGTCGTCAATATTACTTGATACGGCCCCTTCCAACGTGGCTCAAGACACGATTTTCTTACGTGCTTCTTGACAACCACCCAATCTCCAGCTTGCAGAGAATGACCAGGTTCGCCAATTGGTGGCAACGCGTTAGCTTCCACCTGGTGAGAGAAAGAGCGAATCACGTCAGCCAAGCCTTTGCAGTAATCCAACACCATATCATCTGTAATATTCACTAGTGCATTTGCAGGTACAGCTGGCAATCTCATTGCTCTGCCCATGAGGATTTCATGGGGGGACAGTCCCGTTTTCTTATCTGGGGTGTTTCTCATAGACATCAGTACTAGAGGTAAAGCATCTGGCCATTTCATGTTTGTTGCAGCACACATTTTTGCTATTCTTGATTTTAAGGTACCATTCATCTGTTCAACTAGTCCTGATGCTTCAGTGCGATAGCTACAATGCAACTTCTGTTCAATGTTGAGTGCGGCACACAAAAGTTTAATCACCTCATTGTCGAAGTGTCTCCCCCTATCTGATTCTATAGAAACCGGAAACCCGAATCTTGGTATCAGTTCTCTGAGTAGTAGTTTTGCAACTGTAAGACTGTCATTCCTACGTGTGGGATATGCCTCAATCCAATGACTGAAAACACACACAATCACCAACACGTACTTCAATCCTCCACAAACAGGCATTTCGATAAAATCCATTTGCATTTTGTTGAATGGACCTCCAGCTCTCCCAATGTGGCTCAAAGTTACCACAGTTCCTTTTCCAGCATTCATCTGTTGAAAGATGACGCACCTGTGGCAAGTGATTTCTGTGGCATGTCTGAATTTTGGATTGAACCAATCAATCTTAAAGGATCTGATCATGGCGTCTCTTCCTAGATGTGCCTGCCGTTGGTATAACCGGGCAAACTGTGACAAAAGACTATTTGGCAGAACCAGTTTTCCCTCTTCTGAAACCCATAGATCATCTGCCCTTTGTACGCACTGCATTCTCTGCCAGGAACGTTTTTCTTCTTTGCTAGCACGACCCTGTAATGTTTTCAGTTCATCTAAGGTATCAACCACTCGTAATGCTAGACTTAAACTCGTGTCGTTTTCAGGTTGTGGTAACAATTCCCACTGCTCTTTAAACGATATACAATTTAATGCACAAAATCTTGCGACCTGATCTGCATAACTGTTTCCCATAGACACAAAATCTTGTGATCTGGTATGAGCACTACACTTCACCACGGCAATTTCAAGAGGTAACTGAATCGCATGTAACAAATCTCTTATTTGTTCACCATTTTTCACAGGAGAACCAGAGGAGGTCATGAAACCCCTCTGTGACCAGAGTTGGCCAAAATCATGCACAATTCCAAATCCATATCTGCTGTCAGTATAGATAGTGACTTTCAAATTTACAGCTGCGTGGCATGCCTTTGTAAGAGCTATTAATTCTGCCACCTGTGCAAAAAACACTTTCTCGAGCCAGTAGGCTTCGACAATGCCAGTTATGGTACATACTGCGTAACCGGCTCTCAATGTTCCTGCTGAATCTCTTAGACAGGACCCATCAACAAACATAATGCAATTGTTTTCTTTTAACTGGGTATCCTGTATGTCTGGGCGAGGTTTGGTACAGAGCTCAGTCACCTCAAGACAATCATGCTCAAATTCTTCCCCATCTTTGATTTCTGTATTTTCATTGGGAAGTAAGGTTGCCGGGTTCAGCACAGTGCATCTCTTTAGTGTGACATTTGGTGACCCCAGTATAATCGTCTCATATCTAGTGAGTTGTGCATTTGTCATGTGTTGTGTCTTAGTTCGTGTCAACAGAATTTCAACTGAATGTGGAACCATTACTGTCAGAGGGTATCCCATGACTATGCCTTCACATTGTGAAAGGCTTTGACCAACTGCTGCAACTGCCCGCAAACAACCCGGTAAGGCTGCTGCGACAGGGTCCAAGGTAGCTGAAAAATATGCTACGGGGCGATTTGCATCTCCGTGAACCTGTGTTAAAACAGACAAAGAACAAGCTTCACGTTCATGACAGAACAACAGAAAAGGGTTTTCATAGTCAGGCATTCCTAATGCTGGTGCCCTGCACATGCATTCCTTCAATTCTAGAAATGATTCAAGCTCCTCTTTTGTCAAAGTTATTGTGTATGGCTCGTCCTTGACTTCTTTTCCTGTCAATTTTTATTAAAGGCTTTGAGATGATCGAGAAGTTGGGTATCCACTGGCGACAGTAGCCCACAATTCCCAAAAACATCCTGACGTCTCTTTTTGTTATTGGGGGATTCATCTGCAAAACAGCTGTTATTCTTTCCTTTGATATTCTTCGGGACCCTTTCTCAATCAAATGTCCCAAGTATTTCACTTCTTTTTGACAGTATTGCAACTTTCTGGGTGACACCTTGTGTCCATTCTTTCCCAGATGATTCAACAATGCAATGGTATCATATTTACAACTGTTTGGATGCAATCAGCAAATCATCAATGTATTGCACAAGAGTCGAATTAAAAGGCAGCACAAGAGGTTCCAAGTCCTTCTTCAATATCTGATTGAAGGTGGATGGTGACTCAGAAAACCCCTGAGGAATTCTACACCAACTGTACACCTTATCCAGGAATTTGAAACTGAACAAAAATTGGCTGTCTTCATGAAGAGGTATCGAGAAGAATGCTTGTGATAGGTCTACCACAGTAAACCATTCAGCATCACAAGGAACCTGGAACATTATTACTGCTGGGTTAGGTACCACAGGGCAGCATTTTATCACAATTTCGTTTATTTTTCTCAAATCCTGCACAATTCGAACTTTCCCACAGGGCTTCTTTAAACCCATTATGGGAGAGTTGCACGGACTGCTCAAAACTTCTTTCAGGACTCCCTGTCTGAGAAAATCTGCAATTATTTGTGACGCCTCAATGAGGACATCCTGGGTCATGTGGTATTGCGGTACTTGTGGGAACACTGCATTCGGCTTTTTCTGAACCTTGACTGGTTCTACTCCTTTTATCAACCCTACTTCTTTCCCAGTCAGATCCCACACTTTCTCTGTTACGGTCCCTTGTAGATCAACAGGTAGGTCGATCAAAGTATGCATTGGGAATAAAGTAATCAAAGGGTAGTCTTCATTTGTCTCTCCTCCTTCCTCTATGAATTGACTCTCATCTCCTTCATCGTCACTGTTTGTTTGTACTTCTATTCCATATTTGGAACAGGTAATCGAACATTTTGTCTTACATAGTAAGTCCCTTCCTAGTAAGGATACTGGGCTTGAATCGCATACAACAAATCTATGCAGGCCTTGGAAATTACCAATTTCAACCTGTACTGGATCAGTAATCGGATTAGTCAGGTACTGGTGTGCCATACCAACCACTCTTATAGTACGCCCTGAGAGAGGTAATCTCGGGACTTCTGCACATCGAACTGTAGAGCGTGTAGCTCCTGTGTCGACCAAAAATTAAGCCTTATAGCCCATTACTTTTCCTTCTACATATGGGCCTCTCTGATCCACCTCTAAAGATGCTGCAAGCCTGCACTCTTCACTGTCTGAGCTGTCATCTGACCAATCCTCATTCATGCCACTTTCACCTCGTAATGGGAATTGTTGTACAGTGTTATTTTGATTGGTTACCTGGCCTGTGACCTGCTGAGGAAGCATCACCTGTTGCTGTCCCATCGGAGCCATTGGTAATTGCATTTGCTGTCTAGGCACCATAGGAATCTGCTGCTGCACTGGTTGCATTGGCACTGACTGAAAACGCTGCATTTGCATCTGCTGCATGGGCTGTACCCCTTGCATTTGTACCAAATTATTCTGAAAATTCGGGTTTTGATGTCTCACTTTTGGACCTCGTGGATTTTGTAATGTACCGACATTAATGCTTTGCTGAACTGCACCATCCTGTATCATATTCGGACAATCCCGTTTCCAATGCCCCACGCCCCCGCACGCGTGACATGGTGACATCTTTTTCACTCCTTGACTGTCATTTTGAATAACAACATTATTCATGTCCGAACCACGGTTCGCAAACCCTCGACCTCTGCCTCTCGGCTGTGCCTGAAACACACCATTCATTTGCGGTTGTTGCTGTATCATTTGCTGAACTCCATTTCCCTGTATTCCAGCTTGTGCAGCCCTTATCTGCATCACCATCACTTTCTCCTTCAACTTTTTCTGCTTCAACTCAATCTCATCACTACAGTATTTCACATACTGCAACACTTCCTCAATCGGTTTAGCTTGCCAACAAATCAAATGATTCTTAATCATTTGGCTGACCTCCGGTCTTAGCCCTTCGACGAATCTAAACACAAGTTGATTCATGTCCTTCGGTTCGATAGTCTCAGTACCACTGTAATGTTTGAACGCTTTCAATAATCTCTCGTAATAAGCATGTATTGACTCCTTAACCTCTTGAGAGGTCCGGTCGATTTTCTGCCAATCGGTCACCTTCGGTGACACCTTTTGTTTCAAGAACTCAATTACTTTATGATAATATTTCATCACCTCTTCTGAAGGTGCTCCAGTCACCTTATCTCTTTCCGGCTCCTTTGTGGGCCAATCGACCCCTCTCTTACATTCGAGCCACAAATCCGGTGGAACAATGATCTCAAACAAAGTATTCAAGTCTTCCCAGAGACACTTTGCAAGCTTCACAAACCTGTCTGTCTGTTGATACCACTCGATCGGCTTCTCTCTTAGCCTAGGATAATCATTCGTAAAGGATAAAATGTCCCCTCTAGTCCATGGCACATGCACTAAAACACCACCAGCTGTCTCTCTCATAGGTAAGATTTTTACTGAATCCAGATTAGGTGAGGTCCTAACTTCATTGGACCCTGGACTATCTCTTTTCTTTGCCCATCGGCCTTCCCATTTCTCCAGTGCACCCCAAATCTGTGCACTTTGCAACAGTTCGCTCAGGTGTGCCTTCATGCCTGCAGATCTCATGTGTTCAAAATCTTTGGAGTCAAAATCTAATCTGTAACTTCTTTTCAAATGTTTAGTATTTCCGATATCGATGTTGTATTTGTCTGCCAAATTCGCTAATCTCTGATGTACTTTGCCTACCTCTTTGGTAATCTTGGGACATAAGTATCTCAATTCTGCCTCAGTGTATGATTCCAACCTATTTACTCTCCATTGTTCCTTCCACTAACTCGGCAGCTTCTGTCCCTAGTCGTACAATTTTCAAGTATTCGTCTTGATTTTCTTTTTCAGGTTCAAGTGTGGTTATTGTAGTCTTTTGTGAGGTACAAGTTTTCTCTAACCACTCATTTAAGTGTTGTACTGTAAAACCCTGCAGTGAAATGTTCCCTGCATGTATCATTGGAGAGTGTGAAGTGTTTGTACTCATGGGTTGGGGAGTTAAAACTCCCAACCCTGCTTGACGCATTGCTTCGAGAGGTGCCCCTACTGGACTAAGGTCCATCAAGAGTCTCAGTGGTTCATTAACTTGCTCTCCCGGGGCCATTATCTGTGGAGTTCTCGTAGGCCCTCCTCTTATCGCTTCCTGAGTCATAACTCCCTGATCACACGTCCCTGTTTTATCTTGCGCATATAATGGCACTGGGGGACCAACAGTAATAGGTAATGATATAGCGGCAGGTGTCTGACCTGAACCCAGACTTCTTGGAGCCGCAACACCATAGGTCTGCTCCAGTGTACCCGGTACAGGTACTAGCGGTGGTCACGCTACAGGGTTATACCCAGGTATCAGCTGTGGGTGTTGAGACACTAGCTTCGGGGTCGATTAAATCTGTATTAACTTTGGCTTTGTGTATATCGGGTCTGGCTGCACTATCAAGTTCGTAGTAGTCTCAAGCTCTGGAACATCAGGGTAAATTCTCTTTATCTGCGGTGGAGGCTGCAACTGTATCGGCAAGTCTGGTGCAGTGGGTACACTGACACCATTCTGTATCAAAGCTGTATCGCTAGTCTGTACCGTATCAGTAACTCCCTTCTCCTGCGTCTGGTTCCCAGGATCCAAGCTAGTGCTTGGAGCGCTGTCGCTCACCGCATACAGTGGCGGACGATCATGTAACAATCTATCCATAAATTCCTCATCATCTGAATCATCTTCCTCTTCCCAGGACCTCTTATTTTCTTTAGTTTTGCCAGAATCTTTGTCGGTTTTACAAGAGGCTTTCTTTCCCTGTGTCTCTTCTCCCTGGGTTATTGCTGGGAATAACTTCAACCCATCTACGATTCCCCTTCTCCACATTTTGTTCTCGTTGTCCCACCTAGCTTCTGCATATGATTTTTCTGCCCTTCTCAGCCTTCTCTGAAACCTTTCTTGTCTGTGTCTAAGAGCCATTAAGTCCCAAATCGCTAAAGCCTCGTATTGTGCCGGTCTCGGAGGTGGCTTTTGTGTACTTAACATCCACCTCAGATTTTCTAGTACCTTTGGATTAAACGTCCCATGCTCTGGAAACGCTAAACACCCTTCTTTTTCCGTTAATTTGCGCCACTGTTTCATCCATAAACAAGGCGCGACACCTTTCTCTTCCATCACCATGTAAGCCGGAGTACCCTCAGGTGGTGTAGTTCCCCATCAGTTGCTACAATATATACATCTCCCTTTAGAGCGCTCTTAAATGCCTTGACAAAATTCATTTTTGCGATTCTTTTATTTCGTATTTAATCAGAAATGGCTTAGTTCCCAGGACACTCTTCACCTGCCCTTTCTCAACCTATTGCCTCTCACGGACGGCAGCCAATCCGTGCGCAACCCCTCTCTCGCGGCACCACTGACGTCACACCCCCACACACTGCAGCTGACAAAGTCTTACGGCTTGTTCACTCTTCACTGACCCCTACAACTAATACAAACTAATGCAAATTATTGCGAGCACCTTAAAATGACAACACAAATCTGTCGGTTTACTACAGGGAGGGTAACACATTTGCTTCAGAACTTTACAGGGATTTCACTTGAAGCCTCGGCCGCTACTCTCTCCTTCTCAGTCCCCGCATACGCAAGCAGAATTTGACCCGCAAATTCTACTCTCGACTTGTCAATGACTCCTTCTAGTGCACTTTAGAATTTGTCAAATCTCCATCGAAGGTTTCATACATGCATCATAACTCAAACTCGACTTGTCAACCACGCCCGATTGACCTACTAAAACTGCTCAGATTACAACATAAACCACATTTATCATCATACTCCGGAGTCTTAGACCTCAACAGGTCCGTACACGACAGCCAACCACGTGGATAATTTTGAGCAACAATCGCTACATTCACATGAAGTACGCCAACTTCCCTACTCTCATACTGTGGAGTACGCCTACTCCTGCTAAACAACATTTAATTTGGCCTAGATACACACAAAATTTTCACAACCACCTGCAAAATGCATAAGCTTAAGTAAGCGCAAAGACCCTAACCACACACACTATGGCGCCGAGAACATTCCCAACTCATTTAGGCAGGCTCCGAGATCCCGGGAAAGCCATGGCGAACTTAGCAACCCATCATTCCTCCAAATTGCATTTTCACAGAAAAACAAACTAAACAATATAACTCTGTCCTAGGGCCCCCAAGGGCCTAACCGTCGCTCTGCTACCAGAACTGCTAACGCGTCCTTCTATGTTAATTTATACACATCAGGACTCGTTTTAGGCCGATGAATCTTTGGACCCAGTGGTGAGACACCGTAAGATGAGATAACTGATCAATATATCAATCAATATATCAATAATATTGTCAACATATATCACCACAATATATTTCACTTTAGACATTAGTTAAACCTTTGGCGCAACCATGACCTTTCAGTCATGAATAACCACACCTTATTGAAGTTTGTGAATTTTATTCCCTATTGATTACAATCTAATAGCAAATGTATTAATCTCAAAACCAAGAAGCAAAAGAGCATAGTCACAATGTGGTAATAATGCAAAGATCACAGACATAAGATGGTAATATGAAGATAAACAAATCTAAACGCATAAAACCTCATATATATGTTTAGCACCACGCCAGTCTCGTCAGTCACGTCAGTCAAGATGAAATGCCTCATCTAACCACAATTAGCATCAGCATGTTGGACTTCATGCAAAACAATTTAGAACATCAATTTGTAAAACATCTAACTAAGGTCTCTAATCAAAAATACACAGCAGTTGGTACCTAGAAAGAAAAGGCAAATAAGTGAATTTCAATAGCAACAACATAATTTACCCTCCTCGGAATAGGTCAGCAACAGGATCAGTCTTCGTCTTCAGGACATCAGTTAGATCGCCGTCAGTCTATCTAATCTATGGGCAGGGGACACTTCCCTCATAAAGAGGAAAGTGCATTGGGGCGACTAAGGATGAGGATGGTTTTATTAAGTCTCAAATCACCAAACAGAGTGACAGAGTTTCTGGATGCAATCGATATCATTCCCTACCTAGTGCTCTCGAATCTCTTGTGTCATGGGTTTTTATCCCTTTTTCGTAATACATCCCCCCAAAATTCTATTGGATAGTCACTACACCCCACTATCTGAAACCTATCAAATTATACATTAAGTAATGCATTTGTCATTCTACGATAATTTATATCCTTCTGATTGGTCTTCATAATTGACGTCTTTCGTAGGTGGCATATCCGGGGTTACTTCATTTTCTGGCACATTCTTCAGGTCAAGAGTTCTCTTTTCCGTGGTTCAGTGTCCTTGAAAGTGTCCATATTTTGTTGCAAAGCGCACAACTTTATCCTAAAGCAACTAGCATGCAGATGAGAATATAACGGTCAATGATACAATAAGCGGAGAAAAAGAACAAATGCTGGGTCATGGCCTTTTGCAAGTCAGCACACTGGAGAAACAGAAAAATATGCTTTAATATGAGAGCTACACAGCTAGTTTTCGACTCACGCTAACTTAAGGCTTATGGATTCTAATAAAATGCAATTATCGTACGTATTAATATATTCAATTAGTCATAATTCAAGCAATTATTTCTTACAGTCGACATTAGTTTATGCATGTGAAAAATTCTCCATGTTTAAAATACGTTTCAATGAATAATATTAGCGTTGTTAATATAAGCATTTCACATCTAAAATAGGTAATGTTTAAACTACGCTCTCTCAGTCCCTCCTCTGATGACACTCGTCATCACACAATGTTTCTCTTTGATCTTAATTTTTCACCTTGCGCATAATACGCATTTCAACATCTTGCCCTTTATGTGAGCTTTCCCATATTTCATTGAACATTTTCTCTCTTTCACTTTCTTAATTTCTTCTGGTTCTTTTAGTCCAATTTCTTTTCACTTTGTCATTGATTTTACATGCCCCCCATAATCCTAATAGACAAATTAAAACAATTAATAGACCCATCATAATTTTTGCAAGTACCCCATTCCAAATGTTGGTAAACCAGCTTCCAACTCGGGCAATTCCTCTCCCAAATTTCTCCCAAACACCAGGTTCTTTAAAATCCTTCAAGTCTGTACTATCTCTGGTAAGGTTAGTAAGCATGCTTCTAATTTTCTTACTATTATCTGGTATAAATGAGCAACAATGACGCTCATTTAGCATTTTGCAAACACCTCCACTCTTTGCTAAAAGAATGTCTAAAGCAAGCCGATTTTGAAGAGTCATAGCTCTTTCTGCAGCAAGTTCAGTATCCATCAGGAGTATGGCTCCTGTAAAATTTGTCAGCATGTTATCCACTATAGTAGACAACTTTTGAATGTTCATAGAATTTAAAATAATCCCCACTGATGGGATTATGGCTCCAAATATATCACCAATGACAGCCGCCACTGATTCTCGTTTTTGTCTAGGATGTTGTAATTCAGACGTTTTAGGTATTTGTTTCAAGTCATCAATCTGGTATATCTTTGGAAATACTATTCCCAAATAACATGTCCCATACCATCCCTTAGGGAGACGGTAATATGCATTTAGTCCACAAATATAATAGATTCCAGGGATCGCTGGATCTTGTCCATTTAACATAAAGGTCCATTTACTCTGAAACAAAAACACATGCCTACATTCACTCGTACCTACAAACAAATTGTCTTGATCAGATTTTGGTCTATATATACAGAGCCTACCTACGTGTAATGCATCTATAGCTAGTTTGCCTTGCGTTTTGATTGCAGTGTAAGCATAATCATTTGCATAAGTACGTTTTTCTAGTCCTTTTTCCAACCTTTCTTTCAGTGCTTTGCGTCTATCATCTGTGTGATCTAAAAAGCTTTTCTCTACAGGAGATAATAAGCAAGTCAAATTATTGCGATGTGCATAAGCAGTTCCAAATGTAAGTGTTGGCTCAAAGAATCCTCTAACTATTTTAATATCATGCTCTTTAGCTAATTTATTTAGAAATTCAATCACAGGCACAAAAGAAAACACAACATCCAAGTTTGAATAAAAGTACTGCACATGCTCTTGATTATAGAATCTTGTTAATAGCAAACTGCAACTAATTCCATAAATTAGAGGGAGGCTATGATAAGTAACTCCCTCCTGCACAGATGAAGGGATTTTAGTACAGACATAACAATCTTTCGCATCCATAGTTTCCACATACTCATTTAATAAGCGATAGAAGACATTAGTAGAAAGTTCCCCTTTTGCATTAGTTCCCTCATGCATATGTCTTGCGTCTTGCTCAAATCTCTCCCACGGTGATAGTTTAGTAGTGGTAGTTTCAGGTTTCAAAGTTGCATTAATAGTTTCTTTCTCTCTCCATGGCATTCCCACAATCACTCCCACAATCATTACTGCACATACAACACCTATTATAAGACCTAATCAATCACACACCTTACTTCCTTTGCTACTGTAAGCCATGTTTGTAAAGAATCAGAATAGCAGATCAACAATCAACTTGAGGAAGAAAAAAAAAATCTTTGCGTATATTACAGCGTCTTCACTCACTCCAGGACCCTTTTTTCGTCAATTCCGGTTAGCAGCTTGTCGTAATCAGGTTTCTTTAAAGTCAAATCCGATTTTAGTGTCACTTCCAGTAGTTTCTAATGTCTCTTTCTCTTTTCAGCTTTCACAAATTCAATTTCAGTCGTGTTTTCCCTTTGAATATCTTCAGGTACCGTAATGTTGGCCTGGTACTTCTCGATCAAAACAGAATGCTAAGAATTCTTGTTGCCATTCAGAAGTTGTAGCATATGCCCATTCAGGACCTGTATATCTTCTGTTGGCTATTCTTTTTCTTTTTAACCTTCGTTCACCTTGTTGCTCTCCTTCACTCAGATCATCTGCTTGTGAAGTTTCACTTTCTTCTATTATTGTGTCATTCGATACCTCTCTTATTTTAGGATGTGACTTGTCTGGCCAATTATCGCCTCTATGTGACAGCACCCTCCTCTTGTGATATGGTGTTTTCTCTTGACGGACCTGCAACTGGTTCAGGAGACTCTGACACGTTTCGATTTGTATCTACAGTTTCTCCTTCTCTTTCGTCTTCTGGTTCTATGCTGAGTTCGGACTCTAACCCGTACTCGTCTAGTTTATGCATGTGAAAAATTCTCCACGTTTAAAATACGTTTCAATGAATAATATTAGCGTTGTTAATATAAGCATTTCACATCTAAAATAGGTAATGTTTAAACTACGCTCTCTCAAAAGCATTAAAAAATATGGTTCCTGATGGTCAAAGGTGGTTTAATTTATTGAAATTCTGCTTACATATGTTTCCGACTAGCCACTTGCAGGGGCTGGGTTCAAAGAGGGGCATGATAAATTGCTCAACTACACTATGAACACGCCACAAACCATACTTCTGATAGATACACCTTCCCACAGATTCCTCACCTTTCAAAAACTCAACTCCAGGCTCCAGACCAGTCCAGAAAACATTTTTCCTAGCATTGATTCTCCAGCCCCACCAGCTGATGCTTTGCTGCTCCAGCCATGCCTCCACCTTTAGATGTGACATCACTAGTGTTTATTAGGTGGCAGCAAGCACACTGGTGTCAGTTCCTGTTTTTCTGTGCCTCATCAATGTAGTCTGGACTTCTCTCTGTGTGTCATTGACAACAAATTCATAAGCTTTCAACAGCAGCTCGGTAAAAAGTCTCTAGAGAAAGTTTCAGGCGTCAATCCTTGTACTAGATGCCACAAGAAAATGACTCAGATCCCCATGACATCACTATGTGGTCTCTATAAGGACACATTTACATGGATATTCACAGGAGTTACAATGTGTTCAGTGGTAAATGGGCCACAACATGTAGATTGCAACATAAATATCTTCTTTAAATGCAAGTTCCTATTAACCTGATGTAAGAAATTAGGGGCCTGATTCACAAAGGTAAACTTACACTTTTGTATAAGTTTATGATTGTTTACTATTCAAAAAGGGATTTACAGGAAGTTTCACTGCGAGTACAGAGTCTCTGCACTTAAAAGGATAGTGTGGAAACTCTGCACTCCTAAAGATACAACCCATAAATCAATTTGTAAAGAAAAAACATTCCTAAACCTACGCAAACGTGTAAGTTTACCTTTGTGAATCAGGCCCTACATTGGTATTTGAACTGGATAATTGCCCACTTCCAGAAATAATAACAACCCTTAGCAGAGTGAACCCTCCAAGTCAATAAATTAACCTGAGCTAAACCCCGTGGTAGCTATGAAACAGGGCAGACATGCTTAACATGGGGCATTTTATAAAGTATTTATGCACTACAACAGCAGTAATAAAGTCAAAATTCCAAGCAAAAATAATCCCAAACCAAATTAGAAAACAAAATTAACAAAATGACAAAGATTTAATCAGGGAAACGGGATATATGATTTTTGTAAAACTTTAAGTAAAAATAGCTAAAAAGCACAAAGTGCCAGTGATAGTCAGTGGACGCAGAAGACCTGGTTCTAGACGCAATTTGATGCCAATCGCAAGTCAGTGCGGGTCAGATACACCAACCAAGTTCGTCCCAGTCAAAGATTTTACCTTCTGACTGTCTTTTAAGTCCTACTGGTCAGGAGGAAATGTTTTGAGAAATTTTCAAACTTTCTTCTAGTGTTTAAATAACCATAGGAATACACTTCTACATCCCTCCTAAGAACTCAGGGGAGGCACTTAAAAACTCACAAGGTGCCATGCTTAGGCAAACAGCACAGTTCAGTCCAAGCCTTGTTGCCATTGGACAGCTGGGTACTTCCAGGAAAAGTGATCTTGCAGCTTATTTTTCCTCTGTGCACACTTGAGGTCAGCCAACTGACCATTGAAGTCCTCTTTGTCCTGGGTACTAGAGAGAGCAGGTCCAGTCCTTCAGGGCTCCTCTCTAGCAGCTCCAGTCCTCCTCTAATATTCTGCAGAGCCAGAAAGTATTTTGAAGTGGGTGACTGAAGGTGCACATTTATTCCTGGCACCAGCTAGTTGTGAGAGTAACTCCTGGGCATGACTTAACCAACGGGCTAAAGGTTCCCTGGCCCACCCGTACCCACTTGTTTAGTAGTTCCTGTTCATCTTAATGCAAACAGTCCCAAAATGCCATGTGTCTAGGCATTTTCAAGATGACAAAAAGTACTTTGGCCACACTAAACTTTGGCTTTGAGGTGTGTGGGAGTGCCATAGAGAAATCACCAGTGTCCTCTCATATCGAACACTAAAATACAGTTTGAGGCAGGCACTGTACCCACAACAAACTGAGAGGCAGCAGGCTGTTAGGACAAAAGCTGGGTTGTCCTGCAAACAGAGATGGAATCCACAAGAATTGCCTTGGCATCCGGTACTCTCCCTTTCAAGTGTGCTCCGAGTGTTACACATGGCTCAACAGACCTGTCAAGCAGGATTTGAGAGTGTGGTGTCAAAGGATGCCCACAGACCCCAGTCTGAATATTCCCTAGTTTTCAGAGGAGTCATCTTTGCCCATTCAGGTCAGACTATTGTTTTTTTCTAGGAGATACTTCACAACCTGTTCACTCTAATCAAGGATGAGCATAAGCAAGAAAAAGCTGGACAGCTAAGGCAAATTAGCCTCCAGGCGCTTGAGGCAGGGAAAAGGGAGCGTTCTAAAAGGTATTTTCTTTCATATTTTTTAAACATGTGACAACCATTGAATTTGATCTTTAATAACTATCAAAAATTGTGGCCTAATTATATTTCTAGCTGACCCCTTTCCTAAGTTACCAATATTAGTTGTTTTAACCTGCTCTCTGGTCATCTACATAGAACAGCTAGGCATGCCACAGTGAAAATAGTTTTTTGGTCTGTCCCATGTTAGACTTCACATCCTTGGTGTGGGTTTCCCCCTACATTTTTACCTTCAGCCCTCCTGTTTTGCTGACTTCATTTATGTTGGCTTTAAGAATCTGCACACTTTACCACTGCTAACCAGTGCTGCTAAAGTTCTTGTACTCGCTCCATAAACCATGCTAGATTTGGCTTATACCCAATTGGCTGTATATTTTACTTGTAAGTCCATATTTATTGGAGTTTTTTTGTGTTGTACTGACTCACTGACGCTACGGTACGACGCTGAGGAGCAACGGGCAGCAGCTGCGGGTGGAGCCGGTCGTGGCTCCTGGCCCCCTTACTCCCCACCTGGGGCTGGTTCATTGTCCTGCCGCAGGATTCACCGGCTCTCTGCCGGGCCCTTTGATGATTTCCTGTCTCCTTAGTAGGAGCCGCGGAGAAGCGCTGGTGACGATACGGTGCTGAGGAGCAACGCACGGCAAGCTGTGAGCACGATGAGCTGCGGGAGGAGCCTGTTGCGGCTCCCGGCCCCCTCACTCCCCGCTGGTTCATTGACCCGCTCCAGGATTCACCGGCTCTCTTTCGGCCCCTTTGATCTCCGCTTGCATACGCCGTACACACCGCCAGAAGGCAGTTTAGTTTCTTCATCTCCGTAGGGTTGGGGCAGGCGCCCCTCCCCCCGACCACGCTTCCAAGTGGTGCGCTGTGCTTCCGAGGGCTCCAGACACCTCTCCACCCGTGCCTGACCACCCCGGCCGGTCTGGCAAGAGTGGAGCCACCAAATGCTCAGGGAGGTTGCAGGAGATGCGAAGAACGGAGCAAATGCCATTGGTGTGCAACAAGTCGTGCAGCGGCCACTAAATCCACATGGTTCATCACCTGGTTCCCATGTGGGCTGCGGGCTCCCCAGCCTGCAGCAGGAACTGTGCAGTGAAGACAGAGTGTGGGCTATCCTTGCCTAAAAACCCATCTAAGTCCTGTGTGGGTCCTGTTCATCCCACATCAGCCGCAGTGAGGAGCAGCGAGGAGCTGCGTGAAGCCTGGATACCGCTGCTTGGGTGGCACAGAATGACACCCTATGGTGCTGTGAGGAAGCTCGGGGAGTCACATGACCCACGTGGAGACCTTATGTAATGCCGGAGGCACTGGGAGAAGGTCATAGACTATCGTATTGAAGGACTTCACCTGAAGCAAGTGGTGGAAACTCTCCTACCTCACCTTTTTCAGCCCCTGTTCATCATCGCCACAAGGTGTTGTTGGTTTCTCTTAAACAGCATTCCAGTCTCTTTCCCTTTCACCTGGCCATTTCCTATGCCCTAATCACCTTCAGAAGTCTCCACCATTTGTTAGAACATTTCCCATTGTAATACAAGTGAAACATCTAAAATAACATTGTGGGTCACAATGACTGCTAAAAAGCTGTGATCCGGCCGACTACTTCCGTGGAGATCTTGTTCCAAAACAAAATCCAATCCTTGCGTAACAAGGCCACAGTCACTTCAGGCCTAAAATGCAGAAATCAAATCTTCTCTCTATGGGACAAAGGGAAGGCTCCCCTTAATTCTCTGACATCTGGATCTCCAGACTGTAAAGTTACTCTCCCATCAGGAGAATCCCTCCCTTCTTGTTCTTGTCTCAAGGACCCAGTTCTCACGCACGTCTTGGCAGATCCAAACAGGAGCCTCGCCACGCCCTACACATCTTCCTTTTTCCTCAAGACTCCAGCTTTTCGTAAAGACTCTTCGCCCTCTTCAACTGTAACTCCTCCATCAATCCATGATTCCACCAGCCCGGCCCTTGTAAGGGAGAACTTGCCTTTTGAATCTGTTATTGATGCTCCTTTCCCTGTGCCAGCCCAGAACATCCCCTTGTGGATTTCACCCTCCCTGAGCTAGATTTAGAACTTCTTAAAAGGCATGGGCCCCGTCAGGAAGCAAAATCTCCCCCTTTTCTCCCTTTGCCTCCATCAACGGGTCTGCAACTTTTCAGCAGTACACCCTCAACCACTCTTCATTATGTTCTCATCATTCAGAGATGCCCAACCTGAGCCTAAACGTTAATCCCCTAAGTAACAACCTCAACCAAAATGCTTTGGTCTCTTATTCACTCTTAAGCTTAGAGCATCTCTTATCTTCTATTCTCAACCTTCTAGAAAAATTGGTTGGAGGATCAAACTGCATCTTTGATTCCGTAACGGCCATACTAAAAGAAATGACTACTGGCAATGGAGTTAATCCTGGACCATTCACACTACATCATGGCTTCATACTCCTGCGAATAACGAAAAACCCCTTGGTTCTGACTTTTGCTCTCAGGCTGGTGCACCCCAGGTTGAGCTACTTCCTATGAATCCCGCTCCCATCGAGAGCCCAGTCAACTCCACAAGATTTGTATTGGGTGACTTTTCATCAGGGAATCTCCTGGATCCTGACCACCAAAACTCTAAGCTGGACATGTTTCCAATCTTCAAAGCTCGGCCAAAAGCAAATATTACGACCAGTGCTCCGGGTACTTCAGAGCAAACACCAATACGCAATAGGAAAAAAGCCAAAAGGATTAAAAAGCCAATCCAAAATTTCTTAAAAAAGGTCGGAGAAAGATACGATTCTCTGAAGATCAATCTGGCGCACAAGAACCTTCAACCCAGGAGGGTCCAGTTCCACAACCCCATTCCACATCTACCGACTTTCGACTAATGTGCGTACTCATCGATACTTCGGCAAACCTGAAATGGCTGATGCAGTTTTGGCCCACAATCTGACTATATCTCAACCAATTAGGCCATCCTTAAATCCCTTTGCACAATCTTTTGGAGTCCCTCCAGGGTTCATGGCAGCACAGGCTCGGCCACAAACCTCAAAAAGGGAACAGGGTCGTCACCCTGAGGACACTTTGTTGTTCATTACAACCCTGGCGGTTGGTGTTAAAGGGGCGGTAAGACCACCGGAAATAAAATGGAATCATGACCGTGGCGGAAACCGCCAACAAAGACAGCCACTTTAACACTCCAAGCGCCACGGCGGTACAAACAAACAGCGCTTCGGTCACTGCCAACAGACAGGCGGGAGACAATGTACCGCACAGAGTATCACAACCTACCAATCCGCCACCTTTTCCGGGGCGGATTCACCGTGAACAAAAACACAGTGGAAACAGGACTTCAAAGGGAAAACGCTCACCTCTACACACCCCACGAGGAACCAGGACACCATGAAACCAGAGCTTTACATTTTCCCTGCCCTTTTCTTCTTGCTCCTCTACCAGGAGCACGAACGCCGGCGGCGAAGACCACGGTGAGTACTGCACCTACGACAGAGGGGAGGGGGGAGGGAAAAAACAGGGACACACACATGCAAAACGCAACACCCCCACCCCCACCCTCACCCACGACAACACACACACTAATACAGCATGATACATTACAGTTACACCCCCCAAACCCCCGGAAGAATGCAAAGACAAAAGGAAATGAGTGTAACCATTGTAATCTATTAAAATCCAGTACGCAAAAATGTATATACACTATAAACAAATATATACACCAAGAATAGTAGTCCAGGTATTGCTCCATTGAAGTCCGTGGAACACTGGGCCCACACTGCATGGGCGAGGCCCACACTCAATACCCGAACATGACAGAGAGAACACTGCAGGGGCATCAGATAGAAATAAAACAGGCACCTCAGGGGGAAGGGAAAGGGGGGCCACCTCAGCCGGTTGAGTGCACAACACCAAATCCACGAGGGGGCCCCATGCCCACTGTTCAATCCTGGGGAGTACAAAGCCACAGTCTCTCAAGTCTCTACAGTGGGTGGTTTGCCCACTCTTCAATCCTGGGGAGTGCAAAGCCACAGTCTCTCAAGTCTCTACAGTGGGTGGTTTGCCCACTTTGCAATCCTGGGGAGTGCAAAGCCACAGTCTCTCAAGTCTCTACAGTGGGTGGTTTGCCCACTGTTCAATCCTGGGGAGTGCAAAGCCACAGTCTCTCAAGCCTCTACAGTGGGTGGTTTGCCCACTGTTCAATCCTGGGGAGTGCAAAGCCACAGTCTCCCAAGTGGATAACAGTCTCCACTGGTTCTGAAGGGGGCTTTGTGCCCAGAGTGCTTCATCCTGCCAAGGACGGAGGTAGCGGATGCCTTTCTCCACTGGTTCTGGAGGGGGCTTTGTGCCCGAGTGCTTCATCCTTCCAAGGACAGAGGTAGTGGATGTCTTTCTCCACTGGTTCTGGAGGGGGCTTTGTGTCCAGAGTGCTTCGTCCTGCTCGTGGCGGACTCAGTAGCGTCAGTGCCCTTGGCGCTCATGGGCCAGCGGTGCTTGTGGTGGCGTTGTCGTGTTCAGCGGTGCTTGTGGCAGTGTTGTCGTGTTCAGCGGTGCTTGTTGCGGCGGAGCCCTTGGCAGCAGGGCTGATGGCGGTGGCCTCCTGGGCAGCGGGGCTTATGGGGGTGGCCTCCTGGGCAGCGGGCTGATGGCGGTCTTCTCCGCCGTGCTGCTCTTCCCAGACTTGCTGAGTTTCATGTGCCCCTTCCCCACCTTGGAAGGTGTCGCAGCTGACTCCACACTCCCACCTGTACCCCTGGGAGTGGCGTTGGTGGCTGGAGTCTTCCCCCTCTCCCGCCGGGCACTGGCCAACTTTTGATGCTTGACAGGTGAGGGACTGTCTGTGCTGTGGCTCCTTGCCACACTGGCTGCCCTGCTGCCTGGTGCACTCCAGAATACGGTGACTACTGGCACCACTATTCCCGGAGATGTTGTGGCTGAGGTGCTAGTTTGGGACCTGGAGATTCGGGCCCTAGGAGACTGACGGGGTGGGGGAGGTGAGGGAAAGAGGTCAAGGGTGGACAGGAAAAGTTTCTTGGGAACACTGGGACGGGTAGCTGGAGGGGGTTTGGGAGTGGAGGAAGAGGTTGTGGTTGTAGGAGGTGTACGTTTGGTGACTTTGGGTGAAGGTGCATGCGCTGGAGGCTGTCGTGAGGTGGATGGCTGTTGGGTGGGTGTGTGCCTGTGTTTGTGTATCTTGGGAGGTGGCGTCACAGACACACTGGGAGAGGACGCAAGGGACGTGTGAATGGTGGTGGGGGTGGTGACTGCACGTGAGCGTGGTGTGGTGGTGGGTGTGCTGGTGATGGAAGAAGTGGCTGTAGATGTAGTGCATGCAGGTGTGAGTGGAGACGAGACTGGGAGGGAGGAGGGAGGAGGGAGACGAGGAGGAGGGGGACACAGTGGAGGCAGTGGATGTTGGTGTGTCTGCATGTGTGTGATGCTTGTGTGAGTGCCTGTGGGATGTGTGGTGCTTATGTTTGCCTGAGCTTCCTTTGTGTGTTGAGGTGTGTGCATGCTGGTCTGATGGTGTGCTTGGGATAGGCTGAGGTACAGGGGATTGGGTCTGGGTGGAGGAAGTTGGAGGGGGGAGGCTAGAGACCGGGACAATGGCTGCCATCAGTGCTGAGGCCAGAGTCTGTCTGAAATGCTCGCTGTTGGGCTGCCTGACCAGAATGAATGCCCTCCAGGAATGCATTGGTTTGCTGTAACTGCCTCTCTACACCCTGGATGCCATTCAAAATGGTAGACTGCCCAACAGTGAGGGACCTGAGGAGGTCAGTGGCCTCCTCACTGAGGGCAGGTGGGGTGACTGGGGCAGGGCCTGAGGTGCCTGGGGCAAAGGTGATGCCCACCCTCCTGGGTGAGCGGGCACGGGGCAGAGGCTGAGGGGCTGCTGGGAGGGCGGTGCTGGTAGGGGGTTGGCGGCTTTATCTGTAGATGCGGGGGGCACAGATGTGGCCGCCACCACAAGGGAGCTCCCATCAGAGGACGAGTCCGTATCACTGGTGTCAGTTCCTTTCCCCGCCGTGGAGCTCGCCTCGCCCTCCGTCCCACTGGTGAATTCAGACTCCGTAGTGTCGCCCTCCAGGGCCATGTGGGATGCAGCTCCCTCCTGCTCCTCCGCCTGCTAATGCACACAAGAACAGGGAGACCACAAACAAGGGGGGGGAAGACAAAAGAAAGACATGTTGAGTGCATGCATTACCGCTACCGTTGGCAGACACGACAGACACAGAAGCCCCCTGCACTACGGCGCGCACTTGGGGTCCACTATTCAATCCCTGGGACATGGCCTACAAGGCTATGGTCGACATCTGCACACATGGATGTCACAGGAGCCTGACTAGGTGTAGGTGGCACTGTACACAGGTGGGGTGGGGTGCCACAGGGTCTGCCAGAAGAAGGGGACCTACCTAGCACACTCGCCCTGGCCTAGGGAAACCCACAGCCCGCCTCCCCCGCTCAGACACCTCCACTGCACGCTGAATCAGCTGAATGAGAGTCTACTCACCCCCTTGTGGCTGCTGTGATGCCCTCAAGCACCCATCCAACTCCGGGTACGCCAACGCCAAGATCCTGAACATCAGGGGGATCATGGTGTGACGGGCACCCCTCCCACGTTGGGAGGCCATCCCCAGCTGGGTCTCCGCTGTCTTCTTGCTCCAGCGGCGAATGTCCTCCCATCTCTTACGGCAGTGGGTGCTCCGTCTGTGATAGACCCCCAGGGTCCGGACGTCCTGGGCGATGGCACACCAGATATCCTTCTTCTGGTGGGCGCTGACCTACATGAATTGTACAGGGGAAAAAGAGAAGTTATTACAAACTGCACCGTCACAGTCATTGGCCCCCATCCCTACCCTTGCCATGTTGCACACGCACTCACCATCGTTTCATGCACGCCTCATTCTCCCCCCCATCTTTCATCCACCCCACTCCACACAGGCATAGCCCATACAGCATGCTCCCAGTGTACTTACCTGTTTGGCTGGAGGACCGTAGAGTAGCGTGTACTGGGGGAGGACCCCATTCACGAGTTTCTCCAACTCCTACGTGGTGAAGACAGGGGCCCTTTCCCCAGACGCACAAGCCATTGTCTCTTCCATACTGAGGTCACAACAACACTTGCAGTGTAGGTCCTCTCCTGTCGAAGATCAGGTATCGAGTGATTGAACAGATAGAAAATGGCGGTCAAGTCCGCGGCGGTGCGTACCGTCACCGCTGGCGTACATCGTCATTGGCTCCTGGGACCCATAGGGTGCAATGTTAACCAATGCAGGATTGCGCCGCGGTCTTCGACCGCGACGGTGTACAACGCCAGCGCAGTTACCTAACACCCCATTGTCGCACTTTACAGGTCAGGCAGCCGCCATTTCAGGGGCCCACATGGCTTAATTTTTAACTGCGTCACACATACCTAGGCCTTGCCTAAACACTCGTACATGCAAATTTTGGATTAGGAATCGTGTTCTGTGTAAGTTGTGTGTACGTACCTCTGAGTTGGTTGACTCTGTGCTCGCTGTTGTCCTTCATAGGCACCGTCCGCTGGGACATGTGAGGAGATGACGGCATCCTCCGGTGTACAAACCACTGGTGGATCTGTCGACAATGGAGGAAAGACACGTGATCATCACCTACAGGCTTGATCATGCCACAATCCTGGAACTGTGTGCCCAGTTGGAGCCAGACCTGATGTCAGCTATCCGCCATCCCACAGGAATCCCCCCTCAAGTGCAGGTGCTGTCAGTACTCCATTTCCTAAACAACAGTGGCCATAGCATCAGGGATGTCCCTGCTTATGTTTTCCAACGTGTTCTCCAGAGTGTTGTCTGCCCTGCTGAAACACATGCGGAGCTACATCATTTTCCCTCAGGTGGAGGATTTGCCTACAGTGAAAGGTGACTTCTATGCCCTGGGACATATCCCCAACATCATTGATGGGACACATGTGGCTTTGGTACCCCCCCCCAAAGGAGTGAACAGGTGTACAGAAACCGGAAGAGTTATCATTCAATGAATGTGCAGATGGTGTGTTTGGCAGACCAGTACATCTCCCATGTGAATGCCAAATTCCCTGGCTCAGTGCATGACGCTTACATTCTGCAGAATAGCAGCATCCCTTATGTGATGGGTCAACTCCAGAGGCACGGTGTGTGGCTATTAGGTGAGCACCTGGAAGCAAGTCAGTGGAATGTTTGTCTGGGTCTGGGGATATCCGTACAGGTTAGTGTGTGTCTAACAGTTGTCCCTCGCTATTTGCAGGTGACTCTGGTTACCCCAACCTGTCATGGCTACTGACCCCAGTGAGGAATCCCAGGACAAGGGCAGAGGAACGCTACAATGAGGCCCATGGGCGAACTAGGAGGATTATAGAGCGGACCTTCGGCCTCCTGAAGGTCAGGTTCAGGTGCCTCCATATGACAGGTGGTTCCCTATTCTACTCACCAAAGAAGGTATGCCAGATCATCGTTTCCTGATGTATGCTTCACAACTTGGCTTTGCGATGACATGTGCCTTTTCTGCAGGAGGATGGTCCAGATGGAGGTGTTGTGGCAGCTGTGGAGCATGTGGACAGTGAAGACGAGGAAGCAGAAGAAGAGGACATCAACAACAGGAACTTGGTGATCCTGCAATACTTCCAGTGAGACACAGGTAAGAATACAAACCTGCCTGCTACATGTACTTTAACACCACTACCTCTCTACTGTCTGTCGTTTTCACCCAGTGTATGGTCACTGAGTTGTCAATTTCCCTTACGATTTCACAGATGTGGGTCCCACTGTGTGACATCTGCTTTGTTTCGTCATGGACTAGAGCTGTGTGACATAGGTATGTTGACATTACAATTGAAAGAGCATTTTGTCACTGTGATTGCTAATACACTATTTCGAAATCACAGACAGACTCCAGATTGTTTTGTGCTTTAAGGGTGTTTATTTAAGTACTCAATATTGGAGGGTGCTGTAAAATGGTGTGGGGTGATGGTGGAGGAATGTCCATGGCAGAGTCCAGTCTGTTAGTCTCACAGGTGCATTGCCCAAAGGGGCATATGAAGTGGAGCTGGGGCAGTTTGAGGATGTACAGGGTGACAAAGTGGGACAGAAGGATGACATTCAGGGTGGTCTCATTTCTTGGCGGGGGTCTTGGCATCATTCTCTATCCTTGTCCTGGATCTCAGGGACTGTTTGCGGGGTGGTTCTCCCTCTGCAGGGGGTGGGGTGCTGGTGTGGTGGTCCTGTGGCAGTGCCTCCTGTCCACTAGCTCCGGCTGAGGTGGTGGGCAGTTCATCGTCCAGGCTAGTGTCAGGGGCCCCTTGTTGTGCCACAGTGTCCCTCCTGGTGTTGAGGACGTCCTTCAGCACCCCTATGATGGTGCCCAGGGTGGAATTGATGGATCTGAGTTCCTCCCTTAAGCCCAAATACTGTTCCTCCTGCAGCCGCTGGGTCTCCTGAAACTTGGCCAGTACCGTTGCCATCGTCTCCTGGGAATGGTGGTTGGCTCCCATGATGCTGGAGAGGGCCTTGTGGAGAGTTGGTCCCCTGGGCCTGTCCTCCCCCTGTCGCACAGAAGCCCTCCCAGTTCCCCTGTGTTCCTGGGCCTCTGTCCCCTGGATCGTGTGCCTACTGCCACTGTCCCCAGGTCCTTGTTGTTGTTGGGTTGGTGGGTTAGCCTGGGTTCCCTGTAGTGGTGGACACACTACTGATTGACGTGTCTTGGGGACAGAGGTATGGGCCCGCTGGATGGGTGCTGTGCTGGTGTTTCCAGAGGGGGGAAGCTCTGTGGTGGCCTGTGCCAGTGTGAGGGGAACCGACTGTCATCACTGTGGGCCTCTTCTGTTGGTGGTATGGAAATGTGTGGACCCTCCTGTCCGGTGACGTTGGGTAGGGGTCCTGCCGGGGTATAAAAGGATGTTTATTGCATCTGTGTGTGCCATGGTGTGCAATGGGTGGGTGACCGTGTACCCCAGTGCTTGCATTCCTGTGTGGGACCTTGTGTTATGGTGTTTTAGGGGGCTGTATGGGTATGTGCAGTGGCCATGCTTTGGTGATGGGTGTCCATGCTTTGTTGTTGCATGCAGCTCTTGGTGTTGGGATGTGTGGTTTGTGATATTGGGACATTTGTGAGGAGTTGGAGTTATGGGGGTGAGGGCGAGGGTGGGGATATGTGATAGCATGCAGGTAGGGTGGGGGATGTAATAGTTAAGGTTTGACTTACCAGAGTCCATTCCTCCATCTACTCCTGCGAGGCCCTCAGGATGCAGAATCGCCAAGACTTGCTCTGCCCATGTTGTTAGTTGTGGGGGATGAGGTGGGGGATGAGGTGGGGGTCCGCCGCCAGTCCGCTGAACCGCAAGGTGGTGTCTTAATACCACGGAACGTACCTTCCCCCGTAGGTCGTTCCACCTCTTCCTGATGTCATCCCTATTTCTTGGGTGCTTTCCCACTGCGTTGACCCTGTCCACGATTCTTCGCCATAGCTCCATCTTCCTAGCTATGGAGGTGTGCTGCACCTGTGATCCGAATAGCTTTGGCTCTACCTCGACGATTTCCTCCACCATGACCCTGAGCTCCTCCTCAGAGAACCTGGGGCGTCTTTGCCGTGCCATGGGGTGGTGTGGGTGATGTGTGGGTTGGTGTGTGTTGTGATGTGTGGGGTGACATTTAGTGGTTTGTAGTGTGTGGTGCGTGGAAGTTATGTGGGTGATGGTATTGTGTGCCTGTGGATGCTTGGTAGTAGTTTGTAGTGTCTCTCTCTGGCCTTCTTTCGGTATTTTGGTCGTAGGGGTTTGTGGGTGATGTGGGGGTGTGTTTTATATTGTATTGGGTGTGTGGGAGTGGTGTGTGTATGTGTATTAGGTGTGTGTATTTGGAATTGTCCAATGTGGTTATAGTTTGTAAATGTGTGTGTATTTTGAGCGCCGCCTTGTGTACCGCAAATGGAATAAAGTGGTTGAAAGACCGCTGCGTGGATTCGTGGGTCGTGATAGTGTGGGCGTATTTCTGTTGGCGTGACGGTGGAGGTTTTGTTATCGCCAGTTTATCACTGACCTTTGGTGTGGCGGACTTGTGTGGGTGTCTCAATTTTGGTGGATTCCAAGCAGTGGGTCATAATGACCGTGGCGGAATTCGGCTGCCGCAGCGGTGTGTTGGCGGTCTTCTGCACAGCGGTAAGCGGCTTTTGTTGCCAATGTTGTAATGAGGGCCTTTGACTTTAGACTTTATGTTCTTATTCGATAATAATCTTTTTTTTAACAGATCCCAACTGTTTAAATACTTTTTAGACATTGAACCACTCAGACTAATTGAAAGTAGTGATGTACACCTGGTCTCTCTGGAGGACTCTGGTTCTGGTCCTAAGTTCAGAGTGTCCTTTTTCTCCAAACTGATCGTCAACAAAATCCTAAGCAACTTAGAGTCCCTACAATGTAAAGGTATTGATGTGGTAACCTAGTTAATCCTGACACCAATTCCCATATTTATCAAGACTTAAAAATCTGCCTGGGGGATTATGGCCGGCAAGTATTACTCGGGGATCCCCCAGTATGTCCACCTCCTGATCCATACATTAATCCTCACTCTTGGAACTGGTTACCGGGGGTGTTAAGTAGTTCTGTCACAACTTCCCGGCTAACAGCTCCATCAATTTAGCAATGAGCTTACCCTTATATCTTGTAAGTCCATGGTGAAGTGGTACTGTCTGAACCCAGGGCCAGCATACTAAAAGCTACTAACTGGACTGCAGCACGGATGGGGCCACCCTCTTGATTAGCCTTTGCAGGCTGTGTGTGCAGTTTTAAACTTTTAAACTGCCATTTCAAACTGGGAGAATAAGCCTTTTGCCACATCCAAATCATTATTTTTAATACCTATCCCTTACTCCCAGGGAGGGGCCTGGACAGCGCAAAGGGCAGGGGGCAGTGTATTTCAAAAGTTGGACCTGTACTTTTTATATGTCCTTGTATTGGAAGAATCTTTCATTTGTTTTTCAGTACTGCAAGGACGACGTCTCAAGATAACATTGGAGTTGCCTTGTTAAATTTAATAAGCTGTAACTTCCAAATGGAAATAGGTAACCAGTTCATGTTTGGTATCCTTGGAACTGTGATGAAATATCCTCTCTATGGTAAAGCCAGATCTTAAATCACAACTTTCCTCTCTTAGCCATTTAGTGGCTGCAGCCTAACTCTGGGTCACATGACTGGGTGTAGCTGGCAGTTGGGCTTTGGGTATTCCTCCAAGACAGCCACACACAATAGACAGTACAGCTGAGGTGTGCCTGGATGGGCCATCACTGGCTGGATGGTAGGGTGGGGCTGGGCACAGCCCTTCTTACACTTGAATGCGGTGTGTCTGCATGCCCCTTCTAGTTATTCTAGAGCCAGGCAGGGGAGTTAGGAAGCCTGTGCACATCAAAGGGAAATCCCTAGAAGCTTCTGCAACTTCAAAGGAGGCATCTGGTATAAATATTGATCTCAGACACAAACTCTTCAGTACACGTCTGGAACTGTGGAGACTCCGCTAGGAAGAAGGACTGCTGTGATGCTTAAAGGACTGCCACTCTGTAAGACTGCTGCCTTGCTGGACTGCTGCCTTGCTGGATTGCTGCCCTGCTGCCTTCCTGCCTGAGTCAGAGCAATACGACCTGCATCTGAACCCAGGACTCCCAAGTGACTCCAAGGGCTAGTCTGCTGGCCTTCCTTTCAGGGTGAACAGGGATATAGGCGCACAACCACATGAACCAATAACAAGATCCATCTGGAGCTGAAGTTTTTGGACTCTTTGCATCTGTGAACGGGCCTGTTGGTACCAAACTCTCCTCATTCACACAGCCCGCCAACACCAAGTTCAGTCAACCCGACTCTTTGTGCTACAGCATCAACCGCTCATTGGGAGTGCCACTGTGAAACTCCAGCTCGCCGCTCACAACTACAACAGGATCTTCATGCTACAGTGAAGACCATCTGCAATGCCAGACCTGTTCTTCACACTACTCTGAGGACCCTCTGTGATGCTTCTGTGCTCCTCGCGGCCCCCTGCTCTGCAAACGGGATTCTTTGCACCGGACTGAGAAGGTAACATTTCAGCAGAACTAACCTGGTCCCTGCATCTGATCTGTGCTTCATCACGATTGTCCTGGACTTGTGATTTTCTCCCCATCTCACATGAGCAGATAAAAATTGCATATCTGGGTTCTGCTGATTGGATTTTTGTTGTTTTGGTCTTGATTTATTTATTGTTTTTTCTCTATTTTTCTAAATTGGTGTGGGACTTTTCTTGTGTTGTGTTTTCAATTTATTATTGAAGTGCTGCATGAATACTTAAGCACATTTCCTCTAAGCTAAGCCTAGCTGCTCTATGCCAAGCTGCAAGAAGGATGAGCACAGGTTAATTTGCAGTTTGTTTGTGCCTCACCCTGACAAGGATTGTGGTTGCTGCTTGCATAGGGTTAACCCAATTTCTCACAACCCAGTTTTACATACCATGCACCTTAGCTTGTTAGTTACAAGGCTTATATAGGGGTGACGTACTAATATTTAAAAGGGAGGTTTCTACATATCAAAAAGCGTTATTTTAACAGGTCTCACTGCTGGTTTTACTCTGCAACAATAATGGGCCTGAGGACATGTTTTCTATTGTCACACTTGTAGATGCCACAATAAGTACTGCAGTCCACAAATGACCGTTTTCACGCCATGTGCATATTACTACGCCATATAGTATGGCTTTATAGAAAAGTTAAATACACCATTCAGGTATTAGCCAATTTCTCCATGATTAGGGGGTTATACGCTGGGCACTAGACACAGATGCCCCAATTTGCAGAGTCTAAAAACAGGTGATAAAACAGTATCCAGCGAAAGGCAAAGTATATGGGGTGAGCACACAGAATAGGGGGCTTTCCTACACCAAATTTTCTCATCTACTGTAAATTTGGGTGCTGGAATACTTTTCCTATGGGCATACAATTTATAGCTATCTCAGGCATTCTGTAATAAATCTTGTACTGATGTCTCAAATCCTTTTAATTTTAATCCTTTTTATACAAAACATTTTTGTATAGTAATTTCCAGGTTGCTGGCCATAAATATCAAAAAGGCCCATCCTTGTAAGAGAATGCTCATTGTTTTTAGGTTTTAATTCTGCTAACCAAAACATCTTACTCCAGTCCTTGTCCAACAAGAGTTCCCATTACCTTATTGTTTAAGACTGTGATTGAAATATTCTGTCTGCCCAGCTGTCTGAGGATGATAACTAGTCATAAGATTTCCATATCTTGTTCTTTTACACACTCCAGACCAGACGTTTGAAGTAAATTGAGAACTTCTGTCAGTAATCAAAATCTTTGAAAGTCAATGCAAATGAATAATATGATGCACAAGGGTATGTGCTAAGTCCTTGGAAGAGGGCAACTAAGATAATTCAACTAAATGCTTCATTTTCAGCCAATGATCAACGACAGTTAGAATATACATATTTGGCTCTTGAGGAACTACAAATAAGTCCATGGATTACTTATGCCAAGGTTTAGGCGGAGCAGACATTAGTCTCAAATCCATAGACCTAGTATGTGAATTTGTGTGGGCACAAATTGGACAGGCCTGAATGAATTGCTTAACACCTGTAAACAGAGTTATTCACCATAAATGCCCTGTAACTGTGGCTTAGGTTTTCTTAGCATCACAAAGCCAGCTGGCAGCTTGTTACCTTAACTGTTAAGTGAGCCCCTCCTCAGTACAATATTTAATCTTTCTCATTCCTGTATTCTTTTCCTCTATGCCAGACTTTCTTGTCAAGAGACAATGAGCTATAAAATGGACATTTCATATCGTACTTTGCAATGTCTAAGGAGATTTAGGGGCATATTTATACTGTGTCTGCGCCGAATGTGCGCCAAACATTTTGACGCACATTCAGCGCAAACCTTTCCCCATATTTAAACTTTGACGCCCGAGCCCGTGGATGCCAAAATCCCGCTGTGCGCGTCATTTTTTGGATGCGGCAACCCGCCTTGCGTTAATCATATGCAAGGTAGACGTTCCCGTCCCAAAAATGACTTAAACGGCCGTGTGTCGTATTTATGCTTTCGGGCAAAAATGCTGCACGGCCGGGAGGCGGAGCCAGAAAATGACGCACAGCCCGATTTGCGTCAAACATTAACGCCTGGGTCAGGGCAGGCGTTAAAATGGGGCAAACACACCTGTATTTAATCAGAACACACTGAAGCAACAACAGAGCAGCAAAAAGGAGACATGGAGGTGCTTCCGATCCAGCGTGCACGCAGACGCAGAGCCCAACAACAACAACAGCAGCTAGCACAACACCAGCAGGCACCCCAAAGGCAGCGCAGAAGGCTGGAGAGGATATTCCGCACCAGAACAACCCTTCATGGCCTCAGGGAACATGACATCATCCAGAGGTACAGGTTGAACTGGCAGGCCATTCAGGAGCTGCTGCGCAACATTGAGCCACAGTTGGCACCCACCTTGCTGACACCCCGCACCATCGCAACAGAAACCAAGCTGCTTGCCGTACTTTACATGCTGGGAAGTGGCTCTTTTCAAACAACTGGTGCCCTGGTTGCCGGAATATCACAGCCATCATTTTCTGCCGTTTTGCCCAAAGTACTGGATACCATCATTGGACTCACACCCCGCCTCATCTGCTTCCCAAACACACTGCAGAAGCAGCAGGGGACAAAACAGGGATTTTACCTCATTAGTGGCTTCCCACACGTCCTTGGTGCCATTGACTGCACACATGTACGCCTTGTGCCACCTGCTGCAGCTGAACACCTCTACCGCAACAGGAAGCACACACATTCCATCAATGTGCAGGCCATTGTCGATCACCAAGGATTGATCACCAACATCGTGGCAAAATATCCTGGGAGTGTCCATGACTCATTCATCTTCCGTCACTCTACCATCAATCAACACTTCCAGGATGGACGGTATGGCAATGAACTACTTGTTGGTAAGTACAGAAACCTACTTATATACACAGTGCTCAGCAACCCTCTAGAACACACAACACATACAACACAACCGCAACATGTGTACAGAAACACACTGAGGTCGTGACATCACTAGCCATGTTTCATAGGTCAGCATTGAACCTGTCACACATCTGAAATGAGTGTACAGTCTAATGTTAAGACGTCAATGATCACAACGTTTGGAGTGGTTTGCCTAATTGTCACCTTTCAAAATGTAAGCGTCTCAATGATGTTTAAATTAATCCATTGCATAAGTCTAAAGGTATGGGATGTCCAGGGTACATAGATGTGAATGTGTTAACAACAC